>NC_053496.1:108790308-109990308 GCF_905171775.1 Rana temporaria | reverse complement strand
GGTTACTTTTTCTGGAAAAGCTTCCGTCAGCCAAGCAGGTGAAAAAAAATTTATGAATTTTAAAAAGTTAATTGTAAGGAGGGTTAGCGGGTATGTTTGCATTCACACATTTTAGATATGCTGTCAATTTAACATGGGTGTTTACTGTAAAGTTAAAGTATAATAGATCATTATTTTCCAACTCCTGTTCTCAAGGGCACCTGTAGTGTTAGAATATTGTTAGCCATGTGCTATTCATAGTCACTGTATTCTGTGTGGGGCTAAAATGAAATGTATGAACTAGCTAAGGGCAGCATTCTTTTAGTTATGGAACTTGCTGAATATAAAATAGGAAATAATGAAATCAGGAATATAAATTGGATTTTGAAAAAAGTTTTCATTCATTTTCTAAATGTTACGACAGTACAAATGAATTCCATTTGAAGTTTACAGAACAAACATACAGTAAGTACGGTAATATTTTGCTATAAGTTTAATTGTTCCAAACAGGAAAAGGTGCGCAGTATATTATTCAGGGTGATCAGAGAGAGGTTTTTGGCTGGTCCACTGAGCAGTTACATTTAATAATGGCAGATAGCTTTTCTCAATGTAAGTTCTGCCTCTGGATAAATTGGAGGGGGCACAGTGCATTATCCTAGTGCATTACCTAAAATCATAGCTTTATTGTTAAAAAAAGTGATAAGTATTATACTCACACATTGACAACTGCATCAAAGCTCATTGCACAATACAGCACCGTTCAGTCCATCATAACCTGTGGCAGGAGGTTGCTTGCACCCCTCTTATGCCCCGTACACACGATCTGGCTTTTGCTCGGCCAAACTCACATCGGAATTCTGACGGAATTCCATCAGAGTAAAAGAGAACATGTTCTCTATCTAAACTAGACAGAATTCCTCAGAAAAAAGTCAGATGGGGCATACACACGGCCGGAATTTCCGATGGAAAAAGTCAGTCATCACATGAGCTGATGTGAGGAGGCTGGCCATGTTTGGAGCTGTGGATCTGTGGGTTATTGGATCACTTTAGGAACTTGTGTGTGTAAGCCTGCTGTGCATGTAAAAATCAGGAGCTGGGACGGCAATGAGAAGAGAGCAGTAATCAGTCCTAAAGAGATATTGCAGCAAGGCTTTTATTTTAGCCTATTAAGGTGAGAGGCTGGGGGAAACTGTTTTTAGCACCTGCACTGGAAGAAACAGCACTTGCACTTTTGTAATCACCGTGATCCTGTGAAGATTGCCTGCTTGCACTTCTGGAGTATATTGCACATCATTATGAAATATGAACTTTTTTGAAGAATTTAATTTGTACCAGACTTTTCCACTTTTGCACTTTTATGCACATTGATTGTTGTCAGTTGCACATTTATATATTTATTTTATTTACTGGATTTTTATCCACCTGTCTTATATGGGTTACTGATTGCCTATTTTACCTCTTTTTTTCCACTTGTCCACTTGCTTTACTTTTGCACTGGAATTGCATGTTTTGGACTTGTTTGGACATTTTATTAATTGATCAGTTTTTATTTTATCAATTGTCTTACTGTTCACCCATTTAGTTACATAGTTATTCAGTCAGTGAGCGCCCCCTACCTTCTTCTCTTTAATGTAATTTTTCTATATAAGAGGGGTGCAAGCAACAGTCTTGTTCTCAGGAAGAGGCTAGTCCTCAAAACGTGTTAGCCTATTAAGGTGAAAAAACTTCTTCTAGCAACCAGCCCCCCGTTTTACTCACCTGAGCCCCGTTATTCACACAGCAGAGACGCGCTCTTCCTCTGCTTGGAGTTTTTGGCTCTTGATTGGATAGATTGATAGCAGCGCAGCCATTGGCTCCCACTGTTGTCAATCAAATCTAATGATGCGGCACCAGGGGGCTGAGCTGATTCCGGCATTCTGCGTCTATGGACACAAATGCTGGATTTGGGAGCTCGCCCACAAGGTAAAATCCCCCATCCCCCGGGGAGAGTGCTTCTCCTATGGGGTTATATGATGCGGGCAGGACCTACCAGCACTGACAGGGTTTCCAGAAGAGGAGGTTCGTGGCCACACTGTGCAAAATGAACTGCACAGTGGAGGCAAGTATGACATGTTTGTTATTAAAAAAAAAAAAAAAACAGGAGGCTTTACAATCATTTTAAATAATAAAAGAGTTGGTGTGTATACTGTATACTGTATATCCATTTAGTCTGCATTGGTATAATCGGGTCTTAGAGGAAAGACACATCCACATTTTTTGCCCAAGTGGATATATGTTTGGTGGTCTACCATCTTTAGATTGTTGTTAGCATAAAACTGGGCACCCAGCATAACATTGTTCCTAGAGAGAACATTTTGTAAACATTTTCTAAATACCAGAAAATGTGTAGCTTCAGGAAAGATTACGAACATTATGCAATGATAAATCACGTATGGCTTGCTGGTTTTAAAGGTGCCTCTTGACATATATTGAAGCTGCAATAAAATGAAATCACTTTTCATGTAACAATATCTGTACCACTTTTAATGGGTATTTAATAATTCAGAGGATTTTAGATTAGAAACATCTAATTGTGGAAACAGCAAAATTGATATGTCTAGATATACACCTACATCCTATTTAATGTGTTTGGAGAGAGGCAGAGACCTATATAAGTAAACAGAAATTTGGAACTTACATTTAATGAATTATATATAAAAATTGCATTGCAAGATCAGAATAGAATTTAAAGAGCAACTCTACCTACAAAAGATTACCTTGTTTGTTTAAGCTGGAGTGGGTAAGGGCTTGATTTTCTGCTAGGGAGGTGGAAGCCCTGGAGTAATTGTGATATACGATAAGCCTGACTGTAAGGGATCATTTAAATTAGACAACAAAACCCCATTTACGGTATGAACTGGCTGCAATACTATAACAACATGACCAGTCCTCTTAGCAACAAATATTCAATATCATGCACATCACCTGCAAATGTAAAAATTAGGTTTTAAAATTACATTTTTAAATTACATTAAAAAATTTTTTGCAACATTTGTTATGTAGATTCCTAAATTGAACACATTGCCACACCAGTAAATGCATAAAGAAACTCTTATGCCACGTACACACGATCATTTTTCGGGTTGTAAAAAACAAAATTTTTCAGGCTCTAGAAAAAACAACGTTTTTTTCAACCCGATCATTTAAACGGCCTTGCCTACACACGATCCTGAACAAAAAAAGCTCTAGCAAAGCACGGTGAAGTACAACACGTACTACGACACTATAAAGGGGAAGTTCCATTCAGATGACGCCAGCCTTTGGGCTGCTTTAGCTGATTTTGTGTTAGTAAAAGACGATTCGCGCTTTTCTGTCTGTTACAGCGTGATGAATGTGCTTACTCCATTATGAACGGTAGTTTTACCAGAACGAGCGCTCCCGTCTCATAACTTGCTTCTGAGCATGTGTGGATTTTTCACGTCGTTAAAGCCCACACACAACCATTTTTTACAACCCGAAAAACGACGTTAAATGTCGATTTTTTTTTGCCAGTTTTTCAGAACCCGAAAAATTACCTGAAGCCCACACACAATCGTTTTTACTGACATTAAAAAAAAACTTAATTTTTTACAACCCGAAAAATGATCATGTGTACACGGCATTAGGGCTCTTTAACACTAGGTTTAGTGAAAAGAACACCAAAAGATGCCCACCATAGCAAGAAATATAATTTAATGGTAAAAAGACAATAAACAACTCACAAAGGTAGCAGAATATGGCACCTGTCCTAGGCACATCCTGGTACAGATCCCATGTGGATGAATGACAGATTACTTAATTATAGGAAACAGCCTCACCGGCACTGGCCAGGTGGAGGAAACCACAAAGTAGGCTCAGAACCATGGACCAGTGAGCCAGGGATCTTACTCAAGTTTGCCAACTTTCACCAAATTTATGAACAGTTTGTAAAATCCATAAGTTTTGTATCTGTTTGGGAATATCCATTACAAAAATGCAGACTGCATATCCTCAACAGAAATTCATGGACAGATGCAAAAATTACGGATTTTCCAAACTGTTTGTAAATCTACTGAAATTTGGCAAACCTGATCTTAATGGAGGTCATAGCTGGACCGGAAGTGATGTCAGACTCTGCTTAAATGCAAAAGGGGCATTGTTAAAGTGTTTCAGAGCCATTTCGATTCCTTTCTAAAGCCTATAGGACCTATTGTGAAGAGAGCTATTGATATTGACCAGCCTCAATAACCTGCATTTTTTTGCACTGGGTAACTGCAGGTCACTGCCTCATTCACAGTACGGCACACATTAATGCATAGAGGACCTTGCTGGAAGAAAGAACTTGGAGGTTGTTGGTTTTCTCACAGTGACCTGGTGACTCTCTTGGGTGGATGCCCAGAGGCATGGGATCAAAAACAGAGAAGTCTGCTAGCTAGCTGGAGGTGGCATCTACAGTGTTGCCAGGGTCGACTTAAAAGCCCTTTACATTGTAGAAGATGGATGCGGATCTGGAGTCTAAGGCCGCATTCACACTGTAACGCGGCGTATTTCGGCGTATTTTGCCGCGACAAATTGCGGCGTATTTAACCCGCGATTTGCCGTGACAAAACGTTTTTTTTTTGACAACACATTGTTGTCTATGGCCGAACGCTGATGCCGCCTGAAAAAAAGGGTCCGGGACTTTTTTTCAGGCGGCAGGCGTACGGCGTTTCGGCATTCGGCGTGAGATCTGAACCATCTCCATAGACACCAATGTGAAATCTCCCCTCCAGCGGCACGAGCGTCGGGCGTCTGGCGTGAAAACGCCTAGATGTGAATGGAGCCTAAGGCCCGGATTCAGAAAGGAGTTACGTCGGCGTATCTCCAGATACGCCGTTGTAACTATGAGTGTGAGGCGTCGCATCTCTGCGGCTGATTCATAGAATCAGATACGCCTCACTGTTGCCTAGATACGAGCGGCGTAAGTCTCCTACGCCGTCGTATCTTGGAGTGCATATTTACGCTGGCCACTAGGGGCGCTTCCGTAGATTTACACGTATAATATGCAAATGAGCTAGATACGCCGATTTAGAAACGTACGTGCGCCCGGCGCATTGATTTACGTCGTTTACGCTATATGCGGCGTAGCCAATGTTAAGTATGGACGTCGGGACAGCGTCGAATTTTGCGTCTTTTGCGTAAGTTGTACCCGAATAGGGCTGTGCGTAAGTTACATTCACGTCTAAAGCATTGACTATTTGCAGGGTAATTTGGAGCATGCACACTGGGATACTTTCACGGACGGCACATGCGCCGTTCGTTAGGAGCGTCAATTACGTGGGGTCACGATTAATTAGCATACAACACGCCCCCTACCAGCCTACTTTGAATTACGCGCGCTTACGCCGGCCCATTTACGCTACGCTGCCGTAACTTAGGACGCAAGTGCTTTGTGAATACTGCACTTGCCTCACTAAAATACGTTGGCGTAGTGCAAATGGGATGCACTACGCCGGCATAAAGATACGCCGCCGTACGTGAATCTAGCTACATGTGTTGTTCAGGGTATCTTAAAGTGTTACTAAACCCAGATCCTGCAGTCACTATAGTTGGTCTCCCACAGAACACAGAACATGGAAATGCAATAGTTTTAGTAAATATAAACTGATAAATACCTTTTTTCATCAGCTGTATAGAGCAATCTTTTGACTTGTGTCAGTGTGTGCTGGAAGCTTGTAGGAGGAGTTTTCATTTCTCTCACCAATGAATGAATGAATGAGTGAGTGACTGACTTGTATAGCGAAACACATGCGAACTGAATCGCCTCTAGGCGCTTTTTGCAGCCAGTGTCTTCCTGGCTGGTGCGGTCATTTATCCCGTAGGATCTCGACACACAGTCGTACACACATATATACATATATACTGGGCCAATTTGAACAGAATCCAATTAACCTACCAGCATGTCTTTGGAGTGGGGCATAGAATTTATATAGATTGTTTCCCTGAACCATTTTCTATGGACGTTTATATTTAGTTCACATGCTGCCATCTAGTGACCTTTTGTGGTAATGCACTTTCCCCATGTCTTTTCCCTGATGTTATGACACACTTCCTTTGTATGTAATGATCCACCCTTTCTTCCTGTGATTGTACTTACTGTGTCATGGATGCAACCAACAGGCCACATGTAGCAGGACACATGTATTCTGCATAGTAAGCTACAGACAATATCATCTTTTGACCGCATAAATACCACAATCTATTCATCTGTTGTATCTGTCATCTGCTGTAACCTCATGTTCGGAATAAAGCAACTCTGTGGATGGAAACGGTATTGGTGAGTTCAAGCTATCTGATGAGAATTGTCCTTAGTGAATATATCTTATACAGGCCAGGTATAGCATAACAATCAGAGTCAGAATAAATACACACTAAACTAAGCAGCCTGACTCTTTAGAACAAACAGCCTTTTTACACAATGTGGAGGTTTAAGCCCTTAGGTTCCACACTAAAGCATGCTTTACTGCATATACAGACTGATTTTACTGTTGTGGGTTTAGTAACACTTTAATCATTCATCTGAGGTGGCATCTTATTGGTAACCTAGTGTTCCATATTTAAATAAGCCCCTGTCCACAGACCTTGTTACCCGCCACAACACATTTGTGGGGTAGAGACCCTTGTCCTCTCACATTGGAATAAGCTACTTTGTCTATGCAGGTGTTTGGAAGCTGGCAGTGAGTTATATGGGGGATAAGATAGACAGGGGATAGGGTGTTAGCAAGGTGACATTGGGGTGCCAGGTGTGATGAGGATGACAGTAGGTACGGTGTTAGCAAGCTGGCAGGGGTGTGCCAGGTGTGATGAAGATGAGGATGATAGGGGTTAGTGTATTAGGAAGGTTGCACAAAGGAATTTAACCACTTGCCTACTGGGAATTTAAACCCCCTTCTTGTCCAGGCCAATTTTCAGCTTTCAGAGCAGTCGCACCTTGAATGACAATTACGCGGTCATGCAACACTGTACCCCTATGACATTTTTATCATTTTTTTTCACACAAATAAAGCTTGATTTTGGTAGTATTTAATCACTGCTGGATCCACCCCTGACTCCACCTCCTTTGCCATGCCCATGTATACCCCAC
The DNA here is from genome assembly GCF_905171775.1 of Rana temporaria. NCBI lineage: Eukaryota > Metazoa > Chordata > Amphibia > Anura > Ranidae > Rana > Rana temporaria. Next base: position 109,983,209 of record NC_053496.1, on the reverse strand, counting down.
CTTTCTAATGAAGTGCTGTCAAATGCAGCCCACCAGTGCCCATCAAATGTAGCCTCACTAGCGCCCATCAAATGCAGCCTCACCAGCGCCCATCAATGCAGCCTACCAGTGCCCATCAATGCAGCCTCACCAGCGTTTATCAAATGCAGCCTCACCAGCGCCCATCAAATGCAGCCTCGCCAGCGCCCATCAAATGCAACCTACCAGCCCTCATCAATGCAGCCTACCAGTGATCATCAATGAATGTTTGCTTGCTTCCATTCAGGAGCCAGGACACAGACACAGTCCTCCGCCAGTGCTGCACCTCTGACACTATGTGCGAACGGAGACTTAGTTGCTTGTTGCAGAGAGAAGAGAGTAGAAACACCAGTGGCCGGGCGCCCTAGGCAGCAGTGTGCCCTAGGCGGCTGCCTAGTTTGACTAGTGGTAGCACTGGTCCTGGTGATTAGGGTAAAGAGGAGGCAGATCAATAAATTTGTGTTTCTCAAAGGTGGAGAGAGGGAGGAGCAGCTACTAACTGTCTTCCACTTGGACAGGATAAAGAAGGATGGATCAATCAATAAAAACAGAGTACAGAGAGTGGGAGCTGATCATGGAAACAACAGACTGTCACTTAGGGGAGAGAGGAGCACCAGTTGTTGCCCAGTGGATGTAGTGGAGGAAGTTTGCATAGACTAAGGAGATTGAAGATATAACCGATCTGATAAAATAAATACAAGGAGGTTAAATTAGATTTATTAGGGGAAGACCATCTGTTGGATACACTACATCAGCATTTGGGCACCAAAAAGGAAAACTGATTCTACATACTTCATACAGTGGCATAAGAAAAACAGCAACTTTTGAATGAGAAAATGTGGTCCAATAGTTTAGAAACTTTAATGTATTATTGTTTAAAGAAGCACCATATTGTAATTACCAATTATGCTGTATTGTAACTTTTTCTGTAATCTTTTTACTTTCTTGTTTACATGATGATTTGCTTTGATGCTCCAAACAAGCCTCCTGTTTCCCATCTCCATATACTTAGGACATAGTATAAAACCGTAGAATATTACATGGGGTTGTGGCAAGCAACATATCCACTGCTGTTGTCAAGCTGCTCTAAAACACAGAAGGACCTTGTAGAGTTTTGAAGTGTATATAAAGTATTGTGGAAGAGGCCTAGCAAAAACATGCACAATAAATCATGCACAATAAATCATGCACAATAATGTAAATAAAATTGGTGTTGAATTCCAGAATGTCATTACTTTTTGCCCTCTGTGATCTGGCTTGACAGTCTATGAATCCCAGTTCAAGTGAATTGACTCACAAATGGTTGTTTCTGTTGAGTGTCTTTGACAGGTATACTTCACTGTGTAAATCCTTAAAATTATCACTGATAAGTAGAAGACAAAATCATTGCATTAAATACATAATTTTCTAAGCTAATTCTTAATTTAGTATGTTGCCACCTTTTAAAGCTGCCAAGAAGGGATTAACACTTTAGAAGAATTGTTTTCAATGTCAAAATGGGTGAAATATTTGCATATTATAAATGCTATCCATTCTCACAGATGTGCCCTGTTCTTATCCGGATAATTTATGCATGTTTGAAAGAATACTCTTGATTACCCAGTTTTGTATCCAAATTTGTAAGAATTTTCGAAGTTTCTCTTTCCTTCTGGATGGAATTAGTCGCTGACCCACAATTTAAGAAGGACCTCTTATTTGTTGGAATTAGATGCCTGCTGACCTTTATTTTAGTTCCCTTTGTTGGGCTGATTGCATTGCTATTCATATAGCCCATTTCCAATGTAAAATACAGCAAACTGCTGATTGTATAGGAATGAATATATTACAATAACGTATACGAGAACCTGCAAAAGAGTACTACTTAGCATACATTGCAAAAAATACATTTCTTGGAAAGGATGATCTAGGTGACGTGCAATAATATTCATTTTTTTTTTTTTTGATCAAAAAGGTTTTTATTGCTCACACAACAGATAAACATAGTACAGATGACATTGTACATTTAAAATTGCAAAAGAGTATATCTTCAAGAATACAGTTTAACCATCAGATGCATTTTGTAAGGTCACTTGTGCACGATCGTTTTGACAACAGACCCATCTGGGCACCGACCCTTCCACTCCACCCTCGCCCTCTCTCCCCATTCTCCCCCCTTCATTTGTTCGCACATGTACGCAGGCCCGGGGCTCCGCAAATCAGTCCCTGTCTCTACATCCCCCCAAGTAACCGCTCTTGAACTAGTTCCACGGGGCTCAGCCCCGGCGTTGCGAGCCATGGGTCCCACAGTCTGAAAAATTTTCCTGCATTGCCCCTGTGCTGGTAGATGTATTTCTCCATCAGTAAAGTCTTGCCCACATGTTGTACCCAGACCTTAACAGACGGGGGCTCCCTTGACTTCCAATGTATAAGGATAAGTTTTCTCGCCTGGAATAGAGCCCTGGCAAACGCCACTCTAGTGGTTTCTTCTGCTATCGCCCCTTCCAACACGCCCAAGAGGCAGCAAAGTGGGTCCAATGGGACACTAGTCTGAAATACCGAGTTCAGGGTCGCCAGAACCTCTGACCAGTACCTGTGGAGCTTTGGACACCGCCATAGCAAGTGGACCAGGTCTCCCTGGGTTGCCCTACATCGACCACACAGTGGGTCTGGGGCACAGCCCATTCTAAAGAGTCTGACAGGAGTGTAATGCACCCTGAGCAAGATGTAGAGCTGAGACACCCTTTGCGGCACATTCAGCGAGCACGCGTTCACCGCCAGCAGGGCCTCCTCCCATACCTCCCCCTCAATTGGCCCCAAGTCTGTCTCCCATTGCTCTGCCACCTTCATAGGATGCCCCTCCAGCAATGACGACAGGAGCATATTATAGCATTGTGAAATCATGCCTTTGGTATCCTGCGCTTGAAACAACGTTCGGAAAACCGGAGTGGGGGACTGAACCCACTCAACCGCTGTCCCCTGCGCTCTCACTGCATGCTGTAGCTGTATATAATAAAAGTGCATATTGTGCGACAGGTTAAATCTACTTTGTAGTTCACTGAAGGGAAGTAGGGCCCCCCCTCTAAAGATATGTTTGAGATGCGTGACCCCACAGGAGCTCCACCTGCGACCCTGCTCAAGCTTGGCCAGCTCCCCATAGGCGTCATTCCCCCAGATGGGACTGAATTCTGTGAACCCGGTCACTCCCTGGAGCTGTCTAGCCTTGTTCCATATCTTCTGGACAAGTGCATATGTGGGCATTCTCCTATTGGGTTTTTGAAATTTACACGCCTCCAGCCCCTCTGGTATCAAGGCTGCCCCCGATCCCCGCAGCATAAGTAGAGCCGCCGAGGCATCGGGTTGCACCCCCGCGGTTCCTATCAGATGTTGGAGTTGGGCCGCTAAGTAATATATCCAGGGATTTGGTAGTGCCAGCCCACCCCCCTCCTTCGGGCGCTGCAACTGCTCAAGTTTGATCCTAGGGGTTTTGGTGCCCCACAGCAGCTGCCTGAAGAGAGAGTTGACCACTCTGAATATTTTCAGGGTGATCACCATAGGAGCATTGTGCAAGAAATACAGCAACTGGGGCATTAGTATCATTTTGATGAGATTAGTTTTGCCTGCCAGGGACATTTTTAGTTTGTTCCACACTTGAATTTTGTCTCTGAATTTGGATAACAGGGGGTATATATTTAATTTACAGAAGTCGGTAATCGTGGGGGATATCCAGACCCCCAGATATTTAAAAGATGACACTACGGGCACTGAGCACGCGGGGCCACCCCCCTGCGCGGGTGCCCCATCCAGGAACATCAGGGCTGACTTGGTCCAATTAATGGTAAGCCCCGAAAAGCGGCCAAAGTCAGTAACAATGGCCATGGTCTGTTGCAGAGATCCCTCCGTATCCTCCAAAAAGAGGAGCATGTCATCTGCGTATAACATGATTTTCTCATGTATGTCTCTATATCTGAACCCCCGAATCGCCTCGCAGCTCCTCACCAGGACCGCAAGGGGCTCGATGGCCAGAGCAAAGAGCAGGGGGGACAGGGGACAGCCCTGCCTAGTCCCCCTGCCCAGAGCAAAGGCATGGGACATCCTATCCGCCATACGTATGGCCGCCTGAGGTGTAGCATACAAAAGCCGGACCCATCCCTGGAACCTAGGGCCGAAGCCAAATTTGGTCAGTACCGCCCATAAATACCGCCAGCCGACACTGTCGAAGGCCTTATTGGCATCTAACGACAACAGTGCCCTACTGCCGACGGCCTCCGAGGGGGTCTGCATGTTCAGGTACAGCCGCCGGAGATTCGTCGCCGTGGATTTGCATGGCATGAATCCTGCCTGGTCTGGATGTATGATGGACAGAATAATTTTGTTCACGCGCATGGCCAGGACTTTTGCAAGTATTTTGACGTCGCTCTGTAGCAAAGAAATGGGTCTATACGATCCGGGATCCAAGGGATCCTTGTCCGCCTTCAGTAATAAGATAATATTCGCCCTTGTCATGGAAGGAGGCAGGGCCCCCGAGTCGAGCGAGGCGTTAAACACCTCGAGCAACCTAGGCAGCACCACCCCCCCATACTGAGTATACACCTCCATGGGTAGGCCGTCATCCCCCGGGGCCTTACACGTGGGAAACGAGGCCACCGCCTCCCCCAGCTCCTCCAGAGTCAACGGCTTCTCTAACTCGGCCCTTGCCCCCTCTTTCAGGGCCGGGAGAGCTATCGCATCCATGTAGCGCTGCAACTCCTCGTCCGTGAAGTCATCCCTTGAACTGTACAGTGACGAGTAGAAAGCCGCTAACTCGGTCAAGATTGATTCAGGTTCATTCACCAGCCTACCCTTAGTATCCCGAATTGCTCCCATGGCCGGGGACGCCTGTTGTGACCTCGCTATTCTGGCCAACAAGCGGCCTGTTTTTTCCCCTTCCTCATAATAGGCCTGCTGGGTAAAGAATCGCTTTTTCTCCGCGGTGGAAGATCTCAGCCGGTCCAGGGCGTCCTGGGCCGACATCCACCCCTCCCTCGCGGATTCCGAGGGGTCTACAACATAGGTCAATTCTAACCGTCTCACCTGGTCCTCCACCTGCTCCATAAGAGCAGAGGAGTTGTGTTTTATGGACGCAATCTCCTCAATGAACGTTCCCCGCAGGCATGCTTTAAAGGCATCCCAGCCCAGGGCCCTCTCCGCCCCCCCCCAGTTGTCTCGGAAGTATTGTTCTATTCTGCGGGTAATATGGTCATGGGAGGTAAACAATTTTAGCCAGAAGGCGTTTAGTTTCCACGGGGCCTTGGGCAGAGAGGACACCGGGCGCGTGACCAGGTGGGCCACAAGTGGGGAGTGATCAGAGACCCCCCGTGGAAAATATTCCACCCTAGGGATCATATGAAGCACCTGCGGGGACCCGACACATAGATCGATGCGGGACAGTGAGCCGTGCGTTTTGGAGAAACACGAGAACTGTTTGGTCGCAGGGTATCTAGCTCTCCAAATATCTAGCCACCCTACCTCACCCATCAATCTGCTCAGGGCTGTCCCCCTACTCCCCTGGGGCATCCTAACCGGTGGGTGCCTATCCTCCCTCAGATCCATACATGCATTGAAGTCCCCCATAATCATCACGGGGACATCCGACTTATCGCCCAGGTATGACAGCAGAAGCTGTAACACCTCTTTCGAGAAAGGGGGGGGAATATATACAAAAGCAATAACCATCGTTACCGTAAATACTTTGCAATATAGAAAGACATATCTACCGAGCGGGTCAACCTGTGCGTCTATTTCCTGGTAGGCCAAGGACCCGTGTACCAGCACACTCACCCCCCTTGAATATGAGGTGTGAGTGGAGTGGTATGCCTTGCCCACCCAGGAAAATCCCAAATACCCAACCGTGTCCCTGGTAAGGTGAGTTTCCTGCAACCCCACAATAGCAGGGAGAAATTTCTTCAGGCCCGCCCGTATCATAGACCGTTTCAGTGGATCATGTACCCCGCGCACATTCCAAGTCACTATCGGGGTGGTGGCCATAGCTGAGTCTGAAAATAGTTATCGTCCAGGGTATAAGGCCTTGAGGCCATTTCCGAAGAGCAAGGCCCCAGCCGGGGCCGGGTCCGGTCCATCAAGTAACCATGCATCATGTGGCACAAGTCTGTGAGCAGAGTATCAAAAATAACCAATGATAAAAAGGAAAAAAAACAATTAAACATACGTGTCCGCCTCTCGGCCCCGTCCGGGGCAGAGGTCGATATCCTGTTGCGTGGATCCAGCAGTCCCTGTGTGCCAACAGGGCACCAAAAAACTAGGGAAGACTCCCCCGGCCGGGGTTCGTCGCTGGTACCAAATAGCTCATACGTGTAGGCCCCCCCCTGTAGCATGGAGTCCAGAGGGGGTGCGATTCAGCTTCCGAAGCTCTTAGGTAACGCTATCAAAGTGAAATCAGGTAAAGTTCCGGCTTGCAGGTAACAACAAAACTGGTCTGCGGCGAACTTAGCGGCTATGTAGGGGTGTCCCTAGGGCCTCAGTCCCCCCTGTCCTCCTCGCGGCGTCTCCTCAAGTCCTGCTCGTTGTGGTCTAGCCACTGTGCGGCCTCCGCGGCAGATTCGAAAAACGTGGCTTGACCCCTCACCGTAATCCTCAGCTTGGCCGGGAACAGCATGGCGTAGTTAACTTGGATCCTTTGCAGGCGCTTTTTAACATCCACAAACTTGGCCCTCTTGCGTTGCACCTCAGCTGAGAAGTCGGGGTAGAACGACACTCTGGCACCGTTGTAGTGCACCGATCCCCTCTCTCTGGCCAGCCGCAGGATGGTTTCTTTGTCCCTATAATTTAGGAGTCTGGCTAGAACGGATCTGGGGGGGCCGCCAGGGGGAAGGGGTCTGGGAGGCGTTCGGTGCGCCCTCTCTACCGCGTACAGCGTGGAGAATGCCTCCTTGCCAAAGGTCTCCTGGAGCCACGTCTCAATGAACGTAGTGGGGTCCCTACCTTCCACCTTCTCGGGGAGACCCACTATGCGGACATTGTTCCTCCTCAGGCGGTTCTCAATGTCGTCTGTTTTTGCGGCGGCCTGTGCGGACTGCTGCAGTGCTGTCCTAGCATCCCTGGTGAGGGGTGGGAGCGCGTCCTCTACCTCGCTGATGCGTCCCTCCACAGCCGTGGTTCTCTCCCTAATTTTCTGGAGGTCATGGCGCATGAGAGATACTGTCTCAGTAAGCTCCCCAAACTGTGCCTTCAGGCCGTCCACGGAGGCTGTAACTGAAGTTGTGCACTTCTGCACCGCCCGGAGGATCTCACTAAGTGTGGGTTGTGGGGCATCATCCTGTAATTCCCCAAACATGTCCTGCATAGTGTCCGTGGAGCTCTCAAGTGGCAGCGTGTCATCCATAGCAGAGTCTCCATTGAGGCCCTGCACTCTCTGCGCCCACGTCGGCTGTGTATGCGCCGGGGAGCTGGTAGGGCCCTGCAGCCTTTGGGTGTAATACAGCATGTCTTTGGGGGGTTCTTTCCCCTGGTGTTTGGCCGTTTTGGGCGCCTTACCTCCAGCCTCTGCCTGTCTTTCAGGCCCGCGCACTGCACGCTGCTGCTGAGAGGCCCCGGCGCCATCTTGGATCTCCATGGCCGAGCCGACCGCGGCTCCTTTCTCGGGTTTGCGGGTCATTCGGATCCCCGCCGCTCGATCAGACACCCCCCGCTGAGGTCCGTGAAGTGCGCTGTCTCTCTTAGTCCGCTCGTTGGCGTCGGATGTTGCCGGTAACAGGATCGTAGCAGGATCAGTAGCGGGAGCTCCGTGAACTGCGACTGTTCACATGCCCGTCCAGGCCACGCCCCCCAATATTCATTTTTTTAACTATGACTTAAAACCTTACAATATGGCATATACAGAAACTGTTTGCAATGTTGTGGAAATATAACCTTAGTTTCAGTAATAATAATTTCCTTTAAAATATCCCATACCAGATTTTTGCCCACTTCACTAAAGTCAACTGCAGAGAAAATTATTTTTATTTTGTATGAATTGCATCCTTCTATAGTAATTTATAAGACTACATATTTTGTGTACAGTCCTCATTTATGATAGTATTTTGGTTAGGCAATCAAGTAAGTTGGGTAATTATTTGCAAATCTGATACACGGGATGGAGATTTACTAATGATGAAGACCTGCATAGAAACCAATCAGCTTCAAGGTTTTAGTGTCAAAGCTTAGTTGAACAAAGTGTAGTTGGAAGCTGATAGGCTACCTGGAGTGCTCCAGTTTTAGTAAATCTCCCCCTAATGCCGCGTACAGACGGTCGTTTTTTGTAAACGCTATAACTTTTGCGCAAACCAATCAATAAACGCTTATTGCGATTTTTTTTACGAAAAATATGTAGAAGAATACGTATCGGCCTAAACTAAGGAAAAAACATTTTTTTAAAATATTTTTTGGGGGATATTTATTACAGCAAAATGTAAAAAATATTATTTTTTTTCAAAATTGTCACTCTATTTTTGTTTATGGCGCAAAAAATAAAAACCGCAGAGGTGATCAAATACCACCAAAAGAAAGCTCTATTTGTGGGAAAAAAAGGACACCAATTTTGTTTGGGAGCCACGTCGCACGACCGCGCAATTGTCAGTTAAAGCGTCGCAGTACCGAATCGCAAAAAGTGCTCTGGTCTTTGACCAGCAATATGGTCCGGGGGTTAAGTAGTTAACCATTACTGTGTAAAACGGGGTTAAAATTCAACCACTCTTTCTTTAATTTCTTTTTGATACTTATTGTTTGAAGAACTTCAACAGGAGAAGGGTTAGGACATGGCATACTTCAAACGATTGCCACATAAATATTAGAGGACAATCCTTTCCTTAAAGGATAAGTTCACCTTTCGTAACATGTTACACCCATATTAGGTGTAACATGTCCGAGGCCGAGGACGAGACGATGTCCATGATAGGCGGAACACTGAACACATGTTCTGCTGGGAAACTGAGTGTTCCGCGTATCACGGAAGAGCACAAGGAGGAGGAGGCGCGGCTTTTGAACAATGGACGCCCGCAGTCTGACTGACTCTGCCAGGGATAAGGTATGAAGATCATCGAAGTGAGGCATGCAATGGCACAGTGAGGCATGCAATGGCACAGTGAGGCATGCAATGGCACAGTGAGGTATGCAATGGCACAGTGAGGTATGCAATGGCACAGTGAGTTATGCAATGGCACCGTGAAGTATGCAATGGCACAGTGAGGCATGCAATGGCACAGTGAGGTATGCAATGGCACAGTGAGTTATGCAATGGCACAGTGAGTTATGCAATGGCACAGTGAAGTATGCAATGGCACAGTGAAGCATGCCATGGCACAGTGAGGCATGCAATGGCACATTGAGGTATGCAATGGCACAGTGAGGTATGCAATGGCACAGTGAGGGGGGAAGGGGGTCGTCTAATACGGTGAGTATATACCAAAACAAACATTTTAGCTGGAAAATTAGGGGGTCGTCTTATACGCCCAGTCGCCTTATACGCCGGCAAATACGGTAGTGGCACCACCAGCCCAAGATCTAACACCTTATGATGTCTGCTCTGCAAGAGCAGCTAAGTTGCCTTTGTCAACAAATATTTGCTTTGATAAAGTGATGGTCTACTATTAGTTGATGAACAATAAGTAACCACCTTGATGGAGTATAGCAGAAATCGTCTGGTCTTGTCGTTTCATATAAGCTCTTGTGCTACAGGTTGCATTACCTTATATTAAACAGAGTAATTGTTGGCAGTGTCATCTAAGTTATGGCACATACATATGGAGCATAGCAGAATGCTAATAGGGAGACATGATATACTGCGACCTTGTAAGTGAATTAAGAACGCTGATGTACTTTTTCGGACTAACAAAACTGATATTGGAACTCAGTGGGGGAGAAACTAATTGTGCCTGAATCGTTCCACTTTATGCTGCACAACAGGGATCTCCAGGAACGTTCTCTTTCTGCTATTGTTAAATTATGATATTGACACATCTCAGTAATAAACATTTCAGAAGTTCTTGTCATTTACTAAATGTTAATAGCTGTCCATTAAAGAGACTCATAAAGATGTCTGTATGTCTATATTAGTTTTTGCTCCAAATTGGATACATAGAACTCTAAAATGAGTGCACGTTGTACATATGCCTGTGTTATGAATTGTCAATACAACTATTTCAGAATATAAAGTCTGTCATATAAATCAGTGTGTCAGCTTTCTTAAAGAGGATGTCCGCTGAAAAAATAAATAAAATAAAAGCCAGCAGCTACAAATACTGCAGCTGCTGACTTTTAATATTAGGACACTTACCTGTCCTGGAGTCCAGCGATGTCCGCAGCAGAGGACGAGAGATCGCTCGTCACTCTACTGCTCCCCCGCCATCCTTGGTGAGGGAACCAGGAAATGAAGTGCTCCGGCTTCACTGCCTGGTTCCCTACGGCGCATGCGCGAGTTGCGCTGCGCCTGCTGATTGGCTCCCACTGTGTACTGGGAATGTTCCCAGCACACAACGGGGAGGGGGGGAGGTGACGTAATGCCCGCAGTCTGCCTGAGACTGTGTGGCCGGAAGTGGGTGCAACTGCACTCCCCTCCCCCTTGAAGGTGTCAAATGTGACACCGGAGGGGGGGGAGGGTTCCGATAAGCGGGAGTTCCACTTTAGGGTGGAGCTTCGCTTTAACAACTTAGGCTCGGTTCACACTAGTGTGATGTGAGAACCCTGCGAATCCACTGCGGTTGCCGCTTCGCACCCGACTCGCACGGCAGTTCACACTGCCATATGCAAACTGCTGGGGATTGTCATACAATGTTAACAACACTCCCATTTCAGCTCGCATATCGCACTGCGAACTGTCAGTTCGGACATGAATCGGATGGCATAGGTATGAACAGCCATGCGATCCAATTCTGGTGCGGACCAAAAAAAGGATCCTGTGCGAGTTTAGTCCGAATGCGATGCAATTTCAGCCATACTATCTGTTGCATTGCACAGACCTCGTATCTGATTTGCAATGCAATGCGGTGCGAATCACATGCAATTTTGCACCACGCAGCAGTGTGAACCAGCCCTTAAAGACCACAGGGGCCGGATTCAGAAAGATGAGCGCATCTTTCTTCCGGCGTAACGTATCTCCGATACGTTACGCCGCTGTAACTTTGGGCGCAAGTTCTGTATTCAGAAAGAACTTGCGCCCTTAGTTACGGCGGCCTAACGTATGTGTGGCGGCGTAAGCCCACCTAATTCAAATGGGGATGTTGGGGGCGTGTTTTATTTACATTTCGTACATTTCTGGATCGGCGTAAATACCTCATTTGCATATTCCTCGTGTAACTATACTGAAGCGCCACCTAGCGGCCAGCGTGAATATGCAGCCTAAGACACTTACACCAGTCGGATCTTAGGGATATCTATGCGTAACTGATTCTCTGAATCAGGCGCATAGATACGACCGACCGCACTCAGAGATACGACGGCGTATCAGGAGATACGCCGTCGTATCTTGTATCTGAATCTGGCCCCGGGCCTTTTTCTAACATTTGTTGTTTACAAGTACAAATTTGTATTTTTGCTAAAGATTACTTAGAACCCCCAAACATTATATATATATTTTTTAGCAGAGCCCATAGAGAATAAAATGGCGGTCATTGCAGTATTTCATGTCAGACTGTGTTTGTGCAGCAGTGTTTCAAACGCAATTTGTTCGGTAAAAATACACTTTAATGAATAAAAACAAAAAACAAAGCCCACTTTTTTTGTATAATGTGAAAGATGATGTTAAGCTGAGTAAATAGATACCTAAAAAGTCATGCTTTAAAATTGCGCATGCTCGTGGAATGGCGACAAACTACGGTACTCCATAGGTGACACTTTAAAAATGTTTATAGGTTATCTGTTTAGAGTTACAGAGGAGGTCCTGCTAGGATTATTGATCTCACTCTAATGATCGTGATGATACCTAACGTGTCGTTTGAGCACTGTTTACATATGCAGGCGCGACTTATGCATGAGTTAACTTCTGCACGCGAGCACGGAGGGAAGGGGCGCTTTAAAAAAAAAATCTTATTTACTTTACTTTTTATTTTTACACTGTCCCATTATTAATATACATATATTTTGGATCATGTTTATTCCTGTTACAAGAAATGTAAACATTCCTTGTAATAGAAATAAGCATGACAGGTGCTTCATGGGTCTTCTGTGCTTCTTACCTCCTCTCTGTAATCACTAAAATAAACTGGTTTAAAAACTAAGCTACAGTATGTAGTAGCAGTTGCTTGCTCTGACACAGTGCATGTTTAGTTTGGCATTAACAACATACACTATATTGTCAAAAGAATTGGCATTGTGAATTGTGCAGGCCAGTCAAGTTCCTCCACAACAAACCCGCTCATCCATGTCTTTATGGACCTTTCTTTGTGCACTAGTGTGCAGTAATATTGGAACAGGAAAGGGGCCATCCCCAAGTTGGGAGCATGGAATGGTCCAAAATGTCTTGGTATGCTGACGCCTTAAAAGGGTTGTAAAGGCAGAAGTTTTTTGTATCTTAATGCATTATATGCATTAAGATACAAAACCTTCTGTGTGCAGCAGTCCCCAGGGATGGACTGGCCATTGGGACTACAGGGAGTTTCCCGGTGGGCCGATGGCTCAGTGGGCCGGCTTCAGTGACAGTGGACCGCCACCCCCCTCTGCTCCTCTGTCTCTCCCTTCCCGCAGCGCTCACCTGGGGGGAACAAAGAAGCAGGGGGAGGACTAGAGGAGCAGGGATTTCGACAGAGGAGCATAGGGGAGGGGTCAGACAGCTGACTTAACACCTATGGCCTGGGAGTTTCTCCCTTCTGCCTAATCTTGTCCCATAAGGGGGGGCACCGAACTGATTCTTTGCCCTGGGTGAAATAATGCCTAGCTTCCCCACTGGTAGTGCCTATAAGAGTACCAGTACCAGCTGTTCTACTCTAAAAAAGTAGAATGGCTAGTGGCTAGTGAAGGGGGAGAGGGGGCTTGGGCGGCCGAGGGGGGTGTGCGGGAGTTGTCCAGCCGCCATGGGAGAGACCTGTCAAAGTGGGCCAGTCTGGATGAAGTCCAGGGACAAATTTCTGTCCCAGTCCAGCCCTGGCAGTCCCCCTCCACCCCCCTAATACTTACCTGTGATCCCTCTCTGTCCAGCAATGTCTACAAGTGTCTCAGCCATCTGAGATTCTCCCTCTTGATTGGCTGAGACACAGCAGTGGCGCCATTCGCTGCTGTCAATCAAAGTCAACTAGCCAAGCAGGGGAGAGAGGGGGCTGGCCAGCTCAGGGCTCTGTGTCTGAATGGACACAGGGAGCTGTGACTCGGCTTGGGTGCCCCCATAGCAAGCTGTTTGCTGTGGGGGCACTGAACAGGAGGGAGGGGCCAGGAGAACCGAAAAAGCATATTTGTTATTTTTATAGGAAAAAAAGACTTTACAGCCACTTTAAGAGTTCCCTTCACTGGAACTAAGGGGCCAAGCCCAACCCCTGAAAAACAACCCCACACCATAATCCCCCTCCACCAAATGATTTGGAGGAGTGGCCCAATACTTTTGGCAATATAGTGAGGCTATGCAAGTTTGAGGTGGAGTAACTTGCTTGGCCTGCCTGACCTCAACCCGATAGAACACCTTTGGGTGGAGACTGCACTCTAGGCCTGGTTGTCCAACATCAGTGCCTGACCTCACGAATGGATTTCTGGAAGAATGTTCAAACACTCCCATAGACACACTCCTAAACCTTATGGACAGCCTTCCCAGAAAAGTTGAAGCTGTTATAACTGCAAAGAGTAGGCCAACTCAATATTGAACCCTATGGACTAACATTGGGATGTGAAGTTCATGTGCATTTAAGGGCAGGCATCCCAATACTTTTGGAAATATAGTATATTTCTCACACATGCCAATGGTATACGTGGAATTACACCCCAAAACACATTTAGCTACTTCTTTCAAATATGGGGATACCACATGTAAGAGACTTTTTGGCAGCCTAGCCACGTATGGGAGCCCTAAATCCAATGACCACCTTCAGGCTTTCAAAGGGTATTATTTCCTCATTTCACAACCTGACTACCTATCACAACCCAATATTGAACCCTGCTGACTAAGACTGGGTTGCCATTAAAGTTCATGTGCATGTAAAGGCAGGTGTCCCAATACTTTTGACAATCTAGTGTACTGTATATTTGAACTTGCTGGAATTTTTTAAAATGTAAAGATTTAAAGTGGCACTAAACTTTAGCTCCTTCACCGCTCCAAAGATGCTGGTAGCAGGACCTTTTTTTACTGTCCTGCTAGCGCACCGCTCCAGTGTGAAAGTCCTCAGGGCTTTCACACTGGAGAGACAGCAGCAGCTCTTTTAGGGCGCTTTGCAGGCACTATTTTTAGCGTTATAGTGCCTGCAAAGTGCCTCAGTGTAAAAAGGGGTCGTACTGCTTACTAAATGTAGTATTGTAAATTATGTTAGGCCTCGTACACACCACCGGATCTATCCGCTGGAATTGATCCGCGGATCAGTTCCAGCGGATAAATCCGGTCGTCTGTACGGCCTAGCGGATATTTATCCGCAGAGATTCCTCGGCCCGATCCATTTCAAGTGGATATAAATTTCTTAGCATGCTAAGAAATGTATCCGCTTGAATCGGGTCCAGCGGATTGATCCGGTGGTCTGTACAGACTCACCGGATCAATCCGTCCGCTCCCCTCCTTCGCATGCGTCGTAATGATTCGACGCATGCGTGGAAGTACTTACATTCCAGCGTCGCGCACGTCGCCGCGTCATCATCGCGGCGACGGCGCGACACGTCACCGCAGATGAATTCCGCGCGGATTTTGATCCGATGGTGAGTACAAGCCATCGGATCCAAATCCCTCGTGTGTACGGGGCCTTAGAGAGTTCCATAAGTCCATTTATAACATTACAGGCCATTTTGGTAGCGATGTTGAATATAGGTGAAGCCCTGATAATGAAAAGGCTGTGAATCCAGAGCATATCAAATTTGGGGGCTGTTTGTTTAAAGAGATCAGTACAATGCAATATGATTTCTAATTGATTTCTACAGGATCTACAATTTGCATTGCTATTTTAAGCAAAATGTAATGTTTACTGGTGCATTTAAAATAGAACGCAAAGTAGAATACAAGTAAAATCTATTTCAATCTATCTATTATTGTTGTTTTAATGTGCTAATTTTTGGGGGGAAAACATATTGCAAACAATTATTAACCTAGATGAAGCATTTCTCACGGAACAACCTTGGGACTTTTTTACACATTAGTGCTGGGTTGCAGCATGTTAATAAACTCATGTTAACGTGTTAAATTGTACTTTGCATTTAATTGTATGCATAGCCATGGGTAGAAAAGGGAAGGGATAGGACTTTTTACAGTTTATTTTTTACTGTCTTTGTACCATTGAGGACATTTCTGTTTACTTCCTGTTCCAGGGACACAACAGAAAGCTAGAGGAAATCTCCCAAAATTAGAGGATTATCCCTTTTGGACAGTTGTCCTCAGAAAAAGGTGTCCTCATTGGAAGATCTCCTCTACTTCTGGGGACAACTCTAAAGTTTTGGATTTGCTCTCACTTTCTTTCTAAATGACAATGGTCACCAGTACAACCTAAGTAGTAATCTTCCCCCGTGGGGACACAGACCTCAATACAATCTTGACATAGGGTTAACCCTCTCACACTATTCAAAACTAACAAAAGAAAAAACAAGTTTTGCCTAGAGATGCATTTACAGAGTGTTCATTTTTGATTAGCCACCACAGCACAGCCAAAAATGGACTTGCTACACGATTGATGTAATGTAGTGTTGGTAGGTTGCCCACTACTGCATTTGGTGCTTTCGGGTGGCTAGAAAAATAAATAGAATTGCACCATGGTATGTATGTTGCTGTGCATAGTGGTAACATGGAAAATGTGTGGTAGATGTGTCACGGGGCCAGATTCACGTAGCCCGGGCGCAGCGTAACGTAACCGATTTACGTTACACCGCTGCAAATTTTCTGTCTAAGTGCCCGATCCACAAAGCACTTACCTGGAAATTTGCGGCGGTGTATCGTAAATCCATCCGGCGCAAGGCGGGCCAATTCAAATGGGGCGGGTACCATTTAAATTAGGTGCGCTCCCGCGCCGGACGTACTGCGCATGCTCCCGACGCAAATTTCCCGACGTGCTTTGCGCGAAATTGCGACGCGCCAACGTTTTGTGAATCGCGACGTGAAAAAAAGACTTACGCCGGGAAAAAGAAAAAATTCAAAAAAATTCAAAAGCGACGCGGGAAAGACGGGTATACTTTTACATGGTGGAGTAATTTTCCACTTTGTAAAAGGTGCCCTATCTTTGCGACGACAAACTAACACTTGCGGCGATGTAACAACGGGAAAAAGTTTCGTGGATCGCCGTAATTCCTAATTTGCATACCTGACGCTGGTTTACGACGCAAAAACTCCCCCCAGCGGCGGGCACGGTACTGCATCCTAAGATCCCACAGTGTAAAACTATTACACCTGTCGGATCTTAGGGATATCTATGCGTAACTGATTCTATGAATCAGTCGCATAGATAGAAACAGGAATACGACGGCGTATCAGCAGATACGCCGTCGTATCCCTTTTGTGAATCTGGCCCACTATTCCTAATAATCACAACAATGATGGGGCACAAGTCCTAACAATGACACCAGTGATAGGGCACATTGACACCAACAGTGGGGCACAATTCCTATCACTGGTGTCATTGTTAGGACTTGTGCCCCATTATTTGTGTCGGCGGCAGGACCTGTGCCTCATCATTGGTGCTGTCGGCAGGACCTGTGCCCCTATGTTGGTGTCAGTGAATGAAATGGTGCCCTAAGGGCCAGAATAAAGCAAAGGGCTGCAGTTTTGAGACCATTAGTTACCACTTGCCGAACGTGCTATAGCCGAATGACAGCTATAGTGTGGACAGCTAGTTCTGGGTGGTCATCATATGACAGCCTCCCTGTATAGCTCCCGCTGTGGACACTGCTGATCACATATTAAGTTAAAGAGCCAATCAGCAGCTCTTTACCATGTGATCAGCTGTGTTCAATCACAGTTGATCATGGATGTAAATAGAAGCCAGTTATCGGCATTCCTTTACTCATACTGAGAGCATGAGGAGAAGAGAGCTGATAACCGGCTTCTGTATTAATTATCAGTGTCCGGATTATCAGTGCCACCTCATCAGTGCCTATCAGTGCAGTCTCATCACCGCACTTCAGTAAAGGAGAAAAAATACCTGTTTCCAAAATGTTATAACAAACAAATGAAAAAGGTGTTTTTTTCCCCAAATTGTTCTGTCTTTATTAGTTTATTTAGCAAAAAATAAAAAAACAATTGGTGATTAAATACCACTAAAAGAAAGCTCTATTTGTGCGAAAAGATTGGCCTGGTCAGGAAGGAAGGGGGTAAAAGTGCCCAGTAGGCAAATGGTTATTCCTATTTATACTGAAAAAACAAGAATGACCCCAAAGGGTGGGACTTTGAAACGTTTCTACGTATCATCATCATCACTTGTCAATTTTGAAAAGAAGGAAGTAGAAAAAAAGTATGCTGCTCACTTTTCAGAGGGCAGTAAGCATTACCACGTATGTGAAAGAGGGTCAGATATCCCATGGGTGGGATAGTGCTGTACTATATTTGTATCTACACATACAGTACTGTAAGATTTCATTAGAACAAAATGGGTGAATCTTGGGTGAAACTTTGATAAATAGATTCCTTTTACAAGGGTTTCTAATAGGCCGTGTGCTTGGCCCCTCCAATGCAGTACATTTGGAAAGCACTGAGTGAAAGTAGCGCTGTATAGCTAAAGATCACATCCCTTGCAAAACAGAGGACTGAGGCATGTCCCAGGGGAATTCATGGCAGTTTCAAGAGCAAATAAAACAGTGAAAGGCATTAAACGGTGTGCATTTCTTCTCCGTGATCCTAGCTAGGTTTCAGTGTCTTTCTCACCAGTTATGAAATGTAGGAGCCCCTTTAGGTTTAACAACAGTTGTTAAAGTAACACCCCTGGGTCTTGCACAACACATGTCTGTAAAAACATGGCACCCAGCCAGTCTTGTGGTTTATTGATTTAATTAGTAGCTCTCTTGCAAATATGTTGTGCAGCTAGATATTTATTTCTGAGCAGGGGAATTAAATGTAATAAATTTAAGGTTTAATGTTTTTTTTTTGTTTTCTTTGTTTTTTTCTTTTTTAATAACATGAAATTTGCTGTTGCCACATATCCAAATTGTTAAAGCTGAATATATTCACCATAAATAAAGGAAAATTATAGAGTAGTTTAAGTGAGTTAGCGTTGTGAGTCAATATTGTAACTGTTGCATGGAAGTAATTTTTGGGAAGACTTTTGTATGCTTGCAGTTTTATATTATGATGATTGCATGTCATATTCAGATTTGCAGATTCTCCTTCCTTGTGACCTTTACTAGCAACCCTGCTAAATGAATGCCATGAGATCAAATAGAAGCACATTCCGCTGGTTTCAAAAAGTCTGCACAAACTGATATCATTTAATTGAGAGACGAAAACCTTAAAGCACAATCGCTGTACAACGCTTTGCGACGGCAATACATATATATCGATGGCGGTTTGCAAGTGGTTTACCGGGATTATGACTGAAGATATCAGCCATAACCCCAGTGTCGTTTTTTTGAAGCCGGTGGCTGGCTTTTTCATGAAACTGTTTTGTGAGGAACAGTTTCCAAAGCGGCTGGAGGGGATGTTCCCCGCCCCCTCCTGCCCCTCGCGGGTGTTTCTGTGGCTTACCGTTTCCAGCGCTGTACCCAAGAAATGATCCGATGGTGCATCCATCTGCTCCCATACGCGATCAAAGAGTAGATACTCTTTGATTGCTTCTATGGCCTTGGAGGACCAGAGCGACGTCATAATGTCCTTTCCGGTCAAGACTGGAAGTAAATACATTCTCTTTGATCTTTTGAAAAAATAAAATGTTTGGAGCAAAGAGGAGCAGTGTATACACCGCTCCTCCACCGCCCCTGTCCATTGAAATGGATTAAAAGTGCTTTGAAAGCAGTGCTAAACGGGCGCTTTTAACCCCTTCCCACTTGGGGAGTTGCAAGGTGTTTTGGATATGTCCGATTTTTCGATGTAGCCAGATAGGCAAGTTTTTCCAAAAAATGTATCTTAGTATTTGGTCCCAAAATATTGAGATTTTTGAACATTCCCAAAACTGGTGTAGTAAAAGTTGGATAGAATGAACCACACCAGGAACAGGTGGAGTCAAATGGATCCATTTTATTTATTCGCAATAGGATACATGTCTTGTGCATAAGTTTAAACTGTGTTAGTCTCCAGTTTTCACTAATGATTAGAAGTCTAGTTTTGAGATACCCCACCAAGATTTTTTGATTTTTTTCTGATAACTCTTCTGTGGAATCCCTTTGCCTGCTTTTTAGAATAGTATTTCTCTGTCCATGTGAAAAATGAAGCCCTACAGATGCTGGTACATATGTCCTGGGGACATGGATGGAGGGGGGAACAACAGGATCGACAGGGAAATTCCAATTTAAAGACATGTATAACTTGCCGGATTGGCAGCTCCCTCAGCCCATAGCTAACCCCCTGAGACCCCACATACGGAAATTAGGGGACATGGTGGCCATAGCGAACCATACTTTCGAGGACACTATGGCATTAGAAACCTGGTTCTCAGATGTCAACCTGTGGCTCGAGTGGATGAGGTACAGTTCAGGGAAACACAATAAAACCAATTGTTATATGTGTGTGGGGGGGGGCTAGACCTCACCTAGGAACGGTACCCCTAAACTTACCCCCGAGCATAAAATATTCTTCCTCACCTTGTTTACTAACCGGACCACCAATCACTCTGTCTGTGAACATTGAAAAAGAGAATATCTTATGGTCACCAAAACTCCTAAACCAGGGGAAGGTATCACCATATACCCTGGTAATTACACATGTTATAGGCGGTACCAGGGAGCAGGAAAGCCTCTGGGGAACTTCTCCATGGGATATTGTGCCTCCTTTAGCCATGTGTCCACAGATCTGTTGCAAAATCAAACCCAGTCTCTGGGGGATGTGTATTGGCTGGGCTACACCCAAGATGACAGCATCAATATCCTGGAAAGAAGTTACCCTATATGTACATAATCAACTGAATGCTTACACACTGTCATGATGCTACGTTTGCATATACCTTGCCTAAGACACATATCCGGCTGGTTATATAGGTTGTGAAAAGAGGAACAATAAACAGAAGGATTTTTACCCTGAACCTGTGTGTCAGTGTAATTCTTCAGTGTGCACACTTTGCATTAAATTGGGCCAGGGGCAGATATAAGTGTGGATGCTTGGTCCGGTCCAAAACATAGACACCATCATTTATCCAAAAAATCTCTAATCTTGTTCCCCATGCACTACATTGTGGCCTCATCATACAGATTAGCTCCCTAAGCCGTTTGTCAGGGAACTCCTGTAAGACGTTTTGCACATAGACGTGCGCAAGCGCATAGCCTTTGCCATAGAATGGCTCACAGGCGCGCGCATGCGCACAGATGCGAGCACGCACGCACACCTACGAGCCTAATTCAGTTTGGCGCCAGACAGCCTATTTAAAGGGAGTCTGGGCTCTTGTGCTTTGCTGACTGATCTTCAGCTGTGTTCCGAATCCTGCTATGATCCTGTATGTCTTCCCAGTATTCTGACCTTGACCTTGGCTCTGTGCTCTGTGTTCTGTTCCTATACTGATGTCCATCCCTGACCCGGCTCCGTTCCTGACTCTGGCTCTGTCTATGATTCGGTACCTCACTGCCCGCTTGCTGACGAACCTGGCTATCCCTGAGACCTTGCTCCTGTCTATGTCCCTGGTTGCTGTTAACCCTCGATTACCTGCCTGGCTATCACCTGTTCCTGCGCAGCTCATCAGTCTGCTCCAGGCCGCTGAACCCTGCCAAGCTGTTCCCCCGGGACCCCCCGGCTCCAGGCACTCGTGTCCCTCTTGTCCTTAGGCTTTCTCTGTCTCACCTTCAGCGGAGCCAGGACAGGAGATATAAGAGAGGCCGACCTCATGAAATCAGTCTCCCATCCGATCCCTGACACCGTTGCTTACAAACTAAAGAAAGCTTGCAGGAAAAATGTAATTACTGTATTTATTGGCGTATAACACTCATTTTTGTACTCTAAAAATAGAGGGTAAACTGTGCCTGCGTTTTATATGCAGGGGGCAGTGGAATTTTTTTTCCTGAACCTTCCCTCTTAAAGTTAGGGTGCGTGTTATACGCCGATAAATACGGTATTTGTTTTGGGCTTTATTAACGCAATTATTGCTGCAGCTTATATACAACATTTTTTTTCATTAATCCATTTCCCTCAGGGCAGTACCCAGACACCATAACCAATTGTATGCCCAATTACTTGCATATAAGGCTTTAAAATGGGCACTTTTGATTTTTCATGTTCGGGTCTCAAATACTTCAATGGGGTTTGTTATTCGCTTCCGAACTTTTCGAAAGTTCACAAGTGAACCAAACAGGGGGGTCATTCGGCCCATCCCTAGTCACTGAGGCTTAACAGTAAGCTGGCATTTACACACACATTTCTAAAGGAGATGACCCTATTATTAGGAGAATGTCTCATGCTATTTATAGAATGAGCTATACAGAGCGAAACAACTTCAAAGGAGTCTTCATTCTTACATCTGTTTTAATTGCGTCCTGTTGGCACATGGCCTCAGGGGTTTATTATGGAGTGACCTGATGTCCTCCCTGTTTGACATACAGTTTATGTTGGAGCTGGTGGTGGTGGTCCTGTTGCTTCTCAAAGGGTGTGAACCACACTACCACACTATCAAACTTTAGCAAACACATGGTTTGCCCTTACTTTGACCGCTGTTCCAGAGATGATGATATTACTCCACATTGCCTGTTGATATTATGCCAGAGAATACTACCACGACTAATGCTGCAAGGGGCCTACCCGAGTGACTTGGCTACTAACCCTCAATGGGTAACAGTGTTTAAGGGCCTTGAGATGCCTATATCCCACACTACTATGTCATTTATCAGTTGGCTAACCATATTTAAATTATTATTTCCTGATACGTTAGGGGGCTCCACAATCCGCTTAAGCATACCATGATCTCTACAGTGCTCAGAAAACATCTACCTGCTATATGTGTCTTCCAGGAGATGCATCCCACACCAGAGATGTTGCCGTGTCTGGGGTACTCTTGGGTTAGATGGGCGTTCCACTCTTTCTACTCAAGGGAAGCGAGTGTACTGATTCACAGGGATCTAGAGATCCAGGTTTAGGATAAACAAATTGACTCTGAAGAACGTTATATAGTATTGGTATGTTGTATTTTTCTTGTAAAATTCATTTTTTGCCTTTGTGTACATTCCTCTTTATAATTCTACAGTCCTAAGGAACATACTGACTTATCAGCTGGGCTACCCTGGGATCCCTATGTTTTTGACTGGAGACTTTAACTGTTATTTAGACCCCAATTTAGATAAACAGCCTTCAAATCAGCAAGGGGGCATTATTCGCCGCACAGTCCTTTTAAAATGTATTAAAGCGGTGGGCTGGATAGACCCATAGAGATGTAAACACTCCTTGCAGAAACAATTTTCCTGTTTTTTTAAAACGCACGGTTTATTGCCAAGGATAGATTTGTGTTTTTGCACCCCAAATGCCTCTAACATAATCCATGATATCATGTATGCCCCAAGAGGTCATTCTCCCACTATTGGTATAAATTATTGCACGACCCCTTACAATCTTGCCGAGAGCTCCTTGGAAGCTTAAATGGGTTGTAAAGATTGTTTTTTATTTTCTAAATAGGTTCCTTTAAGCTAGTGCATTGTTGATTCACTTACCCTTTCCTTCGATTTCCCTTCTAAATGTTTTTTTTTCTTTGTCTGAATTTCTCCTCAGGAAGCTTGCCCCATCATCCGAGCCATTCTGGCTGGGGGTTAATCAGTGTGCTCATCCCCTCCCTTGGGACTAAAAAAAAAAAAAAAACATTTAGAAGGGAAATCGAAGGAAAAGGTAAGTGAACCAACAATGCACTAGCTCAAAAACTCACAGACAGAACAATAAGACAAAGTACAGAATGCTCCTCTTCCAGCTTATAATACAAAGGGAATTGTGCACCATATAGACACTATACTAGGCAGTGCAAAATAAGTCTAATATGCATATCAATCATGGGAGGTAGGCACTATAGATCCAAGCATCATAAACACGGCAGAGTTCAGGGTAGTAGTACAATACACACTTCACAGTGAGATCTTAATTTATGGCAGTATTGGGGAGAGGGTCAGAGGACTACCTAGCCACCTGCCCCATATTTTGTGGAATGTTTTATTCCTCTTTCAAATATCAAAGGTAAGCTTATATAGAGGCAGGAATTTAATAACCAACTTTAACCAAAGATTCTGAGTCAGGGTCGCTGATCCCTTCCATGTCAGTAGAAGAGGCTTCGTTGCATTAAAATAGAGAATACGAAGCAGTCTCTTGGCCTGAGAGGGAATAGTGAGATCGCCAAAGATGCCCAGAAGACAATTTTTGGGGTTGACTCTATTTGGGAGACCCAGTGCTGAAGAGATGAAGGAGCCTATGTTCACCCAGAAATCCTGTACTATGGGACAGGTCCAGAAGCAGTGGATAAAATCAGCAGTTTGGCCACATCCCCGGAAACATTAAGCAGAGGGGGATATGCCTATTTTGTGTGGGTGAGGTGTGAATGATGAAAGATTTTCATTCGGATTACCCTGTCCCTGGAGGAGATATAACTGAGGTCTTAAATGTGTCACAGAATTCAGACCAATCGTCTTCTGTAATTGGGATATCTAGGGATGCAGTGTAAGGGAAAATAAAAAAACAGAGGGCGCCTCCAGGTTAAACGTTTAAAAAGCTTGTTTAATACACAGACAACAGTGTTAACTTACATAGTAAAATCTTAAAATCCAGTATGGAAATTTACTCATTCAATGCTGGGGGGGCGGGTAGAAGGGACGTCGATCCGGGCTAGTTGTTATGCTGATCTTGCTCTCTGGTTGCTCTCCTAAGCCTGTCAGTCCTTTTGCTGTGAAAACAGCTGGTCCGGAGGGATAGTGGAAACGAGGCCCGGAGCTCCGGACCAGCTGTTTTCACAGCAAAAGGACTGACAGGCTTAGGAGAGCAACCAGAGAGCAAGATCAGCATAACAACTAGCCCGGATCGACGTCCCTTCTACCCGCCCCCCCCCCAGCATTGAATGAGTAAATTTCCATACTGGATTTTAAGATTTTACTATGTAAGTTAACACTGTTGTCTGTGTATTAAACAAGCTTTTTAAACGTTTAACCTGGAGGCGCCCTCTGTTTTTTTATTTTCCCTTACCCTGCATACATGTTTGGAGTCCCTGCTCTGGTCTCCCCTGCCTTGGAAGGCTTGCCCTAGGACAACGATTTTGGGACCATCAGCTCATCACAGAACAGTGTCTCTCCCTCCAAGACCCATCGCATCACTCATTATTCCCAGGTTCATATTTTTCTTATTCTATTTTTGTCATTTTTCATTTTTTGAATTTTCTTTATTTATTATTTTTTGTAACAAGGATTCATCATCCATGCAGCTGACTCTTTCTTTACCCATGTGTCACTAATTTTCAGCGCCACAATCTCCTTGGGATATCTAGGGAGTACCTTTTCTCTTGTGCTGTCCGAAATCTAGGGTTGGTATCTGTCACGAAGGCCGAGTGATAGGTGCAAATACGTTTTGTCTGGTCCGGGGATCTCAGGAGTTTTCCCAGGTCAGGTGTCTTAATAGGACTATCTAGGGATCCCAACTGTGCTCGTACTGCATGTCTATGCTGATAAAAATAAAATAGATAGGTATGTGGCAGGTCAAAGTCTAAACGCATCTGAGAGAAGGATTTAAAAGCTGAGGTGTGTATATGTGGCATAACTACTTAATCCCCCTGGACGTCCATCTCGTGGGGTCATGTAGGGAATATAACTCCTTTATAAGAGTAAGATTAAATCACAGTGGACTATTGGGAGAGGCAAGCCAGGAGTGTGTTGAAAGCTTAGCTACCACAGTTTTGAACAGGAAAGTGAGGTATGTATAATTGACATGCCTGGTCCAGGTGGTGTGCATCCTCTATAGCCAATTTATGGAGGGTTTAGAATTAGGAGACTAAAGCTCCTTCAGTAGTGGTGCAGGCATTATTAGAGTTTGGGTGAAGCCAGTCATGAACATTAACCAGCTGGAATGCCAGATAGTAAAGGTAGAAGTTGGGGAAGGCCAAGCCAGCCAGGTGTGATGGGAGGCATAGTGTTTCTAGTACAACTATAGGGGGTTGTCCATTCCAAATAGAGTACTACAAATAGAGTCAATACTTTTAAAAATGGATTTGGGAATTTTACAAGGGGAATTAGCCATGACATATAGTAGTTTAGGGGAGTAAATCATCTTAAGGATATTGGCTCTTCCCATGAGATCCAGGGTCGAATCTTTCCACTGTTTGGTTTGCGTTTTGTAGTTGGAGCAATAAGGGGCATAGGTTATTGGTTACATATAGGGATAATGGTAATTGAATTGTGACTCCTAAGTATCTGAAGGAGGTGGTGACTTGTAGCCTAGAGTCTGACTCACCGGTATAGCAGCTTGGTCTAGGGAAAAAAGGATTGATTTATCGCAGTTTACTCGGAATCCAGAATGATCACTAAATGTATTAATTTCAGCTAAGAGGTTGGTGAGGGAGTCGCGGGGATCTGCTAGGTAGACTAGGGTATCATCTGCGTATAGGGAGATTTGCTCCTCTATATAATGTATGAGAAGGCCTTTAATGGAGAGATATGGATCCGAAACAGCAAGGGGCTCCATAGCCAGAGCAAATAGGAGGGGTCATAAGGGACCTATGGTAATTCGGAAGGTCTCAGTGACATGGGAATTATCCGTTTGCGGGCTAGTGGTAAGGTATAGAGGAGACGTGTCCATGCTATTAGTCAGGGGCCGAACCTGTATAGTTGTAACACTCGACACAAATAAGGCTATTCTGCACTGTCGAAAGCTTTGCAAGTGTCTAGTGACACAACAACATTGGTAGGCGAACAGTCATGTGGGTAAGTCAGGTTGTGAAATAGTCTACGGATATTCATTCTGGTTGAGCGGCCTGGCATAAAGCCCCCTGGTCACTCCTGACCAATTTCGCAACTACTTTATTCAGACGATTGACCAGGACTTTTGCCAAGACTTTGACATCTACATTAATGAGGGATATCGGCCGCTAGGTGTTGCATTTAAGAGGATCTTTCTGAGGTTTTAGTATCAAAATAATGAATGCCTCTCTCATAGAGGGGGGAAGTACTCCGTCTTTCAAGGCCTCATTGTATGTATTGAGTAGACTAGGACCCAAGAGGTGCCGAAAGTGTGTATCCCATTCAGCTGGAAAACCACCCAAGCCTGGCGTCTTATAAGTCGGTAGCTGCGAAATTGCAAGGGAGAGCTCTTCTACAGAGAGGTTTCGTCTAGATAATCACGGTCTTGGTCTGACAATTGGGGAAGCGCTGTTTGGGTTAAATATTCATCAAGTTGGGTCTCGAAGTAGTGGGCTCTAGTAGGTCACGGTAGAAAGATAGGAAGGCATCTGTTATATCTTGAGGGATGTCACTAATCTTATCCTGGGAGGTCAGAATCCTTGTAATAGATGCAGGGTGCAGTCAGATTTGGTTAGGTAGGCGAGTAGGTGACCCGCCTTATTGCCGGGTTCAAACATCTTCTGGGTAACATAGAGCATACATTTTTTAGTAAGGTCCAGCAAGCAAAGCTCATACTTCCTACGGCTGTGTAGCCACATGGTTTGCATAGCTGCACCAGGGTTCTGAGCATAGGCCACCTCTGAAACCATCATTGCATTTTCTAGTTCCTCAGTGCGCTGTTGGATATTTTTGCACAAAATGCCAGTAATGGACATAAAGGTGCCCCTCAGCACAGCCTTGGAGACCTCAAAGGCAGTGGAGGACCCAACAGTTCCCTGATTCCCACGCCAGTAGTCGGCAAAACCTTTCTGGCATTCATTCTGTACAATATCATCCTCCAGCCAATGGGAGTTTAAATGCCATATATAAGGGCCTACACTCTGCAGGAGGAGGAGATCCACAGAAAGAGGGGCATGGTCAGATATCCCTCTGGGTAGATGGGGCTGGTGCTACCTAATCCATGGGTATACCACTTGGCAGCAGAGCTGTAGCATATTGTTAGAGCCTTACCCCAAAATAACAAGAAACTGGAGGCCACTGATCATATAAAACATTATGTGACAGGGAGAAATCATGTAGCTATGGGACTGGAGTCTTTATCGTTTAGTAAGTTGAGAAAACTTTTCCCCAGTGGTGGCTGGTGCTAAAAATAATTGGGGGGCGCAAACAAACTAAAAAAAGGTTGAAAGAAAACTCATCAATTGCAGCCACCGTGCCATCAAATGCTGCCACTGTGCCATCAAATGCAGCTACTGTGCCATCAAATGCAGCTACTGTGCCATCAAATGCAGCCACTGTGCCATCAATTGCAGCCACTGTGCCATCAAACGCTGCCACTGTGCCATCAAACGCTGCCACTGTGCCATCAAACGCTGCCACTGTGCCATCAAATGCAGCCACTGTGCCATCAAACGCTGCCACTGTGCCATCAAACGCTGCCACTGTGCCATCAAACGCTGCCACTGCGCCATCAAAAGCCACGACTGTGCCATCAAAAGCTACGACTGTGCCCATCAAACGCTGCCTTTGTTCCATCAATTGCAGTCACTGTGCCATTAAATGCTGCGACTGTGCCCATCAAATGCTGCCAGTGTGCCAATCATCATACAATGCACTGTGATCTCGCAGTGCATTATGGGGCGTTCCACGCCACTCTAATTTTCCACGAACACCCCATAATGTTTGTTTTTTGACAAACGAGCAAACACCCGATGTTCGAGTCAAACCTATGTTCGACCCGAACACAAAGGCAAACGCACACATCTGTCCTGCACACACAAACACAAACTAATTCTAGCACCAGATTTCCTTTGTAAATCTAAAGTGGTAACCTGTAAAGACTTTGAAACTGTCGCCTATGGATAGTAAAATTGACATAGTTTGTTGCCGTTGCATGGGTGTGCGCAATTTTAAAGCATGACATGTTTGGTATCTATTTGCTCGGCATAACATCATCTTTTATACAGTATATTACCAAAAAATTTGATTATGTGTGTGTTTTTTTTGCATTGAAATTTAAAGTATATTTTTTCCCCCCAAAAATTATGTTTGTGCAAATACCGTGTAACATAAATTGCAAAACCCACTATTTTATTTTCTAGGGCCTGCTTAAAAAAATATGTTTGGGTATTCTAACTAATTTTAATTATCTTTTAAAATAATATAACATTATACTTTTAACTTTCTGTAATTGTAATATGACACATTGGGATAATTACTGATTTGCCCTTTATGAGCATTTACTTGGATCCTTTTTTTTTTTTTATGTTAGAGAGAAGTTCTTTCCTATAAAGACTGATTGGTCTTTATTCAACACACTTATGACTTTGCTAACAAGATCACGACACAGAGCAGGTTAGAGCAGTTGCTAGGATTGGTAATCATCATTATTACTAAATGTGCACAAGGTTTGTGGTATTTTTTGTACTTATCTTTGTATCTGCCTGAATGACAGTTCAACATTGCGTGACCATTCAAGCACCATTCTCTTCCAAGCAAATTGGGCTCTGCTAAGCTTGTTTGTCTCACTGGAATTTCCTGCGTGAATGTGCCCATTTTTATATAAATACAATATCTATCACACTGATTTGCATCTGGGCAGTTTACTCGGTCTTGACCTTCTGTACTTTCTGCAACTCATGGAAATGCAAATGCAAGTTAATGTACTATTTTACAGTGTACTTTTGAAAGGGATGAGCTGTAGCATGCCCAGAGCTTGTCATAAAAGTGAAATATTTAAAGTAGGTCAGATTTATTTTTTATGTTATGGGAAATTATGCAATCATTGCTTTTACAAGTAAAAGAAAACAATTCAACTGGGGGATAGTGTTGGTATTTAGACTTCATTTATATCTCATTTTGCCACTATTTGGATTCATGCTACTGACTAACCTATAGTTTTATCTTCTTAAATGTTTATGACCTTTTATAAAATGTTTGGCACAGTACTACTACTGGTTTTATTTGTTATTTATTTTTTAAACACGTCTGTCCCTAAAAAGAACTAGTTACCATTTGTAATAATCTGATTATTACTTGATCTTTGATTATTTTACTTGTTTTCTCCCACTGTCAGGACAGTAATATCAGGTGGAGTCTTTTCTTTAACCACTTACCCCCCGGACCATATTGCTGCCCAAAGACCAGAGTACTTTTTGCGATTCGGGACTGCGTCGCTTTAACAGACAATTGCGCGGTCGTGCGACGTGGCTCCCAAACAAAATTGGCGTCCTTTTTTTCCCACAAATAGAGCTTTCTTTTGGTGGTATTTGATCACCTCTGCGGTTTTTATTTTTTGCGCTATAAACAAAAATAGAACGACAATTTTGAAAAAAATGAATATTTTTTACTTTTTGCTGTAATAAATATCCCCCAAAAATATATAAAAAAACATTTTTTTTCCTCAGTTTAGGCCGATACGTATTCTTCTACATATTTTTCGTAAAAAAAAATCGCAATAAGCGTTTATTGATTGGTTTGCGCAAAAGTTATAGCGTTTACAAAATAGGGGGTATTTTTATGGCATTTTTATTAATATTTTTTTTACTAGTAATGGCGGCGATCAGCGATTTTTTTTTTGGTATTGCGACATTATGGCGGACACTTCGGACATTTTTGACACATTTTTGGGACCATTGGCATTTTTATAGCGATCAGTGCTATAAAAATGCATTAGATTACTATAAAAATGCCACTGGCAGTGAAGGGGTTAACACTAGGGGGCGGGGAAGGGGTTAAGTATGCCTGGGTGTGTTCTTACTGTGGGGGGGGGGGGTGGCCTCACTAGGGGAAACACTGATCCTCGGTTCATACAGTGTATGAACCGAAGAAAAGCATTTCCCCTGCTGACAGGAACGAGAGCTGTGTGTTTACACACACAGCTCCCGTTCCCCGCTCTGTACCGAGCGATCGCGTGTGCCCGGCGGCGATCGCGCCCGCCGGGCACACGCACGGGAGTCGGGGGCGAGCGGGGGGCGCGTGCGCGCGCCTCCGGCGGCGCGCGTGCGCCCCTAGTGGCGGCTAAAGGGTAGGACGTCATAATACGTGATCTCGCCTAGGAGAGCCACCTTGTGGACGTATTATGACGGTGCGGCGACGGCAAGTAGTTAAGGCAGTTATGATGGCAAAAGGAGGTCCGATCCGGTATTAGCAAGGTGTAACTAATAAAGTGGCTGGTGAGTCTATGTATTTGTTTTTAAATGTTTGCCTGGCATTCATATTTATGGAGGTTTGGGTTTATTTTCTAGGTAAACTTGTTTCTTTACTCTTTTTATTACCTGTGTTGATTAATTGTTCTTAGCTATGCTATGTGTTGCTATATAGCTATTGCAATGTTGATACTCCAGTAAATTCGGGGTGCATTTGCAGGAGCTTTTTACATGTTTTGTATCAAACTGTTGCATCTGAGGTTTAATGTTGATAAATGTAAAGTTATATGTAATATTCATGCATCATACATACTGGGGGAGTACAACCGGTGGAATCCATAGTGGAGAAGGATCTGGGGGTTCTAATAGATCATAAACTCAATAATAGTATAATAATGCCAAGCTGCTGTTTACAAAGCGAGCAAAGTCCATTCTAGTATTAAGAGAGGTATGGACTCCAGAGAGAGAGATATCATTTTGCACCTGTACAAATCATTAATAAGATCTCATCTGAAATATTCAGTTCAGTTTTGGGCACTAATTCTCAAAAAGGATATCGGGGAACTGGAGAAAGTGCAGAGAAGTGCAACCAACTCATAAGAGGCATGGAGAAACTTGGCAAAGTAAGATTAGAAGAACTGGATTTATTCACTCTTGAGAAGAGGAGATTAAGGTGGCATATGATCAACATGTACAAATATATAAGGGGTCCATATAGTGAACTTGTTGTTGAGTTTTTCACTTTACGGTCAACACAGAGGACAAGGGGGCACTCTTTACGTCTAGAGGAAAAGAGATTTCATCTCCAAATACGGAAAGGTTTCTTCACAGTAAGAGCTGTTCTCAGGGAACTCCTGTGAGATGCTTTGCACATAGGTGTGTGCAAGTGCATTCTCTTTGCCACAGAATGGCAAACAGGGGCGCGAATGCGCACCAGCGGCCGTGATCATGCGTGTGTGCGCACGCACATGCACGGCTTAATTCCCCTTGGTGCCAGATGGCCTATTTAAGGGGAGTCCTGGCTCCTATGCTGTCCTGTATCTGTTCTGACCCTGTATGCTCTCCTAGTTAATGACCCGGCTTGCTCTTGACCTTGGCTTGTGTTCCGTCAGGAGCTCCTGATCCACCAGGAGCTCCTGATCCGGATCGGTTCTTGACTTTGGCTCTGTTTATGTTTTGGTACCTCACTGCCCGCCTGCTGACAAACCTGGCTATCCCCGAGACCCTGCTTCTGTCTATGTCCCTGAATTCTGTTAAACCTCGGTTACCTGCCTGGTTACCTTCTGTTCCTGCTCTGCACACCGCAGCTTACTCCAGACCACTGAATCCTGGAAAGCAGTCCATCCTGGACCATCCTCTTCAGACACTCGTGTCCCTCTTGTTCCTTGGCTTCCTCTGTTTCATCCTCAGTGGAGCCAGGACAGGAGATATAAGAGAGGCCGACCTCATCAAGTCAGTCTCCTATCTGATCCCTGACAGATGTAAAAACGTGGAATAGACTCCCTCCAGATGTGGTTCTGGCCAGCTCAGTAGATTGTTTTAAAAAAGGCCTGGATTTTTTCCTAAATGTACATAATATAATGTATCATGCTTTGCTGGGGTTTTTCGCCTTCCTCTGGATCAACTTTGGGTATAGGATTGGGTATATGGGATTGTATGATTTTTTTATTTTTTATTTCTATTTATTTTTTATGGTTGAACTAGATGGATCTGCTATGACTAAGCACTAGTGCAAAAACGCGTCAGCAGTCAGTTTTTATTTTATTTTGCTGTGACTTGTAGTGCTGTCCTTTTATTAAAAGGCTACAATTTGTTCAGCGTGCAGCTGCCCAGAGACAATCTTTGTTCCTGCTTTGCTAAGTGCATTGCCTGCACCTGAGTTGTCTGCAACAGATGATATTGATCTGGGTTCCCACCTGGAGCGGCTATTCCCTTTTAACTTGAACTAGATGGACTTGTGTCTTTTTTCAACCTAACTATGTAACTATCTGTATTTACTAAATTGCATGAGGATTGGCAATCTGTGGCCCTCCAACTGCTGTACATGTCCCATGAAGCATTCTAAACATTCCTAGCTGCCGATGTACAGTAATCATGTGTAGTTTTTATGTTGTCATTTGTTGTCTTGTATGCATAATATAGATGTAGCCAGGTGCAGGCTACCATAGTATGAAAACAGTGGACACTACCTCTATTGCTGCAATCTGTTCCTGCTTTCTCTCTAGTGCTGCAATCAGACTGGTTTCATCACATTTCTGAGCAAAGGACAGTGGGAATTGCAGTCTTGTGTTCAGCCATGACTGGACTCTTGAGTCTCTTCCCAACTAAATCTCCCTGCAAGATTCTTACTAATCAGGTGAATTATGGGAAAGGTAATTTAAGGAGGTGTTTCCGGTGGGCCTGCTCTCTTCTTCCTGGGACCCATCTGTGAGCATCAGAGCTGACATCCAGTGGCTGGGACCGCAGCCTTTCAGGGGCCTGGAAGCCATTGCTGGTCCCACCTGAGGGTCTGTATTGCTGGTGACATCTTTTGTCTCTACTGCTGGCGCATGCTTGCAGTGCTGCGGGCGCTGACCTAGATAGCTTAGTGTATAACTTTCCTGCAGCCATCCTTGCTCCAGCTGGGGCATAGAACCTGAAGCGTTTCAGTGTGAGCTGATTACCCTCAGGATTTGGTGAGCGGACTTATACTTAAATCCCTTTCTTGTCAGTAACATACAGCACATGAACACTGCATGCAGACATAATCAGGA
Organism: Rana temporaria; assembly: GCF_905171775.1. Taxonomy (NCBI): domain Eukaryota; kingdom Metazoa; phylum Chordata; class Amphibia; order Anura; family Ranidae; genus Rana; species Rana temporaria. The sequence goes on along the minus strand of NC_053496.1, from coordinate 109,950,043 downwards.
TTACAGAGGAACTTGCCACACTTGCTGGACCCATTATTTACTTGGCAACTGCTTGAACCTTCTTTCTTCCTAAAGGATTCCCTGCAGGCCAGCATTATTTTAACTACAGTTTCCTCTCCACCTTGATTTGTCTGGGCCCATTTATAGATTTAGTGTCTACCATTGTACATATTCAAGTGTTATAATACTAACTGTTGTAATTCTGTACATAACTACTGTGTGTCCAACTTGACCAATCTTGAATGCTGCCCCAGGGTTTGGCCGACTGACACCTCTTTTTGAGCTCACAATTTGTGTTGCCATTACAAAAGTCTGTTGAATTCCGGTTACATTGTGTCTGTGTTTTTTTTAAAGGGTATACATCATGTCAGAACCTAGAGTGTTAGGCTGGGAAGTTGCTAAGGTCAGGGCAGCAAAAGAGGATAAGCAACATCTAGTGGCCCTTAGCGCTACATATAGTAAAGTAAATGTGCACTTTCTGGTGTCAGAAGCTTCTGTTTGTGTTTAAACATGAAGCATGCCACTGCACAGGTTAATGCATGACCTCTGTCTCTAGTCTATAAACTGAAAATTTCTGTGAAGAAACTACATATCCAACAATTCCTTGGCCTCCCAGTCTACTGCTCTGCAGGTAGGAGCTAAATGGTAATGAGATTTGACACAACCACAAGCAGACTGAGCAATGAACAGATGCAGTCTTTCATTACATTAGCACTCCCACATTTGTGATGCAACACAGAGGAAATGGCGAGGCATGGATTGTGACCAGGACCAATAAATTAACCTGTACCCTTGAGAATAGGGACAAGTTAGGTGAATGAATACATGGAAATAGTAGAATCGATCAGCCATAACACTACAAGCTTCAGCCACAACATCCATCATTAAAAGGTAAGGTAACTTGGAAGTGTAAAATGCAGTGTAAATGTTAGAAACATGTTTGAACTGGTCCCCCCACTGGCTAACAAGCTGCACCAAATTATTATTATTATTTTTACATTTTTGGTGGATAGCCTCTTCTGTGTTCATCTCATATTATAAATTGATTACCCTGACTACCATTTCCTCTTTTTTTATTCAGTACAATTTTTTTCTTTTCCCAAATTACATGCTCTGTCATAGTTCTGTGAAAAACACAGTGGTTTGGTTTAATATTATATCAACCACTGCTATCGTTCTTCTTGGCTTCAAAGACATTCATTTTAAAATTTAATCAGCAACTTTATCTTTGCCTGCAGGCAAAAGGTACCAGTGCAAAAGTGTGTGCCACAGTCTGTGATAGAATTGTACCTTAGTCTCCTTTCTCCTTTTCAGCCTTTTCATTTTATCTTGATTTTGAAGTAGACAAAAAAAAAAAACGAATAAAAGTTAGCTGAAAACCATTTTCATTTTCTGGAGTTGTAAATCTCTCAGGACTTTCCCCTGAAATGTTGAACTCTGCTGTCTTCTTTAACAAGTTTATGTCTTATTAAAAGTGAACCCACCAAAGGAGTGCTAGGTATGTGTCTACTATAGAGTTATGATCTGTGTTCTAAGCAACGACCACTGAAGTTCAGACATCTCTCTTTCTGAATACAACTTAATTTCCTGACATCTTGGACAGCCTTGACCAAAAGCCCTGATTTTACTCTGAAATAGGTACGTTTTATCAGTAATCCTTATAATCCAATTGAAAGTGGGTGAGATTGTTGCCAGCTAATTTCAATATTAATGCATATTCGCTTTTTATTATTGGAACTACCTACATACTGGGGCATTAACTAAGCTTCCTGTGCCGTTTTTATATTACAGGAAGCTGTCAAAGCTAAGCGAAAAGATCTGTTTTAGGTCTATCTGCACCAGTTTCTATTACAGAGTGAAATAGAAATTGGCACAAATCTGTACCTTATATAAACAGAATAAATATGGCAGTTTTCTATATAAAAAAACTGCCGCAGATTCACACCAGATGCAACCTTGTTTTACAGGAAGTGAGCTGCCAGCAGACGTTTCACATTGTTTTCTTTGCCCTTTCAGTGATTACACAGCATAAGCAGATGCTGCACAGGGTTAACACCCTTCTGAGCCAAGCGGGGGATGAGGACTACTGTTGGTTTAGAGCTTGCAGCTCCAGCTCTCTGGTCTCTGTGATGTGTGCCATGCCTATCACAGTCACATAGCAGAGAACTGAATACTCCCGATTAACAAAAGTTCTTGCTCCCCTTTTTGGTAATTAGGAGCAGTATCTGCTCTGTTTTATAAATTTAGAAGAATCATGCACGCTGTCTTGATGGTTGGTTCCTCTTAGGTTCCATCCTAAGATGTCAGTATTAGCATGACAAGGTGACAGTATTAGCATCCCCAATTACAGAATAGGCACTGTAGAGGGTCAGTGTAAATTGGTGTGTGGAATTGGGAAACAGGACATGTTTTGCCAGAGATTGGCTTTAATATGCACTGTTGAGATAGGATAAGGATATTTATAGAATATTATAGTGCTAAATACATGATATACTTAACGTTTACACCTGTGTTGTTCAGTTATTTTATTATACCTTTTCATTATTTTTACATTACATTTCCTCCTATTAAATACCTCATAACTTCTAAAACCTTTTTTATATGTGGAATTTCTAAGACTGCATGATTTATCAATTTGCTTTTTAAAAGCTCAACTTTGCAACTCAAGAAGTAGAGGATTTAAAGTTGTGCAACTGAACTTACTTTGAAGTTGCCCCAAAACTCGCCCACCCCCCTTTCAGTCAAACATACCCCTGTTCCTGATCCAGCTGTACGTCTTCAAAATGTTCCAGGCCAGGTTCACGCGTGCACTCTTTACTCTCGTTTAATTTTATGAAAAATGAGTCCAGAGTAATAGTTTGTTCTTTAGAGTTCTACAAAGGATTGAATGGTTTGATTAGAAACCGATTAGGTTGTAGCAGTATTCTCATCAGCACTACAATATGCATAGTAATTAAAGCTGTTGTTTAAATCAGATCATGTTCATGGACAGACAAGCTATGCTTCGTAAAATTAAAAACGAAAACTTGTAAAGTTTGTTATACTATAGTCTGGAATCAGACCCTCCCAACACCTTGGTGTATGATGCCAAATCATCTAGTATTTCCCGATAGTACCCTTTGAAAAGAGCCACAGTGTGCAAATGACCAGGAATCCTACACTGCCAGGATTGTTGGATGCAGGAGATTCATCAGCAAGCATGGTCCTTTAAGGACCAGTGTGATTTAGAATTCTTAATTTTACATGGGTTTGCTTTATCCACCCAAATGCTTTCGACCTGGTGTTCTACTTACCACCCTGCTCCGAGCTGCACATCCTTCCACACTCATATTGATAGGTTCATTGGCTCTTCTTTAATGGTCCTAGTATTCGTGAATGTGAGATCCTTGAGGGCAGGGACTCGTGTGAAAGAATGGTATGTGAAGCATTGCAAAAATGAACAGCATTACTGTATATTAATACCAGTAATAAAATAAGGAATTCTACAGTATATGTAAGATTTTCATGATATTTTCATGCTGTTCTACAGGTTTTCAATCAAGTGCATTCCACCTCACTAAAGGTTTGACACTTTAGTTGGTGCTACCTGACAGAGTTGGACAGTCGATCTGTCCTACTAGGCAAGACAAATAATGAAAACATTTGTATCAGAAAAAGTTATTTCCTAATAAAATGAAATATTCAAAATTAGAACACTGCTAAGTACTATTAATAAAATGGTTATGGTCCCCCAATTGGCTGGCACACACGTAACCTGTATTGGCAGGCTGTACCGCGTTAGAATAATTGTTACAATATATATTGCGATAAGCCAGAGCCAGACCTTTGCCTGGACAGCTGTAATATTTTCTACACCAATTCAAAAGTAAATGCACTTATAATGAATAAATATATACGCTGCGCTTTCTAAAATTGCACACCATACTAATGTGAGAAGTGTATACACATAAACGTGAAAATCCTCCAGTAGTGAAAACAAAAATCTCAACTAATTGTAGACAATGATAATAGTGTATCACAATAAACATATAAAATAACATATAAAATAGAACATATTAATATAATATATAACATGCCGTGGTGTTCCTCACTTTGGTACTCGAAAGTGCGCACCTGATCAATGTGAGTGCCCCAGATGTTTTTTTTTTGCTTTTTGTATAATAAATCGTTAAAACTATATTACACTATCAAATCTTTATTCCATACACTTACCGAGGTACCATACTGACGAGTCCAGGATTCCGGTATAACTACAAGAGCCCAGAGATGGTTCATAGGCGTGTATTGACTGCACTTACCGGTAATTGCAAAGTCACATGCTCTGAGGTGAGCATTAGGCCTCGTACAGACGGACGGACTGTTCGCTGAAAACGGACCGCCGGACATGTCCGCCCGGAGATTTCTGTCTGATGGTTGTACACACCATCAGACAGAAATCCTTGCGTACACGATACGCGGGGACGTGGCCGAGCCGTCGCCGCGATGATGACGCGGTGACGTGCGCGGCCCTGGAAATTCAAAGCTTCCACGCATGCGGCGAATCACTTCGACGCATGCGAGGGAAGGCGGCCGAACGGACATGTACGGTGAGTCTGTACAGACGACCGAACATGTCCGACGGACAGGCTTCCAGCGGACATGTTTCTTAGCATGCTAAGCAACATCTGTCCGCTGCAAAACGGTCGGCTGGACAAATGTCCACTGGAAACCTGTCCGGTCGGCCATACACACGACCGAACATGTCTGCTGAAACTGGTCCACGGACCAGTTTCAGCAGACATGTTCGGTTGTGTGTACAAGGCCTAAAATACTTAAGGGGAGTACCAAAGTGAGGAACACCACGGCATGTTATATATTATATTAATATGTTATATTTTATATGCTATTTTATATGTTTATTTTGATACACTATTATCATTGTCTACAGTTAGTTGAGATTTTTGTTTTCACTACTGGAGGATTTTCACGTTTATGTGTATACACTTCACAGATTGGTATAGTGTGCAATTTTGGAAAGTGCAGCGTATATATTTATTTACTTACATCTTCATAATTTACGAGGCATGTTTAACGTTTGCAGCTGAATCTTGGTAATCAGGGCAATTTGGATGAGTGGAGGCTCACAGAACTTTCTACATTTTCACTTATAATGAATGTTGGATATAACCATTATCAATACAGTTGTATTCAAAATTATTCAACCCCCACTGAAATAGATTTTTTTGCCCAGTTTGACATTGATTTTGATCATCCTGTCATCCTGCTTACAATTAAATCAAAGAGGCACGTGTAGGTCAGACAAATATAACATAACATTTATAATGAAATAACCACAAATGTCTTTTCTGTGCTCACATCATTATCAGTTTTATTCAACCCCCAATTGACATTCAATCTTAGTACTTAGTACAACATCCTTTTACAGTTATAACAGCTTTTAAACTTGAAGCATAGCTTGACACAAGTGTCTTGCAGCGATCTACGGGTATCTTCGCCCATTCGTCATGGGCAAAAGCCTCCAGTTCAGTCACATTCTTAGGCTTGCACACTGCAACTGCTTTCTTTAAGTCCCACCAGAGGTTCTCAATCGGATTTAAGTCTGGTGACTGCGATGGCCACTCCAAAATGTTCCAGCCTTTAATCTGCAACCATGCTCTAGTGGACTTGGAGGTATGCTTGGGATCATTGTCCTGTTGAAAGGTCCAACGTCTCCCAAGCCTCAGGTTTGTGACGGACAGCATCACATTGTTATCCACTATCTCCTGGTACTGAAGGGAATTCATGGTACCTTGCACACGCTGAAGCTTCCCTGTACCTGCAGAAGCAAAACAGCCCCAAAGCATGATTGACACCCCGCCATGCTTCACAGTAGGCAAGGTGTTCTTTTCATCATAGGCCTTGTTCTTCCTCCTCCAAACATAGCGTTGATCCATGGGCCCAAACACTTCTAATTTTGTTTCATCAGTCCACAGAACACAATCCCAAAACTTCTGTGGTTTGTCCACATGATTTTTGCATACTGCAGTCGACTCTTCTTATTCTTTGGAGACAGCAAGGGGGTGCGCCTGGGAGTTTTGGCATGGAGGCCTTCATTACGCAGTGTGCGCCGTATTGTCTGAGCAGAAACTTCAGTACCCACATCTGACAAATCTTTTGTCAGTTCCTCAGCAGTCACAAGGGGACTTTTCTCCACTCTACGCTTCAGGTAGCGCTCAGCAGTCGAAGTCAGCATCTTCTTTCTGCCACGACCAGGTAGCGTTTCAACAGTGCCCTTTGGCTTGAATTTGAGAATGATGCTTCCTATGGTGTCTCTTGGTATGTTTAACATCTTTGCAATCTTCTTATAGCCATTGCCCTTCCTGTGAAGAGTAATCACCTCTTCTCCTGTCTTCCGGGACCATTCTCTTGACTTCACCATGTTTGTAACCACACCAGAAAATGTCTAGAAGGAGCTGAGTATCACAGTCATTTTAAAGCTGCCTGATTGGTGCTTATTAGGCTTTATTGCTGCTCCCTGACATCCATAGGTGTTTTCAATACCTGATTGAAAACACTTCAATGAACCTCTGTTCTTCAGAGTGGTAGTCTTTAAGGGGTTGAATAATTGTGTAAATGAAGAATTCACAAAATAAACATTTACTACTGTATTACAAAACCAATTGATGTCATATTAGTTGCATATGGTTCTTTAAGAAGTCCTTGTAGGATTTCATTCTGAATACAATTACAAATGTACACTAAATTCCCTAAAACCCTTTACAGCATTGGGGGGTTGAATAATTTTGAGCACAACTGTATATCTGCTGGTCACTGCAGTATACTACAGTGTATATGCTGTGTTTGACGTATTGCCAAACTATCAAGTGAAGTTGGGGACAAAGAAGCACACAGAGGTTTTGCATCCAATACTCAGAGATTTTAATGATTGAATAGTTTATAAAGTTTATAAATTGCAAAGAAAGGTGGACGCACGTCCTTGATCAATAAGAATACAAGATTGATGCATTGAATAATTGTGCAATGGTTATATAACTTGTTTGTCTCAAAACTGGGTCATCATCCTGGAAAGAATACATATTTTCAACAGAACTTTGGCCCTACTGACCACTAATGCCCCGTACACACGATCAGAATTTCCGATGGAATTTTCCGTCGGAATTCCGTTTCTTTTTCCTTCAGAAAAGATTGTTAGAAAAGGGTGAAATTGCCTAAAAAAAAAAAAAAATTATTAGTATGTTTAGTGTTAGTCCTACCCTAATTTTTTTTTGCCATGTCCCATTGAGGCGATTTCCCTTGACTTCCAATCTGCAATGGTTTCTGTGTCTTGAGAAAAAAAAGCAGATACATGCAGTGTAGAAAGCCAATGGGCACCTGCATACTCTAATGCCCTGTACACACAATCTGAATTTCCAATGCAATAAAATCCAATGGAATTTTCCGTCGGAATTCCGTTCAAGCTGTCTTGCATACACACTGTCAGACCAAATTCCGACCGTCCAAAACGCAGTGACGTAAAACACTACGACGAGCCGAGAAAAATTAAGTTCAATGCATGCGTCGACTTGATTGTGAGCATGCATGGGTTGTTTCTCCGTTGGAGTTGCACACAGACTATAGGAATTTCCTATGGTTTTTTTTTCCATCGGAAAAAAATAAAACATGTTCTATTTCTAAACACTGATGGAAAAAAGTCAGATGGGGCCCACACACGATCAGAATTTCCGTGACATTGCGGCGAACACATCGGACACTTTTGACACGTTTTTGGGACCATTCACATTTATACAGCGATTCATGCTATAAATATGCATTGATTACTGTGTAAATGTGACTGGCAGGGAAGGGGTTAACCAATAGGGGGCGTTGAAGGGGTTAATATGTTCCCTAAGGTGTGTTCTAACTGTAGGGGGAGGGGACTCTCAAGGGGAGGAGACCGATGTGTGTTCCTCTGTACTGAGAACACACATTGGTCTCCTCATCGCTGACAGGAGGTGGATCTGTGTGTTTACACACACAGATCCACACACCTGCCCTGATTACCGGCAATCGCGGGCACCCCGCGATGGTGACGCGGCGACGTGCGCGACGCTGTCATATAAGGATATCCACACATGTGTCGAATCAGACCACCGGATCGATCATCTGGTCCCGATTCCAGCGGATAGATTTGTAAGCATGTCTACAAATTTTTATCTGCTGGAAATCGGAAATATCCGCGGATAAATATCCGCTGGAACGTACACACCAGGGGATCTATCCGCTGAAACTGATCCGCTGAGATTTTTCAGCGGATGGATCCTCTCGTGTGTATGGGGCCTGATGGACTTTTTTCATCGGAAATTCCGATCATGTGTACGCGGCATAAGATATAATATATCATCTTCAGTATCGTTTTTCCCCCGAAATGTTTATTCTTAAATTGGTCCTTCTCTTTTCCCAGAAATACTTGTTATTCTGTACTTCTTGTGCAACAATCCTCTAGACTAACCATCATCTTAACTAAAGGTTATACACTGATAATATTTAAAGCATAATTCTTAACTAAAGCATAACTCTATCCTTCACTAGACCCTTCGTTAAAACCCTTGCTTTCAATGAAAATGAAGATTACTGCTCAGGTACAACAAAGGAATGATCTATTAACCGCATCCATACCGCGCCATAGGAAAATGACGGCGGCAGGAACCCCTCACCGATCCGGGTGGACGTCATATGACGTCCTGTGTTCCCGGCGATTTAGGGCGCGCACCAGCAATCGTGACCCGGCCGGGTGCCCGCGATCGCCGGTAATCACGGCAGGTGTGTGGATCTGTGTGTGTAATGATGGGGTGTAAACACACAGATCCACCTCCTGTCAGCGATGAGGAGACCAATGTGTGTTCCCAGTACAGAGGAACACACATCGGTCTCCTCCCCTTGAGAGTCCCCTCCCTCTTACAGTTAGAACACACCTTAGGGAACATATTAACCCCTTCAATGCCCCCTAGTGGTTAACCCCTTCCCTGCCAGTCACATTTACACAGTAATCAATGCATATTTATAGCATTAATCGCTGTATAAATGTGAATGGTCCCAAAAACGTGTCAAAAGTGTCCAATGTGTTCGCCGCAATGTCGCGGTCACAGTAAAAAAAACGCAAATCGCCGCCAATACTAATAAAAAAAATTATAAAAAAAAAATGCCATAAATCTATCACCTATTTTGTAGATGCTCTAACTTTTGCGCAAACCAATCAATATACGATTATCACGTTTTTTTTACCAAAAATATGTAGAAGAATACGTATCGGCCTAAACTGAGGAAAAAAAACGTTTTTTTTTTTTAAATTGTGATATTTATTAAATAAAAAAGTAAAAATATTGTGTTTTTTTTTTTTAATTGTCGCTCTTCTTTTGTTTATAGCGCAAAAAATAAAAACCGCAGAGATAATCAAATACCTCCAAACGAAAGCTCTATTTGTGGGGGGAAAAAAACATAAAGATTTAGTTTGGGTACAGTGTTGCATGACCACGCAATTGTCATTCAAAGTGCAACAGCGCTGAAAACTAAAAATTGGTCTGGGCAGGAAGGGGGTAAAAATGTCCTGTATGGAAGGGGTTAAACAAGGAAAGATAAACATGGATTGAAAAGCTGTGAACTGTTCAGAATAGCTCCTAACTAGTGAAGGAATCTCATTTAGTAGGGCAGTATTCTAACTGCGGTATAAATAATTTTGTATACACTGCAGGGGACAGATTGACTGCCTTTGCCAAGAGGTCAAGCTGGCAAAGCATTTAAATAAAGAAATTTTTCAGCATGTTCTGTAAACTGCCTCAGGGATTTTCGGGAGACTTTTGAATATTTAATATGAGGATTGTGGTGAAAGCAGACTTAAGGTTTCTGTTTAGGCCTTTCACTTTTATAATGATTAAAGAATTTTTACCTGCTGATCAGCTACAGAGACCTGCTGATCTTTGCATGTATGATGCGTTATTTCTTACAGGCAGTGGGGGGAATGTAAGGCCTCGTACACACGACAGAGAAACTCGACGTGCTTGGCACGTCGAGTTCCTCGTCTCGTTTTGGGATGAAGCCGCCGAAGAGCTCGGCGGGCCGCCTTCTCCTATAGAACAACGCGGCCAACGAGAAAATAGAGAACATGTTCTCTATTTTCTCGTCGAGCTCCTCGGCGGCTCCATCGAGCCAAAACTGTACAGACGACAGAGATTCTCGGCAGAATCCGGGTTTTGACCGAGTTTCTCGGCGAATTCTGCCGAGAATCTCTGTCGTGTGTACGAGGCCTAAGAGTGATTGTGCAGAGTAGACAGGCACTTAATTGACAAAAAAACACAAGTTTAGCAAAAAGCAGCGGATCCCTTCTGTGTAGTCCAGGGATGTGTGAAACTTGTTTTTTGTACAATTTGTGATGGCATCACTGTGAATGAGCATTGTGACTGTGCCTTGTTAAGGCTTAGCTACATTTATGTGCATGGAGAGATTTAAAAAAACAAATTGAAGGCCTCCAAATGCTGAGATAATTTTGTACAATAGACCAGTTCCCTACCACCTAATCTATCACCCCTACACATGTAATGGTTCTACCATTGCTTGAGCAAATAATTATATACATGTGCTTTGCTTCTAACCTTTCTAGGCAGTAATTAACCACTTAAGACCTGGACCAAAATGCAGGTAAAGGACCAGGCCCCTTTTTGCGATTCGGCACTGGGTCGCTTTAACTGACAATTGCGCGGTCGTGCAACATGGCTCCCAAACAAAATTGGCGTCCTTTCTTTCCCACAAATAGAGCTTTCTTTTGGTGGTATTTGATCACCTCTGCGGTTTTTATTTTTTGCGCTATAAACAAAAATAGAGCGACAATTTTGAAAAAAATGCAATATTTTTTACTTTTTGCTATAATAAATATCCCCCAAAAAAATATAAAAAATATATTTTTTTGCTAAGTTTAGGTCGATACGTATTCTTCTACCTATTTTTGGTAAAAAACAGAATTAAACGTTTATCGAAACGTTTATCGATTGGTGTTTGCGCAAAATGTATAGCGTTTACAAAATAGGGGATAGTTTTATTGCATTTTTATAAAACAAAAATGTTTTACTCTTAATGGCGGCGATCAGCAATTTTTTTCATGACTGCGACATTATGGCGGACACTTCGGACAATTTTGACACATTTTTGGGACCATTGTCATTTGCACAGCAAAAAATGCATAAAAAATGCATTGTTTACTGTAAAAATGACAATTGCAGTTTAGGAGTTAACCACAAGGGAGCGCTGAAGGGGTTAAATGTGACCTCATCTGTGTTTCTAACTGTAGGGGGGTGTGGCTGTAGGTGTGACGTCATTGATTGTGGTTCCCTATATATTGTTTACACACAGCTCTCCCGTTCTTCAGCTCCGGGGACCGATCGCGGGACTCAAGCGGTGATCGGGTCAGCGGGTCCCGCGGCCACGGTCACGGAGCTTCGGACCGGCCCAGCCGTGCCATTCTGCCGACGTATATCGGCGTTAGGCGGTCCTTAAGTGGTTAAGAACCATAGCTCCCTCTGATTTCTTTACAGATTTGGTTATATTTTTGATCCATTTGTATGCATACAGTGTGTAGTATGCAGGGCTTTTTTCCTCAGAGAATAGGTGCAGGAACTCCGACCTTCACCCTTCATTTCTGCTCCCTACCCGCCCCTGAGCACCGTTCCTTGGTGCCACCTCCTACCGACTTTCACCCATTTTACAGAATACAGAACCAAGTATCATTTTTGCTACTAAATAATTTGCACAGAATTTGTTAATGATAACAAAGAAAGACAGTAAAATAGATCCCCTGCAGTGAGCAACAATAGACCTTACCCCAGCAACAGTAGCCCCCCCAGCAATAATAGACCTCACCACAGCAAAAATGGAGCCCCCACACAACAATAGAAGACCCCCCATAACAAAATACCACCCCAGCAACAGTAGACCCCCGGAAGCAGCAATAGATGTTCCAGCAGGCTGCATCAATAGACCCTCCAGGAGGCAGCAACAATAGACCTCTACCTCCACAGTAGATCCCTCCCAGCAACAATTGCTCCCCCATAGAAACATAAGACCCACCCACTAGCAACAATAGATCTACCCAGTAACAAGAGAACTCCACGCAAAAATAGATCTCCCAGCAGCAAGCACCAATAGACCCTCCAGCACACCCCATCAATTCTTGCCATTACATACATTCATTGCTGGAGGTGCCGGAACTGCGTTCCCTTGCGTTCCTGCTGAAAAAAAGCCCTGGCAGTATGTCACTTTTAAGGGCAGTTGTTAATGGGCTTTGGGCTTTTGTTGATGAGCAAATTAAACTTATTTTTTCAGGTGCATTTCACTTGCATTGAATATCACTTATGCCTTTCTTACACTGTTATGCTATGTTAGTGCTTAGAACAGATTTATAATGGGCATCTGCCAGTGTACACAAGGCGGATCCCTTTTCTGACAGGGGACATGTCAGATCTTCTGTTCCAGTGATCGGGGACAGTGATCTTTATCATGTCCCAGTGAGCCCATCCCCCGCTACAGTTAAAACACACCTAGGGGAACACATTTGACCGCTTGATCGCCCCCCTGCCAATCGATCCTTGCCAGTGTCATTTTTACATTGATCAGTGCATTTTTTTTATAGCACTGATCAATGTAAAAATGTCACTGGTCTCCAAAAAGTGTCATTTGGGGTCAGATTTGTCTGCCTCAATGTCACAGTCCTGCTAAAAATTGCAGATTGTCGCCATTACAAGTAAAAACAATAAATAAAAGTCCCTAAATCTATCCCATAGTTTTTAGACAAGATAACTTTGCGCAAACCAGTCAATATACGCGTATTGCAATTATTTACTTTTTACCAAAAATATGTAGAATATATATCGTCCTAAATTGATGAATACACGTGTGATTTTTTTCTTTTTTGGATATGTATTATAGAAAATCCTTCCAGGGCTGAAGTGGTTAAAGCATGTTATATGACACAATGCTTGTGCTGAGTCATTTGTGCTCCTGTGTCCTCTTCCCCCCTCCCCTCCCTGCCTGTCAGCTCGTGACAGTGCCCCCCTCCTGCTGCTTGCATAACTGTAACATTTATGCACCCTCAGCACTGTCTCCTATTGTAGAGTGTCCCCCTCTGTGTGTTATTTATAATTAAAAATGCTGTAAATACCCAATTTAAGAGCGGCGATCACATGACTGACCGGGTCTCTCCTCTCCTCCTCCCCTCCCAACTGACAGTGGGGGAATCTCAGCCCTCCCACTGCATCTGTCAGAGGAAGAAAGGAGAGAGCTGGCCGGTCATGTGATCGTGGATCGCCGCTATTAAATGGGGTATTTATAGCATTTTTTTTTTATAAATCACACACAGAGGGGGACACTACAATAGGAGACAGTGATGATAGTGCATATATGTTAGAGTGGCTTAACAACCACTTTACCTGCCAACCAGGTTTAACCTTTCACTTTATAACAAATTAAACAAGATTTTTTTTGGTGCCAATGGGCAACTGTTCAATTTTTTTATTGTATTTCCTATTTCACACCTTTTATAAATGGGCTTGATTAGATTTATGTCTGTAGTAATGCAGATCAATCTCTTTGTATTTTACAATCAACATCATTATTGTTTAATAATGATGCAGATTTCAAAATACAAGGCAATTTGATCTGCAAAATTTTTTTTTTTTTTAATAAAATTACCTGGTTAAAATAAAAATTTTTAAGGCCTGATAAGATGCAAAAACTTGACACTTGTAAATTTTGTCACAATAACATGTATTGGTCGTCCATTGTTTTCCGCCTATCTATGCAGTGACACAACCCATATTAATATCCATACTTTAATTCAGCTATCATACAACATATGCAGCCAAATTCAGAATCAGATATCCATGTGAGCAAAAGTTTGTTTGTGAACTTATGTCTTGTACACACGATCGGAATTTCCAATGGAAAAAGTCAGACGTAATTTTTTCATCGGATATTCCGACCGTTTGAGGGCTCCATTGGACCTTTTTCCGTCGGAATTTAGAAACAGAACATGTTTTATTTTTTTCCGATAGAAAAAAATCCTATCGGTAATTCCGATTGTCTGTGGGGAACTCAGACGAAAACATGCATGCTCACAATCAAGTCGACGCATGCTTGGAAGCATTGAACTTAATTTACTCGGGTCGTCGTAGTGTTTTACGTCACCGCGTTTTGGACGGTCGGAATTTGGTCTGACAGTGTGTATGCAAGACAGCTTGAACGGAATTCCGACGGAAAATTCCATTGGATTTTATCGCATCGGAAATTCCGATCGTGTGTACAGGGCATTAGAGTATGCAGGTACCCATTGGCTTTCTACACTGCATGTATCTGCTTTTTTTTCTCAAGACACAGAAACTATTGCAGATTGGAAGTAAAGGGAAATCTCCCCAATGGGACATGGCAAAAAAACTCATATGCAGGGTAGGACTAACGCTAAACATACTAATAATTTTTTTTTCTGGCAATTTCACCCTTTTCTAACAAGTTTTTGTGAAGGAAAGAAAACCTAGCAAAATACATCAAAGTACATGTCTAATCTTCCTGCTAGTGAGACATAAATATATAAAAATAAATGAATTTTGAGATAATTCATTAATAATATTGTGGACCCTAATCTTGGCTGTGACCTCATATTTTGAGCAGTATAGCGAACCCTCTCGGCTTCTGGTAGACCTGTGTCTCTGTCATGTGACTCCTAATTTTTTCAGCCTACACACGACCGTTTTTCATGACGAGAAAAATGCAATTTTTTTAATTGGTCATTAACCACTTAAGCCCCGGACCATATTGCTGCCTAAAGACCCAAGGGGTTTTTACAGTTCGGGACTGCGTCGCTTTAACAGACAATTGCACGGTCGTGCGACGTGGCTCCCAAACAAAATTGGCGTCCTTTTTTCCCCACAAATAGAGCTTTCTTTTGGTGGTATTTGATCACCTCTGCGGTTTTTATTTTTTGCGCTATAAACAAAAATAGAGCCACAATTTTGAAAAAAATGCAATATTTTTTACTTTTTGCTGTAATAAATATCCCCCAAAAACATATATAACATTTTTTTTTCCTCAGTTTAGGCCGATACGTATTCTTCTACCTATTTTTGGTAAAAAAAATCGCAATAATCGTTTATCGGTTGGTTTGCGCAAAATTTATAGCGTTTACAAAATAGGGATAGTTTTTTTGCATTTTTATTTTTTTTATTTTTTTTACTACTAATGGCGACGATCAGCGATTTTTTTCGTGACTGCGACATTATGGCGGACACTTTGGACAATTTTGACACTTTTTTGGGACAATTGTCATTTTCACAGCAAAAAATGCATTTAAATTGCATTCTTTATTGTGAAAATGACAGTTGCAGTTTGGAAGTTAACCACAGGGGGCGCTGTAGGAGTTAGGGTTTACTTTGTGTGTGTTTACTAGTGTAGGGGGGTGTGGCTGTAGGAATGACGTCATCGATCGTGTCTTCCCTATAAAGGGAATGACGCGATCGATGCGCCGACACAGTGAAGCACGGGGAAGCCGTGTTTACACACGGCTCTCCCCGTTCTTCAGCTCCGGGGAGCGATCGCGACGGAGCGGCTATAAACAAATAGCCGCGCCGTCGTCCCGGATCGCTCCCCGAGCGGACCCGACCTCCGCATGTACCGGGGGGGGTCCCGATCGGACCCCCCACCCACGTCTAGCAGAGGACGTACAGGTACGTGGATGTGCCTGTCCGTGCCATTCTGCCGACGTAAATGTACATGAGGAGGTCGGGAAGTGGTTAAAAACGATCGTGTGTAGGCTCCATAGCATTTTTTCTCGACGTGAAAAATTTAGAACATGCTCTATTTTTTCGCAACGTTTTTCACGTCGTCGTTTTTCACGTCATGAAAAATGGTCGTGTGTAGGCTTTACCGACAGGGGAAAAAACGTGCATGCTCAGAAGCAAGTTATGAGAAGGGAAATTTGCATAATCAAACCCAAAGGGTGGCGCCATTCAAATGGAACTTCCCCTTTATAGTGCCGTCATACGTGTTGTACGTCACTGCGCTTTGCTCGAGCATTTTTTTTTCCGCGATTGTGTGTATGCAAGGCAGGCTTGACAAGAATCACGTTCGAGAAAAACGTTGTTTTTTTCCATGACATTAAAAGCGGTCGTGTGTACGCGGCATAATACTTTTAGATTTATTTGTAGGAAAATGGTCCACATTAAATCTCGGGTGTTAAAATGCCATTTTAAATGTCATCGCTAAAATCATTCTATAAATGATTAAACAAATTATCTTAATCTTTTTCTTAAAAGCAGCATGTTCGATCTCGTGTTATTCTCTTGTTCCCCTATAGGTTATGAAGGTATCGTATGAACTCCTGCATATTCATAAATATATACAATCTTTTTTTTCTCACTCATTCCTTTACAAAACTGGAAACCACAGGGAGCCTTTTGTAGTCCTCTATGCTGAGACGTTGAAGGTTTCTCTATCCCATTTTCCAGAATGCCTAGGGCAATGGGACAAATAGCCATATGTCACTAGCTTTTTATTTCCTTTTTAACCCTGTGACATTTCTAATTTCACTGGAGGGCTGTCTTGTGATATCTTGCATTCCACGCACAGAGAATTAGAACAAAGACTTATCACCTTCGGCTGGTCCATGTGTAAGGAACTAGCTAGCAGGTATGTCTGACAGCTTTAGCCACACATTTTCGCAAGCTACTGATGGCTGCTTAAATCTAATGTAATCTTGCATTAAACCTTTTTTTTTTGCACTTGCTGTTCAGTTTCAAAGCAGATGCTCTGGTTAGGCCTGTTTTGCATTCATAAGCATCTTTTTTGTGACACGACTTGGTGGCAGCTGTTTAACAACATCTGTCTGCCCTAAATTGTATTCATTTCTTGTTTTCCAACTTTGTTCTTTTCTTTCCCTTCATAATCTAATTGCTGTAAAGGTTCCATATGACGGATGGGGCTGTCCTTGTGTGCAGGTGCTAAGTACGTATGCTCCTTTTCAAATCTCTGTCAGCGCAGCTCAATCGAACGCTACTTTTTTTTTATTCCCTCTGATTTGCATGCAGTCCATTTGCTAGCGCTGGATATATAAGCTCATTCCTCTGATAGGTTCAGATTTACTGTGCCAAACGCAACTTTATTACAGTCATTTCAAAGCTCCTTAAACTCTACAGATGCAGAGTCAGTACAGCAAATTAAATTCTAGTTTAAAGGGACTGGATTTAAAATAAGCTGGTGCCTGTGGGAGTTTATCTCCAACTGTACATGCTTAGAATGTCAGAATCAAAATGACCATAGTTGGTGCTGTGTCTAGATCAGTGGTCTCCAAACTGCGGCCCTAGGGGCCAGATTGCTTTCCCCTTTGCTTGCTTTCATCCACTGATACTAACAATGGGGCATAATTCCTCCCACTAACACCAGCGATTGACACAATTCCTCTCAATTCTACCAATGATGGGGCTCAATTCCTACCAACGAGGGGCTCAAATCCTCTCAACGACACCAACGATGGGGCTTAATTCCTCCCAACGACACCAATGATGGGGGACAATTCCTTACAATGACACAAACAATGGGACATAGTTTCTCTCAATAAAACCAACAATGGGGCCCGATGACATCAGTGATGGGGTACTTTACCTCCCACTGACACCTATGATGGGGCACTTTTCCTCCCAATGACACCAATGATTGGGCACTTTTCCTCCCAATGACACCAATGATTGGGGCACCTTTTCTCCCATTGACACCAATGATGGGGCACTTTTCCTCCCAGTGATACCAATAATGGTGCACTTTTCCTCCCAATGACACCAATGATGGGGCACTTTTCCTCCCAATGATACCAACAATGGGGCACCTTTCCTCTCAATTACACCAAAAATGGGGCAAAGTGTCTCTCAATGATACCAATAATGGGGCCTAATCAAACCAATGATGAGGCTCCCATTGAAACAAACACCGGCCATTATTTTTCCCAGTGATTTCGGGACATTTTCACTGACCACTGTCTGGCCCTTATACCTTCTGAAGGACAGTGAACTGGTCCTTTGTTTAGAAAGTTTGGAGACCCCTGATCTAGATGATGTAACTGCTGTGATGGGCCAGTGAACTGCTATCATTATGCTTAGTTTAATCACTTGTAGCTGCACTGATCCTCCTCCCGGCCAATCGGGAAGTGGGTCTGGCTGAAAGGACACACTATTGGATGCCTAGGAGGAGGAGAGAAGAGACTCGTAGCATCTCTGAGATGACACAGGAGCAGCCGACTGGGACACAGCTTGCCGCCTGTCACCCGCTGCCTGCCCTGCAGCCCGTCACTAAGATGGAGTTAGTGCCTGGCAGACAGCGGTTGGACAATTGTCCAATCTTTGATGAGGTATGCCTGGAGGGAGGAGAGGGGTAAGATAGTTCCACCAATCTGGATGGCCCTTTGCCAGTCTATGAGAGATAGGTCTATATTAGTTTAAAGTGGTTGTAAACCCCTTACAACGACTTTTAACTA
Organism: Rana temporaria; assembly: GCF_905171775.1. Classification (NCBI taxonomy): domain Eukaryota; kingdom Metazoa; phylum Chordata; class Amphibia; order Anura; family Ranidae; genus Rana; species Rana temporaria. Next base: position 109,931,505 of record NC_053496.1, on the reverse strand, counting down.
CAGGTAAGCCTATAATAACGCTTACCTGTAGCTACCATGGATATCTCCTAAACCTACCCTTGAGGGTAGCCCCTAGTCTGGGGGGGGTGGCTTTGGGTCTGGGGTTCAGCATCCCATAATACCCCTGTCCCCATCCAAGTTATTAACCCCTATATAAAAAAACGAAACAAAGCTACAAGGACTGTTTCCTGTCTCGTGAGCCTGTAGAAATGTTGGCGCTCCTGGCTGTGCAGGTTGAGGTGTCCCAATTCACCAGCGGCTCCTACAGGGGGTGCACTTCACACTTATGACAATGGATTTCTCCTATCTCTCTGCTAGAATTTTTGCTTGATTTTGGAAGAATTACTACTATTAAATGCTGCTGGTAAATTCATGTTGAATAATTTAAATCCTAGAAGTCTCTCCAGTCAGCCAGGAAGCACTGATAGAATCTTACTAGATATGGTAAATCCTGTAAGTTTTCCAAGGCCAATGTGTGCAGGTTTTCACAGTTTTTATACAGTTTTTCTTCCTGCGATGGTCCTCCACCTTCAGGACAGCCCCCTCTGTGTTCCAACTATTGGGAATCTGCATTTAGGCCAAGACAGTATTTTTTTGAAGGTTTCTTGGTGTGTGTGTGTTGGGATCAGGGTCATGGCATGTCATGAGCATGTACAGTTACAATGGCTATATGTAATGTTCATCATGTACTGCCTAGTTTCATATGCAACAATACTGGAGTGGACAGCAGTGACAACTCTTCTGTGTTTCAGTTAGGACAGGACAAAGATATTCTGGTCAGGCTAGTGTATCTGGGATTTCCTTTCTAAGTATCGGGACCAGTCCTCCTGTTCCTTTCTCTCCAAACTCGTCGTTGTATGTGAATGGCAGGCTAATGGATGCTGTGTGTGGGACATTCTACAAAAACTGCAGTGTTTAGTGGGCAGTATCTCGGGGAGATTCTCTTTCTCTATTTTTCCTTTACTAGTCTAATTATTTAATCAAGTATAATTGTATGCTGCTCTTATCCTATCCTATCCTATCCTATCCTATTCTATTCGGTAATGAATCCCTCTTTTTTTATTTGGACTTGAGGCTGCTCACTGCTGAAGCACTCTGTAGGTTCAACTGCCATTTTATACTTACTACCATTTATTTCTGCTATTCAGGCCTTCTGGTTGCAATTACATTGCTTAGAGCATATGATGTTCACTGATGAGCAGGCCAAGAACTATTGGGTTCAACTGCCAGTTGAATTTTCCCTCTTTTCTCTCTACCAGCCCTATTGATTAAAAGGCCATGCACATGCATCAAACTGTGTACATGAGTGCACACGTGTCATACCAGTAGGCCAATCTACAGTATTTAATTTAGGCCCTGTTCACACCTCAGTGTTTTGTAGCTCGAAGCTCAAAAACGCTCAACAAGCAAAAAACGATTGTTTTCAATATCCCTTGTTCACATGTGGGCATCCTGTCGCTTGTAGCAAAACGCCTGTCGCTCAAAAAATGTACATGAGCTACTTTTCATGTAGAATTGAGCATTTTTGGCCCTATAGACTTCATTGGAAATAATCATAAAAATGCATGCGCCATGACCTTTTTTCCAGAGCTTTGTCAATCTTCGACCAATCTTCGGCCACTGTAATTTTCTGAGCATGCGTTGTGTGCCACCCCAATTGGGCATAGAATTTATATACATTGGCCCGAATTCACGTAGCACTTACGCGACGTATCTCGAGATACGCCGCGTAAGTGTAAATGTGCGCCGTCGTATCTGTTCGCCCATGCCCACAGAACTAGATATGCCTGAAAATAGGCTTCCTACGACCGACGTAAGTTTCCTACTCCGTCGTATCGTGGGCGCATATTTACGCTGGCCACAAGGGGCGCTTCCATTAATTTAAGAATCGAATATGCAAATGAGGGAGATACGCCGATTCACGAACATACTTGCGCCCGGCGCATTCATATACGCGGTTTACGTAAGTCGTACGTCCGGCGTAAAATTAAGCCTCATAAAGCAGGGGTAAGTCATGTTAAGGTATGGACCATCGTATTTTACGTTGTTTACGTAGTAGTACGTGAATAGGGATGGGCGTAGGTTACCTTCAAGTCGTACGCAGTGATTCGACGTATCTTAAGGAGTATTTCCGACGTGATTCTGAGCATGCGCACTGGGATGCGTCCACGGGACGGCGCATGCGCCGTTCGTTTGGCCCATCATTTGCATGGGGTCACACTTCATTTAAATGGATCACGCCCACCTTCCACCTACTTTGAATTAGGTGGGCTTACGCCGACTAATTTACGTTACACCGGCGCAACGTTGGGAGCATTTGCATTGTGAATTTGGTGCTTGGCTCTCTGCTTTATGTCGGCGTAGCGCATATGAAACTGCAACAAAGGTTGTTATAATCCTTGCAATGTACAAAGGTCACCCAGAGAGGAATGTTTTTTTTTTCTCAACAAAAGTGGAGTTGCGCTTTAACAGGTGGTTATGTCTTAAAATTGCCTTGAATTATTATGCTGGAAGGTAACCAGTTGCAGGTTCAATCCACTGAATTCCAGTATCAGTCAGTATTCCAGGATTTTCATGGATGTAGTCTGAACTGGAAGTCTTGGGATGTGTTACAGCGGATCAGTGTGCTTGCTCATAATTTGGAAACATGCTGCCTCACTGTGTACTTATGATGGCAGCACTATATGACTTGAATTTATTTTTTATTTTTTCATAACAGCAGGTCCCCACCTATACTGTATGTAGTGCCCTGCTCCCATTGACCAGGCGCTATGTCAAATTTAGAGGGTGTCTGAGCTGGTAGTTTAGCTCAGACTCTGTTAATTGGGGCTAAATTAACCTCTGTTCCGGATATGGCTGTGCCTGGAGGGATTTCCCTTTGTTTGCCTGTAGGTGGTGGTACCGCCACAGGCCAATGTTGGAACTAAGGCAAGCCATGGTGTATTGGGTGTCTTTCCTTGGGAACAGCCCAGTGGGAGTGGTCTCCTCGCTGAGCATGCTGGGGAAGGATACTTAAGGGGCAGACAATGCCATTTTACGGGGCCCTTTTCCGCCTCGTGGCACTCCTGGCGTGAGGTATGTGTTGTGTGATTTTTTTAGCCTCTGGACCATGCTGGCTTGAGGCTGCATTTCGGCCTGGTAAGCCCAGTTACCCTGACTGGGGCCTACGCCATGGAGGTGATCCTGTGCTGTCTGTCCTGCGGGAGGAAGCCAGTCAATGAAGAAAGCCAGGGGAGGACCTGTCCCGGAAAGGACCGAGCGGAAGGCTGGTACTTTGGGAGAGGCCTGGTAACTTAATGAAGGATGCACCGTAGCCTACAATACCTTACAGAGTGCCGGGTTAGCTTAAAGGCTCTAGAACTGTAAAGCTGGATCTCCATGTATCAAATCCTGTGGCAGAGGATAACGGATCCCTCATCTGAACTTGCAACCAGTCTGTGGCAGAAACTGAGATTATCCTTATACATCCCGGCTGCTAGGCCAGTTGAGAGGGGCCTATCCGGGTGAGCAATACCCACATGGGAGGAAAGTGGTCAGTGTGAGTTTGAAGTTTAGAAATTCCCCAGTGATCTGTTTTGTGTGCCTGAACCTTCCCCTGATCCTTCACCCCTCTACTTCTACAAGTTGTTTGGAAATAAAAGCAAAAGAAAAGGAACTATATCTTGTGGACATTGAACTTTTTGCTGACTCTCAGCCCCTAGACGACGAGGTAACGTGCAAGGCCCAAAACTAACCAGCAGCTCCTACGGGGGTAGTGCTACATGTATATACACAGTGTCCATGCAGACAGCTGAGTTCAGTCCTCTGCCTGTCCCCTAGTGGAGGTATTCATTCTACAATGCTGGATTTATGGCTTATTGTGCCTTCTCTTCACAGGAGTTTTAAAGTGCCCACTACTTGCCCTGTGGAATCTGATGCAGAGTAGCCTAATATTCCTGATTTTGTTATAGATACTCCAGAGGAATTGATGGATATTAATTTTCATTCTCTCCCTAGAGTAGGGGATCTTATTAGCTAACTTGTTTTCCCACAACAGAAGGAATCATCTGTGTTTTATTTCTAATTAAGGCTTTGCATTTAACCTTTAAAATATTAGGCTTTGTCGTTCCTTTTTCATATGTCATATAATTTTCCCTTGATTCTCAAAGTCCTAAGCATTTCAACAGTTTTGATGATTTTTCTTCTACAAGGGCTGAAAATACCTTAACTGTCTATATCTTGACTTTCCAATTACCGTGGGATGGTATCTATCATCCAAGCCGCTCGTTGCTCTCAGTTAAAGGGTAATTCTCATATCCCCATTGTTACCTAATAGGCAGTTTGACTGGCCAATTACAGTGGGATGGCGTCATGCCTCCAAGACACTCATTAATCTCAGTCAAAAAGAGCTCTTATACTACATGAAAAGCTGCTTATTCACCACCCTAGTAAACCATGTGTCCCATGTGTCGCCCCAAAGTAAAGTGAGAACATAGGTGCAAAAATAAATGATTTGATTAACTATGCGCATAGGTGTATAGGTGCATAGGTGTGCGCAGCCTATGGCATTAGGGTGTGCACCCCAAAGCTCAAACACACATATGTCTTTCTCTGTAGCCTCCGTTGCACCAGGCAGTGAATGGACGGGAAGTGCTCTGTGCTGAACGGCTTCCTGTTCATTCACAAACTGAAGCAGTTAAAAAATGTACACAGTGAGCAAGTGTGTTAATTTAGAAAAGGAAGGGGCCAGTAAATTACATATTTACTAGCCCATTCCCCTGCATTTCCATCCTGAAACATCCCCCGCAGCAGCTGGGGGGAGAAGAGGTGGGAAGCCAGAAACACAGCGGGGGGGTTGGCGGCAACAAGGGGTGGTAGCAGGCCCATCGGAACCCGACAGGCAAACCAAACAACTGCTTGGGGCCCCCGAGCTGGCCAGGGGCCCCAGCAGGGCGGGCCCTTGCTGCACTGCTGCTTCCTCCTGCAGTCCGGTCGGCCGTGCGGAACAAGGGATTCAGTTTCCTGTTCCCGGCAGAACTGACAGGAAGTCCGGCCCGGGAACAGCAAACTGAATCTCCTGTTCCGCGCGGCCGACCTAACTGCAGGAGGAAGCAGCGGTGCGGCAATGGCTGGCGTCTTGTTAGGCTCTGCAGAGGATAAAAGTAGACTGTCTTGAGCGGGGGTATAGCGGTATGCTGGATGGGGGGGAGAGAGGAGTGCTGCCCATACACGTGTATGAAGGTGGTGGGGAGAGGAGTGCTGCCCATACCTTAACTTAATAAAATTCAGTAAGCCCGCCGCCCCCCCCGCTTCTCAACTTTAAAATGTGACATTTTTTTTCTATGCTTGGGGCCCCCAAATTCCTTCAAACGGCCCTGGGTGGTAGCATGGACAGTAGGGGAAATTGTGACTGCACATAGTGATTAGGGTGTGCCCATATTCCCCTGCTGTCCATCCTGAAACATTCCCAGCTGGGGGAGAGAAAAGGGGGGAAGCCAGCAGCACTGCAGGGTGGGGAGACAACAAGGGAGGGGGGGCCCGGGCAGCAGGGAGAATCAGCACCAATAACAATGATTAAGGTGTGCCCAAGCAGACCTGGCATGCCCCCTGCGCACACCTATGCATAAGTGTCTGACTACATTAAAATATTAATATTTGTTGATTAACTAAGGGTGGCTTTGTGTTGGTTGACATTAACCACTTAAGGACCGCCACACGACGATATACATCGGTCCGAAGCTCTGTGACCGCGCCCGCGGGACCTGCGGACCCGATCACCACGGGTGTCCCGCGATTGAGTCACAGGAGCTGAAGAACGGGGAGAGGTGAGTGTAAACAAACCTTCCCCGTTCTTCTCTGTGGCAATGTCAGTGATCGTCTGTTCCCTGATATAGGGAACAACGATCAGTGATGTCACACGTCCAGCCCCGCCCCCCTACAGTTAGAAACACACGTGAGGTCACACTTAACCCCTACAGCGCCCCCTAGTGGTTAACCCATTTAATGCCATTGTCATTTTCACAGTAATCAGTGCATTTTTGTAGCACTTTTCGCTGTGAAAATGACAATGGTCCCAAAAATGTGTCAGATGTGTCCGTCATAATGTCGCAGTCACTAAAAAAATCACTGATCGCCGCCATTAGTAGTAAAAACAAAAATATTAATAAAAATGCCATAAAACTATCCACTATTTTGTAAACGCTATAAATTTTGCGCAAACCAATCGATAAACGCTTATTGCGATTGTTTTTACCAAAAATAGGTAGAATACGTATCGGCCTAAACTGAGGGGAAAAAAAATGTTATATCTTTTTTTGGGGATATTTATTATAGCAAACAGTAAAAAATATTGATTTTTTTTCAAAATGTTCGCTCTATTTTTGTTTATAGCACAAAAAATAAAAACCGCAGAGGTGATCAAATACCACCAAAAGAAAGCTCTATTTGTGGGAAAAAGGACACCAATTTTGTTTGGGAGCCACGTCGCACGACCGCACAATTGTCAGTTAGAAAAAAAAATGATGTGGTCCAAGGCACCATAGGTAATTGGCCTCTATCCCAAATTTGAACAGAAAAAGGAGAGAGTTTGGTCAGCGGGACTTTAAATTAGGCCAATCACCATGCAGAGTGAGCATGTAGGATATACAGAATTGCTTAATTGGGTTCCAACACAGAGGGGGGGGGGGGAGTTAGTTTGGGACTTGAAATGAGAGATGTATACCAAAAAGCAGTCTTGGCAAAGAGCATTTTATTATGCCTTGTGAGATCATGTACAGCATACTGAATGACAAAAAAATTGCATCCACAAAGTCGCATAAACATGCTACACATTACATATACAGTACAGTCCAAAAGTTTGGACACACCTTCTCATTCAAAGAGTTTTCTTTATGAGGAAGGCAGTAACGTGAGCCCAGAGAGAGGGGGTGCCCAAGAAGGACAGCAATCTGGCAGTCATGTTCCCCCAGCTACAGCATACTGCCAGGTTTTCTACAGTGATAAGGAGGGAGGGGATGATGAGGTCACTGACTCCACGTGGGTGCCTGATAGGAGAGGGGAGGAGGAGGAGGCACAGGCACATGTCCAACGAGGCAGGATGCCCTCCAGGGGCCAGCTTAAGGGCAGCACACCAACTGCATCACAACGCAGAGCTACGCATGTTCAGGCCGCTGCTGTCTCTCAACGTTATTCCAAAGTTCTTTGGTGTGGGCCTTTTTTGAGACAAGTGCATCAGATCGCACCGCTGCTATTTGCAACATATGTCTCAAGCGTATCTCGCATGGCCAAAACATCACCCGCTTGGGCACCACATGCTTGACCAGACATATGTCGACCTGCCATGCAGTTCATTGGCAAGCGTACCTCAAAGACCCACACCAAAGTACAAAGCGGACCTCCCCTTGCCCCTCATCAGCTGGGATCTCCAACCCCACTATACCCTCAGTCCTCTCTGAAGCCTGCACTGATAGGACTGAAGGTGTAGAATTGGGTGTGTCACAGCCAAGTACTTGCGGGCAATCTACTATCGGTACACCGATGGCAGATTGTACCAGGCAAATTTCCCTGCCCCAGCTGCTGCAGCGCCGAAAGAAGTTCTCTCCCAGCCATCCACATGCCCAGCGGTTGAATGCTAGCTTAGCTAAATTGCTAGCACTTCAACTACTGCCTTTTCAGTTGGTAGATTCTGCCCCCTTCTGTGAGTTTGTGGAATGTGCGGTACCTCAGTGGCAAGTTCCCAAACGCCAATTTTTCTCACGGAAGGTGATTCCGGCTCTCTACCGGCATGTGGAAGGCAATGTCCATGCCTCACTGGACAGGGCGGTCAGTGGTAAGGTGCATGTTACCGCTGACTCATGGTCCAGCATGCATGGACAGGGACGTTACCTATCTTTCACAGTGCATTGGGTGACTCTGCTGGGAAGGATGTAGGACAAGGTACAGTAGTGTTGGAGGTTGTTCTGCCACCACGCTTCCAAAATGGTACTACTGGTTGTGACACACCCCCTCCTCTTCTTCCTCTGTGGCCTCTTCCTGTGCTGATGTGTCCTCGGAACCAGCGGTGCTCCGTAGGCATTCAAGGGGCTACGCAGGCAAAGAGATGCCATGCGGTGCTTGAGCTGGTGTGCTTGGGGGACAGGAGCCACACTGGGCTAGAGGTTCTGTCAGCTCTGCAGGGGCAGGCTCAGAGGTGGTTGACGCCACGCCAGCTTAAGCCAGGAATGGTGGTTTGCGACAATGGCACCAACCTCCTATCCACCCTGCGACAGGGACAACTGACCCATGTGCCCTGTTTTGCTCATGTCCTTAACTTGGTGGTGCAGCGGTTCTTGGGCAGGTACCCGGGCTTACAGGATGTCCTGAAGCAGGCCAGGAAAGTCTGTGTGCATTTCCGACGGTCATATAATGCCAGTGCTCGGCTGGCAGACCCCCAAAAGGAATACAACCTGCCCAAGAATCGCCTAATCTGTGACATGCCCACCAGGTGGAACTCTACGATGGCCTTGCTGCAGTGGCTGCACACGCAGAAGAGGGCCATCAATGAGTATCTGTGCCGATATGGCAGCATGACAGGGTCAGGGGTGCTTGTTTTTTTTCCCCACGCCAGTGGGCCATGATCAGGGATGCATGCACTGTCCTGTCACCATTTGAGGAGGCCACGAGGATGGTGAGCAGTGACAGTGCATGCATCAGTGAGACTGTCCCTCTTATTCACCTGTTGGAGCACATGCTGCGTGGAATAATGGACAGGGCCCTTGAGGCAGAACAGAGGGAGGAAGAGGAAGACTTCCTTACCTCTCAAGGCCCCCTTTATCCAGACAGTGTTCCTGCTTGCCCCGCCTATCACACAGGAAGAGGAGGAGGAGGATTGTGTCAGCATGGAGGTGGAGCCTAGCACTCAGCATCAGCAGCAGTCTTCAAGGGATCAATTACAGTCCCAAGGAAGCCATGGACTTGTACTTAAGTGGATCATGTCGTCCTCAGTGACCCAGAGGACTCCGCACCGAATGCCTCAGCAAACCTACGTTGTATGGCCTCCCTGATCCTGCAAAGCCTGCGGAAGGATCCTCGTATTCGTGCTATCAAGGGGAGAGATCATTACTGACTGGCAACCCTCCTTGATCCACATTACAAGAGTAAGGTTGCGGACCTTATCTTGCCGGCACAGAGGGAGCAGAAGATGAAACATCTTCGGGAGGCCTTGCAGAAAGGTCTGTGCAACGCGTTCCCAGATACTGGGAGGTTACAAAATCCTGGTCCTGGACAACGTGTTGTTGAGGCTTCGGTGAGTCACAGAAGGAGCGGTGGAGAAGGTGGCCATCTGACCGATGCGTTCAGACAATTTTTTAGTCCGCAGCCCCAAGGTATGACCGGTTCCAGCAACCATCGTCAGCGTCTGTTTTACATGGTGCAGGAATACCTAGGGGCAAGATCAGACTTGGATACCTTTCCCACCGAAAATCCTCTGGCTTACTGGGTCTTGAGGATGGATCACTGGCCAGAGCTTGCACAGTACGCAATTGAGCTACTGGCTTGTCCTGCATCCAGTGTTTCTTTCAGAACGCACATTCAGTGCTGCTGGAGGCTTTGTAACCGATCACAGGGTGCGCCTTTCCACCGACTCGGTCGATCGACTGACCTTTATAGAAATGAATCAGGCTTGGATCACCACCAGCTACCAAGCACCTGATGCTGATGTAACTGAATAATTGTTTTTTGAAATGTCAGATCCCTTCAAGACTGCCTATGCTGATGCTGAGTGACTATCCTGTTATGCTGAGTGACTATCCTTTTCCTCCTCAATGATCATGCTGATAGCTTGTAAGAACATGAGAGGGGTGTGTAATTACAATTTTTGATGCAATACTTTGCAGCGGGCTCATTCCTGTGCTCCAACTAGAGTATCTGTGAAGGGTTGCAGTGTTGTGGCACCAGCACCAGTGCCTAAGGCCCAATTTTTCTGCCCCTGTTCAACAGGGGCGTGCAATTACAATTCTTGATCTAATATTTCACAGCAGGGCCTATTCCTGTGCCCACCAAGAGTAACTGTGAGGGCTTACAGAGTTGTGGCACCAGCACCAAAGGCCCAATTTTTCTACCGCTGTTCAACAATGGCATGTAATTACAGTTCTTGATATAATAGTTCACACAGCAGAGCATTCCAGCGCCCACCAAGACTAACTGTGAGGGCTTACAGTGTTGTGGCAACACCAACACCTAGGGCCCAAATTTATGCAGAGTATATACGGCAGGCCCCTACTTTCAAACATCCAACTTACAAACGACTCCTACTTGCAAACAGAAGGAGACAACAGGAAGTGAGAGGAAATCCACCCCTAGGAAGGGAAATTCTCTTCTGTAAGAGGTGTCTCGTGTGCACTGATGCTTTATCACCAATCCTTGTTTCACTTAAAAACCCAAATTTTCAAAAAATCATTTGTCATTGGGACAGAAAGTGAATTGCAATCTTCTGAAAAGATGCACACAGACAGCAAAACAAATGTTACAGGGGTGATAATCCTTCTCTATGTTTTCAGAAAAGCTTAAAAATAGATTTTATGGCTGGAGCTACACTTTAAAAAAGTATCAGTTCACAATTACAAACAGATTCTACTTAACAACAAACCTACAGTCCTTGGCCCGGATTCAGATAGAGATACGACGGCGTATCTCTTGATACGCCGTCGTATCTCTGAGTTCCGACGGTCGGATCTATGCGGCTGATTCATAGAATCAGGTTCCGCATAGATCTCCCTAAGATCCGACAGGTGTAAGTGACTTACACCGTCGGATCTTAGGCTGCAATCTCCCGCTGGCCACTAGGTGGCATTTCATTTTTTGTACGCGACGAATATGCAAATGAGGAGTTCCGCCGATTCAGAAGCGAACGCCCGACCATCGCTTTTTTTACGTCGCTTGCGTTCGGCTTTTTCCGGCGTATAGTTACCCCTGATATGTGAGGGGTATCCTATGTTAAGTATGGCCGTCGTTCCCGCGCCGAGTTTTGAATTTTTACGTCGTTTGCGTAAGTCGATTCAGAATACGGCTGGACGCAAGTTACGCTCACGCCGAAACCAATGACGTCCTAGCGACGTCATTTGGAGCAATGCACGCTGGGAAATTTAGCCGGCGGCGCATGCGTAGTTCGATCGGCACGGGGACGCGCCTGATTTTAATAGTACACTCCCCCTAGCCGCGGAATTTGAATTCCGCTGGGGGATTTACGATACGCCGCCGCAAGTTTTGAGGTAAGTGCTTTCTGAATTAAGCACTAGCCTCAAAAACTTGCGCCGGCGGATCGTAAATCAGATAGGTTATGTGGATCTAAAGATCCGCTAACTTATCTGAATCTACCCCCCTGTCTTGTTTGCACCGCCTGCATACTGCTGTTCAAAGTATATAGGGCCAAAGGGGCTTGTAATGAGCAGGGGGGAGTGGGGGGGAAACCCATGCTATTTTTCTCAATGATTTTCATCCAGACATTACATTTAAGAATCATTAAAATCACTGCTCCAGAAAAAATTACAGTTTTTAAAACTTTTTTTTTTCCATTGATACATGTTCCCTGGGGCAAGACCCGTGTTCTCAAACCCGTTTACCGACAATAACTTCCATATTAGGCTTTACAATTAGCACTTTTGAATTCGAACGTTCGAGTCCCATAGACATCAATGGAGTTCTAAATGTTCACGCGAACGTTCGGTCCGTTCGAAGGTTCTGGTGCGAACCGAACGGGGGGGGGGGGGGGTGTTCAGCTCATCCCTACTCCCAGGGGACAGACGAGCAAATAGCCCAGAAATCCATGCGCACACTGCACAAACCCTGACATGTGGAACAGAGTGCTAGGAACAAGAGAAGGTAGATTGAGATAAAAACATATCTATGTGTGTACACACATGTATATGAGTGCGTCATGAGAGTCAACAAAGTATAATGTATAATAAAACCATGATTGGATCTATCATGGACTGCAAAAATGCAAAAGATGCTTTGCAGACTGCCAAGTGGTAAAATACACCTCTCAATCCCTATATTAATATATAGTTAGGAATAATTTGTAATTTTGCTAAAAACGCATTCATCCATGCGATTCCATCCCTATATGGGAACAGAAGAAATGAAAAACGGTGAATTGTTTTGTCATTCAGTATGCTGTACATGATCTCACAAGGCATAATAAAATGCTCTTTGCCAAGACTGCTTTTTGGTATACATCTCTCATTTCAAGTCCCGAACTAACCCCCCCCCCCCCTCTGTGTTGGAACCCAATTAAGCAATACTGCATATCCTACATGCTTACTCTGCATGGTAATTGGCCTCATTTAAAGTCCCGCTGACCAAACTCTCTCCTTTTTCTGCGCAATTGTCAGTTAAAGCGGCGCAGTGCCGAATCGCAAAGGGGCAAGGTCCTTAACCTGCATATTGGTCGAGTCTTAACCGGTTAAAATGGAGCATATGTACTTTTTAAATTGGGTCTGAAATTTTGACCAAAGCCCTAAACTGCTTTCTTTGTTTTTCATATAATAATGCACAATTTATATTGAAAATTATGTAACTTTTTTTTTATTGGTTTTACTTGTAGTGCAATAACTAATTTTGTCCTGGAGATGTCATTATTGTCATTTATAATATTTAGAGTCTCTAACAGGGTCATTTAATTTACAGCAGAGGTGAATTGAACTGCCACACATTATTAATATTTACTATTTATCTTGAGATTTGATAGTTAGTATTTGTAGCAGTATTTGGTGTTTAGAAACTATAAATGGGTATGTGATGGTCTACTAATTATTTTACTTTCCCTGCACTGTATAATCTTGAATTGTGTAGAGGAAAATTGTCCTATGATAACATGCATGAGATGAATTATAAAGGTCCATTACTGATTAATGTGGATATAATAGTCGTAACTCAGGCTCACGTCAGCTGGAGTTATAACTAAACTGACTACATTAACAAGAAGCTGATTCTGAAGCATTGCCCTCTAAATGTTTCCTACATTAGCTTTCTTTGTGTAATATTCAGCGGGCTACTTTTTGCATGAAGTAAAGTAAAAGTCAATAGTGGTCTGATAAAATATATGCTACAAATTATATTTGGGCTATGTAAGACAGATAATATCCCTATTGTTATGATTTCATTAAAATACCTACTTTTTTTTTTAAAATGCCTCATTTTATTATGCATACTAGCTTTTTGTAATTCTCTGCTCATCAGACAGAGAGGAAGAGGCAATGCTGTAATCCAGTTAAACATAACTGCGATTCTAACAAATGGAGATTTCTGATTGGTGGATAAGTTGTAGGGATGGGCCAAACACCCCCCCGGTTTGGTTTGCAGCACAAAGTGGCAAAAAAGTTCTACCGAACATTGCAAACCCTATTAAAGTATAAGGGACACGAACATGAAAAATCAAATGTACTCATTTTAAAGGCTTATGCAAGCTATTGCCATAAAAAGTGTATGGGGACCCGGGTACTGCCCTAGGGGACATGTGTCAAAGTCCCCTATGTGAATGGGTATCAGGTGCATTGTACTCCTACCCATTCACCAAAAAAGTGTCAACAAGTAAAAACCACAACAGACAGTTTTTGAAAATTCCTTTATTAAAAAAATAATAAAAAAATATTTGTCCCGCGATGTCCATCTATCTTCAGTCACGCCACACGACGGACCCGGAAAAAAGAAAGAAATTAAGCTCTGCCTTGATGGAAGGCCTCCCTATATAGGCAAGGGCGGGGCCGCCCACTGACGTAACCTGATGACCCACCCCCCTCTGACATCACATGATGTAAGAATGGGGCAGGGTAACTCGGTCATGTCACCGGGTGGCCCTTCTCTTGCCTGTATAACAGCTGTCTAAGCCAAGAGACAGCAGTCACCGGGAGGCCTCCCATGGAGACGGATCTTAATTTTACTTTTTATTTTCAGGAGCATGGGGTGGCATGATTGAAGATGGATGGACATGCGGGACATTTTTTTATTTTATTTTTCTGATGTGGTTTTTACTTTTTGACACTTTTGGTGAATGGGTAGGGGTACAATGTACTTTATACCCATTCACATAGGGGGTCTGGATCTGGGGGTCCATTTGTTAAAGAGGGCTTTCAGATTCCGATAAACCCCCTCTGCCCGCAGACCCTGAAAACCAATGCCAGGGTTGTCGGGAAGAGGCTTTTATCCCCATTAACACAAGGACAAGGTGCTTTGAGGGTTCCCTACCCATGTTGAGGGCAAGCAGCCTGGTATGGTTCAGGAGGGGGGGCACTTGCTTACCCCCCCTTTCCTGGCCTGCCAGGCTGCTTGCTTGGATAAGGGTCTGGTATGGATTTTGTGGGGGCCCCCACACCAATTTTTAAATTTTGGGGTGCAGCTTCCCTTAAAATCAATGCTAGACCCTATTCTGTCATATACACTGCACACCCTGCACTGTAATATATACATATATATATATATATATATATATATATATATATATATATATATATAATTACACTGACTGCACTGTATACTATGCAATGTATTATATATACTACACTGATGGCACTGTATACTCTCCACTCTATTATGTATATTTTTTTGGGACAGCTTCTATACTCTCAGATGTACAGTATAAACTGGTCTCTCGTCCTCCAGCACTACTCTTACTGCAGACTATTACTCCTCAGTTCCTCCAGCACCCTACTTGCATGAGCTTCCAGGCAAAGGTCGCACCGCGTAGTTAGGCCTGACACTGGCTCAGCCAGGCCTTAGCAATTGCCCTTTGCAGGCAGGGACCTCAGGCCCCTATAGTGTAGCAAAAGTCTCTGGTGCTAGGTGTCCTACATGCGGCTACTGAGCCCAGTAAGCCATCTTCAATATGTATGTATATATATATATATATATATATATATATATATATATATACACACATTATACGGACTGCACTATATACTCTGAACTGTAATATATATATATATATATATATATATATATATATATATATATTGCACTGACTGACTACACACTACACTACACTACCTGCCTAATCTTCATTCACTATAAATGGCTGTGTAAGCAGCATCTTTATATAGTGTGGGGTGTGGACTTAGCCCATGATTGGCCAAAGGCACCTTGTGATTGGCCAAACCATGCAGGTCAGGTGCATGCTTTGGCCAATAAGCAGCCGTCAATGCACTGCGATCTCGCTGTGCATTATGGGTCGCTCTGTGGTGCTCAAAATTTGCAGCAAAGTCCCCATATGTTCGTTTGTTCTGACCATCCCTAGTGAGTTGTCATTTCTTCAATATCCAATCACAGACTTGACCAAGCTGTATTGGTGGAAAAGATAAAATGGTTTTGACCTTGTTTAATAGGAGAAGAAGGTCTGTTTTTAAACGGAATAACAGATTTGTTGACAGTTGATGATAAATGGTATTTTAACTTTTTATTTTGGGGGGGTTACCTACACATGTGCTCTAAATTTTTATTATACATTTTTTATGTTTTAATCAATTTTTATCGAAAAAAATTCACAAGTACAAAAGCGTAACACATATACAATATTCAAAACAGAAAACTGTCAGACATGTCTGAAGAAATACCCAGACATAGTGTACAATATTTCAGTACAGGTGAGCAAAATTCCAGGAAACAAAAGCAGTGAATCATAAATAGGGTGCAGTCCACAAAAGTATAGTCAGTGAGTTATCAACTTGCTTGCCGTGTTATATGTGAAGAGAACAGTCAACCACTAAGTATAAAAGAAGAGAAAAAAAAAAGAAGAAAGAAAAAGGAGCAAAAAAAATAGAAATTAGATCCAGACTTCGTTGATAACAGTGGTATATATGGGCCTGCAGGACATGTCATAAAAAGGGAAGCCAAATTTGAGGATTACCTAAAATGGTTCAAAACTGTCCAGGTAAGGTTGTATACCTCCTCAGTGCCCTTCCCCCTAGAGACCATTTGTTCAATGTGGCATAAAGAGTCTATTTCACACACCCACTCAGACATAGGTGGAGCATGAGGCTTACACCAGTGTCTTGTAATGAAGGTCCTCCCCAAAGGTTAGAAAATTATAAATTAATTCCTTTTTAATTTGCTTAAAAGGACCTGAGATCATGGAGAGCACTGTCATTTGTGGGGTATTGGGAAAAAGATCCCGTACAAGCTTATAATATAGTTTCAGAATTTTAGGTTAATCTTACGAAGCACAGTACACCACCCAGAGAGTATCTTGTAATTTTGTTCCTGCACTTTTGTTGAGACAGAAGCCTTGTGAGTAAACATCAGTAAAAGCCAGGGGTGCCCAACATGTGGCCCCGGGGCCACACGTGGCCCATGGAGCCCCCTGATGTGGCCCGCAACCTCCTGTTCTGGGATGGCGGGTAGAAGAAGCAAGTGGTTGCGGAGCACAGCCGCATAATCCGATGCTTCCTGTATAACGCCAATGCCGGACATGTCCGATGGTCAGTATGACTGATCGGACATGTCCGCTGGCCCGAGAACCCGCGCATGACGTCGAAGTGATTCGACGCATGCGTGGAAGCATTTAACTTCCGGGTTCGCGCACGTCGCCGCGTCATTGTCGCCGTCACGTCGTCGTCACCTCACCGCGTATTCTGTCCGCGCGGATTTTGGTTTGATGGTGTGTACAACCATCAGACCAAAATCTCCGAGCGGACATGTCCGATGAAAACGGTCCACGGACCGTTTTCATCGGACAGATCCGGTCGTGTGTACGAGGCCTCACAGGTGGGGTGATACCAAATGCTCTCTGCCTGGGACAGCAACAGCCGACGATACCAGAATAGAAGACTGTTATTAAAGGTCAGTTTATTACTAAAATCACAGTGTATATATTGGCATATCTGTTCTGCAGTGGTTACTGGGCTGCTTTCATACTGATCCGCAGGTGCAGCAAAGAACACCTGCAAGTTACCTGCACTGAGCCATAGACTTCTGTTATTACCTGGGGGTTTGGTGCACTTCAGAAAGTGCACTACCCCTGCAGGATATAATAGAAGTCTATGGTAAAATGTAGCTAAGCCACAGGTGAACTGCCCTGCACCCTTGTTGTGGGTAAACCACACTACGTCAGTGTGAAAGCAGTCTTAGGCTGCTTTTGATACGATTGGTCTGACACAATCAGACCCTCCGTTCCCCTCTATTGAACCACAGATGTAAACGGACGTGTGGCCATTTACACCCACCTACCTCCAATCCGATCCGCTACAAAAAAAAAACAGAAGGGGGAATCATTCCCCTTCCATTTGGGCAGATCTGATCGGAAGGCCCATAGAGTAGAGTGGCTGTGTCTGTGTCAGGTATGCATATGTGGAGTGGCCCTGTCATTCACGTGCTCCGCTCATTGTAGCCCGTGACTGGTTACCAAGTCGCTTAAGTGGCCCTCACTCTTCAAGAGGTTGGGCACCCCTTTCCTAAGCCAACAATGTCTTCTAGAGGTGTGTATGCTTGTTTCAAAGCAGTGTGGCTAGCTAGCTAGCAACATACCACAAGTTTAGGCAAGGTTGTTCTACAGTGGTTCTTATATTTAGTCATTCCTTCTACTTCCTCCCTCCCAAATAGTTTGGTAGTAAAATAATGAATGCAAGGACCTATTTTAATTTTTCCACATTGGCAGCATTTCTTTCCCCAGGAGCTTAAAATGTGCATTGTCTTTAGGGTCTATTCTGTAATGATTTTTTTCAGCTATAGTTTTCTTCTATGCATTTGTGTGAGATGGATTTTTTGTTGACTGAATATTGCTAACAATATTTTCGTTTCTATGTTGACCAAAACGCATCCCCTGTTGACTTCAGGAGTTTTAAAGTTATGGTCCCATTAGGTAAAAAGTTGTAAAATGCGTGCAAGATGTATAACAAACTACAAAACATATGTGTTTAATTTATTTTAATATTGCAGGCTTGAAGCTTTTGCACCGCCATCACTAATAATTGCCATCATTTGCGTAATCAGTTTGCTTCCTATAATTATCAGCTCCATCTAGTGGCGATAATGTGGTATTTTTCTGCTTGAGGTGTTTTAGGAAATTACTGTATTATGACCACTAGATGGAGCCAACAATCACAGCAAATAAATATATTAAGCAAATTACGGTGATTATTTGTGGTAGCTGTGCAAATCATTTTGACTTTCACACAGTGGATTTTTTAAAAGATCACCAGTAAAATGTGTATGTTGAAAAGACTAAAGGGGCCCTAAAGTAGAAGCTGGGAATAATTATGCTTACTATTGAGGAAAATATGGACACAACATCAACCCATTTAGTAATGTTAAAGTGATGTTTTAGTACGCTACTGTAACAGAATGACCCGGGACATCCAGAGACTTTGTGAGGATGGGGGATACCCCTGTGTCAGCGTCACTGATAACTCTTGGGTCTGAGTCCACCCTGTGCCTTTTGGGCATGGGGTGGCAAGGGAATCATAATTCATGTATTACATGAGATAGGACATCAATAATAATTCATATTGCAGGATCTTGTGAGATTGCAAGATGTGGGCCCAACCAGTCAATAGTGACTCATTTCTAGTGACATGCTAATTGCATCAGGGCTTGGAAGACATTCCATTGTCCTTGTGTAAAGGTGTTGTAACGTACAGGTGTTAATCCCAGGTCTACTCCCAGAACTCTAATTATGCATACTAAATACTGCTTGCGTGTGATAACACTGTCTAGAGCCTATTAAAGCTCAGAGGTGTCAAGCGAGGTGTCAAGCTGTGTGCGGAGACGGAGTGGGTGAAGGTGTTTTGTTGTTATTAATTAAGGAATGTTTAGTAATTAGCCTTAGTGTGGGATTAAGGGGGTGGAGATCTCATTGTCCCTTTGAATACTGTCACATGCTTGTACTGTATAAAAAGCTGAGAAGAAACCATTAAAGTTGTCATTACATTTGGAACAAGCACAGAGCTGTGTCTCGTCTTGATTCTGGGCAAATGAAATGGGATCGGGTCCTGTCGGTTGGAGTGTCGATAAGCTGTCGTGACTGGGAGGGAAGGTCGTAAACGGTGGTGACCGTTACAGTGGTGGCACAGCAGTGGGATAATTCCATCCCTTAAAGGATGGCTACAAGGACACAGGACGATGGAGACGCTGTATGAACGGCTGAAGCTCTCTTCCCTCAAGGACTTACTGGAGAGCCGGGGCAGATCGGCCTGCAACTGTAAGAGAAGGGACATTATCGCACAACTTGTTGAAATGGATAGAGCTGAAAGGCCCAGCGTAACAGACAGGACACCCGATGAAGAGTTTTGGGACCGGGCTGTTAGACGTGGACTGGCACAGTATCGACCTAATCCTCCACCGGAGATTATAGACCGGGTTATAGCAGCTGTGGATGCCACTTGGCTAGAGCAAAGAGGTGCTGCAGCAGCAGAAGTCACAGCAGCACCAACTGAAGAGAGGGGAGAGGTACAGATGCCAGTCACCATGGAAGTGGAGTTCCAGGGAGCCGGGGCAATTGGCCCCTCTCCCCAGCAACAAGCTGTGGTGGTAAAGCATTTACCCCCAGCTGAATCCCTGGCAGCAGGGCAGGATGATACTGGCTGCGGCACACAACTGCAGCTTGAGCTGACATCGGGGGATGGGACTGTGGTCTCCCCCCAAAGTGACCCAGCAGAAGAGCTGGCAACAGAGCAGAGCGCCACCAGCCTCTGATCTCACCTAGCAGGAGAGGGAGTTCCTGTGGGAGTGGATGGGACTGTGGTCTCCACTCAAAGCGACCCAGCAGAAGAGCTGGCAACAGAGCAGAGTGCCACAAGCCTCTGCTCTCTACTAATGGAAGAGGGAGTTCCTGAGGCAGTGGATGGGACTGTGGTCTCCACTGACACAACCCCAGAAAATGGTGCGTCACCGAGACAGGAGGATGTCGGCTTGGCTTTGCAAGCATCGGGGGATTTTCACCTACCATTGGATGGGACTTCAGTCTCCACTGGTATACCCCAGGAATGGTGGCCAGTTGGCCCAGATCCCCAGCAGCATGATGAACTGAGCCTAGTCACCCTGTCTTCTCTCCAGCGGCTGAAAGGACTCCAGGGAGAAGGGCCAGTCCAGGCCTCTCCCCAGCGGCAGGCAGGTTCTCTGAGAGAGACAGAGGTTGGCAGGGTGAGTAATGCTCTGTTTGGAGCAATTTATTTGGGGTACAGTATGGATACCAGCATTGGAGGACTGGATCTACTGACTGACTTCGGAGTCAACCCGTTCGGGGTCTCCTCCTGTGTCAGTCCCCCACCGAAAGGGGAGAGATGTAACGGAATGACCCGGGACATCCAGAGACTTTGTGAGGATGGGGGATACTCCTGTGTCAGCGTCACTGATAACTCTTGGGTCTGAGTCCACCCTGTGCCTTTTGGGCATGGGGTGGCAAGGGAATCATAATTCATGTATTACATGAGATAGGACATCAATAATAATTCATATTGCAGGATCTTGAGAGATTGCAAGATGTGGGCCCAACCAGTCAATAGTGACTCATTTCTAGTGACATGCTAATTGCATCAGGGCTTGGAAGACATTCCATTGTCCTTGTGTAAAGGTGTTGTAACGGACAGGTGTTAATCCCAGGTCTGCTCCCAGAACTCTAATTATGCATACTAAATACTGCTTACGTGTGATAACACTGTCTAGAGCCTATTAAAGCTCAGAGGTGTCAAGCTGTGTGCGGAGACGGAGTGGTTGAAGGTGTTTTGTTGTTATTAATTAAGGAATGTTTAGTAATTAGCCTTAGTGTGGGATTAGGGGGGTGGAGATCTCATTGTCCCTTTGAATACTGTCACATGCTTGTACTGTATAAAAAGCTGAGAAGAAACCATTAAAGCTGTCATTACATTTGGAACAAGCACAGAGCTGTGTCTCGTCTTGATTCTGGGCAAATGAAATGGGATCGGGTCCTGTCGGTTGGAGTGTCGATAAGCTGTCGTGACTGGGATGGAAGGTCGTAAACGGTAGTGACCGTTACAGCTACCTTGCTAGCAAATGGTGTGAATGCAAAATTTGTTGCAAAAAGTAAAAAAAAACTGCCAGCTGGTTACTATGACAGCATTCTGTTAAAGCTTGAACCTTTGAGTTTCTCACCGTATAGTGCCCTATTAACAAACACAATTCATATTACTAATGTTTTATTTTTTTTTAATCCACTCATCTGCCTACTAATCACCTTAACAGGTGTTTCATTTTGGCTTCAGTAGCTATCTTCTGGTCCAGTTTCTGTCCTTTGAAAACAACAAAAAGGAGATAAAAGCAATAGAAACAAGGAATTGTTTTGTTTTTCATATCGCCAGCTGTTGTATCTAAATAGAAATCTGTGTTTGTTCATTTTAAATAATCTATTAATCTAACCTCTGTAAATTTGAAAACTTTAGACACCGTTAATTTGGGGTAGCTGTAGTAAATAGTTTGTGTGTTACTCTCCATCAGGGTGCTACGTGAATGTTAAAAAAATAAATTGTTCAATTTCTGTCTCAGTAGCTGCAGGACGTGACCTTTAAATTGTAATTCCACCTCTGAAGGCATTTTCAATGCTAACTAACAGTTGTTTTTCTAACACATTTGCTTTTCTCATTTCTGTCCTTTTTTACTTTGTAGGATTCATTTCCCCAGGTTCCCTCTTATGTTATTTCTGCTTATAAAAAAAGCTTGCTGTTAGTTTAATTTTTTTTTATTGTTTTTTGAGTTTATTACAGACTTTTTTTTCCCTCTGTGATAAAATACTATGGTGATATCTAAATGGCCCTCATTTTGTATGATGTTAAACTATGTTATGTGCTCAAGGTGTGGCTTAAAGTGACCCTATTTTCAGTCTATATTCTTGAAGCAGCTAAAGTAGACGTAAACCCATCACTGCAGTCTCAAAAGCACTTTACCATGTGTGAGCTGGTAAATCCAGTGTATCCGGTATATAAGCCCCTGGGGTAAGCAGTCTCTCAGGCACAGATACAAAATCCAGTGAGGTGGTGACAAACAGTGCAGTGTTTATTGGTGCTATATACAAATCTATTCACAGGTGCTATACAGTGTTCCAAACAGGGCAAATATACCAAAACAAGAACCCATTTTTGTCAACAACCTTTTTCAATATACTCTTTAACGTTTTATTAAAGCGTTCCACCAAGCCATCATTTTGAGGGTGGTACACTGAGGTTCACAACTGGGTCACCTTAAACAATTTGCACAACGCAATAGTTACTTGTGACATTATTAGGGTGTACCTGGTCTGTGAGGACCTACTTAGGGACCCCAATGCGACTGAACACCATGAACAACTCTTTTGCCGCGTACACACGATCGGTCCTTCCGATGAAAACGGTCTGATGGATTTTTCCATCGGTTAACCGATGAAGCTGACTGATGGTCAGTCGTGCCTACACACCATCAGTTAAAAAAACGATCGTGTCAGAACGCAGTGACGTAAAACACAACGACGTGCTGAAAAAAATGAAGTTCAATGCTTCCAAGCATGCGTCGACTTGATTCTGAGCATGCATGGATTTTTAACCGGTGGACTTGCCTACAAACAATCGTTTTTTTTTCTATCGGTTAGGTATCCATCGATTAAATTTAAAACAAGATTGAATTTTTTTAACCGATGGATAAATAACCGATGGGGCCTACACGCGATCGGTTTGGTCTGATGAAAACGGTCCATCAGACCGTTTTCATCAGATGGACCGATCGTGTGTACGCGGCATTTGGCAATGTTCTTAGCAGACACAGTGCATAAAGCTACTGCTTCGGGGTAACGGGTAGCAAAATCCATGATTGCAAGAATATGTTGATAGCCTCAGGCCCACTTAGGCAGTGGACCCACAAGGTCCATGACAATCCTCTCAAAGGGCACTTCAATAATGGGTAAAGGCACTAAAGAACTTGGGAAGTGGGGTAGTGGTGTTGACATTTGACACACCATAAATCTATCTTTCTGTATCCTGAGGCAGTATAACCTGCGTAACATCCAGTGGTTTTCTCAATCCCTAAATTAGCTCCCAGAAAGTGTCCATGGGCAAGTTTAAACACCACTCTTCTGTATGGCTTAAAGGCCACCAAACTGTTCAACATTTTCACTATTCTTTTTATATACACGATACAGTAAATCCTTGTTGCTGCTGAAATAAGGAAAACGGTTTTGACAGGTATATCAATAATTGCTACTACATTTTCCCAAACGCTGTTTTCCATGTGCACATTAAGGTCAGCAAACTCTATTGTCGCCTCAGGGTCAACAGAAGGCTCTCTACTTTCACTGACTGTGGGGACTTCCTCAGGCTCCTCCAGTTCTCTTTCCATAAGCAAGAACTTAAAACTTTGGTCACCCTGAAAAGAGTCCCCTGAACCCACATTCTTGGTGCTGGCCAAGAGTTCAGTCTCTGCCACTGAGTGAGTAACTGTGACCAAGTCGGGACGAGCCCACAGTACCCAAAACTTGGGTAAATCCCTACCAAAGATGGCCTCATGCACCAAGTGGGGCATAATTCCGTCAAGATAAGTTAACGTACCAAAGTCCATTTCAAACTTAATTGATACAACTTTTCTTGCATGAAAGTTAACAGTTGCAACTATCTCAGCTTTAATCAAAATAACCAGACTAGAGTCCAGCAATGCCAAAATAGGCTTACTATTAACAGTCATTTGGCACATGTGTTTTCCCACACTTGGTGCTGTAGCACATGAAACCCCAGCAAACATAGACTGCTGTCTGAGAGATAAGTCAAACTGCATTGGCTTATCTGTCAATGGACAGCTGACTGCAACATGTCCCAGTTCGTAGCAACTGAAACACCTAATATTGCTCCAGTTTGGTTTGCTGACTGGCACTGGCTTCTCTTGTTTGTAACGCCAAACATCAGGCCTTGCACCAACAGACCTTCACTCTTTCTCATTGCCAGGATTACCAGGCACTTACCCTGGAACATTCTTCCTGGCTTCCTGGGGAGACCGTAGTCATAGATTGAAAGACTGTGTAGCTGTAGGGGTGGAGACCAGGCTCTCTGTGGCAAAGTATCTCTCGACAAACTCCACCCGGTTGTCTGCTAACTTGGGGTCCCTTTGGCTCACCCCCTTCTGCAGGGGAATTGTTATTAACCTCAAGAATCTGTCCATGATCACAAACTCCACTATTTGTGGCCCAGACAGGGACTCCGGCTGCAACTATTTCCACACCAGGTGAATAGGGTCAAACCTCTGTGATCTTGGGGGGCCTATCTGGCTCACTGTGTTTTAGGCCAACCTTCCTTTCAGCGGTCCTTTCAACTGACCGCAAAAAGGCCTCTGCGTCATCATCTGCAGTCATCTTGGAGAGTAAGTGATCCACATGGATGGCTGAGGGGCCCATCAACACCTTCAAATTTAGCAGGTGACCACTGTGCCAGCGTCTGTATAACCTCAGTCAGGGGTTTCTTATCCACTTCTGCAGCAGTGGCTTGCTGTTCACATAGCCTCTGTGTTTGCCCCTGTACAACACCAATCTTTTGGCACAGTGCCTTTGTTAGCTCCTGTGTGATAGCGTTGGCTTGCTGTTGTGCACCATTATATAACACCAACTGTTTGAGGATTTCCTCCATGTTTGGCCACTCCAGGTACTGGCCCTTTAACCAATTGCCTACCGCCGTATAGTAAAATGATGGCAGCAGGAAACATCCCTTCCTTCCGGGTGGACGTCATATGACGTCTTTGTATTCCCGGGGTTCTAGCGAGAGCGTGCGCGCATTACCGGGTACCCGTGATGGCCGCCATGATTGCTCATCACAGAGGTTGGACGTGGAGCTGTGTGTGCAAACACACAGCTCCACGTCCTGTGATGGGAGAGGAGAACTGATTGTATGTTCCTTGTATATAGTAGGGATGAGCTCCAGCGTGTTCGCATAGTACACGTGCATAGTCCGCCAGGAGGTCTGCACGGCGCTGCACTAATCACAGCCAGGGAGACATTGTCCCGATGCTCGGCTGCAGAGATGGCTGTGATTAGTGCAGCGCAATGCAGACTTCCTGGCAGGGCTCTGCACGTGTACTATGCGAACGCGCTGGAGCTCATCCTTAGCATATAGGAACAACGATCGGTTTCCTCCTCTCATCAGTCCCCTCCCCCTACAGTTAGAAGCACTTACTAGGGAACATATTAACCCCTTGATCGCCCCCTAGTGTTAACCCCTTCTCTGCCAGTCACATTTATACAGTAATTAATGCATTTTTATAGCACTGTTCGCTGTATAATTGTGAATGGTCCCAAAATAGTCTCAAAAGTGTCCGATGTGTCCGCTATCGCTGGTCGCCACCATTGCTAATAAAAAAATTATTAATAAAAATGCCATAAATCGTTCCCCTATTTTGTAAACGCTATAACTTTTGCACAAACCAATCAATATACGCTTATTGCGATTTTTTTTTTACCAAAAATAGGTAGAAGAATACATATCAGCCTAAACTGAGGGAAAAAAACGTTTTTTTTTTTTTTTTAATTGGGATATTTATTATAGCAAAAAATACAAAATATTGTGTTTTTTTTAAAATTGACGCTCTTTTTTTGTTTATAGCGCAAAAAATAAAAACCGCGAAGGTGATCAAATATCACCAAAAGAAAGCTCTATTTGTCTAAATCTAAATGATCAAAATGTATTTGGGTACAACATCGCACGACCGCACAATTCTCATTCAAAATGTGACAGTGCTGAAAGCTGAAAATTTGCCTGGGCAAGAAGGGGGTGAAAAGACCTGGTATGGAAGTGGTTAAATAGCAGCTCCTTGCTAAAAGTGCATGCAAAATTCCACCATATGTGAGCTAGGGATAGGTAGCCAGTATATAAGCCCTCTGGGGTAAGAATTGTCTCAGGCACAGATACCAAATCCAGTGAGATGGTGACAAACAGTGCAGTGTTTATCAATGCTATATACAATTTTCAATTCACAGGTGCATTACAGTGTTCCAGACAATAAACAGGGCAGCTAATACTAAAACAAAAGCCTAGCCATTTTCTACACAAAAATACAGGTCCTAACTAGGGATGAGCCCGACGTGCACCTATTTGCTGAATAGGGAAAATGATGCGGTGTTCGTGGCAAATTCGAAAGTCGCAGAACACCGTTTAAAAGTCTATGGGAGATTAACATGAAAACTCAAGTGCTCATTTTAAAGGCTTATATTATCAAAAAAGGTGTTTGGGGACATGGGTCCTGCCCGAGGGGACATGTATCAATGCAAAAAAAAAGTTTTAAAATTGGCCATTTTTTCGGGAGCAGTGATTTTAATAATGCTTAAAGTGCAACAATAAAAGTAAAATATTCCTTTAAATTTCGTGCCTGGGGGATGTCTATAGTATACCTGTAAAGTGGCACATTTTTCCCATGTTTAGAACAGTCCCGCAGCAAAATTACATTTCTAAAGGAAACAAAAATCATTTAAAACTACTCGCAGCTGTACTGAATTGTCGGGACTCGGCAATACAGAATAAAAAATCGTTGAAAACCCCCGAACCAAAATGTTAAAAAAAGTGCGTGGGGTCCCCCCAAATTCCATACCAGGCCCTTCAGGTCTGGTATGGATATTAAGGGGAACCCTGCACCAAAATAAAAAAGATGGCCTAGGGTTACCCCAAAAAATCTGTACCAGACCCTTTCCGAGCACGCAACCTGGCAGGCCGCAGGAAAAGGGGGAGGAGAGAGTGGCCCCCCTCCTGAGGCCACATGCCTTTGACATAGGGAGGATGCTTTGGGGTCTGACCCCAAAGCACCTTGTCCCCATGTTGATGGGGACAAGGGCCTCATCCTCACAACCCTGGCCTGGTGGTTGTGGGGGGTCTGCAGGCAGGGGGCTTATCCGAATCTAGAAGTCCCCTGCAACAAGGGGACTTCAAGATTCCAGCCCCCCCATGTGAATTGGTAACGGGTACATTCTACCCCTACCATTTCACCAAAAAAGGGTCTGGTATGGATTTTGAGGGTGACCCTTACGCCATTTTTTCTTTAAATTGGTGCAGGGTTCCCCTTAATATTCATACCAGACCCGAAGGGCCTGGTAATGGACTGAGGGGGACCCATGCCGTTTTTTTTGTCAATGAGTTTTATCTGTATTGCCGAGACTTGACAATTCATTACAGCCGTGAGAAGTTTTGAATTACTTTTTTTCCTTTAGAAATGTCATTTTGCTGCGGGACTGTTCTGAACACGGTAAAAATGTGCCACTTTACATGCATACTATAGACACTCCTCAAGCATGAAATTTAAAGGAATATTTCACTTTAATTGTTTCAGTTTAAGCATTATTAAAATCACTGCTCATGAAAAAACTGCCGTTTTTAAAACCCCATCTACATTTAGGCATAGTCTACAGGTTTGGCTGTTGCAACGTCAGAAGGCAGGCTTCAAGACAAGGAATCACATGGGAGGGACTCCAGCTAGAAATGACTACCTAGAGATAGAAAAAGAAGAAGGAGGGCGCACCGACCTAGTGCATTACCTTTTAAAGGATTTTATTAAGAAATAAAACAATGATCTTACTCACAAAGGGAGTTGTAGAAAGCGCTTAACAGGCAATCAAACTGGTACACAGCATCGTCAGTAGCACTTGATGACAACACGGATCAGATGGTAACAAACCGGCAAGATGGCTGATGCGTTTCAGAGGCGCACCCCTTTCATCAGAGCCTACAAAGTCCGTAGTCACTCCCTCATAGTGTGCCCTCAAATGAATAAATACATATGGGCAAGCGTGGAGGAGCCCGAGGATAATCCGCCCCTAATTGGCTAGTCCCGCCCATTGCTCTCGGCCACTTATATCTTAGGGGGTGTAGCTAAAGATTCCCACCACTGAACAAGGTATCCCACTAGCCAGCCCTATTCACAATATCAGCCTTGATATGGAGCACATATACACACATGAGGCAAAGATCAGATCAGGAACTGGAAGGCATAGACAATACAGTCCTACCACATTGGGGTTCCTGAGCAGCAATGGATCCACAATCAAGGGTGCCATTAGTGGGTCTACTGCGTCTCATCACTCTCCATGGGCATGCGATGGAACGCACGCCATCCTCGAGACAGGAAGTGTATGCGGTCCAGCCCTCATTCTGGCCCTTCACTTCCACTCATGCGCACGCACTTAGTGTGCGCCGCATATTCCGGCCGCGATACCGAAGGTGCGGGTGTATATGCGTTCCACCCGCCACTTACGGTTCGCCTGGGGAGCTATCAGCCGCTGCGCCAACACTGGCACACAAAATTACACTGAACCTCCCCAGCACCACCACTCAGGAAAAGGCCAGTTATAAGTGAAGGGGCAAGACTGGGATTTAAACGATACCATATGTTTAATCTAAAGTCCCCAATAGGCCAACTGGCCGTCCCCATATGCCTACGTCACATCACTCCCCTAGTGGTCAGGGAAGAAAGTGCCCAGCAAAGGAAACCCATACACAGCAGCTAGTGGTCACCACGTAACTCCTCCACACATGCCCAAATGCATAGAGCTCTAAAGTGTACAGAGACATCCTTGCTGAAAACCTGCTCCAGAGCACTCTAGACCTCAGACTGAGGCAAAGGTTCATCTTCCAACAGGACAACGACCCTAAACACACAGCCAAGATAACAAAGGAGTGGCTACAGGACAAGAAGACTTAAACCCAAAAGAACATCTCTGGAGAGATCTGAAAATGGCTGTGCACGGATACTCCCCATCCAACCTGATGGAGATCCTGCAAAGAAACTCCCCAAAAGTGGGTGTGTTAAGCTTGTAGCATCATACTCAAAAAGACTTGAGGCTGTAATTGGTGCCAAAGGTGCTTCAACAAAGTATTGAGCAAAGGCTGAGAATACTTATGTACATGTGATTTATTTATTGTTTTGTTTATTAAATTTGCAAAAATTCTAAACAAACTTCTTTCACGTTGTCATTATGGGATATTTTTTGAAGAATTTTGAGGAAAATAATGAATTTAATCAATTTTGGAATAAGGCTGTAAAACGTTGTGAATACTTTCCGGATTTCCGCACTGTATGTGAAACGCTGTGTAAATACAGTAATTAGCACTATACAATTTCTTGTAAGAAACAAAATAAATACATGTAACTAGAATAGGTTTAGGATTTGTAAACCTGCCCAAGCCTAGAGAATATGTTGCACACCCATGGTAGCAGCATACCTGAACCTCATCCCTATTTGGCACTTCTGGTTCTTTTCTGTTTGAGTGAAAGAACTTGGATTTATGTAATGCATGCATTTGTCTTAACTCTATTTGCAATGTGAGCCAATGTATAGGGAATTCTGGCAAATATAATTTGCATAGATCCTTTGGCAAATGCAAAGAACATCATTTAAGATGTAATATTTCATTACCACCATTCATAAATCACCTGTTATTGTTATGGCTACAATAAACTGCTAATGTTTTGCCCCAAAACTCATATAGCTTCACAGTTCACTTGAGAGGAGGTTGAAAGGGAAACCTGATGATGGGCAGGATAGCATGCTTAGGGGTTTCGAATGTTGACAATCATTTCTGTTAATGCATGTTAAGTTTTATGTATTCTGCTATAATGCTGGCTGAAGGCAGGAAGTGTTACTGGCAGAATGATTCAATTTAGGCTGTGAGTTTTGAACATGTGTATGTAAAAGCACATTTCTTATGCTTTTACATCCAGCTACTCATCTTAAGCCACACAAGTGCTGAACCTCTTACATATCTGTACTGAGTATTGTGCTGTGAATTCATTTATTTGTGTAGCACTACCCCCGAAGGAGCTGCTGGTTTGATTTGGGTGGCACGTTAACTCTTTCTTTCCGCCGTCTAGGGTACTGGATGAGAGCTGTAATAAAGTTAATGTCCACACTGTCGATGTCTTTTCTGTGCTTTATTACCCAATGAGGTAAGATGATAAATGTAGTACTAGGTGAAGGGATAGAAGAAGTGGAAGATGGCGGATTCAGGGTTAACTGGTTACTGGAAACAGTCCTGCTTGCAACGACAACTTTCTTCGCCACTCTAGCCAGAGTGGGTACAGTGCACCTGGATAGGCCTCTCTCACCAGCCTAGCAGCCAGAGTGTCACTCGGAGCTTTAGCAAAGTCCCTGCCACAGACCTTCCCAAAGAGTAGAGATATTCTTGGTCCGAAATCCTTCTCAAACTGGATTTAGCACCCGGATCTCCTTCAAACAGCTTTTGTGATTTCAGGACTGATAGGCGACCATCATTCAGCCTCTCAGAACGATGTGTCCTTCAATGAAGCAACAGGCCCCTCCTGGGATACCAGCCTCGTGCTCGGTATTCCCCCAGACAGGTTCCTCATCGGTCGGCTTCCTCCCTCAGGACGGACAGTACAGGACCATTTGCAAATTGTGGACCCAGTCTACCCACCGGGCCCACAGGTAGATTAGTTGCTCCGGACCAACGTGGTCCCGGAACCAGGAACACTCTAACACACACCCCGGCCAGGAGGGCCACACATAGGGGTGGTGGGATGACTGCCCTGGTGGATGGCGGCGGGGACGTTGACACAAACCAATGGCGTCTGCCCCTAAATACCTCTCCCCAGCATGCACAGCGAGGCGAACAACCCTCCTGATAGGAGAGAAGCATCCACACGACACTGACCTCACTGATGCCACCTGTGGGGTGATGCCACCTCTGGGGTGAGAGTCCCCAGACAACAAGCATGGGCACACAGTACAGCCAGAGCTGTAGCAGAGGCCCTTAAATTTAGCCAGATAAACATGGTCAGAGGCAACTAACTCTCTGACCCCTATACATTTACAGCAGCCCCTGCTACATTTGCATAGCGTCTTACCAAATTTTGGTTAAGATTGATAACCATTAAAGTTTTGGTGGGACAGTTTTTCTGTGATATTATAAGTAATTCCCCATACACTTTGGCCCAGATTCTCGTACATCGGTGCATCCTTATGCGGTCGTAGCGCATCCAAGATGCGCTACGCCTTCCTAACTTAGAGAGGTAAGCTCCGTATTCCCGAAGCACCGGCGTTCAAATTTGCGCCGGCGTAGTGCAAATTCGTGGGCGTATGTGGGCGTAAGTGAAAGTAGGAAGGAAGTGGGCGTGATACATTTAAATGAACCGTGACCTTATGCAAATGATGGTCTGAACGGACGGCGCATGCGCCGTCACGTGACGGGGTGTCCCCCGCCCCTATGCGCATGCGCACAACGCGATTGGCGAGTTGCTCAAAACAAGTGCATAAATACGCCCAGACATGCGCCCATCATGTGCAAAAGTACACCTGTTAGTTTACTGTTGGTGGTGAGCTTACTTTTGCAGTGCTTTGCCATGTCTGCTGAGCGTACAAGTAGAAGGAAAAAGAATTTCTCTCATGATGAGAGGGCCATCATTCTCGCAGGCATGGAGAGGCACTATGACCGCCTCCATGGGTCCAGGAGTAAAACCACAAGCAAGGGGCGAAGGGATGAGATCCTGCAGAGGATAACGGATCAAGTGAATGCTGTGGGCAATGAGGCGAGGAGGCCCCATCATATAGGCAAAAAAAATTAATGATTTTAGAGGAGGGTCAAGGACAAGATGGCCCTCATGGCGAGGCATGCCAGGGGCACTGGTGGGGGACCTGCCTCAAGGATCCGTCTGACACCAGATGAGGAGGTAGTTGCCCGGTGCCTTACCAGGGTTCAAGTTGAGGGAATGCCGGGCTATGATTCTGTTCATCCGCCCTTGAGGACAGGTAAGTGTTTATTTCAACTATCTGGTGTGTAGCATGTGTGTGGGGGGAGGTAGGGAATATGTGACAAGTTTGTGGGTCCACCAACATGTGAATGTTTTGTGTCATCCACAGGTGTCCAGGATGAAGCTGGCCCGTCTCGTGCCCCTGCCCGTCCCACACCATCCCCTGATGATGATGTCCCTGCCCGTCCCACACCATCCCCTGATGATGATGTCCCTGCCCGTCCCACACCATCCCCTGATGCTGATGTCCCTGCCCGTCACACACCATCTTCATCTGATGAAGATGCCCCTGACCCCCAGGGAAGGCAAGCGGCATTGGTGGAGGAGAGTGGTGGCCACGCCTCCATTGAGGAGGTTCTGCAGGATGCGGAGCATTTGGGGGAGGAGGTGTCACTGTCCCTTTTCTTGGAGGATTTGGGAAGCTTGGCTGGTCCATCCCGGACCTCAAGCCCACGATCCTCCATATCCTCGGACTCCATCTCCAACCCAGCCACTCCCTCTGTCTCCATCTCCAACCCACCCCTCCATCTAATCCCTCACCCTATGCCAGGCCTGAAGCCTCTCGTGGACCAAGGAGGTCAACGCCGAGAACCAGGGGGGTACCCGAGTTGCTGTCTGTGACCCTGACCACTGCGCAGGAAGACCAGACCCGCCTTATGGGTGCGATGGGCCAGGACTTCACTCGAGTGGCTGACAGCCTAGGGGAGAGGGGACATGTCACCGATGTGATTCAGGACATTGCAGGCAACACCACTGCAATTATCACATGTTTGCGGGATCTCGAAACCACCACAGCAAGCCTGGTGAAAGAGGTGCAGACCCTAAATGAGTCCGTCCAGGGGCACACAGCTGCCATTGTTGGTGTTCAAACCGAGACCAATAACCTCCTGAGGAGGATAGCGGTGGCATTAGAGGGCAGGCCTCCAGCCCCGGTGGATGCTCCTCTGCCTGATGAAACCCCCCCCCCCTCAACCAGGCAGTTGAGGAGCCGGGGCCGGGGCCGTGGCCGAAGGCAGGCCAATTCGTTTTTCGTGTTGATTATTGCTCTGGTAAAGAGTTTTTTTATTTATTTTTCAAAGTATTGCTCTGGTAAAGAGTTTTTTTATTTATTTTTCAAAGTATTGCTCTGGTAAAGAGTTTTTTTATTTATTTTTCAAAGTATTGCTCTGGTAAAGAGTTTTTTAAGTTAGTGTTGACAAATGCACACAGTGAGGCGTGCAGAATAGTGTGACTGGTGTGAGAATGGGGGGGGGGTTGACACTCCTGCCAGCAAAGGGGTGTCACCCTCTGCCGTGTGAAAGGTGTATGAATGTACAGTAACATAATTGGAGCCTTGGCGCGGCGTTACTGCTCCCTAAAACAATGTGGTTTGATTGGGTCTAATCCAATTCGATGTGCATGTGGGGGTTGTGTGCTAGGGACCACAGTGGTGTGCACGTGTGCATTCACATTGTGCCATTTTTCATGTGTGTGTTTAACGTTCAAAGAGACGTTCAACGAGGCATCTCCTGATTGCTGATCCCTCAGCAGACGGGGTACCCTCAGGCAGGGGGGGATTGTCGGGTTGTGGGCTCAGGTCATCACGTAGTTCAACCTCCAGGCCCTTTCTCACTGCGAAGTTGTGCAGAATGCAACATGCCCCGATGATCTGGCACACAAAGTCTGGGGAATACAACAGGGTCCCCCCAGACTTATCCAGGCATCGGAAACGGGACTTCAGTTGGCCAAAGGTTCGTTCCACCACTGCACGGGTACTTATGTGTGCAGCATTGTAGTTTTCCTCTCCTGGGGTTTGTGGGTTCCGGAATGGGGTCATTAGATGAGGTCCAAGTGCATATGCAGAGTCACCTGGAAGAGAAAAGACAGGAGGAGGTTAGTCATGCATGTGTCCCTCGTAATGTCTGCGTCATGGGGGGGACAGTCATACCTGACACCCATGTCACTCACCAACCAGCCAGCTGTCCCCGTACACATTCTGGTCAAACTCCATTGGGATGTCGCTTTGGCGGTAGATGAAGCTGTCATGAGAGGATCCGGGGTGTTTGGCACGGACGTGCCATATGAGGCCATGGGCATCCACGATAACCTGGACATTGATAGAATGCCAGTGCTTCCGATTGCGGAATAGGTGCTCTGTGTCACGGGGGGGCTGTAGTGCCACATGGGTGCAATCAATTGCCCCGATGGTGCGTGGGAATCCTGCAATTCTGACAAAATCTGCCCTTGCCTTATTCCGCTGGACCTCCTGGGTGGGTCTGACGATTTGGTTGGACATGTGTCTCAGGATTGCGGGTACAACCTGGTGCACACATCTGCTCATGCTGGTTTGTGACATCCCAGCCACACCTCCACTTGTGCGCTGAAAAGATCCAGTGGCCAGGAAGTGGAGTGTTGCCAGGACCTTGATCAGTGGCCTGCACTGCATGTGAGCGGTGTGTTGGGCTTGTAAGGTCATCCTGCAGGATTGTGGTTATTTCCTGGATGGCTTGAGTATTAAATCTGAAGAGGCGATACACCTCTGCTTCCCCGATGGCCAAGACGTCTAATGGCGTTCGGTAAAAAACGCTGCCGTGCCCTCCTCCTTCTCCTTCTCATTCGAAGCGCCTGGGCGCACACTAGTTGTGCTATGACCATGCCTGCCCCTGGCATGTTGGCATACAGAAGTCTTGTCCTGCAAGTGTGGTTGCTGAGCTCGTCCGTAAGGGTGCTGCTAAAGCTGCTCTCCAGCTGACCTGCACACGTCTGGTGCAAAGTTGCCCCTGCTTTTTATGAGGGGCAAGTTTACACCGGACGAACAGCTTACGCGCACCGCTCGTAGCCTGCGTCGGGCGGTCGTACGTTCGGGAATCTCGGTATATCCCTCATTTGCATATTTGATTATGAAATCAATGGGAGCGCTGGGCGTTCTCGGCGTAAATGTGCGCCTACGCTACGCCGGCGCACAAACGTTGCGCCGATCGAAACAAGACTAATTTCTGGCGTACCTGGTTCTGTGGGTACGGCGCACCGATACGACGGCGCATCTGTTCAATTGCGCCGCGCAAATCAAGGTGCCCCGGCATAACGCCTTTGAGAATCTGGGCCTTTGCTTTTAGCTCATGTAGCGGTCATATTTGTAAAGGACATAAATCAGAGGGTCAGGTTTATTGGGGATTTATCTCTGCACGCAATGTGAAATTTGTGTCATACTCTCTAGCATGAAGCTGCTATTTGAACAGCAGAATGCTATTCTCCATATGATTAATGTGCTCTTTAACATTCACCAGAGTACTATAAAAGGGAAGGACAGTCAAGTCATTAGAATTCACTTTTTTTTTTTTTATAGGATTGAATGTATGAGCAGAGAAGAGCTGCACAGAGCACAAACTTTTATATTGAGAATAATGGGAAAAATCTATTCCAAGCAATGCAGAATCCTGACTATAGGTATGAGCAGAGCTAGAACATGTGATTTGTTACATAAAGTACCTTGTCAATTGTGTATAAAGACTAGGACCAGAAGGTGGCTAGTTGTCTGTAGCGCTAACTCTCTAAACTTTGTTCATATTCTTATAATTAATAAATATATTATTGTGCATATTTAACAAAGGTAACCATAAACTGCTATATATTTTTTTAACACTTTTTTAAAGAGGAACTGCAGTGTGCTCACATAATTGGTAATAAAAACATCTTTGCCATTCTGAAGCTTCCCTTCAACTACTTTGCATATTATTTTATATATACTGTGATTCTGTACTTGCCAAATACCTGCAGAAATCTCCCTCCACTGAGTCTGGCTGCAACCAATTTTTAATTGGTGCCTGTTCACTTCCTGGATTTAAACAGACACACACCTCCAGCCCTGCAGCTATGATTGGCCCTCTTATGATTTATCCCCCCCTCCCTTCCTGTCAAACTCTCACTAGAGTGTGAGAGAGTTGTGCATGATGTCATAAGCCTAGGATTTTTTCTAGACAAACAGGAAGTTGCTGTTTAACCACTTCCATACCGGGCACTTACGCACCTTCCTGCCCAAGCCAATTTTCAGCTTTCAGCACTGTCGCACTTTGAATGACAATTGCGCGGTCATGCTACACTGTACCCAAACAAATTTTTTATCATTTTGTTCCCACAAATAGAGCTTTCTTTTGCTGGTATTTGATCACCTCTGCGGTTTTTATTTTTTGCGCTATAAACAAAAGAAGAGTGACAATTTAAAAAAAAAAACACAATATTTTTTACTTTTTTATTTAATAAATATTACAATTTTTAAAAAAAAAACATTTTTTTCCCTCAGTTTAGGCCGATACGTATTCTTCTACATATTTTTGGTAAAAAAAAATCGCAATGATCATATATTGATTGGTTTGCGCTACAGTTATAGCGTTTACAAAATAGGTGATAGATTTATGGCATTTTTATTTTATTATTTTTTTTACTAGTATTGGCGGCGATTTGCGATTTTGTTACTGTCACCGTGACATCGGACACTTTTGACACGTTTTTGGCGCCATTCACATTTATACAGCGATTAATGCGATAAATATGCACTAATTACTGTATAAATGTGACTGGCATTCAAGGGATTAACACTAGGGGGTGAGGGAGGGGTTAATATGTATACCTGTATTGTGTTCTAACTGTGGGGGAAGGGGGGTGACTGGGGGAGGTGACCGATCTATGTCCCTATGTACAAGAGACACAGATCGGTCTCCTCTGTCCCCTGACAGGACGTGGAGCTCTGTGTTTACACACAGAGCTCCACGTCACTGCTCTGTCGTTACTGATCGCGGGTACCTGGCGGACATCGCGACCGCCAGGCACGCGCATCGGCATCTCGGGGACGCGCCGGGCGCGCGCGCCGGCGCGCTCGCGCGCCCCCCAGTGGCCGGAGGAATACAGGACGTCAAAAGACGTCCTGTTGAATATTCAGGGTCACCGTGAAGCCGTCATTTGACGATGGCCCGGTGCTCAAGTGGTTAAGGTATTTACTGGCAGAATTTTTTTTTTTTACTATCCGAAGTTAAAACAACAAGGGCAGAAGATTTAATAGATGGGAAGATGAAAAAATTACCGAAGTTCCACTTTAATAGCTGACTTCAAGAAAACAAAAAATCTTATAAATCGCTCACTGAACCGTACACATTATTGCCCCTGTGAACCAATATAGAGATTGAGTATAAGCTAAATTCCTAAATGTGATCGCTTGCAAAGGCTCTTAACCCTATTGCTTTCACAGTAGTATTGTAACCGATGAATTGTCCCAGAACTGGAGAACTGGTGGGATCATATACAAGGGAACCTGTTACAGAAGGGTTGAAGTCCTATTGCAGGAGCAGGTCAGGAACAGATTTACCCAATGTAAAAAAGAATGAACACTGAATGCCCAAAAGACTCAGGGGTGAAAACAATGGACTGTAACTCTATCTTGCAGTATATGTGTGCAAACTATCCCCAACAGATTTCATCACAATGATGTCACAAGTTTCTGCTGATAACATCATTGTGATGAAATGTGGTGGACATGATTTGCAGCAGCCTTTGAAGAAAGAGTTACCTTGCCTGGCTGGGCTGAATGAGCATTTGAATAGATAAAGCCATTTATACAAGCAGCAGCGCTGCTATGGTTAAAAGCAATACATGCTGTTTTCTCCTTTCATCCATGTGAGTGCAATTAATTAATAATTTCAATAAAAGTTTTATGGTGAGCACTATGTCTGTTTTCTATCTCTCCTGAGCACTGGTTAATCATATACTACCTAAGCCATTTATGGTTGCCGGATTGATTAAGTGGGGAGTTTGTGGATGATGATGATTTCTTTGTGAGCAGTCCAGCTGGCTCTATACAAATCTTGGTTACCATCAGCCTTGGAATATGATTACAAAAAAGGGCAATATGACCTTATTTGTGGGGGTCATATTTATAAGTTGAGAGTGTGCCCAAAGGGGAACAAAGGTGAAGGTCTCTACTGCTGCACATTTTCTCCCTGGATATAACATTGTTTGTGGACTTTTATCACATACTTGCAGTTTGTTTATATGTATATTCAATGATTGTTTCATATGCACAATGGTTCACATTGCAATGTTTCATTATTTGTATGTTACCTATTATGTTATGTTGTTAATTTATAGTCATAGGTTTGTTCAATTTTGATTAATTAGCACAGCAAACACATATACACTATTTTTGTGGTGAATAGTTTCACTTTTTTTGCTTGCAGGTTGATTTTGTAAGCTGAAGCCTCTTTGTGGTATGCCGCTTTAACCACTTCTTTCCCAGTGTATTGTCAAATGACGTCCGTAGATGGGATCTCCCATCCTGGGTGGGTGTCATATGATGTCCTCCGCTTCCCGCCGGTATAGAGGGTGCACGCATGCCGCCGCGTCACTGGGGAGCCAATGTGCGTGCCGGGCGCCTCCAATGTCCTCCGGGCACCTGCAATCGCTCCTGACAGAGCAGGAATGTGGATGTGTGTGTGTGTAAACATACAAATCCACATTCTGTCAGGGGAGAGGAGACAGATCGTGTGTTCCTAGTATATAGGAACACCGATTGGTCCCATCACCCCACAGTTAGAACACAAAGCAAGGAACACATTTAACCCCTTGATCGCCCCCAAGTGTTAACCCCTTTCCTGCCAGTGACATTTACACAGTAATCAGTGGCTATTTATAGCACTGATCGCTGTGTAAATGTCAGTGGTTTCAAAAAAGTGTCAATAGTGTCCGATCTGCCAGCCGTAATGTCGCAGTCACCATTAAAAAATGCAGATCACCGCTATTACTAGTTAAAAAAAATGCCATAAATCAATAACCTATTTTGTAGGCATTATGGGCCAGATTCAGAAAGAACTGCGGCGGTGTAACGTATCGTCTTTAAGTTACACCGCCGCAAGTTTTCCTCATGTGCCTGATTCACAAAGCACTTGAGTATAAACTTGCGGCGGAGTAACGTAAAGACATCTGGCGCAAGTCCGCCTAATTCAAATGGGGCGTGTACCATTTAAATTAGGCGTGCTCCCGCGCTGGACGTACTGCGCATGCGCCGTTTTGAAATTACCGCCGTGCTTTGCGCGAAGTGACGTATTTTTTTTGAATGGCGACGTGCGTAACGTACTTTCGTATTCCCAGACGTCTTACACAAAAGAAAAAAAAAATGAAATTCGACGCGGGAACGACGGCCATACTTTAACATGGCTCGTCTAAAGTTAAGCCATGTAAAAGCATGCTTAACTTTGCGACGGGAAAAAATTACTAGCGACGACGTAACGAATGCGAAAACCTTTGTGGATCGCCGTAAAAGCTCATTTGCATACCCGGCGCTGGAGAACGATGCGAACTCCACCCAGCGGCGGCTGAAGTATTGCAGCCTAAGATCCGAAGGCGTACGAAGCCGTAAGCCTGTCGGATCTTAGCCAAAAGCCGTCGTATCTTGTTTGTGAATCACAAATTAAGATACGACGCGGCAAATTTGAAAATACGCTGGAGTATCAGTAGATACTCCGGCGTATCTCTTCTGTGAATCTGGCCCTATAACTTTTGCACAAATTAATCAATATACGCTTATTGCAATTTTTTTTTTATTATTATTAAATTTTTCACCAAAAATATGTAGAAGAATACATATCAGCCTAAACTGAGGAAAACAATTGTTTTTTTTAAATTTGGGATATTTATTAAAGCAAAAAGTAAAAAATATTGGCTCAGATTCACGTAGAATC
Organism: Rana temporaria; assembly: GCF_905171775.1. NCBI lineage: Eukaryota > Metazoa > Chordata > Amphibia > Anura > Ranidae > Rana > Rana temporaria. The sequence goes on along the minus strand of NC_053496.1, from coordinate 109,892,149 downwards.
GCGGCGGCGTAACGTATCGTAGATACGTTACACCGCCGCAAGTTTTCATCGCAAATGCCTGATCTCAAAGCAACTTGCATGAAAACTTACGCTGGCGGCCTCCGGCGTAAGCCCGCGTAATTCAAAGGGGCGTGTGCCATTTAAATTAGGCGCGCTCCGCGCCGGGACCTACTGCGGCATGCTCCGTTTCGAAATTCCTGCTGTGCTTTGCGCGAAGTGACGTCATTTTTTCGAACGGCGACGTGCGTACTTTCGTATTCCCGGACGTCTTACGCAAGAACAAAAAAATTTCAAATTTCGACGCGGGAACGCCGGCCATACTTTATACAGCACATACGTGGGCTGTGTAAAGTTAGGGCAGCAAAAACGACGACTAACTTTGCAACGGTAAACTAGACTAGCAGCGACGTAGCGAACGCGAAAAACCGCCGTGGATCGCCGTAACTACTAATTTGCATACCCGAGGCTGGTTTACGATGCAAACTCCCCCCAGCGGCGGCCCGCGGTACTGCATCCTAAGATCCGACAGTGTAATTCAATTACACCTGTCGGCTCTTCGGGCTAACTATGCGTACTGATTCTATGAATCAGTCGCATAGTTAGGAAGACCACTAAAACAGAGATACGACGGCGTATCAGGAGATACGCCGTCGTATCTCTTTTGTGAATCTGGGCCATTGTTTTTATTTTTTCAAAATTGTCGCTGTTTTTATTTGTTTATAGCGCAAAAGATAAAAACTGCAGAGGTGATCAAATACCACCAAAAGAAAGCTCTGTTTGTGGGATTTTGTTTGGTATAGCGTTGCACGACCGCCACAATTGTCAGTTAAGCGTTGCAGTACCTTAATGTAAAAAATGGCCCGATCAGGAAGGGGGTAAATTTCTTCGGTGCTGAAGTGGTTAAAGAAGGCATTATCTAGTGCAGAATAGGATTGGCCAAACCCCCCCGGTTCGGTTTGGTTTGTACCAGAAACACCTCGAACAGCAAAAAGTGCTAGCAAACATGGGAACCCTATTAGGCGAGATTCACACTATTACGAATTGGATGTGAGATCTCCACATCCAATTCGCAATAGCAGGAAAATATGACCGGCTCTCTATGGAGCCTGTTCACATATCTCTGGTGCGAATTTGCACAGGAAGCCCTGTGCGTCTTTTAATTAAAAATTCGGGCTGAAATCAGACCGAAATGGTGAACCAGATGCACAGGACCCCTGCTAGGAGCCGCATCGGCCCTCCAGTGTGAACTGAGCCTTAAAGTCTCTGGGACACAAACATGAAAAATCTAAAGTGCTACTTTTAAAGGCTTATATGTAAGTTATTGCTATAAAAAGTGTATGGGGACCCAAGCAGGCCCGTTGCGACCAGGCATGCAAACCAAGCAATTGCTTGGGGCCCTGAGCTATCCTGGGGCCCCAAGCAGGGCCCTTGCCGTGCTTCCTATAAATGCTGCAGCCGCCTAAGCACTCTATAGAGCGCCTCAGGCGGCTGCAGCACTGCTGCCTCTCTCGTCACTTCCCCTTCCCTGTAGCGTGGCTGAGCTCCTCTTCCTTCCTCCTGTCAGTCTGGCTGGGTACCACGCGGTACAGAAGATTCAGGTCCCGGCCGGACTGACAGGAAGTGCACACTGAGTGCTCTCTTCCTTTCAGTCCGGCCGGGAACAGGAAACTGAACAGAAAACTCCGATGTGTGGTACGGTGACATTTGTAAAGGAAAAAATGTATGGCTTTTTAAACTTTGATTGTGAGCCACATAGGTGTTACTTTTAGCCTTTTAAATATATTGCCCATGAGGATATATTTTACAGTTAGTTTACATACAGTCAATTTTAAACATTCCCATTTCTGTTCTGTGTTCTTTGACAATATTTTCTCCCCGGTCTAATTTTTGGAGAGCAGCCCTCAGCCTTGGAAAATTTGCTCTTATAAAACCCAAGTTTCTTTTTATTTTCTGTTATTTTTTTTACTTTTCAATATGTGCTTGTTACTTACCGTATTTATCGGGGTATTGCGTCTGCGGCTTCGGTGGTGTCCTCCTTGTCGGGTCCGGCGTCCTTCTGCGGTGTCCTCCCCGCTCGATCCCCGCTTCCCGCGCTGAGTTTGAACTAATGCGCTGGCATATACCGAGCGCAGTACACTCGTGTATAGTCGGGCAGGCTCGGCTCCTCTCGCGGTCACGTCCTGTGCGTCCTGTACGTCCAGGACGTGACTGCGAGAGGAGCCGAGCCTGCCCGACTATACACGAGTGTACTACGCTCGGTATATGCTGGCGCAGTAGTTCAAACTCTGCGCGGGAAGCGGGTATCGGCGTATATCGCGCACCCACGATTTTGCCCTGAATTTTAGGGCAAAAAAGTGCGCGGTATACGCCGATAAATACGGTACATTAAATTAAATCATGTTATGGTCACTGCCGCCAAGATGTTCTTTTAAATGAACATTTGTAATAAGCTCTGCATGGAGAGGGAGAGGGAGAGGGGGAGGGAGAGAGAGAGAGAGAGAGAGACAGAGACAGAGAGAGAGAGAGACTCACAGGGTGACCCTGTGTGCATGCTTAGATGGGGCAGTATGTGTATGACTGACTAAATTCTATATGTATATTATGGTTTTACCCATTTGCCGACCAGCCGCTGCAGTTTTACTGCGGCAACATGGCTTGGCTGGGCGAAACAACGTTATGTAACATCACTTCGCCCTGTGGCCACTAGGGGCAGGCACCGCCGGAAGCACGCGCCCGCTGCTCGCCCTCAGAGCCAATGCGAGTGCCCGACATATGCGATGACTGCCAGGCACCCGCAATCGCTCGTGACACAGCGAGAACCGGAATCTGCGTGTGTAAAGTTCCAATAAAAAGCGCAGATCACTGTAATTACTAGTAAAAATAATAATAAAAATGCCATAATTCTATCCCCTATTTTGTAGACCCTTTAACTTTTGCGCAAACCAATCAATATACGCTTATTGCGATTTTTTTTTTTTACCAAAAATATGTAGAAGAATACATATCAGTCTAAACTGAGGAAAAACATTTTTTTTTTTTAATGTGGGATATTTATTATAGCAAAAAGTTTAAAGATATTGGGGGTTATTTGGGGGTTAAATCCACTTTGCACTACAAGTGCAAACTACAAGTGCAAAATGCACTTGAAATTGCACTGAAAGTGCACTTGGAAGTGCAGTCGCTGTAAATCTGAGGGATAGATCTGAAATTAGGGGAAGCTCTGCTAATTTTATTATCCAATCGTGTGCAAGCTAAAATGCTGTTTTTTATTTTCCTTGCATGCCCTCGGATCTTCAGTGCAATTTCAAGTGCATTCCAAACAAAATGTGCGTCCTTTTTTCCCACAAATAGAGCTTTCTTTTGGTGGTATTTGATTACCTCTGCGTTTGCACTTGTAGTGCAAAGTATATTTTCCTTTCGTAAATAACCCCATTTGTGTTTGTTTCAAATCTGTCGTTGTTCTTTTGTTTATAGCGCAAAAAAAAACCCCCACAGATGTGATCAAATACCACCAAAAGAAAGCTCTATTTGTTGGAAAAAAAAGGATGCACATTTTGTTTGGGTACAGCGCCGCAGGACCGCGCAATTGCAGGTTAAAGCGTTGCAGTGCCAAATTGTAAAAAGTGCTCTGGTCAGGAAGGGGGTAAAATCTTTTTGGGCTGAAACGGTTAAAGGATGTTAAAGGATGTCAGTTCTTCAATAAATAGAACATACTAATAACGTTTAAGTTGACCTTAAATATCTAGGAAAAAGGAGACAGGAGATTAATAAAAAGGGGCTCTTCTACCGCCTGTTTAAAAGGTGGCATAAAATAAACAGTGTGTTATTAGCATGATTACCTAGTCATTTGAGCAGAGGGTGTCCTACAGGGTTTAATAATCTTGGTCTAGCAAAAGTCTTCAAATCTCAGGATGCAATTAAAATCTCTGTTAAGTGTTCTTCATTTCATTAAGAGATCATTTAAATACTGCAGCTTACACCAGAGCTAAATGAGTCTTGTTTGAAAGCAATAATGCAAATCATATGTGGTTCATTTTGTAGTTAATAGCAGGTTTAAATTGTCATTTGTATGCACTCATTTTAAAACATCAGTCCTTCTTAAACACTCTACAAATGACACTGCTCACCTTTCAACATTTGCAGCCTGTCTGATGCAAACAAAACAAGGCTAAAACAAGCACATAATCTTATAATAAATCATAAAGGGGCCTCCGGCTTTGTTAAAAAACATTTTTCTTACACCTGTAGATAATTGGATGGTGTCCCTGCTTCTTCCTCTGTTTTCCCTGAATGTTAATACAATTGCAAACTTAAAGCGGAGGTTCACTCAAAAATCCACTTTTTGACATTAGCTGTAGCAATACTGCTACATCTGCAGTATGCTTTTATTTTTTTTTCTTGTACTTATCGTTATATGAGCCCTTGTTTTCCGGCTCCGAGCGGGGAATCCCTGCGGGGAATGAGCGTTTCTAAGCGAAAGAGGAGTTGATGACGGCTGCTAAGGCGCGTCACACTTTCTGAAAAAAAACAAAGTCACACTCGGGCGTTTTACGGCGCCTTGCGCCTGCCGTGTAGAGCTGACTGCGCAGGCGCCGTAAACACCTGAGTGTGACTTTGGGTATTTTCGGAAGGCGTGACGCGCTTTAGCAGCCGTCAATCAACTCCTCTCAGCTTAGGAATGCTATACTCGGAAGTAATCCCCTGCTCGGAGCCGGATAACAAGGGCTCGTATAACGATAAGTACAAAAAAAAACAGCATACTGCAGATGTTAGCAGTATGCTGGAGGCATGTAGCTAATGTAAAGAGTTTATTTTTGGGTGAACCCCCGCGCTTTTAAGTGGATCCTCGTCTCCTCCACCAAAATCCAAGAGCAGAACCCCCCCCCCCCCCGCAAACTCTGTATGCTGTCCAGTAAGGGGAAAGGAGCACAAGCAGGATGGACCAGTGGTAGTGTGCAAGACAGTAAAGAAACACAGTACTATAGGTAAGTAAACTAAATAAAATTAAAAAGAATATATTGCGCTAAACAAATCTATGTGTGTATATAGTGAATAGGCAGCCGACACACCAGTGGATAAATGTAAACAGTCAAAGAAGAAAAAATGTAGCGCCAAAACTATATAAATATAACCATTGATTGGTTATGAGGATGTGACCTCCAAAAATAGAGTTATGCTTAAGTTGTAAAAAACTCAGTGAAAAGGATCATAAATAGCAGAGCTATAATAATAACTCTGGTGTTAAAAATGAATACACCTAGGTGGTGATATTAAACACACAAACAAACAAAAGAAAAATCTTAAGTGACACAGTTATACAAATGTATAGCTATAAATGTAGGCAAACACAAAAGTGAAAATAACCGACCGGTTTCGTCCTCACAGACATCAACTGGGTTATGGAACTGTTCCATAACCCAGTTGAAGTCTGTGAGCGACGAAACCGGTCGGTTATTTTGACTCATATCACCACCATTGTGCCACTATTCAAGTTACCCCCGTCTGCTGTGGTTTTCTGATGTGCTGTGTGGAACTTTTTATCTTTTGGGATTTTTTACATTCAAACTTTTTGTACGTTGGACGATTTCCTTGCTGTGCAATTATTTTAAATGAGATTTTGGATTATCTCTTTGCTGTGTCAATATTCTGATCAAGAATTTTTAAAATAAATTTCTACACTATGAGGAGGTGTTTTTTCCCTCTTTTCTCATATCCCTCATGAAATTGGGAGTTTCCCCTCCTTACCATCTCATGTGACGTTCCTGAGGCCGGTGTTATCAACTCTTCTTCTGGGATTCATCTGGAGCATCGGAATTGGGATATCCAACCATCCATTGGTGCAACTGAAGGGCGGCCAGCATATACAAGCTCTGAGGACCTACCCACCATACGGTGAGCCGTGGGTCAACTAAAGCTGGTAAGGGTACCTTATTTTTTATATGCCAAGGAATGTCCTTTTGAAGATGAGCAATTTCTGAGGGAAAGGATTCTCCATTGATGTGAAAGAGGTGTTTTTAACTGAAGGAACGATCAGTCAGCTCTTGGGAAGCTTTAGGAGACCACCCCTTCCTACTATATAGAACATTTTCACTTTTGTGTTTGCCTACATTTATAGCTATACATTTGTATAACTGTGTCACTTAAGATTTTTCTTTTGTTTGTTTGTGTGTTTAATATCACCACCTAGGTGTATTCATTTTTAACACCAGAGTTATTATTATAGCTCTGCTATTTATGATCCTTTTCACGGAGTTTTTACACTTAAGCATAATTCTATTTTTGGAGGTCACATCCTCATAACCAATCAATGGTTATATTTATATAGTTTTGGCGCTACATTTTTTCTTCTTTGAAAGTAAACTAAATACACTTCATTAGTGTTGAAGGGGGGGGAGAGAAAGGGGCTCTGCTTTAAAGATGAGCCAAGTTTGCCGGCAAACCTCCTTCTCCACCTCTGAATCCTCGTACACACGATCGAGGAACTCGACGAACGAAATACATCGTTTTTCTCGTCAAGTTCCTTGTTAGGCTGTCGAGGAACTCGACAAGACAAGTTTCTCCATTCCCGTCAAGGAAATAGAGAACTTGCTCTACCAGTTTCTTGCTGGTTTTTGCCGAGAAACTCGGTCGTGTGTACGAGGCCTGAGGAATGCCCCAGCATTCATCTTTCTATTACCTTGTTCCTGTAGTGGAAAATGGCTTTAAATATCCCTTGTGATGCTAAACAATCTTGCAGGGGTGTCCCCTGAGAGTAGGAATCAGTGGGGTGTCCTAGGTCAGTTCCTATTGTTTGTTTAAGGCATGCTGTCCCAAGAGCCCTTACCCTGCAAAAAGCATGGACAGGAATGAAAGCAGAATTGTTTTACTAATAAATGTATGCATGTGGAAAGGGACATAAAGAGAGATGGAGATGGGCAAAGTTCTGTAGTTCAGCAAGGAAGCAGGGCTGAAAATCCTGCCTGGAATTGGGGGTGCATCATGTTTTTCTTATTTTGCCCACGTCTTTATTAGGGAACTGTAGAGTTGTAACCTTGATTACAGGGTTAACCACAATGTATTTTTATGTGATTATCATACTTTTACAAGCCCTGTCTTTCCTTTTGTGTTATTTTATTAACTATAGAAAGTGGTAGATGTGAGACAAAGTATAGTAGTTACTACACTTACTCAGCACAACCTGATGTTTAGGCAGGGTTGCTAGTAAATGTACCTGCCAGGTATAGTTGCCTTGGACAATTAATAGGAGATCAATTGATTCCACTCTAATTCTGGAATTGCTGCACTTTTCTCTTCTGTCGCTTGATGGCCGGGTATCTGGTGGCACTAGATAAAACAAGGGCATTGCAAGGATAGATTAGGAATAAATAGGGTATCTCAGCCAATGGGCAGAGATCTTCTTGGGTCCCTTGGCCTGCTGGGAGAGCCTATTAATTTGGGTGACGTCAGGTGATCAGGAGTTCTGTGCCACCTGGATGGTGTGTTTTGTGCTGCCCCAGACTGCTGGGCCAGAGCCTGAGGCCTACCCTGGGGATATATACCAGAGCAGTATTCTCACCAACCGGGGACAGTAAAGAATTGGGAAACCTCAGCAGGTGTCAAGCCAGGGACCCAGCCAGCGAATGTGACGCTTGCAGAGCAGTCTTGTGTGCCAAGCCAGGGACCGAGCAGGCCACTGGGGTGAGGCTTGAGGAAGATACTTAGTGAGAGGGTTAGAAGAGCTCATGAGATCTAGTGGCAGTGGATCAGCGGGTCTAGGTGATAGACTGGGAGCTTACTTGAGTGAAGATTGAAAGAGGAGATTGTGGAAAAAGTGAAAGAGTTCATTGCAACCTTTGTTAGAAACTGTTTAAGATTGTTGCCATAGGAGACAGCGTGTCTACACATGCAGATGTGGCGTCCGGCTGGGTGCCTTTCCCTGCATGGCTGCCTACCTATAGAAGTCTCGGAGTCTGCTAATTAACATTGCAACTACTTAAGTGTCTCTCTCTCTGTCTCTCTCTCTGTCGATCTCTGTCTCGCTCTCGTCCCTAACTCTGGAGGTCACCGTTAGGCCTGGAGAGGCCCAAGACTTGGCTACTAGACATGTGCATTCGTTTTCATCCGAATGCATTTTCGTCCGAATTTTGGGTATTTTCGTTATTGTTTTAACAAATGAAAACGAACACGCAGAATCCGAAATCCAAAAGATCTAACATAAAAAAATGTTTTATTTTCATTTTCGTTGCTACAACAGTTCACTATAGATAGGAGATTCAACATGACGATGACAATAGCAATTTGTGTCTATCGAATCTGTGGTTGAATGTGCCTAACCTTAACTCTATTAGTCCAAGATTATTCTACATAAAAAGGAAAGATTCGACATAGAGAGAAAAGATTCGACATTATAGAGACAGTGTTGGGGTAGACCATTTGACATGAACGACGAAGATTCGATGAAGCAGCGAAGAACATACAAACGTCGAATCTGTCATTGAAGTCTTATGGTGTCTGTCGAAAGTTCTAAGAAGATTCGACAAGCAGCTAAATTGTAAGACGCCACAATCGTACATTTCTGGTGAAATGCACGGCCCATAGGCTAAAAGAAGAATTTGAAGGTTGGTTGACTAGTAATAATAATTTATAAATTTAATTATTACTAGTGTCATACAACATTAGAATTCTTCTATAGCTTGTAGGCGGAACATTTGACCGGAAATGTACAATTGTGGCATCGTACAGTTTCGTACTGCTCCGTCTAATCTTCTTAGAACATTCAACAGACACCATAAGCTTTCAATGACAGTTTTGACCTTAATTAATTAGTATTTTTTAACGAAACAAAATAAATAAAAAATAATTTCGGGAGTAACTAAATAAATGTATTTTTCGGACGAACATTGCACATGTCTATTGGCTACCATTTCTTATCAGCTGTTGGGGAAAAAATTATCAGCCACGCATGGAAAACATTATTTTTAATAAGTCGGCTGACTTGTCGCCTTGTGTTGTGATAGGAGCATTAAAGAAGAAGTACAATCAAAGCTTGTTTGGCTTTCCTTCTTCTTTGGATCACAGAGTGCAGTTTGTTCTGCAATACTTTGACTCATTTTCAGCAGACAGTGGTTTGAAGTCCGCTGTCGTCACAGAGCCAGGCAAGGCTCGGGCAAGATCGCGACAATGGAGTTGGGATCTGCTCACATGCCTGGACTGGCACCCAGCTCTGCCTGAGCCAGCCATTCCTGCCCCCCTCTACAGCTCAGCGGTCCAATGAGCAGGGGGGTTTCAGATTAGAGAGCTGTGACTGACGTTCACCAGCTCTCTGCTCACAAACCTCTGAGAACCTAAAGTGGATAATAAAGATATAATAAATGACTCATGTAGCGGTACCCCCATGGGGGCTGCTGATTGACTCTATACCCCACTGGCCACCTCGACTCTGCAGACCCTCTCTGACACCTTGGGTTCCATTGTGAAATACCACGTTAATAATGAGAAACTCAGACAAAACTATGGTAACGAATAACCATAAGAAATAGTATGATTAAACAATGAATGAACACATGTTATGATTGGTAGAGGTATTTGTTCAATGCAATGATATCATACACTTTTACCCAGTAACAACCTGATGAGGGTATATGTGAACAGGTGCACAAGGAGATAGATCTTCAATACTTTTAGCAAACATATTGAATACCTTCCCACTGAGGCCTCAGCACATAGACCAAAGAGAATGCACAAACAATGAATACAGTAATACAATGTAAGTTCTAACTATATCTCACTAAATGGCTCCTCCTAGGTTAAAGTTCAGAGCAATGCCCCAATGTAGAGCAGTAAAGCTTTGTAGAGGAATAAAGTTGTAAATGTTCCTTAATTTCCAGTTGTCTTCAGCTAGCTTATTATACTGCAGTGTTGATTGTGTATTTATTTGTAATCCAAGAGAAACAAAAAGAGCAATAACTGTAGAATATGATGCTATGGATTTAGCTGAAGAACTGTTGCCACTTGTAAATTCCTTCTTATATGTGAGTAATACAGTACTGTCCTCACAGCACAGGGGAGAAAAGCAGAGTCTGGTTGTAAGATGTTCAGGTGCAGCAGAACCACAGCCATGGAACTACAAGTCTCACCAGCAGTCTGTAGGAAAGAAACTCACTCAGCAATACTGCAGTCACAACTTGGATGGGCAGGTGCCCTCTCACCACTGTGGATCCCAACCGGCTGTTAGACTCTGTCCGGAATCTCTTCCTGGTGCTTCAGTCAGTGAAGATGGCTGCTACTCCAGATGGGCAGGAACGTAGATGGCTTCAAATGCTCTGAAGCGCAGGCCGATCCACCTGCTTGATTAGCAGGGCCACCAAGAAGGATCCCTCTGGGGCGGGCGATCCGGCTCTCTGCTGTAGGCCACAGTCTCTCACTCCTGGTCACACACACAGACCTCCTGCTGGGAGTTGAATGGCGTGCAGAGAGGCCGAAAGCCGGCCACGTCTGTCTGTTTATCTCTCTCCTCAGCAGGTTGTTCTGTGACTTGGCATTGTGGTTCTGTGACTTGGCATCGTGGGTCCTGTAGTCCCCAGACTGATTTAAACAACATGAGTCACTTCCTCTTCCAAACTATATATCCCACAATGCATGGCTGTTTGCTTCTTAAACAGAAGGAAAAATCCTGACAAAGTTCAGCGGTTACTAGAGGGAGCCAACCCCTTACTTAAGAAACAATAAACTACTTAAGAAACAATAAACTTTAGTAGCAACCCCTGGGCTACACTCAGATAAGTAAAAAGTTACAACTAAACTAAAATATGCATCAGTCACGCTGTAACGGACTGAAAAGCACGAGGCTGAAAAGCACGAATCACCTCTCACCAAACTTCTATAACACGACTAGTATTGAACTTCCATTTTCTAGTGCCGTCGTACGTGTTGTACGTCACCGCCTTCTTGATGTTCGGAATTTCCGACAACATTTGTGTGACCGTGTGTATGCAAGACAAGTTTGAGCCAACATAAAGATAAAAAGAGAAAAAGTGCAGCGCAAAATTCAATAAGAATATATATCTAAATCTGCATATATATATATATAAAGATTAATTATATACAAGTGAACAAAAAGTCCAAAGTGTGTGAAAATGAATTCCAAAAATGCCAGATTACAGAAATCTTCACCAGGTGATGATTAAAATCCAAACTCAAAGTGATCCCTTCATCAGTAAGAATGGGTACTCTCACCTCCAAACATGGACCCCTGTTTTACCAGGTAGTCAAATAAAGCAGATTTCCCAGCATGGAAAGCCAGCAAGCAGGATACATGGATCAATTCCTCATAAGTCAGTGGTAAAACGAACCATGCATGAAAAAAGAGATCCAGATCCAAGTGCTCTCTGATGAGCTAAAACATTAATTTAAAAGTAATGTAACACAGGCTACTCACATTAGCCAAGAAAGAAAACGGCAGTAAAGATGTAAACAGTCACAGAACAGATCATTCAAACAGATCTTTTCCAAGGATGGCAGCGAGCGACGTGTCTCCAGGCTCCTTCCCCCTCGCTCGCTGCCATCCTTGGAAAAGATCTGTTTGAATGATCTGTTCTGTGACTGTTCACATCTTTACTGCCGTTTTCTTTCTTGGCTAATGTGAGTAGCCTGTGTTACATTACTTTTAAATAAATGTTTTAGCTCATCAGAGAGCAATTAGATCTGGATTCCTTATTTCATGCATGGTTCGTTTTACCACTGACTTATGAGGAATTGATCCATGCATCCTGCTTGTTGGCTTTCCATGCTGGGAAATCTGCTTTATTTGACTACCTGGTAAGACAGGGGTCCATGTTTGGAGGTACCAATTCTTACTGGTGGAGGGATCACTTTGAGTTTGGATTTTAATCATCACCTGGTGAAGATTCCTGTAATCTGGCATTTTTGGAATTTCTTTTCACATACTTTGGACTTTTATTGTTCACTTGTATATAAATAATCTTTATATACCGTATGTATCGGCGTATAACACGCACCCCAATTTTAAGAGGGGAGTTTAAGGAAAAAATGGTTTCTCAGCACCCTTTACAGTACAAGCCTCACCCATCCAGTACACATCCCCCCATCCATTATACAGCCCCCCCCATCCATTATACATCCCCCCATTCAGTACACAGCCCCCCCATACATGATACATCCCCCCCATCCAGTATACATTATACATCCCCCCATACATTATACATCCCCCCTCCCCAGTATACAGCCCCCATCCATTATACAATCCCCCCATTCAGTACACAGCCCCCCTGCACTCCCAGGAGACCCCCAGTCTCCTGGGACAGTGCTGCCAGCATTCTCCGTAGTTAAGTAAACAAAAAAAATCACTGTCAGCCCCTACCACACTGTTAATCCTGTGTCTCCTATTGCAAAAACGAAGCTTCCATTTACCTTAATAGCTCCGTTTTTTTTCCACTGATCTGGTCACATGACTTCTCTCCCCTGATGGGCATGTGACTGCTCTCCTCCAATCAAAGCTACACTCAGAGGAGGAGAGCAGCCTGAAAAAACTGAGCTATATATACATTTACAAGCTTCGTTTTAAAATGAGGCTGACAGAGGAAGAGCAGTGTACAAGGGGCTGGCAAGTAACTTTTTTTTTTTTAACTTTAGACTATGCAGAGAGCGCTGTTCCATGGCCATGTCCCGATCCTCGCCCCCTGCTGGTAGAACATGATATCGGCGTATAACGCGCAGGCATGTTTTACCCTCTGATTTTAGAGGAAAAAAGTGCGCGTTATACATAGATAAATACGGTATATATATATATATATATATATATATATATATATATATATATATATATATATATGTATATGTAGATTTATATATATTCTTATTGAATTTTGCGCTGCACTTTTTATCTTTGCAATTTTCTGGATTTTTGTGAATACTCTGTCAGTGTTCAGCTTGCATTATCGGGGGAGGAGTTTTTTTTACTATTATTATTACTGTTATCATTTATATATTTTTGCGCTGATTGCACCCTTGATTTTTTAAGTTTGAGCCAACATCCGTCAGAAATGCATCCACGGTTTTGTTTGTGTGTAGGCGGCATTAGACTTTAAAAAAAGCATTTGATTCTATCATGGTCTTATATGCATTTTACTTTGCAGAAATGGGGCTTTGGCCCTCATTTCCTACAATGGATCGTTGCATTATACAACCAACCTAAGGCATATATTAAATATGCGGGCTATAAATCAGATGCATTTATTTTAGGAAGAGGTATAAGACAAGAGTGCCCTATTTCTCCTCTTCTATCCGCCCTGCTTATTGAAGCATTGGCCCAGAGAATTATGCCGCGTACACACCATCACTTTATGTGATGAAAAAAAACGACACTTTCTGTGAAGTAAAAAATGACGTTTTTGAAACTTCAATTTTCAAAGACGAAGTTGCCTACACACCATCGTTTTCTCACAATGATCTTGCAAAGTGAGGTTACGTTCCACCACGTTTTACCATTGAAGCTTGCTTCATAAGTAGCTTCTGGGCATGCGTGGATGAAAAAACGTCTTAGAAAACAACGTTTTTTGCTACACACGGTCAATTTCTGTGAAGTAAAAAGTGCACTTTTGAAAAACGACACATAAAATTGAAGCATGCTTCAATTTTTTTTGGTCGTTTTTTACAAGACATAAACAACGTTTTCCCCCACACACAGTCAATTAAAGTGACGTTTTTAAAAACGTCATTTTTTTTCATCACATAAAGTGATGGTGTGTACGCGGCATTAGAACTGATCCTTCCATTACAGGCATAGAAGGTGGATATCATCATAAGTTTTTATCCTTATTTAGAGTTCTCCCTATACACATTCCAGCTTATTTTTTAAGAATTATACAGCAGAAATCGATACAATTCACTTGGGGACAAAGTAAACCGAGATTGCCTAAAGAAACCTTATATCTTCCCAAATTGTGGGGTGGCTTTGGTTTTCCTTATTTCATAACATATGATAAGGCTGCTCAAGTGGCACAAATGTCAAAGTATCACGCTACTACTAGAACCCCCCCCCCCCCCTCTGTTGCAATGGAAGCAGTGGACTGTGACCCTTTCTCAATATCGAATACATTATGGTTACTTCCAAGGGATCATAAGAACCTTCTGAACCTGATCACTAAACATTCTTTATCATTATGGGATAGACACAGAACTATGTATGGTCTGCAATCTTTAAATAACCCACTCCTTTCATTCCACAAAAAAAGGCCTTCTATCCAGCATGGACTTCCCCATAACCTTCCAAGCCTGATCAAATGCTTGTACCTCATGCTTACACAATTTGGTTTCAGATTCATCAATATTACCCTTTTCAGATTTTTATAAATCCTATGGGCTTCCCCAATCTGAATTATTTTGATATTTTTTAATTAAAAATGTCTACACTCCCTATCTAAATAAAAAGATTGCTATGACAAAACTGTCAATTTTCAAAGAAATTAGCTTGAAAGATCCACATTGTAGGGGAAGGATTTCATCACTCTATTCTCAATTGCTTACTAAATGTGATGCATCCCCACCCTCTTATGTGGCAAAATGGGAAAATGATCTATGTCATACCGAATGGAACAGCAGTTGAGACTGCATACAAAGTACTCACACAATGGTACTTCCAGCTAGAATCTCTAAATATGTTTTGGATCATTCGGCTTCCTGTTTTTGCAGCTGTTCAGAGCGGGGTTCACATTTGCAGATGTCCAGTGGTGCAAGAATTTTGGAAATCTATTTTCATGCTTGCCTCAGCAATGTTCGAAAGCACTATTACACCTGGCCCGGCATTGGTCCTTCTAAACTTAAGAATGGAATTTCTACAACAAAAACAGTTTCAATTATTAATACAGCTCTTAACAGCTGCTAAACAGACTATAGCTAAATCTTGGAAATCCCTACTTAGAGTTTGGTTCATTCTATGTTTGTATCGGCTAAATTCAGTTACATACAAAGATGGAAGCTTTAGATAAAAACAGTCTAAAAAAGTATAATAATCTATTAAACATTGCTTGCCACCAGACTTCGAAGACCAAGTACTTTTACCTTGATAGTTGAGGATTTAATGTGTTGTTATATCATTACCCTCTGGGAGTAACCTACCTTCGGGGGACCTCCTATCCCTCCCTCTTCCTACTTGCTTTTTCCCCCCTCCTTGTTGTAAACCCCTTCCCTCTCCTTATTTTTCATATTACCCTTTTAATTCAGGTAAACTTCACTATAGTTGGTTGACATACCATAATATTATGCTGATATTGGGCTCCAAATCAGCGGTAGATTAACCATAGTGTTCCACTATTGAAAAGAGCACCGAATATATTAATGCCTCTACATAAAATGTTATATATAAGGTAGATTCTTGTTTAGATAACTATTAATTCACTGCATTGATCTGTCTTAACTTAATTCTTAACTAAACATTTATATGATGTTATATTAGACTAGAGATACACTTTCCTATAGTAAGATTATCTTAATGTCCCAATGTAAAATTTTCCTCTTAACTCGTCATTACATTCAATGTTTTCTGATAATCTTTAATAAAATACTTGAACAAGATAAATAAAACATTCTGCTTTTACAACCACTTTAAGGTTAAACAGCTTCTCCTCCAATTTCATTGAGTGGCCCCATGTCTTCTTATGCCGCGTTCACACGATCAGTCCATCCGATAAGAAAGGACCGATGGACCGTTTTCATCGGTTAACCGATGAAGCTGACTGATGGTCCGTCGTGCCTACACACCATCGGTTAAAAAAAAGATTGTGTCAGAACGCGGTGACGTAAAACACAACGACGTGCTGAAAAAAACGAAGTTCAATGCTTCCAAGCATGCGTCGACATGATTCTGAGCATGCGTGGATTTTTAACCGATGGTCGTGCCTACTAACAATCGGTTTTGTCCTATCGGTTAGGAATCCTTCGGTTAATTTTAAAACAAGTTGCTTTTTTTAACCGATGGTTAGAGTTGAGCGGACACCTGGATGTCCGGTTTCGTCTCTGAACCCGAACTTAAAAAAAAAAGTTCGGGTTCGGGAACCCGAACCCGAACTCCGAACCCCATTGTAGTCAATGGGACACGGACTTTTAGAAAAAAAAATGCGCGGAGGTCCCCGCAAATTCAATAACCAGACCATTTAGGTCTGGTATGGATATTAAGGGGAACCCCGCCATCAATTTAAAACAAAAATGACGTGCGGTTCCCCCTAAATATCCATAACCAGACCCGTTATGCGAGCACGTTGACCTGGCCGGCCGCAGAAAAGAGGGGGGGACAGAGTGCGCCCCCCCCTCTCCTGAACCGCACCAGGCCACATGCCCTCAACATGGGGAGGATGTCCCCATGTTGATGGGGACAAGGGTCTCATCCCCACAACCCTTGCCCGGTGGTTGTGGGGGTATGCGGGCGGGAGGCTTATCAGAATCTGGAAGACCCCTTTAACAAAGGGGACTCCCAGATCCTGACCCCCCTGTGTGAAATGGTAATGGGGTACACTGTACCCCTACCATTTCACGAAGGAAGTGTAAAGTCTTGTAAAAAAAACACACACACACACACACACACACCGTAGAATAAAGTCCTTTATTAATAAAAAAAAAAAGAAAAAAACTCCAGCGGTGATAATCCACTCGTTCCCGGCTTCCTGCTTCAACGCTGTCCTGATCCTGCGACGGCTGCGGGTGATCTCCAGCGATGAGAAGATCCTGCGACGGGTGATCTCCGCTCCAGCGATGAGAAGATCCATTCATCCGGAGTGCAGCATCCCCGACCTTCTCTCACCGCTGGACACAGCCCAGCGAATGACGCGCTGAAGCTGTGACATTACTTATATAGAGGAGGCAGGGCCACCTGTCACATGACCCCGCACCCTCTGACGTACCCTCTGCTACGTCACTGGGTAAGCCCCGGCTTCCCTCTTCCTGGGCTTCCCCAGTGACGTAGCAGAGGGTACGTCAGAGGGTGCGGGTCACGTGACGGGTGGCCCTGCCTCCTCTATATAAGTAATGTCACAGCTTCAGCGCGTCATTCGCTGGGCTGTGTCCAGTGGTGAGAGGAGGTCAGGGATGCTGCGCTCCGGATGAATGGATCTTCTCATCGCTGGAGAGGAGATCACCCGTCGCTGGATCTTCTCATCGCTGGAGATCACCCGCAGCCATCGCAGGATCAGGACAACGTTGAAGCAGGAAGCCGGGAACGAGTGGATTATCACCGCTGGAGTTTTCTTCTTTTCTTTTTTTTATTAATAAAGGACTTTATTCTACGGTGTGTGTGTGTGTTTTTTTTTACAAGACTTTACACTTCCTTCGTGAAATGGTAGGGGTACAGTGTACCCCATTACCATTTCACACAGGGGGGGGGACATGATCTGGGGGTCCCCTTTGTTAAAGGGGTCTTCCAGATTCTGATAATCCTCCTGCACGCATACCCCCACAACCACCGGACAAGGGTTGTGGGGATGAGACCCTTGTCCCCATCAACATGGGGACAACCTCCCCATGTTGAGGGCATGTGGCCTGGTGCGGTTCAGGAGAGGGGGGACCGCACTCTGTCCCCCCCTCTTTTCTGCGGCCGGCCAGGTCAACGTGCTCGGATAACGGGTCTGGTTATGGATATTTAGGGGGAACCGCACGTCATTTTTGTTTTAAATTGACGGCGGGGTTCCCCTTAATATCCATACCAGACCTAAAGGGTCTGGTTATTGAATTTGCGGGGACCTCCGCACATTTTTTTTTCCCGAACTCCGATCCCGGACCCAAACTTTTTCCAATTATTCGGGTTCGGGTCCGGGTTCGGGGAAAAACCCAAAGTCCGTACCGAACCTGAACTTTACAGTTCGGGTTCGCTCAACCCTACCGATGGTTAACTAACCGATGGCGCCCACACACGATCGGTTTTGACCAATGAAAATGATCCATCAGTCCATTCTCATCGGTTTAACCGATCGTGTGTACGCGGCATTACACTCCCTGAGACTGAATAGTTTGCTTCCTATGCTGTGATCACCTGTAAGGTATTTGAATATCACTATCATATCGTCTCTCAAGTATCTTCTCCAGGGAGAATAAGTTCAGTGCTTGGTTCTATCCTTGAGATAAATAAATAAACATTTTACACTTACACATTACTTAGCATGCATGCATTTAACACATAAATAAATAAATATATCCAATGCTAGGTCCACTTTAACAACACCCTAAAGTGGAACTCCCGCTGATCGAAACCCTCTCCCCTCCGGTGTCACAATTGACTCCTTTCAGTGGGAGGGGGGTGCAGATACCTGTCTAAAGACAGGTATTTGCACCCACTTCCGGCCACACAGTCTCGGGCAGACTGCAGGCATGACGTCACCTCCCCCCCCCCGTTGTGTTCTGGGAACACTCGGCTCCCAGTACACAGCGGGAGTCAATCGGCAGGCATAGCGCGACTCGCGCATGCGCTGTAGGGAACCGGGCAGTGAAGCCGTAGCGCTTCACTTCCTGGTTCCCTCACCGTGGATGGCGGGGGGGGGGGGGGGCAGCAGAGAGACGAGCGATTGCTCGTCCTCTGCTGCGGACGCCGCTGGACTCCAGGACAGGTAAGTGTCCTAATATTAAAAGTCAGCAGCTGCTGCAGTATTTGTAGCTGCTGGCTTTTAATATTTTTTTTTTCCAGTGCACATCCGCTTTAATAGCATATTGGAAAAAGATGTTGATTAATTTAAATACTGCAAGCATTTGGCTTAACCATTTGATTTATTCCTCGAGGACTAGGCTCTCTTTTTTACTTTAGTTTAACTTGAATACACCTGATAATAAAAGTATTTATTTGCAAAGGAGAAACTCAATTTTCATCTTTTCTGCTGCTTCACTTCTATACGCTGCTCCTTTGACGAGAAGTCAGCATATAAAGTGACACATTTTTCATTATTTGGGGATTCAGATTTATCTGAATTTCTCAAAATACATTAAAATCAAATTTGAACAAATCCGGAATATCAAAACCAAGTTCGGCCAAAATTCTAATTTGAATTGAATTTGAAAATGTGAATAGAATAAAACAGAATAGAAAAGAATAGAATAAAAAATTGTATAGAGTAAAACAGCATAGAACAGAATAGAAAAGAAAAGGATATAAAATAACAGAATATAAAATAAAAGAATAGAAAATAATAGGATAACAGAAGGGAATAGAATAGAAAAAATAGAATATAAAATAAGGGAATTGAAAAGAATGGAATATAATTTAATAGAATAGAATAAAATAGTTTATAAACATCTTCTAAAATTCCAATTTCAAATAGAAAAAAATAGAATAGAAATAAGAGAATAGAATAGAAAAAAACAATAGATTAGAATATAACCGTCTTCTGAAATTCAAATTTAGATTAGAATGAATTTGAATAGAATAGAAAAAAAACAATTGAGTACAAATTTAAATAACCATCTTCCGAAATTCGAATAGAACAAATTTTAATAAAATAGAATAGAAAATAATAGAATAGAAAAACTTTGATCTAAAAGATTTATGTAGCACAACAATGAGACTATGAACAGTGTCAGCAACTAAAAATTATTTAGATATGTATTTCTATTGGTTTAGTAGCTCGCAAGATTTTTTTAGTTATTCAATAGAATAGAATAAATTAAAATATAACCATTTTTCTGAAATTAGAATTTAAAAAATTTGAATAAATTTGAATTGGAATGTTAATTCAAATTCAATTCAAATTGTTTGAATTTGGTTGAATTTCAATTGGAAAATTGGCAATGAATTTGAAAACAAAACTAAACGAATTCCGAAAACAAATTTAACAAATGTAATGAATTCAACAAAACAAATAATTTAATGGTTACAAAGCGATTTTTTTTGTTCTTCACATGTCTTGAAACATGTCTCCTCTGCCCCCCATTGTTACATAGTTATATAGGGCCAGATTCACATAGAACTGCGGCGGCATAACGTATCGTAGATACGTTACACCGCCGCAAGTTTTCATCGCAAGTGCCTGATTCACAAAGCACTTGTGATGAAAACTACTCCAGCGCAAGGCGGGCCAATTCAAATGGGCGTGTGCAATTAAAATTAGGCGCGCTCCCGCGCCGGACCTACTGCGCATGCTCCGTTTCCTAACTCCCGCCGTGCTTTGCGCGCCGTGACGTCATTTTTTCGAACGGCGACGCGCGTAGCGTACTTCCGTATTCCCGGACGTGTTACGTAAACGACGTTAAATTTTAAATTTCGACGCGGGAACGACGGCCATACTTTAGACAGCAATACGATTGCTGATTAAAGTTAGGGCAGGTCACATAAGGACTAAAATTGCGACAGGAAACTTGACTACGGACGACGTAGCGAACGCGAAAATCTGTCGGGGATCCGCCGTAACTGCTAATTTGCATACCCGACGCTGGTTTACGACGCAAACTCCACCCAGCGGCGGCCGCAGTATTGCTTCCTAAAATCCGACAGTGTAAAACAATTACACCTGTCCGATCTTATGGATATCTATGCGTAACTGATTCTATGAATCAGTCGCATAGATAGAAACAGAGATACGACGGTGTATCAGGAGAAACGCCGTTGTATCTCTTTGGTGAATCTGGCCCATAGTTAGTCAGGTTGAAAAAAGGCACAAATCCATCCAGTTCAACCATAAAATAAAAAAAGTGCTAAGTGGCTCATCCCTCTGACCACTACATCACTACAGGACACCATAATGGTGGAAGAAACCACAGAATACAATGGGGGAAACATAACCAGAAGCTGGCTATGATGCCCTGGGTTGTTGGGATCAGCAGTCAAAGTGAAAGAAGTCTTTGGTAGCACCAATATCCAGAGATGCAGAGCTGGTTTAGGTTACAGAACCTAACATGCTGGCATTAGGCTATGTGACCTGAAATCAAGGGAGTGTGGGACATGCGTTATATGGCTGATTTAGGTCTTTAGCACTCTTTAAATATTTTACACCAAATCATTGAATTAGTACACTTAAACAATTTCTCAACTGTAGCAGATACCAAATGATTTAAAGTGATTGTAAAGGAAGAAGATTTTTTTTAAGATAAAATAACGTTCGTGTGCAGCAGCCCCCCTCAGCCTCCCCAATACTTACCTGAGCCCCATCTAGATCCAGCAATGTTACCAGAATGTCTCGGCTGCCTGAGACTCTCCTCCTCATTGGCTGAGACAGCAGGAGCCATTGGCTCCCACTGCTGTCAATCAAAGTCAACCAACTAATAAGGAGAGAAAGGGGGCAGGGCTGGGCCATGGCTCCATGTCTGAAAGAACACAGGGAGCTGTGGCTTGGCTTGGGTACCCCAGAGCAAGCTGCATTCTGTGGGGGCACTCAACAGGAGGGAGGAGTCAGGAGCACCATAGAGGGACCCGAGAAGAGGAGGATCTGGGCTGCTTTGTGCAAATCCTGTGCACAGAGAAGGTAAGTATTACATGTTTGTTATTTTTTATGAAAAAAAACGAGACTTTACAATAATTTTAATTTACAATTCTCCCAGTGTTTTGTTCAGGTAGTTTTAAACAATTACACATTTTCCAGAACTCTATTAGCCACTTGCTGACTGTGTCAAGCAGATATACTGCGGCACAATGGCTCTTCCGGGGGGGAAATCCTGTAAGGGTACATCCTACCCATCTTTGGTCACCAGAGGGCGCGCTGCACGGCGGGGGACCCACTGCCCATGGCCAGCAGGCATGTTCGCTGCCAGCCACAAGCGATCACGTGCACAAGCGCCAGCACTGGGATTTCTGTGTGTAAACACACAAATCCCTGTGCTGTCAGAGGAGAGGAGCTATATTGTTTCTTCTTACTGAGTAGGAAAAACGATATGACTTCTCTTCTAGTCACTCACATCCCCACACAGTTAGAACATGCTGAGGGAACACACATTTAACCCCTTGATCGCCCCCTAGTGTTAACCCCTTCCCTGTCAGTGACATTAACACAGTAATCAGTGCATTTTTATAGCACTGATCGCTGTATAAATGCCAGTGGTCCCAAAAAAGTGTCAAAAGTCTCCTATATGTCTGTCACAATGTCGCAGTACTGCAAAAAATCACATATCATCACCATTACTAATAAAAAATAATAAAAATGGCTTCAATCTTTCCCATAGTTTGCAGACACTATGGGCTAGATTCATATAGCCCACCATAAGTTTGTGTGGGCGTAGCGTATCTCAGATGCGCTACGCCATCGTAACTTAGTGAGGCTGGGGCTGGATTCACAAAGAACCTGTGCTCTAAGTTACGGCGGCATATCGTAAATCTGCCGGAGTAAGCGCGACAAATTCAAATTGAGAAGAGGTGGGCGTGTTTTATGTAAATAAAACATGACCTCACGTAAATGACGTCTCTAACGAACGGCGCATGCGCCATTCGTGAACGTATCCCAGTGCGCATGCTCCTAATCACGTCGCAAATAGTCAATGCTTTCATCGTGAATGTAATTTACGCAAAGCCCTATTCGCGAACGACTTACACAAACAACGCAAAATTCGACGCTGTCCAAACGTCCATACTTAACATTGGTTACTCCTCATATAGCAGGAGTAACCTTACGCCGGAAAAAGCCTTACGTAAACTATGTAAAAAAATACGCCGGGCACACGTACGTTTCTGAATCGGCGTATCTAGCTCATTTGCATATTCTACACCAAAATCAACGGAAGCGCCACCTAGCGGCCAGCGTAAATATGCACCCTAAGATACGACAGCGTAGGAGACTTACACCGCTCGTATCTTAGCCTAATTTAAGCGTATCTGGTTTCCAGAATACGCTTAGATTTACAACGGCGTAGATTCAGAGTTGCGACGGCGTATCTACTGATACGCCGGCGTAACTCTCTATGAATCTAGCCCTATAAGTTTTGCACAAACCAATCAATATATGCTTATTGCGATTTTCTTACCAAAAATATGTAGAATACACATCAGCCTAAACTGATTTAGTGGTGTGTTTTTTTAGATATATTTATTAAAAAAATTTAAAATATATATTTTTTCAAAATTGTCAGTCTTTTTTTGTTTATAGCGCAAAAAATAAAAATTGCAGAGGTGATCAAATACCATCAAAAGAAAGCTCTATGAGAAAAAAAGGACACAAATTGTGTTTGGGTACAGCATCGGACGCCCATGCAATTGTCAGTTAAAGCAATGCAGTGCCAAATTGTAAAAAGTGCTCTGGTCAGAAAGGGGGTAAAATCTTTTGGGGCTGAAGCGGTTAATATTCCATGTGGCAGTTGATTAGAGATCACTTATTTGACCAATTCAAATTGACTGTTAAACACATGACCTATTCTTTTGTTCTGTACACCTTCTTCCAGATGGTTTTTAGTTAATAGTAGTTTTATCTACAACTGTCAAAAAATGTACATTTAGCCACAAAAACCTGTTATATTCAGCAAAAATGTACATGAAAAAGGACAGAACATAATTACACACCGTTGATGTGCATATAATATAGTTCTGTATTATAGCAATTAGCAGTGTGCTGTTTTTAAGGCAGTCATCAGTGTGCTGCATTGTGTTTTTTTTATGAAAAATATATCACTGTCTGGGCATCATGACAATGGGCACATCTGGCCCAATACACACACATCAAATTCAAATACAAATTACGAAGTGTACAAGCGAGTCAAGACAGGAGGGGCTGACACCATAAATCACTTTTAGCGTACTGGATGCATGAGCGGTCGGTGAATTTCTGCATCCATATATGCCTCAAGTGGGAGTTTTTGGTGTAAAGGTCAATGAGCTAAAACCTCAGTGTTCTGCCCTCTTCTGACATCTCTTTATTTTTAGTTATAAAACTAAATTACAAAACAATCACTTTTCCAGCTCGTTCTCACTGGCTGAAAGTGAATGGCCTGGCCGCTGTTACTTTACTACATTATGTAATGCTCATTATCATAAGGGCAT
This sequence comes from Rana temporaria, assembly GCF_905171775.1. Classification (NCBI taxonomy): domain Eukaryota; kingdom Metazoa; phylum Chordata; class Amphibia; order Anura; family Ranidae; genus Rana; species Rana temporaria. The sequence goes on along the minus strand of NC_053496.1, from coordinate 109,868,223 downwards.
AGTATTCCTGTGGTTCTGAAATTGTACATGAAATCAATCACACATGACAAAGGCATTTCTGCAGAAATAAAAATGTAAACGAAGGCAACACGGAGGTCTACTTTACAGAGCCCCTCTTCATCTGGGCAATAATGGCACTGACAGTAATGGTAGGATTAGAGATCTTCTAAATCAGGATAGACATGACACTTTTAAGGCAAGGTTGATTAAATTGCATTTGCCCTGTAGGTTTACATATGCATCAGATAATTTGATTTCTGATCCTTTCCTCCTAAATCTTCTTGTAATCCAGACAAGTTTCACAAATCGGTAGAAATATCAAAAGCAGTATCAGTCATTTTAAAAATACACTTTTCTGATTACGAAGTGAAGTCATCCATCTCCAACCATTGTGATATAACCATACCAGGCCACCTATATCTATATCTTCCATGAAACCTGCTTGCTAAATGATCCTTAAAAGAATGGCTCACTCATGGGATTCTGATGGTTGGAAAAGGTATGAGGTTATGAAGGCTGAAGAATGCAGCAGAATTTGTCTTACTTAGTAAAAGACAGAAATATGTTTAGTTGCTTACTTAAAGCAGAGCTCCAGTTCCCCCGCCAAAAAGTTTTAAGTCAGCAGCTACAAATACTGCAGCTGCTGACTTTTACTATTAGGGCACTTTTCTGTCCAGGGATCTTGTGGTGTCCTTACCCAAGCCGATTCTTGAATCGGCTCTCCGGGGCTGGCAACACCGTCTGAGATAAGGGAATCGCGCTACACTTTCTCAATGGGCCGGCTGCAGCGAGGGCCAAATTTCTGGCTGAGTTTGTTGTGGCGAACTCAGCAGGAAGTGGGGGCAGAAACCTGTCAAACCGAGGTACCCGCTCTCCCCCCCACAAGGTGCCGAGCAGAGCAGAGAGCCGGTAACTGATAGCATGACTCTCTGCTCAGAGCGTAGGGGAGAACTGAGCGATAAGTGGTGTTTGATCACTTTGTTCTCAGTTCACAAGCGGAGGGGGATAGATGTAACATCGTGTGTATCATGAGTATAAGGTGTATTTTTATTTCATTTTTATTTTACCCATACTCTTTATTTAATTACCAGGTAGCTACAAAGTAAAACATCACTAAATACAAGTATGTATTCAATTAAAAATAGTTAGTGTAAGTACACAAATGTGATATTTTATCCACAGCAGACTAGGAAAGGGAGGGGAAGCTGGGAGCCAATCAGGTGTCCTTTCATGTACATGCGCTGACAAGGAGCATGCTGAAGAGTAAAAAGAGATGCCCTCATCAATCTTCTACTCTCTGTCACTGTTCAAAAACAGGCATGGGGCAGGAAGATGAACTATCTTGTTGTAGAGAAACTCAGGTCACCAGCCAGGCTGTGTTGTCCAGCTGGGATAAGTTACAAACCATTTATCATTTGGCAGTGAAAATCATCTATATATATATATATATATATATTGACCATTTTATTTTGTTGCTTGTCTGGTGTACAACTTTGTCATTGCTAATAACACATGACTAAAGGTGAAAATAGGGATATATTATACATTTAGCTCACAAGCCTCCTCCATTTTCTTTGATAAAGTATCTACATATAGGCCCAGATTCTTAAAGACTTACGATGGCGTATCTCCAGATACGCCGTCATAAGTCCGAATGGCCGCCGTCGTATCTATGCGCCTGATTCATAGAATCAGTTACGCATAGATTTGGCCAAGATACAAGCGGTGTAAGTCTCCTACGCCGTCGTATCTTGGAGTGCATATTTACGCTGGCCGCTAGGTGGCGCTTCCGTTGATTTCCACGTTGAATATGTAAATGAGCAAGATACGCCGATTCACGAACGTACGTACGCCCGTCGCAATTAGTTACGCCGTTTACGTAAGACATACGACGGCGTAAAGTTAAAGCAGGTCTCTAGGTGGCGCAGCCCATGCAAGGTATGGACGTCGGAACAAGCGTATCTTTTTACGTCGTTTACGTAAGTCGTACGCGAATAGGGCTGTGCGTAAGTTACGTTCACGTCGTAGGAAGTGTTCGACGTATCTTAGGCATTCTATCCGACGCATGCGCACTGGGATACGTCCACGGATGGCGCATGCGCAGTTCGTTCGAAGCGTCATTTACGTGGGGTCATGAATAATTTACATAAACACGCCCACCTCTTCATCATTTAAATTACGCGCGCTTACGCCGGCACATTTACACTACGCCGCCGTAACTTAGGACGCAAGTGCTTTGTGAATACTGCACTTGCCTCTCTAAGTTGCGGCGGCGTAGCGTAAATACGATACGCTACGCCCGCTCAATGTAATGCCGCCCTACGTGAATCTGGGCCATAGTGTCCACAGAGCCACATCATCTGACTTTGCTTATTACTTATATGTTCCCTCTTAGAAACAGTTACAAACAAGGTTCCAAAGTCCATCACAGACACCAATGTTTTCTAATACAGCTGGAGGGAGTGCTCCTTTTAATTCCAAATAAGAAAACACATTACAGTGAGTTATATCAATAAGGTTTTTTGCCCTGGATAGCTTAATGCTGTGTTCTGCTTTGCAAATCCAATTTTTATTGAGAATGGTTTTGTTTTACAAGTTAAACATAAAGGCAAAGAACAATTTTGCCCATGGCAAAGTGATATAGGTAGGAAAAGTCTTTTTCTAATACTCATTTTAAAAGCGGTTTATAAAAAAAAAAAAAACAGAAAAGGGTCTGCCAGTGGTGGAGTGTAAACAAATCATCAAATTAAGAGTCAACAGGGATGGGGAATTAAGGTGATTTTTAAGGTACAATGGTCTTTAAATGGTTTCTGAAGGTTACAGAAGGTTACATAATGAGTATAAAAAGGCTAACGCATTTTAGCAGGTGGCCTTATTGCTGTGAACAAGGCTGCCCACCGAAACGTGTTAGCCCTCTTTTATACTCGCTATCATGTAAACTAATAAAGTAATGTTTTTTAACGTCAGTCTCTTTTACTTTGAATTTATTGTGATAAGTGGAGAACATCCGAGCCAGAACACCCTCCTGTGGATTCCATTATCAGTCAGATAGTGGGTCTCTTGTGCTGAGTGCTTAAACCTATCTTTCATTCCCTTCTTTTAACTATCCTGGACCGGTTCCTGCACCAAGACAGAAGGAAGAAGGAAAAAAATTGAACATTTTTAAAGCTCAATGTATTCAATTAGCAATCAAATAGACAAATTGAAAAAAGCACTAATGAAACACTAAAGCAATTAAACTACCTTAGATTCACAAAACAACCTCTAAATAAAGAATATAAAGCAATGAGCTAGAGTTTCAGCTTTCGCAAAATTTCACTAATGGCAAAATTAGTAATTTTGCTGTAAAATATGTTTAACCCAAATCACTTTGCTCACTAGTAGAAGAGACAGTGAAAGTAATTCCGGTGTTCATAGCATGAAAGGGTTATGCCAGGCATGTCCAAAGTCCGGTCCGCGGGCCAATCGCGGCCCGCGTTCCAGTGTCGGACAGCCCACCTGGTCATTTTGACATGTATGTCTTTTGTGGCTGCTATGGAGGAGGCGGGACGAGTGCTGTGCATACAGGAGTACTTCCTGTTTACACGGTGACCTGTGTAAAAGGAAGTCCAGTCTCCTGCGCTGCCATTGGACGACTGTTCTGTCCATCACAGGAGGCGGGACTTTCGACTAAAGAGGCTGCCGATAAAACAGGAAATTCCCATATATGTCTGTCGGCGCTCGCCCCGCCCCTCCCCGTCTCCTCCAATGCTGCAGATGAAATTAATCAGGCTGCAATGGTGAGTCTGCATTCATGGCAAGGGGGGTGCTGCATTCATGGCAAGGGGGTGCTGCATTCATGGCCAGGGGGTGCTGCATTCAGGACAATGGGGGTGCTGCATTCAGGACAATTGGGGGTGCTGCATTCATGGCAAGAGGGGTGCTGCATTCAGAAAATGGGGGTGCTGCATTCATGTCAAGGGGTGCTGCATTCAGGACAAGGGGGTGTTGCATTCAGGGCAAGGGGGGTGTTGCATTCATGTCAAGGGGGTGCTGCATTCATGTCAAGGGGGTGCTGCATTCAGGGCAAGGGGGTGCTGCATTCAGGAAAATGGTGGTGCTGCATTCATGTCAAGGGGGTGCTGCATTCAGGGCAAGGGGGTGCTGCATTCAGGACAACATGGGTGCTGCATTCAGGACAATGGGGGTGCTTTATTCAGGACAACAGGGGCACTGCATTCAGGACAATGGGGGATTCTGCATTCAGGACAATGGGGGTGCTGCATTCATGGCAAGAAGGGTGCTGCATTCAGAAAAACGGGGGTGCTGCATTCATGTCAAGGGGGTGCTGCATTCAGGGCAAGGGGGTGCTGCATTCAGGACAACGGGGGTGCTGCATTTAGGGCAAAGGGGTGCTGCATTCAGGGCGAGGGGGGTACTGCATTCAAGGAAAGGGGGGTGCTGCATTCATGACAATGGGGGTGTTGCATTCAGGACAACATGGGTGCTGCATTCAGGACAGCGGGGGTGCTTCATTCAGGACAATGGGGGCACTGCATTCAGGACAATGGGAGATGCTGGATTCAGGACAACGGGGGTGCTGCTTTCATGGCAAGAAAGGTGCTGCATTCAGGAAAACGGGGGTGCTGCATTCATGTCAATGGGGTGCTGCATTCAGGACAAGGGGGGTGTTGCATTCAGGACAACGGGGGTGCTGCATTTAGGACAACGGGGGTGCTGCATTCATGGCAAGGGGGGTGCTGCATTCATGACAATGGGGGAGCTGCATTCATGACAATGGGGGTGTTACATTCAGGGCAATTGGGGTGTTGCATTCAGGGCAATGGGGGTGCTGCATTCATGACAATGGGGGTGTTACATTCAGGGCAATGGGGGTGTTGCATTCAGGGCAATGGGGTAGCTGCATTCATGGCACTTGTGAGGCTGTATTGATGGGCAGTGACCCTTATTTTGATTCACAGTTCTTTATTTAAAATTTAAGATTTTTTAAAGTGAAGGTGCGTGTTATACGCCGATAAATATGGTATATCCAAATAACACGCCTGAGCTCATCTCTTCACCACACACAGCCACAAAGGCAAGGGAATTCTTGTTGGGAAGTGTATTAGTGCTGGAATGAACACACTTAGACCAAATTTTAATGGTTCACAGAATGTCAGGCAAAATGGTCAGCCCCCACGCATCAAATCTGGCCTTCTTTGAAAACATTTGGACACCCCTGGGTTATGCAGTACCTTTAAACATATTCACATATGTGTACTGATCTACAAGCCATATTCAACCACGTGGGATGCACTGCCTTCTGTCCTTTGCATCCGACCCCTACAGATGTACACTCGGGAATGTGCTTGGAGATTTGTGCAGCTGGCCACCCATTAATTCATTTGAACAAGATGTCTGCACAAGACTACATTGAACACCTATGTATCCCATAGGGGTGAAAATAGCCCTTAACAGAGTATACAGAGCGGTACGCTCGTGTAACTGGGGCCTTAATCTATCTTGATTTTTATCTAAATCTATTTTTTTTTTTTATTATTAACCACTTGACACCCGCACGCCGTCATATGACGTCCAAAACGGGGACCTGTTATCCTGGGTGGACGTCATATGACGTCCTGGGCTTTGCGGGGGGGATATCTCAATGATGCCTGCACCCGGAGGCATCATTGAGATATCATTTTTTAGCGGCGGCGATCCTGCGCACCGTAAGAACGATCATAGCGGCGGTTCCGCCGCTAGATCGTTCTTACAGGCGGCGGGAGGGGACATCCCCCCCCTCCCGCCGCCATCCGGTGCTTCTCCGGGCTCTCCCGTCCCACCGGGGGCCCGGAGAGATGATCGCCGTCCGCCGGATGTTTGCCATAGAGAAGACTGGTGACCATCTGGTCACCAGTCATCTCTATGACCGTCGGAGGCCCGGGCGCGATGTGATGACGTCACGCCCGGGTCCCCGTAAGTAAACAAACCGCAATTGCGGCTAGTTTGAATGAGATCTGTGAATTTTTTTTCACAATCTCATTCTTTCCAGCCTGCAGGAGAGATGTGGGGTCTTATTGACCCCGCATCTCTCCTTAAAGAGGACCTGTCACACACATTCCTATTACAAGGGATGTTTACATTCCTTGTAATAGGAATAAAAGCGATTGAAAAAAAAAAATGTAAAAAAAAGTGTAAAAAATAAAGAAATAAGTAAAATAAAAAAGAAAAAATAATAATAAAAAAATTAAAATGCCCCTGTCCCCGGTAGCTCGCGCTCAGAAGCGTACGCACACGTAAGTCCCGCCCACGTATGTAAACGTCGTTCAAACCACACATGTGAGGTGTCGCCGCGTGCGTTAGAGCGTGTGCAACAATTCTAGCACTAGACCTCCTCTGTAACTCTAAACTGGCAACCTGTAAACAAATTTAAGTGTCGCCTATGGAGATTTTTAAGTAACGAAGTTTGGCGCCATTCCATGAGTGTATGCAATTTTAAAGCGTGACATGTTAGGTATCTAGTTACTCGGCGTAACATCATCTTTCATATTTTACCAAACAATTGGGCTAACGTTACTGTTTTGTTATTTTTTAATTTATGAAACCATTTTTTTTACAAAAAAAAGCCGTTTGAAAAATTATTGCGCAAATACGGTGCAAGATAAAAAGTTGCAATGACCGCCATTTTATTCCCTAGGGTGTCTGCTAAAAAAACATATATAATGTTTGGGGGTTCTGAGTAATTTTCTAGCAAAATAATGAGGATTTGTACATGTAGGAAAGAAGTGCCAGAATAGGCCCGGGAAGGAGGTGGGTTTTAAAGCCCGGTATTGAAGTGGTTAAAGGGGTTGTAAAGGAAATGTTTTTTTTCATAATAAGCATTCTTTACCTGCAGACATTCCTCTTTTCACTTTCTCATTGTTCGTTTTTGCTCAGAAGTTGCTCTATTTCTTCTCTGTTCTGTTCACTTCCTGCTTGTCTGATTTTACTGACCACCGTGAAGGGAGGCTTTACTGCTGTGGTCAGTAACGTGCGCACCCCCTCCTGGGAACTACATCTGTGTGGCAGGACGCTCTCTCTACGTGTTAGAGACTTCAAGGAGGTGTGAATTACTGGGCATGCTGCAATTTATACTGGGAAATGTAGTTCTTACATGAACGAGCGCCGCAAACCAGGAAGTGAATGAGAGAACAGAAACTAGAGTGCCGGAGGTGATATAGATGAAGGAATTTAATAGGTATTTACTCGTTAGGTATTACACTATTCTGTCTGTCCACCTTGCAGACATTAATTTTAGGCAAAACATTTTTTTCCTTTACAACTCCTTTAAAGCTCAAATCCAGCTGACCTTCCCATGTTGTGCTTGCTGCACCCCCTTCCCCTGAACATTTGACATTGTCAATGAGGAGGTCTTCCAAGAGTGTCAGTCTCCTGTGTCTCATGTAGCATTCACTGGCTTCTTCAACTGATCTCCAAAGACTCCAGAACGTAATGTTGACATTGAGGTCAGTGAGAGGAACCAGTGAGTGCTGCTGGACGCACACGAGGTTGACACTTCATAAAGTGCCAGTTTCATTAGAAAATCCAGGATTTACATTTAGCGGAGCAGCATTTTGGAGGCACAGATGTAAGTAGAGGTAAGTTGTTTCCTCTATACAGTTACATGGTATATAGGGAGAGAGTGCACAGAATATTGACCAATAGCAACTAATCAGAGTTCAGTTCACTGGAGTCACAGGTTGCAGGATGACTGTGCTTTGCTTATCCGATTTGCCCCTTGTACTGTGTTGGTCTATGAATCCACAAATGTAGTAGACCAGAAAATTCCTAATAATCCTTGCACACTGAAAGGGTTAATTTTTGAGAGGCCTTCAATATAATGCAAAAGCCCAAAGTTTCCATGGTAATTAGCTGCCTAGTGACTCGCCTTACGTTTGGAAGGGATGATAAATTGCACCTTTTTGCACCTATTAGAAATAGCACATCTTAAGACCCCTTCCACAGACTAAGATAAATGGGGCTGTAGCCATATCAGGTAAATATTACATGCACATAGGCTGAAGTGGGGGGGGGGGGGGTAGGGTCAGCACTGACAACAATGACTCTTCTGGTTTTGGGAAATGTGATAGAAGAAACATTTTCTTCACTCTACATAATAAAATAGCAAATATTCTCACTAACGCATTGCATGATTAAAAAATATCATAAAGTTGTGAAAAATATTTAATGATAATTAACTGCAAAATGATTAATGCTTGCAAGGTAATTTTTTACATAGCACTAAAGCGTAAAGCTCACCAAAATAAATTGTGCCTCCTAGGATTACTCTTCTAAAAAAGAAGAATGGTACAGGACAACAGTACCGTGTCATCTTTATGATAATTATTTGGTTTCTGGGATCACTAGCAAAATATGAATCTTTAGCCTATTAAATATTTATGATATTACAGGCAGAACCAAAAGTACAGACTCAAAGGTGCATGCTTCTGTGATGAGAAGAGGAACTCAGAGGAGACATCAGATTAATAAAAGGCTAATTGTTAACCTATATATCAATTATCCACACCTGTAACTGATATTTACAGTGTCCAGTCAAAACGCCCCAGTATATTGTAGTGAAGACCCCTTTGCCTCATTTTCTCATAACTTCTTAGATTCGTAGGAAGACAAACATTCCCAATGTCAGCAGATCAGAGAGGCCACACTTTGATAAAGCAGAAGTAGCTAGGGAAGTGATCTGTAGCCAGGTAAGTGGACCTTTACAGTCAGAACTGGCATGAGGCCTGCTGGTCCAGAGCCTAATAGCATGCAGCTTTTCCAAAACGACCCAGCTACTGTGGGCAGGGATGAGCTAAACATACCTGGGTGTCTGTATATGCAGTAAAGCATGCTTGTTCTACTCACTGTGGAACCTAAGGGGTTAATCCTTGGCATTGTGTAAAAAGGCTATTTGATCCTATCTTCTCTGATCCTTCCCTTCTTTCGCAGTCCCCAATCCATCTCCTGATAGCAAAGAGCCTTGGGGGCTCTCCGCACATGCTCAGTGTATTTCTATAGAGATTTTTTTGGGAGGGTGCATCAGCACAGGGCCAATCAGCGCTGTCCAGATAGAGAGTCCGGGGTCATTAAGCCTCATAGAGCAGTCAGAGGAGAATGATAACTCCTCCTACAAACTTTAACCAGTGCATGGCCAGACACTGATAGAAGTCACAAGACTGCTGTATACTGCTGATAAGAGGTATTTAGCAATTTATATTTACTAAGATGTAGCGTCCTGAGGTTTAGTCAGGAAGCTCCTCACTAAATTCCTTGTCAGGAGTAGCTACTGTAGATAGCTGTCCATTGGTTCCATTGGTTTCTCCCTAAGTTTGGCCTTGTTGTACCTTTTTTTTCTCTTCTGCCACTTGGTGGCTGAGCACTTGGGGGCATTAGATGCGAGAAGGACACTTCAAGGTCAAGTTATAGGTAAATGGGAAATCTCAGCCAATGGGCAGGGTTTTTCATGAATCCCTTAGCCTGTTGGGAGAATCTATATATTCAGGTGAAGTCAGATGATCTATGTTCTGTGCCACCCAGACTGATGTCTGGGTGGATGTGTGTCGTATGCCCCAGGCTGCTAGGCCAGAGATTGGGCCTATCCCAGGGGCATCTGTCTGCCAGGCTGTGTGAGGGCCTATCCAGAAGTAAGAGGGCAACGTACGGTTGGGACTGGGGCATGCGGTCCAACCAACAGTGACGGTTCTGCTGGCCGGAGAGCCTGTCATGGTCGGAGGTAGAATGGAAGCTGTCACCACTAAGGGACCAACCACCTTTCCCAGGGACCACAGTGAGTAACTGAAGCAAGTACCGGAGCAGAATTCTCACTGAATGGCTTGGTGGAGAATTGGGAAACTTCAGGCAGTGATTAAGTCAAGGACCAAGCCAGCACAGGTGATGCTTGCAGAACAGCCTTGTGTGTCCAGCCAGGGGCCGAGTCGGGTATCAAGAGTGATGCTTGAAAGGTATCTGTAGTGCAAAGCTAGGGACCCAGCAGGGAAATGTGGGTGACTCTTGAGGGAGGTACCACTGCAAAAGCTCACGGAATTCAGAGTTGGTGAATCAGAGTCCAGTGAGAGACTTAGGCCGTGTACACACGGTCAGTCCATCCGATGAGAATGGTCCGACGGACCGTTTTCATTGGTTCACCGCTGAAGCAGACTGATGGTCTGATGTGCGTACACACCATCAGTTCAAAAACCGATAGGGTCAGAACGCGGTGACGTAAAACACACGACGTGCTGAAAAAAACGAAGTTCAATGCTTCCAAGCATGCGTCGACTTGATTCTGAGCATGCGCGGGTTTTGAACCGATGCTTTTGTGTACTAACCATCGGTTTTGACCTATCGGTCAGCCGTCCATCGGTACGATTTTAAAGCAAGTTCTCTTTTTTTGGACCGAAGGACAACAGACCGATGGGGCGTACACACGGTCAATTTGGACCGATGAAACTGAACTTCAGTCCGTTTTCATCGGTTTGGACCGATGGTGTGTACGCGGCCTAAGAGCTCAAGTGGCTGAAGAGTTACAAGTGGAGATTGTAGTGAAGCTGAGAGAACTGTTGAACTTTGTGTTAGGAACTGTTAGATACTGTTGCCATAGGAGCGAGCAAACCTGCACATGCAGAAGTGGTGCCTTGCTGGGGTCTTTACCTCTACGGGTGTCCTTCTGTTGAAGTCTCGGAGCCTGCCAATTAAAATTGTAACTACTTAAAGGTGTCCTGGCCCTAACCCTCTTTCCCTTGCAAAATATAAAAAGGACTGTTAAAAGAAATAAAACCTCTTTTGCATCCAAGAAGTGTCTGGTGCCCAATGACTTTCACCATCTTTGCACCCACTATGCCTCACAACCCACTACATATTGAAGGATGTCAGATGTCTTTGGCCTTGAAGGTTCTCGTTAGACTGGGAAAGGTAAAAGACTTTGCTACAAAAATCATTTCCATGTTCTGTGTACTGTGGGAGACCAGATGTTAATGTATGATTCTGGGTTTAGTAACCCTTTAATGTATAATGAAAGGCAACTTTTTTTTGTGAGAGAGAGAACCTGTCAAGTTTTTATTGTTCTTTATGTAGCACCTACCCCGATTTTCCGGGAGCCTAATGATGGTTACTGGTGGTAGGTATGGCTGACATGCATTCTCAGGGTGCACGTTTGTGGGCATGGTGGGTCATGAACAAAGAACATGGGCGTCAGTCGCTTTTATGCTTTAAACAATAGAGATGTTTATTTCCCAGAAAAGGAAAAATGTGGGAGAGAGGGGAATAGGGCACAGGACACCCTTAATAACGATCAGCAACAGGCAGATTGGCAGGTGAGGTGAGACAGTCAACAGGACTGGAATAAGAGCCTTTAAGCTGAACCAACACATCTGTACTTTTGTAGGACAGGCTGTCTCCACTAGTAACTGAACTTTGCTCACAGTTTCATACTCAGATTTCCTTGGATGAGCTACTCCATCCCTCTAGAATGGTTTCCGGATCTTTGGCAGCCTTTCCTCTGCATAAACTTGAACACCCAGATCTGAAAAACTTTAATAAAAACAATTTGGAAAAAAAAAAGATATGACGCGGGAAATTTGAAAGTACGCCGGCGTATCAGTAGATACACTGGCGTACTCGCTCTGTGGATCTGCCCCATTTTGTCTCATTTTTCCTAATAAAAAAAAAAATTGAAAAAAAAAAAAAAACTTGAACACCCAGACAGGTCTAGCAGCCGGCAGCCACCTGGATAGGACTCAGGCTTCAGGAACTGTATACACATCCACCCAGACCAAAGCCCTGGGCGGGAAGACTGACTTGATCCCCTGACTTCTTTCCTTTAAATAGCTTTTCCAAACACGCATCGCAGAAAATATGATTAGCTGAGAAAAGTATGCTTATCCATAACTTGCATATACTGTAGCACATCATACTAATGTCAAAGGCAACAGTGCCACCTACTGACAAAAGGGAGAAACCACAAATAAATGGAATTAGCACAGAAGTCATGCAATCACTAAACACTACAAATTAGCTAGGCTGGCTACCACCCAGCATAAGTAAATTTACCTGCAGCCCTATTGTAGGGACGAGGGGGCTACATTTATGTCCCTGGTAGGGAGATTCATTCTCTCGATTTTGTCCTGGGGTCTGTTATCACTAAAACTGAAAGACAATTCAAAATTTGGAGTGGTCACTGGAACAAGAAAAGAGGGGACATCTTCCAATGGGGACACCATTTCTGGTGACCTTAATGACTACCAGGGATTTTATTTCACTTTGAAGGCATTTCCAGTTGTAACAATACCAGAAGTAAAGAAAAATCTCAATGAGACATAGATGGCAAAAAACTGACAGTGGGTATAGCCTTCCTTTACTCTATCCAGAATAAAACAAAATCAGACACCTTTAAAAAAAAAAAAAGCATGTCCCACGATGTAAATCTATTGTCAATCATATTGTGATGTAGATCCTTGTCAATGATAATGAATGATGATCCCAACTCCTGTTGAAAGAGGAATTTGCAATTGCATATGACAATCCAATCATGGCGGACACTGGTGGCCTCCAGATGCTTGGGTAATGTTCTTCCTAGTGGAACTAGATGGTTATAATGCAATTGTCTGCCCCTTTGTTCCAATAATTTTTTAATAAAACAAGAAATGCTCAGATCAACACCATCTGACTGGTAAAAGTCTGTTGCAGCTTTCCAACAGTTTTTTTTGTGGGAGAACATTTTTACCCAGTACAGTAAATGTCTGTTGATCTTGTCAGAAATGCAGTGTCCTGTCTCTTTTTCACCCAGCAGGCCAAGATGGCGGACATCCAGACCTAGAGGGCTTATCAGAAGCAGTCAACTATCTTCCAGAACAAGAAGCGAGTGCTTCTTGGGGAGACTGGCAAAGAGAAGCTCCCAAGATACTACAGAAGCGTTGGTTTGGGATTCAAGACCCCCAGAGAGGCAATCGATGGCACATACATTGACAAGAAATGCCCATTCACTGGGAATGTGTCTATTCGCGGTCGCATTCTGTCAGGTGTGGTCACAAAGATGAAGATGCAGCGCACCATTGTTATCCGCCGGGACTACTTGCACTACATCCGCAAGTACAACCGTTTTGAAAAACGCCACAAGAACATGTCTGTGCATCTGTCCCCCGCCTTCAGGGATGTTCAGGTTGGGGATATTGTCACCGTTGGAGAGTGTCGTCCTCTCAGCAAAACTGTCCGATTCAATGTCCGGAAAGTAACGAAAGCTGCTGGAACCAAGAAACAATTCCAGAAGTTTTAATTGTAAAATGTTTCAGGTCAAATAAATGTGTAAAAAACAAAAAAAAAAAAAAAAAGAAATGCAGTGTCCTTATCACTTTCTGTAAGTTCACAAGTGCAAAGTTGCCCGATCACTCACAGGTGTAATTACAAATGAGCTGCTGAAATTAGCTGCAGGTGCCACCAGCTTCCCGTTGCTTTCATTGGGGCTACCTTCCACAGCTAAACCACTGCTGAGGTTCTTGCATATAATTGGTGTCATGCTCATTCCCAGCTGTGAATGTACCCTAAAACATAACATAAACATTGTTATCAGTAGAGGAGATGAACAACATTAGACATGTTTGAAGTCCAGTCTGTGTGACAACAATGTCTTCTCCCATAGATCCCATGGAGAAGAGAGTATAGATGTAAAAGGACAGGAAATGTGTAATTCTCCACATTACCAGCTCAAAATAAGTAAAGTAAAAAAACAAAACGTATACAGCCATCGCATTTTGGGACAAGTGAGCTGCAATATACTGTACAGTACAAATCTTTGGTTACTCTTTAAGTATTAGGGCTCCTTTATTTGCACTGTTGATGTTAACGCTGCCTATGAAAGCCTTCATTTCATGATAATTCATATTATGTGGATTGCTGTAAGAAGCAGTAAAAAAAAAATTCTTTGCCTTCTGTATGCTATCCATTTCTATGTTAGAAACCAAGTCCACCAGTCCACAGGAAGGAAGTAGTGTATGCCACTACCATTCTCATATTCACATAGGAGCATATTAAACTACCTTAGGGTAGTGGAATGTATATTAATTGCTTGTTGTGCATGTTCTACTATTTCTTCCATAGTAAGGGTGTTTAAAGCGGAGTTCCGGCCACAATTTCACTTTTTAAATATAAATTCCCCTGTAATACACAAGCTTAATGTATTGTAGTAAAGTTAGTCTGTAAACTAAGGTCCGTTTTGTTAGGTTGTTACAGCATTTAGACACTTTATAAAATAGAAATTGTCTGGGGCCATCTTAAGTGTGGGCATCATGAAGCCAGACTGTATGACTTCCTGGATTTCAGCCTTGCAGATCTCGCACATGCTCAGTGCTGTACAAGCAGTGTAATAGGTTTCAGATCAGTTTTCAGCACCTGTACTGTCCAAGTCACATGATTCTTCAAGACTGGGGAGTGCACAGACTCCTGGAAAGTTACACCCACTACATTCCCAGGAGTCCGTGTGGTGTAGGTTAGGAAGCTTAAGCACCTAGGTGCAGGAAGTGGGAAGATTAACTATTCTGCCTAGCAACAACACTTTGAAGGCATCTAAAAAAAAAAAAAAATTCTTAAAGGACTAATGACATTTTTTTAAAACTACTGATGTAATGTTATATTTATGGGTGGAACTCCACTTTAACTTATTGTCAGTGTCCAGTGTTGACCTTGTTGCCTATTAGCCTATTCTACAATTGCACAGGCATTTTTTTTGTAAATTGGCTATTTAACCTACTCTAGGAATATTGATTGAGCTATATGTTATTTTCTGGAATAAAGAGTATCTAATAACCCTGAAAGAAATGGAACTACCTTGGCAGGATACACACATTGGTACAGTACGTCCACTGCCCTTAGCAGTGATTCTGCCACCTGTCTGCTTTTAGACCAGCTGTCTTTTTCTCCAGCAATGTATGTTTGCCAAGAGATCAGGGAAGAAATACAGACTTTACGTGTATGGAGCAGGAGATGACACTGAACTGGAACTATGTTCAACCTTGTAGCTACATCACCATGCTGAGTATCTGAAATATTATCCTCTATATTCTTTTAGATAAATTCAAACTTTAAGTTTGAATTTAAGTGGTAAAAAACCCAATAACAAAAATGTAATATATTGCAGCTTACCATTATTTAAAGCGTACTTCCACTTTTGCAGCCAAATCAGGATAACACCTGCTTCATATTTGTTACATGTTCCTATTCACATAAAAAAATGCAGTTTATCTTTTTAGATGCTTTATTCTGAATCCTCCAGCACTGTGAAATCCTACTAGTTCTCTTTGTTTATGGAAGGACTGAGCTGCTGTATTTGCCATAAGTAATCTTGTCTGTATTATGCAGGCAGATTTTCATTATCCGTTGCAACATTCTGTCCTAACAAAGGGTTAAGGCTCCATGCACACAAGTGTGTGGTTTTAGCAGTGTTTTTCCCTTGTGTGTGTCAGCATTTTGCTGGCATCCAGCAATTTAGCTCGATGTTAAGGAGTGGGCTGGCAAGCTGGCTCCTGTGACCTTAAAGCGGTGTTCCACCCAAAAGTGGAATCTCCACTTAATTGACTACTCCCCCATCCCCCCTCCCAGTGCCACATTTGGCACTTTTCAGGGGGGACAGGTACCTGTTTTTGACAGGTACCTGTCCCCACTTTCGGAAGGCACCATCCCTCAGAAGTTTGGCCCCCCTCTTCCTTTCTCTGCCACCGAGCCAATGAGAAAGTCAATTAGTAAAAGTGAGCTAAAACACAGCAGCAATTTTAAACAAGTCCTTTTATTAGAAAAATAATTGAACATTTTTACCCCCGGAGTAGAGCCAACATCAGTCATGATGAACACTGGCTGCAGACCCAGAAAAAAAAAAAAAAGAGATCTGCAGCTTACGCTGGCTTCCGCCAAATATATATATTATTTTAATAAAGGACATGGGGCCAGATTCACATAGAATTCCGGCGGCGTAACGTATTGAATTTACGTTACACCGCCGCAAGTTTTATGGGCAAGTGCTTGATTCACAAAGCACTTGCCTGTAAACTTGCAGCGGCGTAGTGTAAATCCGTCCGGCGCAAGCCCGCCTAATTCAAATGGGGCATGTATCATTTAAATTAGGCGCGTTCCCGCGCCGAACGTACTGCGCATGCTCCGCTTTGAAAATTCCCGCCGTGCTTTGCGCGAAATGACATCGCACCGACGTCATTTTTTGAACGTCAACGTGAGTTACGTCCTTTCCTATTCACGGACGACTTACGCAAAAAAAAAAAAATTTGAAATTCGACGCGGGAACGACGGCCATACTTTAACATGGCAAGTCTAAAGATAGGCCACGAAATACCAGCTTTAACTATACGCCGGGAAAAGCCGACTAGCAACGACGTAAGAGAATGCGACGGCCGCGCGTACCTTCGTGAATCGCGTAAAACAGCTAATTAGCATACCTGACGCGGAAAACGACGCAAACTCCACCCAGTGGGTGCCAAAGAATTACACCTACGATCCGAAGGCGTACGAAGCCGTAGGCCTGTCGGATCGAAGCCAAAAGCCGTCGTATCTTGGTTTATCAGTAGATACTCCGGCGTATTTCATCTGTGAATCTGGCCCATTGTATTCACTTATAGTCTAACCCAGATTTTGTTCTGACAGCAGACAGGAAGTCCACATATTAGGGGCTTGCCACTGATTTAATAACGGCTTATTCAAAGTCTGTATAGGAAAACTGAGACAGTTTAAGGAAGAAGTTTTCATTCGATTTTTCAGTATGTACATACTATATTGTGGTAATATAGTGAAATCTATTTAAGCAGTTTAGTATACATCTTTGTCTTAAACCATACTGTTTTAAACCATACAGCTACACATAAAGTTAAACACGTTTTTTTTTTTGTGATGGAGTACTGTTTGATTTTCGTCCTCCACATTGAAGTCTTCAGTTATGCCTGTGCTTATGAAATGTTACCCTCTATCTGATATTGGAGAGGAGGGAAATTCACTTCAGATAGGGGACCAGGACATTGAGCTCATCATTACATGACAAGTGATCAAACTTTGTTTAATGCGTCAAAGTACTGTATTTACCACTTGACCTGCAAAAAATTTACCCTTCTTCATGACCAGGCCATTTTTTTGCGTTACGGCACTGCATTACTTTAACTGACAATTCCGTGGTCATGCGATACTGTACCTAAATACATTTTACAAATGGCACGTTTTTACGTTCTGCTATAAAACACATCCAAAAAAAAGTATTCTTCAAAAACGTAGGCCAATATGTATTCTACTATATGTTTTTGGTAAAAAAAATAACAATAAAATAACAATAAACATATATTGATTGGTTTACGCAAACGTTATAGTGTCTACAAACAGATATATTTATGGATTTTCTTTTTTTTTTATATAGTAATTGCGGCGATTAGTGACTTATAGCCGGACTGCGATTTTTATATAATATATATATACTTTGCGAACAATCTGACTCTAATATAGTGACACGAACACAGTGATCAGTGCTACAAAAATACTAATTGTACTAATAACACTGGGAAGGAGTTAAACATCTAAGCTGATCTAACGGTTAACTGTGTGACTAGCCAGTGTTTGTTTACACAATGTAATGCTTTTGCTAAGGGAAGAGATGGATTTTAGTCCCTGTTTTGCAGGAACACAGAATACATCCCTTCCCCCCCTTGTCAGAACTGAGATATGTCTTCTTTACATAGGCATATCTCAGTTCTCTATGTAGTCCCATGATTGGACAGTGCCGGAGGACATGCAGTAGCTGACACCCGCAGATCAGCTTCTGCTGTGAATGATCAAAGCAGAATCGGCCCACCAGAGGCACACGCATGCCCCCTGCAGGTGGGGTTGCAGAATCACGTGTGTGTATAAACACGTGATTCTGCACAGGAAAATCACCCTGTAGCAGCAAAACTGCTATGGGGCAGATGTTCAGTGATTAAACCCAAAAATGTACACAAAATGAATATTGCATCTTATTAGTCCTTGGATGTGGTGGCTACATTTGTTTCCTTTTTTTCAGGCTAATTAAATTTTTAGAGTTAAAATAGTGCAGCGCAAACAAGGGGAAAAAAACATAAACAATAATATATTAAAATAATTCGTTCATAGACAGAAAGAATCCATGTGAAGAAAAAGTCCATATATAAAGGTGAATAAAATCCAATCGATTTTCTATCATGAAATGCAGGTGAATATGGGTGACCAAAGCAATATCCTCCACCTTGCAAAAGATGGCCTCTAGCTTTACATATTCGACCTTAAAAGGTCACTGGGCATATAAATAACAACCACGAAATCCTAGTGAGACGTCCGTGAGATGATTGGCAACTCAATATCGCAAACAACTCTTATTGCAGCAGTAAACTCCACCATAAAAGACACAAGAGAGGAGATCTAGTGCTCTCTTGCTCTCATGGAACACATGAGAGCACTAGATATCCTCTCTTTTTCTTCACATGGATTCTTTCTGTCTATGAACTAATTATTTTAACATATTATTGTTTATGTTTTTCTTTCCCTTGTTTGCGCTGCACCGTTTTCACTTATTTGCTTTGGGAATTTTTTATGAATTTATCCTTAGTGCTGGCTTGCATAATTTAATTTTTTTTCTCAATTTTTTTTCTCCAGCGCTGAATACCTCTTATTATTGTGCATAATTACATTTTTAGCACATACAAAAAATACTTGTCCATTTTACCAGAAATGCGGAGTCCTTACCACTCGTCTGAGCGGAAAATACTGCATATACAGTCCTGATCAAAAGTTTAAGACCACTTGAAAAAAAATCATACATTGTTGAATCTTAACAAGGTTCTAAGTAGAGCTTCAACATGCAACAAGAAGAAATGAGAGTGAGACAAAACTTTTTTTGAGCATTCAATTAATTGAAAATAACGAATAAACTGAAACAGGCTGTTTTTCAGCTGATCAAAAGTTTAAGACCGCACCTCCAAAAAAAAAACTAAACCCCCCCAAAACAGAAATCCAACTTCCAAACATGAACTCAGTAATGAGTAGCTCCGCCGCTATTGTTGATCAAAAATGTGTTTCGGCATGCTTGATGCAAGCGTTTCCATGAGGTGAGTGGGAACATTTCTCCAAGTGGTGAAGACAGCCGCACAAAGGCCATCTACTGTCTGGAACTGTTGTCCATTTTTGTAAACTTCCCTTGCCATCCATCCCCAAAGGTTCTCAATTGGATTTAGATCAGGGGAACACGCAGGATGGGCCAAAAGAGTGATGTTATTCTCCTGGAAGAAGTCCCTTGTCCTGCGGGCATTGTTTACTGTAGCGTTGTCCTGTTGAAAAACCCAGTTGTTACCAAACAGACGAGGACCCTCAGTCATGAGGAATGCTCTCTGCAACATCTGGACATAGCCAGCGGCCGTTTGACGCCCCTGCACTTCCTGAAACTCCATTGTTCCACTGAAGGAAAAAGCACCCCAGACCATTATGGCGCCCCCTCCACTGTGGCGCGTTGAAAACATCTCAGGTGGGATCTGCTTGTCATGCCAGTAACGTTGGAAACCATCAGAACCATCAAGGTTACATTTTTTCTCATCAGAGAATAAAACTTTTTTCCACCTTTGAATGTCCCATGTTTGGTGCTCTCTTGCAAAGTCCAAACGAGCAGTTCTGTGGCGTTTAAGGAGACAAGGTTTTTGAAGAAGTTTTTTGTTTTTGAAGCCCTTCAGTCTCAGATGCCGTCTGATGGTTATGGGGCTGCAGTCAGCACCAGTAAGGGCCATAATTTGGGTCGAGGATCGTCCAGTGTCTTGATGAGAGACCCTGCTTATGCAGTTCAGCAACCCTACCACGTTCAAAAAGGGAGAGTTTTTTTGCCTTTGCCATCACAACGTGTGACTACCTGACATAGAATGACAATGAATCCACATCTTTGCACAGATTTGGCCTTTTAAAGACATGTGGTCCTAAACATTTGATTAGCTGAAAAACAGCCTGTTTCAGTTTATTGGTTATTTTCAATTAATTGAATGCTCAAAAAAATGTTTGTCTCACTCTCATTTCTTCTTGTTGCATGTTGAAGCTCTACTTGGAACCTTGTTAAGATCCAACAATGTAAAATATGATTTTTTGCCATTTTTCAAGTGGTCTTAAACTTTTGATCAGGACTGTATGATGTTAGCTCCCTCTTAAATTACTAGTCGCAGCAATTTACCATTTAATGCAGTTAAACAAGTGCACACAAATTTGAAGCCCACCCTGTATTTATTATGGCTTTCTCCATAGATTCAGTTGAAGTGAGTGTAGGCATGAAGGACCAGGAAATGTAGTGTTTTCAGGATTTACCAGGTATAACTAAAAAGACATAAGCCTGAACAAATGAAAACGAATGCAGATACAACATCTAAGTACTGGTAAGATAGAATAGATAATTGTTTTGCTTTTGGATTTAGATACACTTTTTAAATCCCAAGTTTGTGGTAGAGTGCATCTTGGGAAGTTGCAAGTTGGGAACTCTTGTATAATGTTACTACCATAATTTGTGTAGTGTCCTGTGCAACAAAAAGTAATTACTTAGTCTTTTCAATTACCGGGCATACTGAAAGATAAAGGAAGAGAAATCAACATATCAATGTTTTACAGTAGCTTTTAGAAAGCAAATAAAGCACATCTCACAACCCTTGATTGATACAATATAGTCCTCCAGCAGTTTCCTGTATTTATTGTTTTTACACTGGCCCAAAAATAAATGCTAAGAGCTTGGCATCCTAAGTACAAAGACACATTTCAAAATTTTTAAAGGAAACACTTCTCAACAATGGCTGTGTGTGCTCACCGCTATTTGTTCTATACAGTCTGCTCTGCATGTTGTATATTGCACCAAGCGATTAAATTTGCTGGAGCTGTATAAATAAATGATGATAATAATATCTAAAGCAGATGCCATATTGTCTGATTTGCTTGGCTGGAGTTACAATGAAGAAGCATTAGTCCCTTAATACTTGAGAGCCACAGTGGTAAATGAAATGTGATCGTGTTCATGGGCTTTTATTGGCTCTTCAAGTGTCTATTATAGTAATAAGGCTCTCCAGGCTCCCAGACATTTAATTACTTTGATATAGGAGCCGAGGGAAAGAGTTAAAGCCGTGTACAGTCAGTTATGTGTGGTTTTGAAACAACCATTCAAAGTAAATGAAATAAATTGTACAGGTCAGCTAGGGGCTAATTCGTCCCAAGAGCTCAAGTATGAAAGAATCACCAAGAAGTCTATAAAATAGTGAATCACGTGACCCATGCTTGTAAATTTTCAATTGTGACGCCTAATTTCTAAGAGTCTTGAGCACAACTAGAATCTGCCAAAAATCACAGGAATGCAGTTACTTGCTTAAAAAGACTTGTGTGTGTGTTTCCCCCACTAAATCCAGTTGTATCAAAACAAAAAAGAGTATGAACCTCTATCACAATTTATTACTGTTTTTATTTCCACTGAGAGGATTCCTTTTTCTTCCTCTATGGTTACTGGGACAGAAAGCAAGTGCAAATAAACACAATAAAAACTGAAAATAGGTCTATAATTGTGTAAACCCTAACAATGAGCTCCGCTTGTTTTCCACATTTTAGTCTGCTAAACATACCATTGAAAGTGTTCTTTTTATTTCTGTTTGATAAGTTAGAAAAAGATTTATTTTTGTACTTACTATACAATATTTTTTTGAAGTCCATTGAGAGGCACAGGAATAGTAGATAATCTTAGACCGACGGGTTATACTGCTGACATCAGGAGGTTGTGACACTGACAAGAAAAAAAGTTAAGCCAGTCCCCTGTATAACCCTGCCTCCAACCATCATGCTTTAGTTTTGTGAGCAAGTGGTACACAAAACCAAACACACAGAGGGGCGAGAGCTATGTTTGTCGATGGACTTCCAATATAAAGTCCCTAAAGGTAAAGACCCAATTAACCAGTATAATGAGATGATTGCAAAGGTAAAGAATTGGAAAATGTACACAAGTTAGGGCCCTTTGTCAAATACTTCTTCACAAACAAGGAGGGTGTCATGAGTTCCTTGGAAGTTGCCAGGCCTCATAGAGGAACTTTTCAAGTACAAAACTTATAGAGAAGGTTTCTGAGGTGGCAAAAGCTAGAAAAGACCCGCTATACCTGATACAGCAGACTGATCCTCTGCGACCAGGGGTCTCTAAACTATGGCCCTCCAGTTGTTTAGGAATTACAATTCCTATCATGCCTACTCATGTCTGTGAATGGGACCTGTAGTTCCGGAACAGCTGGAGGGTCATAGTTTGGAGACCCCTGCTCTAGACACCTAGCAGAGTATTATTATACAGGATTATACAGGAGTATTGTGCATCAATTAGACTCAAAACAATAGCTTGCATGCGGTCATCAGGAATCTGGTCAAATGCAATCTTTAGAGAAGTAAGCTGTAAAGGTTCTGACTCTTAACCAGATTTAGTGAAAAGGGGCTCATACACTCAGAGATAAAATCCAAGTAGGGTCAGAGATAGGATCCACCGTAAATGGCACTTGGGCACATATTAAATGTTTTTGAATATATTGTTCTATTAGCCATGCAGAGATTGACACAAAACTAAAAGTGGATATAGAAAGCCTGATAGACATAGTGCAAGTCTCAGGCAATGTAGCTATTAAAGCAGCTGATAAGGATGATTCATTAGTAATAGGGTTTCATAGATCCAAAATACAGTTTGTTCTGGGGATACCAGTTTATCTCTCATGAAATAGTGGGGAGAGTACCGAATAAGGTCATCCGATACAACGGGACAGTCCTGTTAACAGACCAGTTGCAGTAATGGTAAGCAACTAAACCCAAATGAGACAAAGCTCAAACTTTAGGCAGTAGGTGCCCTGAGAGTTGAAGGTGGCCAAAGGCAGGTAGTGAAGCAAGACTGTGGATTGGATTATCCATGATGTGCTTCAGAAGCAATGGGGAGAGTTTTGCTTCTGAGCCAAAGGGTGGGAGGAAATTGTGCAATGCACACTCTCAACACTCTCCCTGGCAAATTAGGTCAGCTCTGAGTTCCCTCAGGTGTAATCCTTCAGTAAAAATATTTTTAGAGAGAGAATATTTTGGAAAAGGGTGGGGCAGCAGGATTTTCACAATATTCCCTCTTACATCCTCACTGAAGGAGTCATCTCCATAGGAAATATTTCCCGAGGGGTTTTAGCTGCAGGCCATCAGTCTCTCAACATGACATAGAAAGGGGAGAAAGCAGAGGGGAGAAAAATACCCAATATCCAGCCCAGCCGGCAAAAAGCCAGGAGGGACATCAAAGAAGAGGACCCGGACGAGCACGGGAACAGAAGTATCAAGACCACTGGAACTGCTCACCATAGTAGAGTTAGAAGATATGGTTAATTCCACTTCTGTCAGTGAGGGAAGTGCATTTGTGCTAAACCTCTGTGGATTGGGACAGTTCCTTCCCAGGTTTGACAAATGAGTTGCAGCAGCCCAAAAGCCTCTAAGCCAAATAGCTGAAGGATAGCTAGCAGAATATAATGATGGTGGGGACAAGGTTCTAATTCTACCAATGCCATGTCCTGGGAAAAGGATGGGTTGTGTCATTTATTATGAAATATTGATTATATTGAATATTGATAGTTTGTATTTTTTAATTAAGTTGGGCTTTTAGATTGTCTTCAGGATTTTTTTGAAGGAAAAGGCCTGTTTGTAAGGGGGGGATTGCAGTACCATTAGTGGCCAGGGGTAGATGCTGGAAGGCACTCTGTCTATTCTGAGCATGCAGGAGATAGATCTCAAAGATTTTGCTTGCCAGCCAATGCTGCCTGCCTGATTGCTTCTTTTGGAGTACTATGCACTCCCAGTACAGAGACCAGGGTCTGACTGAGAGCCCCGAGCCCCCTTCTAACAATCGGAACCCAGAACGTCTGAGTCTGGGTCACCTGATAGCTGTGATTGCCTCTGATTGGCTATCACAGTGATCAGTCACTGAAGTCCACCCCTGTGTTTTCTCTCTCTGTGAACGGAGGAGAGAGATACAATGGGGCAGATCCACGTAGATCGGCGCTTCTCTCCGCCGGGCGTAGCGTATCTAAGATACACTACGCCGCCGTAACTTTTTTTTTCGAATCCTCAAAGAATTTGCGCCTTAAGTTACGGCGGCGTAGTGTATCTTTGGCGGCGTAAGGGCGCGGAATTCAAATCGATGTGATGGGGGCGTGTTTTATGTAAATACGTCGTGACCCGACGTAAACAAAGTTTTTTTTTAACGTCGCATGCGCCGTCCGTGGGGGTATCCCAGTGCGCATGCTCGAAATTAAACCGGAACAAGCCAATGCTTACGACGGTGACGTCATTCTACGCAAATCCCTATTCGCGAATGACTTACGCAAACGACGTAAAAAAATTCAAAATTCGACGCGGCAACGACGGCCATACTTAACATCGAGTACGCCTCATAATAGCAGGGGTAACTATACGGCGGAAAAAGCCGAACGCAAAATACGTAAAAAAATGCGCCAGCCGGACGTACGTTAGTGGATTGCCGTAACTAGCTAATTTGCATACTCGACGCGGAATTCGACGGAAACGCCACCTAGCGGCCGGCGGAAAAAATACACCTAAGATCCGACGGCGTACTAAGACGTACGCCTGTCGGATCGATCCCAGATGCCGTCGTATCTTGTTTTGTAGATACAAAACTAAGATACGACGCGGGAAATTTAAAATTACGCGGCGTATCAATAGATACGCCTGCGTAATTCTTTTGTGGATCTGCCCCAATGTATATTTCTCCGTCTTTGCAGAGAGAGAGAGGGAAAAAAAACGTGAGTAAAAAAAAAACCTAGATCAAGGTTTGACCCAAGTTAGTGTTTGGGTAGGGTCAGTATTTTCCTTTAATTAACCACTGCGATACGGCACAGCATTATTTTAAGTGACAGCGACATTGTACCCGAATAAAATGTATGTTCTTTTCTCCCATAAATAGAGCTTTCTTTTGATTGTATTGATCATCTCTGTAAGAAAAATATATATTTTTTTTACTTTTTGCTATAAAACGTATCCAATAAATAAAAAAAAAATCTAGGGCCAGATCCACATACAAATTGATCGGCGCAGCATATGTGAGATACATGTAACTTACTTTTGGCTGCTTTGAATCCTCAAAGAATTTGCGCCGTAAGTTACGGCGGCGTAGTGTATCTCTGGCGGCGGAATTCAAATCGGCGATTAGGGGGCGGGTTTCATTTAAATGAAGAGCGTCCCCGCGCCGAATGAACGGCACATGCGCCGTTCCGAAATTTACCGGCGTGCATTGCACTAAATGATGTCGCTAGGACGTCATTTTTTTTACTTAGACGGGATTTACGTACATTCCGATTCACGGACGACTTACGCAAAAAAAAGAAAAAATTCAAATTTCGACGCGGGAACGACGGCCACACTTAACATGGCAAATCTAACTATACGCCGCAAAAAAGCAGCTTTAACTATACGCCGGAAAAAGCCGACTAGAGACGACGTAAGAGAATGCGGCGGCCGCGCGTATGTTCGTGGATCGTCGGAAATAGCTAATTTGCCGCGGAAAACGACGTGAACGCCACCCAGTGGACGCCGGCGTATTGCATCTTAGATCCAAAAGGCGTACGAGGACGTATACCTGTCGGATCTAACCCAGATGCTGTCGTATCTTGGTTTGAGGATTCAAACTAAAGATACGACGCGGGTAATTTGAAAGTACGCCAGCGTATCAAGTAGATACGCCGGCGTACTCTGTCTGTGGATCTGGCCCCTAATGTCTTATTCAATTTAGGCCAATATGTATTCTGCTAAATATTTTTTGGTAAAAAAAATAGGCATATGATTGGTTTTGCGCAAAAGTTAAAGCATTTACAAACTATGGGATATTTTTATGATTTTGTTTTACTAAGGATGGGAGCGATTACCGACTTATAGCTGGACTGTGATATTGTGGCAGACAGTCGAGACACTGACACTTTTTGGGGACCAGTGACACCAATACAGTATTCAGTGCTAAAAATATGCACTGTCACTTTACTTATGACACTGGCTGGGAAGGGGTTAACATCAGGGGTGAGCAAAGAGTTAAATGTGTTCCTAGCCTGTGCTTTACTAAACTGTGGGGGAGGTGCTTTTACTAGGGGATAGCAAAGATATGTGTTCCTGCTTATCAGGAACACAGGATCAATGTCGTCCCTGCTAACAGAATGGCAATATGCCTTGTTTTCATAGGTAGACTGCCGTACTGCCTGTGTAACAAATAATCAGCGGGTGCCGGTGGACATCAAGTCCACAATGCCTGCTAATCGGCTCCCGCTGTGATTAATCGCAGCGGGAGCGAGCCTTCGGCAGCTCGCTTGCGTGCCCTCAATTTGCAAGTCCTGGATCACATAGTACGTGCAGGAGAGCCGACTTACCGGTTGGTAAGCAGCTAATGTCAGTGTGTTTTAGGTAGGATAACAAAAATATTAAAAATTGTGCACTATTGTTTCTGTGCAGTACTATGGGTACAAAAAACAATTGTCATACACATATATGGTATCGCTGCGATCATCAGGAGTGGGAGAATTTATTTTGGGTTGTTCTTTGGTGGTAGGTTATGGTAGTAGTAAGAAATATACAGCTACATTTTAAAAATGTTTTTATTGTTTTACTATTTTGGGCCAGGTTTCCTTTGAGAATAAAAAGAAAAATTGGAAGATATCTGTAACAGAATGGGCCGTGACACCCAGAGACTTTGGAAGGATGGGGGGTACTCTTGTGCCAGCGTCACTAATGCCTCTTTTGGGCATAGGGTGACTGAGAAATATTAATTATAAATTACATGAGATGGGACATTACTGATAATTCATGTTTTGCAGGATATCTTGGAATTTTACAGGTTGTTAAAATCTGACTCCAAATGGAGTGTTTTCATTCAATGGGGGGACACATGCTTTTGAGGTGTTAATTGCATAGACTCCTAAGAGACATTCCATTGTCCATTGTGTTATGCTGTGATGCTAATACTGTGTTGTGTCTATTGTACTGATTAAGTCCGGAAGGTCAGATGTCTCCTTTCAGGCCCCGTACACACGTCCGAGGAACTCGACGTGCCAAACACATCGAGTTCCTCGTCGAGTTCTGTGTTGAAGCCGCCGAGGATCTCGGCGAGCCAACTTTCCTCATTGAACAACGAGGAAATAGAGAACATGATCTCTATTTGGCCCGACGAGTTCCTCGTCGGCTTCCTCGGTGAAAAGTGTACACACGACCGAGTTTCTCGGCAGAATCCAGCTCCGATCGAGTTTCTGGCTGAATTCTGCCGAGAAACTCGGTCGTGTGTACGGGGCCTCAGGGGTAGGGAATTAGCATGTCAATTATGTTTAGTAAAGGAATGTGTTTGTGTGAAAAGTCTATTGATGATACTACGTGATAGGAATAGCAGGTGAGAGTCATAACGCCTGACTTCTCAGCTGTAGTAATAAGGTCATGTTAAATCGGTGCCAAAACGTCTGACATAGAAATGTGTATTATGCAGGTGAATCACTTAGTGTCGGAGTCCGGACATCTGGGGAATAATTAACTTCTCTGGATGTCATTATCTAAAAGAATGTGATTGAAGCCCCATTGTGTGATGTGTGGGTGGAGAGTTCCTTTGTTCCTTTGAATACTGTAACAAGCCTGTACTGCATAAAAAGCTGAGAGCTAACCATTAAAGTTCGTTCATACATTTTGACTCAGAGAACGGAGCTTGTCTCGTCTTTCTGGGGAATTGGTATGGATCGTGTCTGTTGGGTGGTTGGAGTGTCAGATAAGCTGTCGTGGTTGATGGAATGGGAATATCGTAAACAGTGGTGACCGTTACTAAATCCATTACCATTTACCACAAAATAAAAGCCCAATTTATCCTGAAAAAAAACAAGGTATAATCCACCTCGATACACAAAGTAGTTTTGATGATGGGTACAGTTTTACACATGTCAAAGTTGCAAAACTGGGCTTGGGCATTACGATTTGTTTTACCCTTAGGCATGAAGGGGTTAAATCACTAAATGTATATCATAGCCTTGCACAAACACATCTGCTATATAATACAAACAAAGGATGATATTGTCCCCATGGTTGATGTAAAAAATGGGGCATTAGTCACTTGCTATTTCTTCAACATGTTTTACGGTTCAATAGCATGCTCCAACGGGAAGGCAAACAGTAACAATAGTGAAATTGCAGATAAAGACAACAATTATATAAATAGAACAATACGACCAGCAATTGTATATAAAATAAGTGCACTGAAGGTCTCTCTGGCATGACAGGGCATAGTACCTCAAGCATGTATTGGCCCACCTGCAGCTGGTGGTAGATTCCTTGAAACCCAGTAGTCCATGGATACACTATAATACTGAAAGTATTGGGACGCCTGCCTTTACACACAAGAACTTTTATGGCATCCCAGTCTGTCCGTAAGGTTCAACATCGAGTTGGCCCACCGTTTGCAGCTATAACAACTTCATCTCTTCTGGGAAGGCTGTCCACAAGATATAGGAGTGTGTCTATGGGAATGTTTTACCATTCTTCCAGAAGTGCATTTGTGAGGTCAGGCACTGATGTGGACGAGAAGGCCTGGCTCACAGTCTCATCGCAAAGGTGTTCTATCAGCTTGAGGTCAGACCAGTCAAGTTCCTCCAACCCAAAACGCGCTCAGTCATGTCTTTTTGGACCTTGCTTTGTGCAGTGGTCCAAATAATATGGTGGAGGGGGGATTATGGTGGCGGGTTGTTTTTCATGGGTTGGGCTTGGCCCCTTAGTTTCAGTGAAGGGAACTCTTAAGGTGTCAGCATACAAAGACATTTTGGACAATTTCATGCTCCCAAATTTGTAGGAATAGTTTGGGGATGGTAATTTCCTATTCCAACATAACTGCACACCAGTGCACAAAGCAAGGTCCATAAAGACATGAATGCGTGAGTTTGGGGTGGAGGTACTTGACCGGCCTGCACAGAGTCCTAAACTCAACCCGATAGAACACCTTTGAGATGAATTACAGCGAAGACTTTCAGCCAGGCCTTCTCATCCAACATCAGTGCCTGACCTCACAAATGAACTTCTGGAAGAATGGTCAGACATTCCCATAGACACACTCCTAAACGTTGTGGACAGCCTTCCCAGAACAGTTGAAGTTGTTATAGCTTGCAAAGGGTGGGACAGCTTAATATTGAACCCTATGGACTAAGACTGGGATGCCATTAAAGTTCATGTGTGTAAAGTCATGTGTCCCAATACTTTTGGTAATATAGTGTATGGTTGCATGTAAGCATATTCATTTTGTGTGTGAAGCAACAAGCGGACTATTGTCCAACTCCAGCTAACACATATTAAGCCATTACAACAACAGACTTTTTTTTGTTTGGCACAGAGATTTAACCTATATGAAAAAAAGCTTACCCCTGTAAGCACCCCCGGCAGTGTTTTATGTTTATAACCACTGTCACTTTTGCTGGACAGCTTGGCCTACATGTAAATGTAGAGAAAAGCAGAAAGACATTGTAAAAAAGGAATGCATATGCTAAATGCTATCATTACAGGTGTTAACCCCACACACTCACCAGAATACAATATTTTCTTCCATAATGCTCCTTTAAACAGTTGGTTGTTGACCCATGAATGGGTACATTAAATTGACACAATTGGTCATAATAGAGTAGCATACAAAGACATATACCGCACAGCCAGCCAAGAATTTATACACTTCATAGGTATTAATTATTATTTAGCTGCAGTAAAGGGATGAGCATATTACACTTCTGTGCGTCTCCTAGTGACTATTTGGCTACTAGAAAACTCAGAAATCGTGATATTAGCTAGCAAAATTTAAAGACCAAATTAAAGGGAGAGTCGGTGTTCCCTGAGGTTTTATTGCATGGAAATTCATGAGTCGGATGTGTTAGTTGAAGTGAATTTGCAAGACTTTTATCACACTGATAGCTGGGATAGATTTTGTCTCTCACAGTATCCTAAAGACTTTTAATTAAATTGGGAGAAAATTATCTAGACTGGAGCCCTGCTGCCTCTCTATTTTGCACTGATTCATTACCAAACATTACTTTTTTCATTTTAAAATATTCCTTTAAAGACCGTCTCACCAGTAGTTTAATAATCTCACACGTCACAAATAAAGCCATCCTGCACTTTTCTATCACATGCTTCCACACAATAGGGTTTGCTTAATGAAGCAAATAAGTAGTTTGCTTAATGTACTCATTCTCCATTTTTTATCCAACAAATCTACTTACAGTCTACAGATCTGATGATCCTCAGAAGTTTTACTCAGATTTTCTAAATAAAAATTGTCTTTTCAAATACACAATTGCATCATATTGATTGTGATGCCTTGCTGTAAAATGATCAGCTTTGCACTACAATTAGAAACTGTTCTGTTACACTATGTGATTTATTATTGCTCTGTAGTGATGGACGAACATCCGATGGGACGGTTCGCGAACGCTAACCGCAAACTTTTTGCAAATGTCCGCGAACCGCAAGTTCGCGGCGGGCCCCATTGACTTTAATGGCAGGCGAATATTAATAACCTTCAGGTCATATTTGCAGCCACAAAATACTTACTAGCTGTGCACAAATAGTCCCACAACATGGACACTGACCTACCAGAAGTATTAAGTAAAAAAACGGATACATACGTAAGTGCCTGCCATTACAAGCCCCAAAAATTAGCCGACAATCGTTCACCTGACAGCAAACAACTTTGTATTCTGTGGCTGGAGGTACATTAAGCTATTCACCGGATACAGAAGTAAGTGTCGGCCATTACAGGCCCCAAAAATTAGCCCACAGGTGTTCACCTGACAGCAAACAACCTTGTATTCTGTGGCTGATGGTACATTAGGCATTGTAACAGCACTGGTGAATGGAGTGAACCACAACTGCGGTTAGCAAGGAATTCAATGCGATTCTCTATGTGACAACTCAGTATTAGGCCCCAGGCGTGACTCCTCGCAACAGGAGTTTGGGGGATCTATACATCATCTCTGTGTCACATAAAGAAAGGTGTTGAGCTACTAAGCATGGACGCATTGCAACATGCGACCAAGGCTTAGCATTTAAAATTAGTTCAAGGTCATTACCCCAATACACCACTACGTGCAGGTGATTATCAGTAAGGGACCCCAGGCGTCACTCCTAGCAACAGGAGTTTTTGGGTTCTCTACATCATATCAACCTTAGCATGTAGAGATGTATTTAGGCCACTAGGGGAGATGCTATGAAATAGAATCAACCCCTAGCATAGAAAAGTTAGAGCGAACATGTTCAGCAATTAGGACAAGGCCTATAAGTATTTTATACTTCTGTCAAGCACGTAGTAAATTGTATTTGTAGTAACAAGTATTAATTGCATACGAGAGATAGTGTAGCTCAGGTACTTTGAGGATACACTTATAATACACAAGTTGTACTGGCAACTAATAGAAAGGTATGAGAGGCAATATAGCTCAGGTACTTTGAGAGTACATATAGTATTAATAGTAACACGTATTAATTGCATATGAGAGGCAATATAGCTCAGGTACTTTGAAGGTACATATAGTATTTGTAGTAACACGTATTAATTGCATATGAGAGGCAACATAGCTCAGGTACTTTGAGAGTACATATAGTATTAGTAGTAACAAGTATTTATAGTGTGGGTTGTGATACCGGTGCAAAAAACAAAATAAGTACTAATATAATTATAGTGCTCAGTCTGCTGCAGTTGTGATTTACTCCACCAGGTGGTGCAGCAGTGGGATTGCATATCATATGATTACATGCTGTTTATCTTTTTGGAGCTGGTGAGTGCATAGCAAAATAGGAGGTGGTGGTGACACTTATATTTAAGGTGGTAAAGTCACGGATTTTCTTGCAGCAAGGCACAAATTTCTGCACGTATTGGAAACATGCTTTGAGGACTTTGCATTAATGCACGATTTACTGGACTATTTTTTTATATAGATCATTTATAGTTTTGTATTTACTTATATTTATCCACATCATTGATTGTCAGCGCTTTGGAGCTTCTGAGTTTGCGCAAAAAGGGGGTTTATTTACTTATGTGATCACATCACAATATATATTATTTTTTTGGGGACAACGTTTGCACTATATATAAGTTTGTTCATGATTGATATGTGTAGTTTAGTCATATTTATTTTATTTTTCTGAAGTCAGCGCAGTAGTACATGTCAATTGTAGTAACAAGTATTAATTGCTTATGAGAGGCAATATAGCTCAGGTAATTTGAGAGTACATATAATATTTGTAGTAACAAGTATTAATTGCGTATGAGAGGAAATATAGCTCAGGTACTTTGAGAGTACATATAGTATTAGCCCACATCCACAGGCGTTCACCTGACAGCAAACAACTTTGTATTCCGTGGCTGGTGGTACAATAGGCATTCACCGGATACAGAAGTACGTGCCGCCCATTACATGCCCCAAAAATTAGTCCACAGGCGTTCACCGGACAGCAAACAACCTTGTATTCTGTGGCTGGTGGTACATTAGGCATTCACCGGATACAGAATAAAGTGTCGGCCAGTACAGGCCCAAAAAATTAGCCCACAGGCGTTCACCAGAATTTGAATGAAACATGGTCTACTGGTCACATGTGTTGAATTCCTCCGAGATCCATGCCTCATTCATTTTTAGAAATGTGAGTTAGTCAACACTGTTGTGAGCTAGGCGAGTGCGCTTATCGGTCACGACCCCCCCTGCTGTGCTGAATGTCCTTTTGGACAGGACACTGGAAGAGGGGCAAGCCAACAGTTCCATTGCAAATTGTGCAAGTTCTGGCCAGAGGTCAAGCCTATAATAATAGTGCAGCGCAAAACAAAAAATTAAATAAAGTGACAAACACATTAAGTATTAATTAAATAGAGTCCATAAAGAGTGCTCAAGTGCAAATATGATCCAAAACGGAACAAACGAGTGCAAGCCTGCCCACCCCGTAGTCCAGGGGTTCATCACTTAACTGATGATGCCCTGAATGTGACTGACCAGTTTGATGATCTCAGAAGTCTGCATGAGTCGCGCATTAGCAGCCACTGGCTCGGTGCAAAAAAATCAAGCTTCCCAGAACCTGTCCTGCTGCAGAGTTCGTACAGGTAGTTGTTTACTGCATGTTTCTGCTGGAGCAGCCTATCAAGCATATACAATGTTGAGTTCCATCGCTGCACAACCAAGTTCACAACGTGTGCCATGCATGGCACGTGCGTAACTGTTTCAGCGCGCTCAGCAGATTGGCACCGTTGTCGCACACCACTTTATCAACTGTCAAATTGAGCGGTGTTAGCCACTGATCTGTCTGTGAACGCAAAGCTGAAAGGAGTGCAGGACCAGTGTGGCTCTTGTCTTCCAGGCACAACAGACACAGCACAGCATGGCAACGTCTCACGTGGCATGTAGAATAGGTTCTGGGGATCTTGGGAGGTGCAGTGGAAGAGACGGTAGCATCGGAAAATGAGGAGTCAGCCGAGGAGGAGAGGGAGGATGGAGGAGGAGGAGAAGAAGAGGCAGGGCTGCATGCAATCCGTGGCGGTAAAAACCAAATCTACATGGGTGCCACGGGTTACATGCTTGATGGCCGTCATAAGGTTCATCCAGTGGGCAGTGAAAGTTATATACCTTCCCTGCCCGTGTTTGCTAGACCACGTGTCTGTGGTCAGATGTATCTTGGCATCGACACTGTGTGCCAGAGATACATTCACTTGCCGCTGAATATAGCCATATAGCTCTGGGATGCCCTTCTGTGAAAAAAAAATCCTTCCTGGGACCTTCCATTGTGGTGTTCCAATTGCCACAAATTTTCAAAAGGCCTCCGAGTCCACCAGTTTATATGGCAGTAGTTGGCGGGCTATCAGTTCCGACAAGCCATCGGTCAACTGTTGGGCAAGAGGGTTATCCGGCGTCATTGTTTTTTTTTTACGATCGAACATTTGGGCCACGGAAGCCTGCCTTTTTTCAGAAAAACATGAGGAAGGCATGATGGAAGGTGCAGTGGAGGACAATTGTGAGCATAGAGGGGAAGAAGAAGGAGAAGAGGCTGGACGGTGAGAGCCTGGAGTGTGGCTTTGTGGGTTCTGATGGCGTTGCTCCCACTGGGCTCGGTGATGGGAGGCCAGGTGCCTTCTTAAGGCGGTCATCCCTAGGTGAGTGTTTGGCTTACCACAACTTATGCGTTGACTGCAAAGGCTGCAGGTGGCAACACTGTTGTCTGCAGCGGACACATTAAAAAAAGCTTACACTGCGGAGCCATGGGCCGGCGTCCTGGGAGCGCCAGATGTGACCGTACATGGTTGATGGCTCGCTCCTGATACATTAGGAGTCTGGTTTGTCCCTTTTGTGCAATGTAAGTTTGGCCTGCTTCTCCTCCCTATTTGCTGGTGCATCTCTCCCTTTGAACTCCCCTCCTCTTCCTCTCTTGTGGGCACCCACGTGATGTCTGTAGACACGTCATCGTCGACGTCACCTTCCCCATCACTAACAATAGAGTAGGCAGCAACAGCGGGCACCTACCTCCTTGGGCTGATCTGAGTACTGTCGTCAGACTGCTGAGTGCCGGCTGTTGCTACCTCCTCTTTCTGATCCAATGCCAAGAATGGCTGCGCATCCAAAATGTCTTCTGATGGATTGAAAAATAATTCCTGTGACTCAAGCGGAGGATATATGGTGGTGGTGTTGGTGGCGAGCCACTCAACCAAGTCTGGTGCGTTCTTTGACGTAATCGAACAAACATTGTGCCACTTCCCACTTTGGCTCAGGCCTGGTGCTCCTGCCCTACCCCTACCACCCCTGCAGAAGGGCCTGCTTCTTCCTCTGCCTGTCATTTTTTAAATGACCCTGTGACAAAGTCTCTAGAGAATCGCAGTACATGTGGAAGAAGGTATATAACAAAATCTGTCATTTTGGGGGGCCACTGGTTTATCGCACCAGTTGTGAAACTTTTTCTTCTGAAAATGTTGTTAATGTGTGTAGCAGAGGTAACGCCGCGAAAGAGGCAACAATTCAGCAGTAACCAAATACACTGCCAGTCACAATGCTGCACAATACAAATCCACTATAATATGCTTTCTATATTCAAAACGATATTATAAGTGTATATTACACCTATATACTGCAGAACAAGTAGTACACCTATACCAGTGCTTGAAAGGACTTTTGTGGATCTGTTAGATAACGATTTGTGTCACTATAGTCTGTCCCTGCTCGAAACAGCAAACTGTCCCTACACTGACGAAAAGTATATGAATGTATTACACACCTATGTACTGCACAGCAAGTAGCACACCTATACCAGTGCTTGAAAGGACTTTTGTGGACCTGTTAGGTAACGATTTGTGTCACTACAGTCTGTCCCTGCTGGAAACAGAAACCTGTCCCTACACTGGCAAAAAGTATATTAATGTATTACACACCTATGTACTGCACAGGGTAACATGCAATGAAAATAAAAAACAGCATTTTTTCTTGCAAATTATTGGATGATAAAATCAGCAGAGATTCCCCTCATTTCAGATCTTCCCCTCAGATCTACAGAAACTGCACTTCCAAGTGCACTTTCAGTGCACTTGTAGTGCAGAGTGGATTTGCCCTTAGTAAATCAACCCCATTGTGTGTTTTTTTCAAAAGTGTCGCTCTTCTTTTATTAATAGCGCAAAAAATAAAAACTGCAGAGGTCATCAAATACCTCCAAAAGAAAGCTCTATTTGTGGGAAAAAAAGGATGTCAATTTTGTTTGGGTCCAGCGCCACACAATCGCGCAATTGTCAGTAAAGTGATGCAGTGCTGTATCGCAAAAAATGGCCTGGTCATTGAGCAGCCAAATCTTCCCTGGCTGAAGTGGTTAATATGTACAAGCAAAGGACCTACTACCTACTTGCCAGGTATAGGTGACCATGTCAGTGTCCCTTGTGTCTGCACCATTCCTATCATACCGGCAGCAGTGCGGCCACTTTATGGGGGTGCCAGACCAATTTGTCTTGCGGCCCAGTCCAACTCATTAGACTGGGCTACACTGAAAGTGTAGCGCAAGCCGGCTGTGACTCTGTTCATGCTGCCCCCCTTCAAAGTGCTGCCCTAGGCCTGTACATACAGGAGTGAGAGGAAATTGCCTTTATGGGTAATATCATTTGAGTGTAGCCAATGAAGTTAGTATTGTGTTTGTTTTTTAGTAAAAAGCAGAAAGAAGTCCAGTAAGAGTACCTCGTGGAACTGTCTGTAATACAATATTATTCTTGTTTAATTTTATTTATTTATTTTCAAATACACCATTTAACTTAAAGGGGTGGTTCACCCTAAAAACTACTTTTTTTTATTACACTGGCCCCCCACATTACAATACGATTAAGGCTATTATTATTTTTTTGATGCTGTACATACCTTTGTACAGCATATTCACCCGTGGCTTCCGGCTTGCGTGTCCCGCGGGAGTGGGCGTTCCCCCGTCGCGTAAGCCGCGTCACGATTGGCGAAAGGAGCCGAACGGCGATGCGCATACGCTCCTTTTGCCAACCGTGACGCGTCTTACGCGACGGGGGGGAGCTCGTTTTTGGTCAAAACGTCAATCACAGACATGTTAGGAATGCCCACTCCCGCGGGACTCGCAAGCCGGAAGCCACGGGTGAATATGCTGTACAAAGGTATGTACAGCTTAAAAAAAATAATAATAGCCTTAATCGTATTGTAATGTGGGGGGCCAGTGTAATAAAAAAAAGTAGTTTTTAGGGTGAACCACCCCTTTAAAAATGTAACTATTACAACCATCATGGACACCCTTTTATTTAACAATATAAATTAAATTAATCCCCCTATATACACATCGGCTTAACAATTTTTTTACACTTCATCGCACATGGTTAGAAAACGGAAAATTGTATACTCACCTTTCCGTAATTTTCCTTTCCTGTCGCATCTTCATGGCAGCATACACCTTTGGGTTGTGGCTCCGCCTCCACAACCTGATAGGACCGCATAGCTATTAAACCCAGAGAGGGCCCCCGTCCAAGTATTCTCAGTATATATAAACCTCACCTCAGATGGGTGGGCATCTGTATGCTGTCATGAAGATGCGACAGGAAAGGAAAATTACGGAAAGGTGAGTATACAATTTTCCGTTTTCCTGTCGCATCATGGCAGCATACACCTTTGGGGAATAACTCGCAAACTGGGTGGGTCTGAGCATAAAGTCAAGTTTATTTACATGGAATAGAGGTGTTGGACTGAATAATCGCTCGTCCAAACTCTGCCATGGACAATCTGACAGAGTCCACCTTGTAATGATATATAGAGGTGTTTGTAGATGACCAAGTCGCTGCTCGGCAAATCGTTTCCGAGGGCACCCTGCATTAGGCCACCCAGGAGGTCCCCATTGCCCTTGTGGAATGTGCTTTCAAGCCCTCAGGTATTTGTGTTTGACTCAGTGAATAAGCCATTTTGATAGTCTTCATCAACCATGCTGCTATGGTGCGAGAGGTTGCCGCTTGCCCTCTCCTAAAGCCACGTGGGATAACCAGGACGTTTTCAGACTTCCTAAGGTCGTTGGTTGCCGAGAGGTACGCCAGGATATTGGTTCTCACATGCAGCGGATGTAGTTTCTCTTGTTCTGTGGAGAGAGCAGGAAAGTTATTCTCCCGATTGAAGTGGAAGGAGGGAGGATGAAACCTTGAGAATGAAGCGATCAGATGGTCTTAAGACTACTTTGTCTGGGTAGACGATTAGGTATGGCTCCTTTGCCAACAGAGCCTTCATCTGAGACTATCTGGCCGATGTTATCCCTATTAGGAAGGTGACCTTGAGGTTAGGTCCCACAAGGAGATGTTTTCCAATGGAAAGAATGGTTCATGGGATAGAACTTCTAGTACAATCGAAAGATCCCAGGTCAGGAGGGAAGGCTTTCTGGGGGCCTTATCTTTAGGCAGGCCCTCTGGAAATGAATGACGAGAGGCTCTTGCGCCCATTTGACTCCTTTCATGGCAGATAAGACTGATATGTGGCCTTCCAGGGTACTTGACACAAGGCTTTTCTCTAAGCCTAACTGGAGAAACTCAAGGATTTGAGCAACTGTTGGAGATGACGGGTTCCAGGCTTGTTGCTGTGCGACTGAGAGAAACTTCTCCCATATCCTCTTGTAGTTACTGTTGGTGGTGTACCTTCTGGCTTGAAGAAGAGTCTCTACCACTTTTTGAGAGCAACCTTGGTCTAGTAACCTAGCCCTTTCAATCTCCAGGCTGTCAGGTGCATTCTTTGTGGGGTTTGGATGAAGAAGTTTCCCCTGAGAGAGTAGATCCTCTGCTGGTGGAAGGGGTAATGGCCTTGCTGTATTCAGCTGAAGGAAAGTTGTGAACCATGGCCGCCTCGGCCAAAAAAGAAGGACTGCTATTATTGTTGATGCTGACCTTATGAGCCTGAGAAGAAATCTTAGTATGAAAGGTGTCGGGGGAAATATGTAACCCAGACAAAGGTTCCAGTCGTACTTGTCAAATACCTCTGGCACTTCGCATTGTCTGGTGTTGCTGCTAAATCTATATCTGGCATGCCTCAAGTTCGGTTATGAGAGAGAATGCTTGTTGGCTCAGAGTCCATTTGTTGCTGGAAACAAAGCTTCTGCTTAGTGTGTTGGCCAGCTGGTTCTTGGCTCCGGGGGCATACATCGCCCTTAGCCACGAGAGGTTCAACTGCGCCCACTCCAAGACTGGGCAAACTTCCTGCATCATGGAGCGACTTCTGGTGCCACCTTGCCTGTTGATATAGGCAACTGCCACCCTGTTGTCCATCTTCAACAGGACTTTTCCCCTTCAGAAGACTGAAGGCCAGGAGGGCTTGGAACGCTGCTTTCATTTCTAGGATGTTCGATACCACCTCCTGTGTCTCGAATGGCCAACGGCTTTGGACTGCAAAGTGCTGGTAGTGTGCTCCCCAGTCCTCCCTGCTGGTGTCCGATTGGGTTCAGGGGAGGGGATAGGGAGGGATGCAAACTGGTAGAGGAATTGAGAGTGAATTGGGACTAGTAGATGTCTGATAAACCTACAGAGCATCCAGTCTCCCAGGTTTATGAATAATGTAATTGATTGGAGGTTTTCCAACTTGCACAACTCCAACTTCCTGTGCTTGTCAATTTTTTTTTTTAACTGGGCACAGATTACCTGATTATTTTTTTATTTTTTTTAAACAGCTAAAAACTGGATCAGAACGTTTTACTTTTCCATAAACGCTGGTAGCCTGGCTGACTGGAAGAGAATGAAAGGTGGACTTTCCACCTCTCAAAGTTATATGATCGTTATGCTTAATGAATTATGCTCCTGCATGGGGGAGTTTGTCAAATTATTGTACCAGAAATGTGGACCTCCCTTAAACTTCCACCAGTGTTACACAAATATAGCTGATATGGCCACTGATCCTGAAGGTTTTCCATTTAGGTATGTGCATGAAGCTTCAGGCACCCTCTGGATTAGTGCGCCCCTAAAGGGACGTCCACATTCTTTTAAGACAGGAGCCTTAGATCTTTAGGGCTTCAATAATGAAGATTGGGTACTTCTCCAGTTCATTACTAATCTTTTTCCCGGTCCGTAGGATTTTGCATCCGTGTATCCACTTGGGGGTCGCCACCTGTATGCTGGAATTTTCTTTCTTTTTTTTTGTCAGATGATATTCGCACTGACCTGCTAATGGTCAC
Source organism: Rana temporaria (assembly GCF_905171775.1). NCBI lineage: Eukaryota > Metazoa > Chordata > Amphibia > Anura > Ranidae > Rana > Rana temporaria. The sequence goes on along the minus strand of NC_053496.1, from coordinate 109,828,497 downwards.
CCTTTAGATGGCTGTATCCTGTCTACTCTTAATACGCCCAAATAGATTGGATCGGTGTTCTGGTGTCTTACACCATTTTTTTTTTTTACGGGATCCACCAACCATGGCTTCAGCCATAATGCACTCCTTGCCGTGACCGCGGGGAACACCGCTCTTGAAAAAACATTGATTGACGTCTGACACGTCCACCACAAAGTATGCTGCCAATTTCAGCTCTTACAAAGCTGTTACCACCTTGTCTCTTCACTTCTTCCAGACGGGCTTATTTAAAGGAATACAGAGCTGCAATTTCCTGTAAAAAGCAATGAAACATGCCTATCTGGAGGTGCCCTGTACACAGAATGTGCACAGAACACCGCCTGAAACATAATTTCCTGCTTGTATGACTGGCTCACTGATTTTCCCAGAAGTCTGCACCAAAATAAAAGCCAGATTTTGGCATCTACTGCAATAAAATTGTTATTTTTGATAAGATACTCCCAATAGGGAATCATGTCTAAAGGGATACAGACCCTGCCACTTTCCAGAGTCCTGCAGGTGCAGCAGCTGGTTAATAATTATGAACCATTCCCATTAGACTCACTCAGCACATGGGCTGGTGTGTCGGCACCTGCAGATGCTACAGTATGTAGAAGCACCTCAGATCTAGATCAGTCTTTGGACTAGAGCCTCCTTGAATGTGACAGTAAAGTAGCATGTCTTGCCAGCTACATTAATAATGCATCCACCATCGGAGGAGACCTTTAGCTTTTTCAGGGTATACAGTTTTGACAGCCTGTTTATAAGGGATTTTTTCTTTGACCCCTTCAATTCTTTCTGGATTAACTCCTCTAGTTGTTCAGTGAAGGAAATTAGTGTTCTAACCTTGTGGAGAGTTTACTCCACTTCACCCCAGGTAATTGCGTCCTTCACTGCCCTTGCAGAAAAAGGGTCTCTATTGGGCAATCTTCAAAGCTTGTGGCCCCTTTAATGCTTTCTTCCCATGGCAAACTTTCCAATTTGGACACCACCTACTGGCCCTGGTTGGAAGTGCTAGGCAATTCATGCACTGTAGCTTGTCAAGCAATAACTTTCCACCACGAATGCAGCAACTATTATGCCGCGTACACACAACCGTTTTTTGGGTTCTAAAAAAAGAAGTTTTTTTTTTATGTCATTAAAAACGATCGTGTGGGGGCTTCATAGCATTTTTCGGGTTCTGAAAAACAGTAAATTTTTTTTTAAGGTTGTAAAAAATGGTCGTGTGTGGGCTTTAAAGACGTGAAAAATCCGCGCATGCTCAGAAGCAAGTTATGAGACGGAAGCGATCGTTCTGGTAAAACTACCGTTCATTATGGAGTAAGCACATTCATCACGCTGTAACAGACAGAAAAGCGCGAATCGTCTTTTACTAACACAAAATGAGCTAAAACAGCCCAAAGGGTGGCATCATCCGAATGGAACTTCCCCTTTATAGTGCCGTTGAACGTGTTGTACGTCACCGCGCTTTGCTAGAGCATTTTTTTTTCACGATCGCGTGTAGGCAAGGCCGTTTTAATGATCGGGTTGAAAAAAACGTTGTTTTTTCTAGACCCTTAAAACGTCATATTTAGAACCCGAAAAAGGGTCGTGTGTACGCGGCATAAGGGCTGGTAACCTGTGGGGTTTGTAAGCGGGGAGAAAACATAATCAGAGGCAAGATGATGACATTGATCAATTGCCTGTATGATGCTCTTGAACAGTGACTGTTCTGGCTTTTAGCAGGCTCTCTTCATCTTGAGATCCTTGCAGGACTGTATAGTGCTAGCTTAGCAGGCATGGACTTTCCACCACAAATGCAGCAACTATTAGGGCTGGTAATTTGTGATGTTTGTAAAAGCAGAGCAGTGATAATGAGGGGCTAGTTGATGAGCTTAATCAACATTGCCTGGATGTCTGTTCTTAGATGGTAACTTGTCTTGACCGTCAGAAGGCTCCCTCCATCTTATGGTCCTTACAGGACTATAGCTATTGGCTCTCTTTTTCTCAATCTTCACTACTTACCTAATCCCTATACCTTAAAGCATTGGGTGGTCTGACTGGACAGCGTTTCCCTAGAAACAGAGCATAGCAGCAGACTGAAAAGAAAAACAGCATAAGTCTCTATGATTGCGACCTGAAAGTCGCATGATTTTGCTGCAAACTTGAAGCAACTTGAAACAATGCCTGTGTATTCCTGGGGTCTATGGACACAGATATGAATGTTACTCATTGGAAATCATGGGGTATGGCTTGTAATGCGATTTTGTAGTGACAAGTCGCACTAGTGGAAACTGAGTCCAACACAGTGATCCTAGAGCAAGCATTGAGAAGGAGATAGGAAGATCCCAGGTGAATGCCATAAAAAGGTGAAAACATACTTGTAAACAATGACCACATAAGCATCCAGCATGCATGGGTAGAGATCTCCATCATTTGTTGCCAAAAATGCAGTGAAATCATTTAGAACCCACATTTTCCATTAGTGATGATATCAGTGCCTGAGCATGATCAGATCACCATCCTGGAAAAGCTCTAGCCAGGAAACACAGAGGCCACATCACTTCCTGCCCCTCAAACTCAGGGAACTTGCACTGCTGCAGCCATCTTGGTATTGGCAAATAACCATAACACAGAGAAAGGAAGTAAAAGCATATGAAAAGCAAAAGGAAACGCTGTCACTTACGTCAAAGCTTGTTAAAAGATTTCTTTGAGAAGCCGGCACCACCAGAATGCGGCTCCAACCATGTAGCTTATTTAGAGACTGTAGAGGAAGGACTTCCACACAGGAGAGGCTAAAATATGCCCCCAGATCACCAGAATGGGGCTCCAAGCATATAGCTCATTTAGAGACTGTAGATGAAGGACTTCCACACAGGAAAGGCTAAAATATGCCCCCAGACCATCAAAATGGGGCTCCAACCATATAGCTCATTTAGAGGCTGTACAGGAAGGACTTCCAACCAGGAGAGGCTGAACCTGGTTGGGGCGACAAACAGTAAGGGATACCTTTTGATTCAAGTTCTGATCAGGAGAGGAAAAAAAGGAGAATACCTGGGCGGGGGCCCTCTCTGGCAGAATAATAGGTAGGTGCTTTTTTTTAACCTGGGCTATCCTTTGCTCCACTGGTCAAAACCAACAGTTTTTTCTGCAGAGTTCCTTCACTTGCTCATTGTCTACTAGATGATTCTGAAAAGCACAGATAAACGATGCAGTTGGTGGGAAGCTGACGGTGGCAGTTGTGTGGTTAAGAGTACCCATCCAGCACAAATAATATTCGTAGTTAAGTAAATTTGTTGCAAGCCTGGACAATTAACAATGAGCATCTGATGATGAAATGCTTAACCTCCCTGGCGGTATGATTCTGTCAGAAAAAACATGCTAAAAGCGGTACCATTATTTGCAAGGAAATTTGGCGTTTTATATTGTAGGTCTGTAATTTTTAGAAATAACTCACTTAAATCTGACCAAACAAGATTCTAATAGGCATCCCAGGTATGACATTTTTTTAAAAACAAAATTATAAATTATAATATAATAAATAATTATAAATAATTATAACAAATAATAATATAATTATAATAAAAATTATTCAATAATGTAATCAAATCAAAATCACTGAAATTTGCTCAGTTGCAGAATTGTTGCTGTCATTATTTTTTTTTTTTATGACGAATTTCCCCACAAATCGCTATCGCACAATTCTGCAAGTGATTATAATTTATTATCGCTGTTTTTTAGCTGATCTAAAACTATTTTTGACATAAAGGGACACTTTTGGTTGCTATGGACAATCTACAGTTTGCAGGGAGAAAGAAACGTTTTTATTATATAAAATGACATGCATGACACAGGACAGACCACTAGGGACAAGGGGGGTGTGTTTTTTTTACATACAGTACTGTAATCTATAAGATTACAGTATACTGTATGTAATGTGTTTGTTTACTTTTTTGAATTTGGCGCCGTTCTCCGTCCCCGTGCGTCGTAACGTCGCAGGGAACGGAGATCGGCGTCACACGGAGGCACTGTGTGAATCGAGCGAGGTCCCACTCGCTCACACAGCGCGGTGGCATCGCTGGATCCAGGGACAAGGTAAGTAACTTGTGCCTGTGGATCTAGCGAGGCAAGCCCGAGTCTGACTCGGGGTTTCCGCTCGCAGCAGGAAAATCTAACCCCGAGTCAGACTCGGGAAGACCGCCAGGCAGGTTAAAGGGGATGTAAAGGCAGAAGTTTTTTTTTTATCTTAATATATTCTATGCATTAAAATAAAATGCTTTTCGTGTGCAGCAGCCCCCCTCGGCTCGGCTCAACTGTCTGAGATTCTTCCTCCTGATTGGCTGAGACACAGCAGTGGCGCCATTGGCTTCCTCTGCTGTCAAAGTCAGCTAGCCAATCAGGAGAGAGAGGGGCAGGGCCGAGTCAGGACTCTGTGTCTGAATAAACACACAGAGCTGTGACTCGGCTTGGGTTCCACCATAGCACGCTGCTTGCTGTGGGGGTACTCAACAGGAGGGAGTGGCCAGGATCACAGAAGAGGGACCCGAGGAGAGGAGGATCTGGGCTGCTCTGTGCAAATCCACTGCACAGAGCCGGTAAGTATAACAAAAACAACACTTTACAATCACTTTAAACAGAAGTGATACAGTATTTAGTGAAAACCACACATCAATAAGTTATTAAATCCAGATATGAAGGCAGCTGAAGTGGAATGCATTTTTTTTGTGCCGTCCTAGATCTCTTAGAGAATATATGCAACAGAAAAATTAAGAGCCATTCATAGGTGGATAATCAAGTAAATTCAGCTGATGACCTTTTTTTACCAAAAATAAATAAAGCTGGCAAAGCTGATGAACCTCTACACATAACTGAAATATTATATTTGAGATCCCTGTTTGTTTGCTGGTTAAAAAAGGGTAGATATCTTGCCATCAAAGGCATCACCTGGGTGCTCCACATGCTAAGCCTGTTCACCTAGTGATAATGAACAATAAGATCTATTAGTAAAGTTGGAAAATTTCTCTGTGTAATAAAAAGTGCCCCCAACAATTAGAGGTACTCTTTTATCTGTTTTTATACAAGCACGATGTATGCTGTTATGTGATCCCACTGTATGTGTACAGTATAGGGCAAATTACCAAACAAATAATGTTTTCCATGTTTTTATTTTTCTAGTTTATTTGGTTCCATGGGAACATTTTGCCTAGATAAAACATTTACAGTTAGCATTATTTTTTTTATCACAAAAGTCAATTACAAATACAGCAGCTGCCACTTAGCTGTAATTTATCACGCTCTGTAAGAGGACCTTAAATGTTGCCAATAATGTTAAAATTGTTATTCCATTTCACTAAATATACAAAAAAAAGGCTATATTAATGCAGGGAAAATTACACCCTGGTGTTAGGTTGCATATTCAGCTCAAGGTTTACGACCGATCTATCTTTTTATTATTATTTTTGTTTATTATTATTTATTTATTTTGTTACTATCTGTAACAAAAAATTAAAACTTTGATAAGCAACATCCATCGTCATCATTAAAATAATATAATAGGACTTGTTTATAAAATATGAAAAATAATTGCTTTTTCTTTCACACCACTTTGCACCTTTTATAAGGCTTAAGCCTCATACACACGATCGGACTTCCATCAGACTTTTCCATGAATTTTGGTCCGAATGGGCATTGGCCGTGAACTTGTTCTGCATACACATGGCAGAATTTTTTTAGCCAACTTTCACCAAATCACGTGTTTTTTCAGCTTTTTACCGCCACCCTTTGGGCAACTTCTGCTATTGTTGGCTGATCTTTAGCATTGGTTCTGAAAATTCTCCTCCACTGGACATTTGTTGCCTAAGGCCCCGTACACACGGTCAGACAAAACCGATGAGAATGGTCTGACGGACCGTTTTCATTGGTTCACCGCTGAAGTGGCCTGATGGTCTGATGTGTGTACACACCATCAGTTCAAAATCCGATCGGATCAGAACGCGGTGACGTAAAACACACGACGTGCTGAAAAAAACGAAGTTCAATGCTTCCAAGCATGCGTCGACTTGATTCCGATCGGGCAGCGGTCCATCGGTTCGGTTTTGAAACATGTTTTAAAATTTTGGACCGAAGGAAAACAGACCGATGGCCTATACACACGGTCGGTTTGGTCCGACCGTGTGTACGGGGCCTAAAAGTTTGAGAGCATTCACAGCGAACATTTGAAAAACCGAAAACAATTGTCCAACGGAGCATACATACGGTCGGATTGTCCGATAAAAAACGTCCGTCGAACAATTGTTGTCAAAAAGTCTGATGTTGGTGTGAAGGGAAAACTATATTTAAAAAGTAGAAAACAAAATGAAGGTACCCAGCTCTGCCCCTATTAAAAATAGCAGAGTGTGCTTCACATATATGTCAAAGTTCTGGAAATATTTTCCAAAGGAAGAGAAAAAACTGTCAATGATAAAATGTTCCTTGTATAATTGGCCTTTAAAATGTTCCCAATGTATACAAAATATGTCAATAGAATATGATTTTCTTGTAGAATGGCAAGTTTATTCAGTGCATTCCCAAAGGACTAAGTAGAAGAGAAGGGGGGGGGGGGAATGGTTAAATGGTAATATAGGATTGGCAGGAATCCTGCCATGCTCACAGTAGATCAAGGGACCATACACATGGTCTCAAAAAGGGAATTCATGCAAGGATTTTTCAGTATGAAAGCAATAAGAATTTTCAATGTAAAACATTGCATGACTGGGTAGGAAAGAGTCTATCTGACTGAATGACTTAGTACATACCTATATGTTGGGCAACGCATGCAACCACACAAATCCGAATGTTGCATGCAGTGTTCAAACAATGCTACATTACATTCAATACCATCCTCTTGTAAGAGGAGTGGTAATATATATATATATATATATATATATATATATATATATATATATATATATATATAAAATGAATGAATGAATGAATGAAAAATGTATATAGCGCGGCACATGCGAACTGAATCGCCTCTGGGCGCTGGTTGTTTGTGTCTCATGCCTTCAGAAAAGCAGGGTTTTGATCTGCCTTCTGAAAGACAGGTGGTTTTGCTCCAACCGAATGCTGGTTGGTAAAGCATTCCAAAGCCTGGGGCCCTGGAAAGCAAACCTTCTTTCTCCTTTGGACTTGTATTTGGTTTTAGGAACCTTGACCAGATTTTGGTCGGTGGATCGCAGAATGCGGTTGCAATTGTGCGTTTTGATCTTGTCGCATAGATATCTAGGAGCCTTCCCATGGATGCACTTATGTGTCAGGCAGAGTGCTTTGAATGCAATTCTGTCTTTCACTGGCAACCAGTGAAGGGATCTCAGAGAAGGTGAGATTGATTCCCAAGATTTTTTCCCAGTCACCAGTCTAGCGGCCGTATTCTGTACGACTTGAAGACGAGCGATTTGGTACTTGGGGAGCCCGAGGTAAAGGGCATTTGCATAGTCCAGTCTGGAATTCACGATTGTTCCCACCACGACTGCTATGTCTTCTTTGGGGATAAATGGAATAAGTCTGCGTAGTAGGCGCATCAAATGGTGCGTCCCGCTGACTACTGACCCTATTTGTGCGTCCATTGTCATGAAGGTGTCAAACGTGACTCCTAGACTCTTGACTTTGGAGCTAGGGGAGATGGTTTGACCCAGGATGGGCGAAGGTGTCCAGTTTGTTGTCGGTTGTCTCTTCCGACTGGCATTGAACATAAAGAGCTCTGTTTTAGCGCTATTGAGTTTGAGATAACTCTTAGTCATCCAGTTTTCTATTGCAGAGAGACATTTCTCTAATCTGAGATGATGATCCTTTTTTTGGCAGATGCGAAAATACAACTGCGTGTCGTCTGCATAAGAGTGATAGAGTAGTTCTTGGCTACTGATAATATCAAAGAGAGGACGAAGATAGATATTAAACAGCACCGGTGATAGGGGGGATCCTTGGGGGACCCCACATGGCACCGTGCGTTTTTCTGACGTGAAAGATCCCAGTTTCACTGTTTGTGATCGGTTTCCGAGAAAAGAGGAGAACCATGGTAAGGCATCTTCTGAGACTCCGGCGACTTCTGTTAGTCGTCTCAGTAGCAATTTATGGTCTACTGTGTCAAAGGCTGCGCTTAGGTCCAGCAGAACCAGGAGACACGATTCTCCTTCGTCTGCGGCCTCGAGCGCATCGTCCCATATTTTCAGTAAGGCCGTTTCTGTCCCGTGTCCGGGACGGAACCCGGATTGAAATGGATCGAGTAGGTTGTGGGTATCCAGATGCTGTTGCAGCTGATTTACCACCACTTTCTCCATTATCTTGGACAGAGCATTTAGACCTGTTATGGGACGGCGGTGAGTTGGGTCCATAGGATCCAAATTAGGTTTTTTCAAGATCGGCAGGATTGTGCCCTCTTTCAGCAGGGAAGGCACTATGCCTTCCTTAAATGACTGATTTATAAGCTGTGTGATCGGAGGCGCCAGGATGTCGGCACATTCCTTCAGTAGCTTGGTGGGAATGATGTCATTGGGTGCTGTGCTGTTGCGCAGCGCACCAATGAATTTTTTAGTGGTATCAATGGAGATGGGTTCCAAAGTGAACTTAGTTGATTGTAGAGGTGTTCCGTCGGTGTTTTGATTGAAGAGGGGGCTGAGTGGAGTATTGTTTTGCCGAATACTTACCCGAATTTTTTCAATTTTGTTGATGAAGAAATCCGATAGTTCATTGCAGAACTCTTGGGTGTCTGAAGTGGGGACTTCAAGACATCCCGGATTCATGGTCTGGGTGACCATCCTGAAGAGTTCGCGTGGGCGATTCTTTGCACTGTTAATCACCATGGAAAAGTGAAGTTTTTTGGCTTTGAAAATTTCCTTGTGATATCGTGTTGTTACTGCTTTGTAGAAGTTGAGGCGGTCTTCTGAAGGACTTCTTATCCAGGCGGCTTCCGCCCTTCTGCGCTCTTGCTTCAATAGCGACAGCTGGTTATTGAACCAGCTGGACTTTTTTGCCCGGCTGCGGACTTTGCGCTTTGGTGCTGCTAAGTCGGCTGACTGTAACAGAGCTGCATTTATGGCATCCAATGTATCTGAGGCTGCTAGCTGAGGAGGAATAGCCCCAATTCGGTTTCCCAGGGTAGATCTGAAGAGTTCCGAGTGGAGCTTCCTCTGAGATCTAGCCCAGTGTATTGTCACCGGCTTGGGTACTTTCATGACTAGTGGAATTCTGGGAATTATGAAGCTAATTGCATGGTGGTCTGTCCATGGCAAAGGTTCATTACCCAAAATGTTTATTTTCAGATTTTGTCTGAAAATTAGGTCGAGAGTGTGACCTGAAGCATGCGTGGGTCCGCATATAAGTTGCTGAAGTCCCAACCCTTCCAGGTGGTCGATGCAGGCCTCCGCGATGGGATCCTGTGAGGAGTTGGCCCACAAGTTGAAATCCCCGAGCAGCAAAAGATGATTGCTGTTAAGGGAGTAAGTGGATATGAACTCCGTTAATGCTGAAATCAACTGCGATTTGGGCCCAGGGGGCCTATAGCAGAGGAGAATGTGAACGGTCTCCTGAGAGTGAGCTTGAAGTTGAAGCGTAAGGGTTTCCATAAAAGGTAGAGGATTTTGAAGGACCAGTTTAGTGATTGCAATATGAGACTTATGAATCACCGCCAGGCCTCCTCCTCTTTGCCCTATTCTATTTTCCGTTAGGATGCGATAATTTGCTGGTACCAGTTCTCCGAGAATGGTGTTGCAATCGTCTGACAGCCAACTTTCTGTAATAAAGAGGCAGTCTAGATCGTTTTGTAGTAAGAAATCATGGATTTCTGATCGGTGTTTAACTGCTGATCTAGTGTTAAGCAACGCACATGATATGTGCTTGAGCTGTGTTGAATGGTTGAAATTTTTGATGATCGATCGTCGATCGACTCTCAAAAGTTGATCTGATTTTAAGGCTTTTTTGGTGACGGCAGGTAGTATTGTTGCGAATTGTCTCAGACCCCAAATGGTTTCCGCAGAGTATCGCAATTTAACCATTGTTGCCAGTCACCGTGGCGGGGGTGCGGGTGTTCGGTGAGAGAGGATTCGCAGAATCCTCGCTCTCAGCAATCCTTGGTCCAGAGGAAGGCAAAAAAAACCCTGGGCTAGCTGGCCAATGTGCTGCGGCAGGGAAAAAAATTCCTTCCTGATCCCTAAAGGCGATCGGCTCAAGCCCTGGATCAAAGACTGCTGAACTTAATGAGGGGAAAAAAAGGGGGGGGGGGGGATGCTGGGTGTCACTGTTGCTGGGGTGCACCAAGATGGCCGCCAGGCAAAGACACAGGACCCAGGCTGGGGGGGCAATCAGGTTGGTAAGAAAATGATTCCACCTATCTGGTTGCTAAGCAGGGGGGTGGAGGGGACCTCTAGGGGTGCAGGGGCGATAATCAGAAAGACCTGCACTATTGGTGGCAGGCGCATGGAGAAACGGTAGGAGCGCCGGTAGGCCGCGGCTGAAGCCGCGGACTTTCCTGAGGCGCGGCGGCCGCGGAAAGTAGCAGGCTGGCGCGGGCGTGTAAAAAACGTCGAAAAGCGCCGAAAATACACCCAGGTGGGGTGTCTGGGGGCCACCACAATCGTGGGTGGCCGTGCGAGTGGGGATGCCGAGCCAAAGAGGGAATAGAGAGCCGCAGTGAGGGGTCTGAGTGACGGCTGCCCTGAGAAGGACGGCCGTCAGTGGTTCCCCAGGATGGTAGGCCCTGAGAGGCAGGGTCTTACCTGCGGAGAATGAAGGAGTCCACGAGGAGAGAAAGAGAGCTGGATTCCTGGTTCCTAGTAGCTGTTTCCTGTGCAGCACAGGTAATGGAAGTCTGCCTAGTAGCTGACTGCCAGGTCTGGGTGGGAGCAGGCTCGTAACGGAAGGTCCGAAGCACCCTACTCCACCTCTGACACTGACTGACTGACTGACTGACTGACTGACTTAATGTGTAAATCTGACCTGATGGAGGTTAATTTCTTGAACAAAACTATACATTTTAAAGAGAACCAGTAATGGCTTGGCTGATGCAGGGATCCAGAAATTATAAATGTAAATAAATTATTATACTTTGCATATTTTGTAAAGTTCAGTTTTTTTTAGATAATCTGTCATACTTGCCTGATCTGGTTTTGCACAAAGCAGCCTTGATCCTCCACTTCTTGGATGCTCCTGGCCCCTCCCTCCTGCTGACAGCCCCACTAACAAGCTGCTTGCACTGGGGGCACTCATGCATGCCTAATCCTGAGCTGCCTCTGTGTTTCGGCCCCACCCTCGCTCTCTCCTTACTGGCTGTGATTGAAAGCAGAGGGAGCCAATGACTCAATCTACTGTGTCTCAGCCAATGAGGAGGCAGAGACCGGGAGAGCTTCTGCTCTTGTGCACATCGCTGGGTCTGAAATAGGCTCAATTAAATATAAGAGGGAGGCTACACACTGAAGCTTTTTTATCTTAATGCAAAGAATGCATGAAGGTAAAAAGCCTTCAGCCTTTAGAAGCACTTTAATTTGTGTGAAAAGTACATTGATGGTAAAAGGGACTCCTTAGTCTGCTGTTTACTGTTGTGTGATTGCCTTAAATAGGAGCTCCAGTCTGCAAAAAAATAAAATTAAAGTCAGCAGCTACAAATACTGTAGCTGCTGACTTTTAATGTAAGGACACTTACCTGTCCAGTGATCCCGCAAAGTTGGCACCCTGAGCCAATTTGTCAATCAGCTTTGGGTGCAGGCACTGTCATTGTAAGGGAGACCAGCAGTGAAGCCTTCAGGCTTTACAGCCAGATACCTACTGCACATGTGTGTGTTGTGCTGCACTTTCTGACTGGTCCCGTGCTCTTCTGGGACCTGTGTGTGTCCCAGAAGGTAGCGGGAAAAGAAGGAAGGGCTGGAAATGCTCAGAGATCACAGTGGTGATCGTGCCCAGAAGTGATGGTGGGTACCTGTCAAAACCATGTAACTCCTCTCCCCCAAAAAAGTGCCAAATCTAGCAGTGGATGGTGCAAACAAGCGGAGCTTCCCCTTTTGGGTGGAGCTGCCTTCCAGCTCCTAAGTGGCCATAACATGTGTTGAACATAAAGCCTAGTAGTTTACATTGCTCATACCTCCAGGACTCTGTTATGTGATACTCCTATGTACATTTAGGAGACATGTGAATGTGAAATCAGCATTAGGCCAGGCCATTATGTGATACTGCTATTGACACTCAGAAGAGGGCATGTGCTATCCGCATGAGATCAGACCATTAGTATAACACCAACTGTCAGATTTCAGGTAATTTTTCTCTCAGGGTCCACACTTTTCTAACTAGGCAATTAAGCTGAGAACAACAAAAAAATAGAGTAACAAAGTAAAATCAGAGAGGGATACGTTTTCTGCCATTAAAGACTATGGCAGGCATTTAGTGGTGTCTTTTCTTAGGCAGTGTTTTTTCATAAAACGGAGCACAGGTGCACTTTACCATCTTGATGTCAGCTGGCAGTCCCATTTTACTCTATTTTTTGCATTCAGTAAAAAGCAAAAGATTTTTACTTATTTTTTTTTACTTTCTGTACTTTGTGTTAATGTTGCTCCTGATGTACTACCACTTAGAAAGCTAAAATAATCCTAGATTTATAAAAACATGCAGTTAATGCAATGCAGTCAATAGGTACAAACTTATTTGCTAATGGAAATCGTGGTTCCAAAGTCACTCTTGTACAACAAAAGCGGCATCTTAGCAAAGTTTTGATGGCTTCCATCCAGTATTTTTATGCGCCTGAAAGAAGGTTATTTTAAAGTGGAGAGAACCTAAAACTTAATAACGAGCCAAGATTCTGTGAATGTTTCCCTCAATGAAAGCTTCTAAGAAAGCTATTTCCTATATTTTTCTTGTAGCTTTGCCTTTGTACCGGATAGGCTATTGTCATTTTAAATACAAGATACATGAAAATAAATTTATGCCCAACTTGGTCTTTTACTGTAACTTTTCAAATTCAGTATGTCGACAATTTTGTGATCTGCCAGAGCAATGATTTGAAGCTATTGGACCATTATTGATTTTGAGTGCCAGCCTCAAAGGAGGGCCAGAAAACAGTGTATTAAATACAACTATGTTTTCAGCATTGATGTTGCGGTTATACTGCTGACATACACATAAATCTGTGCTCGTATAATAGAGCAGATGTCCTTTATCTGGCTCTACTTCTTCTGCAATATAGAACCGGGAATACTGCAAATAAAAGTTTTTGACATATTTTCAAACCATTTTATAATTTGATGTTGGGTACAATCTTTAGGAAACTTACAGACGTTTTAATGTTTCTTTCCAAGTCCCAGACTCATAAAGGCAGGAAGCAGTTATTATATCATAAGGACCTGTTTGCAGCTCGATAAGAAATGCCATGACGTTATTAAAGTGGGTTGTCCACTGAAGAGCGTGAAATATACTGGAAAAGATACAACTGTATTAATATCTCTTGATCATCTTAACAGTTAAACTAGTGTCTTTTTCTTCTTTGAATTTTCTAAAACACATTCTTTTACCCATTAAATTATTAACACAATAAATCATTTTAGCTTCATCTTAAAAGTATCACATTTTGAATATATTTACTGAAATTTTGTAAAAGATGAAGTCAAGAAATTGACATTTTGATTTGTTGAAAAGTTTTTTTTAGGCTGTTAAGGCTTGTTCACACCTGTAAGTGAATTGTATGCTCCATTTTATAGGGTAGTGCAATGCTTTACTATGCATTGCAGTGTTCACTTTCCTAACTTTATTAAAATGTAACAAAATGACACTTCATTCAACTCTATTCACTGATGAAAGTTGTGACATGCTGTGTTTCATTGTGCTGTGTAAAAATTCAGGCATTTGTATGCAACACACACCATGAGACATGAAAGGTGTGAACAGGGCACATAGAAAACAATTGCTTTCTATATGCTCTTGTGTGGAGCCTACATTTATCAGTGTTGATCATCACATCCCTGTACCTGATGTGAACCAAGTCTTTACTGACATGGCTCAGGTGATTAACCACTTGCCGACCAGCCGCCAACCTTATACGGCGGCAGGTTGGCACGATCCCGCGAACCGTCGTAAGTGTACGCCACTCCCTTTAAGTGGGATAGCAGGCGCTCGAGCGATCGTGGGCACGAGAGGCAGAACAGGGACATGTGTCTGTAAACACATACATCCCTGTTCTGTTCAGTGAGGAAAGACAGATTGTGAGTTCCTAATAGCTAGGAACCACGATCTCTCATTTCCTCTAGTCAGTCCCCTCCCCCTACAGTTAGAAACACATGGTGGTGACACTAAATATTGACACTTTGGGCCCAATTTGGACATTTTCACTTAGGGGTGCACTCACTTTTGTTGCCGGCAGTTTAGGCATTAATGGCTGTGTGTTGAGTTATTTTGAGGGGACAGCAAATATACACTGTTATACAAGCTGTTCACTCACTACTTTAAATTGTAGCAAAATGTAATTTCTTCAGTGTTGTCACTGAAAAGATATAATAACATATTTACAAAAATGTGAGGGGTGTACTCACTTTTGTGAGATTGTATGTGTGTGTGTACTGTATATATGTATGTGTATATATATATATAATCATCGGCCACTTTTATTTGGTAAACCTTGCTAGTAGCGGGTAGGACTCCCTTTTACCTTTAGAGCTGCCTTAATTCTTCATGGCATAGTTTCAACAAGATGCATAGTTGCCAACATTTAAAAAAAAAATTAGGGGTACTTTTTTGTCTGTGGGGCGGGATCTTGTTATAATTAGAGGTGGGGTATTCATGTGTAGGTGTACCGCTGTGGAAAATGGGCATGGTTTACACTAAATATTGGGCATGGATTAAAGGGGCAGGACTCAAAGGGTGTAGAGTCTGAGATGAACGCGGGATGGAGAGAGAAACAAAAAGGAGAAAAAGAGAGATAGAGAAGGAAGGAAAGAAATAAAGAAAGAAAGAAAGAAAGAAAGATGGAGGGACTGCAGTCCCAGATCCTACGCACCACAATAGTAACTATGTGTATTCCAGAAAGTTTAACAAACAGCAGATAAAGATACTCCAAACATCTGGTGTTATTGCTTCAATCGTGCTGGCACCTTGGTTGTTATGGAGTCAGGATGATTGGAGCGCATTATTTCTATTATTATAAATTGTTATATAAAATGAAATAGTTCAACTCACCAAAATGCAGAATCAGTGGGAGCCCTGAGTGTGTCATTTGCCACGTTGCCTGCCACCAGATGCCATCAGGCGTCCCCAGCGCAGTCCCTCCTTACATCAGGCATCCCCAACAGAGTCCCTCCTTATATCAGGTGTCCCCAGCAGAGTCCCTTCTTACATCAGGTGTCCCCAGCAGAGTCCCTCCTTACATCAGGTTTCCCCAGTAGAGTCCCTCCTTACATCAGGCATCCCCAGTGGAGTCCTTTCTTACATCAGGTGTCCCCAGCGAAGTCTGCCCTTACATCAGGTGTCCCCAGTAGAGTCTCTCCTTACATCATAGGAGTTCTTCTACATAGGACTACCTAAATACCAGATTTCGGGCCTACAAGTCATCCAGAACACGGCAGCAAGATGACTACGATGCATAGTAGCCCATTATGCTTTACCTTTGAAGGGAAATAAAGAGGAAGTAAAACCCATCAGGGTTTACTTCCTCTTTAAGGGCACATTAACACCACAGTGCTGTGAAAAAGACATAATAGACACATTTAGTGTGATGTGATGCCGGTGTTTATGTGTTCAAAATGAATGGCACCTTCATACATTTACTTTGCAGCACATCATGATGTGTGGTAAAATTCTGTCAAAGTGTGCTGCAGTAGCAAAAATCCAGCTGGTCCAATTGTGGGGTTTGCCAGGGAGGTCATTTAAATGAATGGCCTAGTTTAACACAATGCACGTTGGCACACAACATAACACTCATTAATCACACAATAAGAGGCCTGACTATTGTGAATGGGCCCTAACTCTTCCCGGTCTTGTTCCTCCTCTAGCCTGTGTCTTGATAGTGAAAGGTCAAGCAACTGTTGCGCTCATCTATAGTTTTCTTTGCTCTTGCCACCTATTGGAATAATCCTATGCTCCTTGTACTGCATCACATTTTGCTGCTTCTTCCTTTAATTGTCTGAGCTCTGCTGTACAAGAAGCTGATAACAAGTCAAATTTAAGTACTTAAATTGTTTATTGATATTTCTATCCCGTTATATTCTTCAGACTGACGGAATCGTAAGGCTAATGACTCAATTGTAATAGCAAATAGAAGAGGAGACAGCGGACACCCCTGCCTCATACCCCTAAATAAGTTAATTGATGGGGTCAATATCCCATTAATCAATAGCTTAGATCGCAGGGCTGCATATAGTATCCTTACCCATTGCTTAAATCTGTCCCCGAATCCAAACTTCCCCAGTGTTGCCTGCAAGATTCTCCACTCTACGGAGTCAAAGGCTTTAGCTGTATCAAGAGATGCCAAAGCCCCTGTCTCTGGAACATACTCCTTCATCTGTACTACCAATTGTGTTCTACGAATGTTTATCGATGTTGATTTGCCAATTATAAAACCTGTCTGGTCGGCATGCACTATAGATGTTATTACAGTATTTAATCTTTTGGCCAATATCTTGGCCAAAATTTTATAATCGCAGTTCAACAAAGATATTGGCCTATATGAGGTACATTCACTTGGGTCCTTTTCTGTTTTTAATAGTAAAACTACTGTTGTTTCATACATAGAATGTGGGAGTTCTCCTATAACAAATGAGTATTTTTTACATGGATTATGAAAATGCATTTATGATATAAGAAAATAAAAATGAAGAAACGTGATATAACTGAACCTTGTAAATGCTATATATGAAAGAGAAAAATAAAAATGTATTAAAAAAA
This sequence comes from Rana temporaria, assembly GCF_905171775.1. Classification (NCBI taxonomy): domain Eukaryota; kingdom Metazoa; phylum Chordata; class Amphibia; order Anura; family Ranidae; genus Rana; species Rana temporaria. Next base: position 109,811,610 of record NC_053496.1, on the reverse strand, counting down.
AACAACAACTGCAAAGCAAGGCATCACAGCTGTGGCATGTGTACACCACCAGCCACTGCCTCTGCAGCTAAAGGTGGTAGCGGTTGTGGGGGCAATAAAACTTCAGCTCAACCACAAGGTTTTAACTGCATAAATCTCATGTGTGAATGAGCCCTAATAGTGTAGCCAGTCACAGTGTCTCTAGTGACAACTAAACCAGTCACAGTATCTCTAGTTACAATCAAACCAGTCACAGTATTACCAGACCAGTGTAGCTAGAATTAGTGTTCCTTATTGCCATCACACCAGACCAGTTATGCCAGCAACAGTGTTCTTGATACACAAGATACAATATCTGGTACCTTCCAAATATTTAATATTCAGTCTATGCTGCGTGTGAAATATATCTTATTAAATTGACATCTTTGTGTATAAAAAAAATTATATTAATTTCCAATCATTTTCCAAAAAGTCTTCAAAAGAGTCACCATGCCTCTTAGAAAATACCTAAGAATGTGGTAATTTCGTTTGTGTTTCCACTGTCCTGGTACTCCAAGGCCTCCAAAAATGTGATGGGTAGTCACGAAATTAGATCTGTAATTTATGCCCCTAGAACGCCTTACTCAGGAGGCATAGCAGAATGTATTTCCACATTCTCTAAAAACTTGTGGCGAACATTTTTTTTAAAAGCCTCAGTATGCCTTTCTGAAAATACCTTGGGGTGTTTGCTTTCCAAAATGTGGTAATTTTGTGGGTGTCTTCTTTATGTACTCAAGAAATATGATAAGTAATCAGGAAATTAGATGTGTAATTTATGTTCCTTGAAAGTCCAAAGGGGAATTTTGTCACCCTCTGTGCATCCAGGCTGTGAAAAAGTCTCACATGTGGTATCCCCATATTTGGAGGTGTAACTGTAAATATTTGGGGTGTAACTGTAAATATGCCTATGCTGTGTGTGAGAATTAACTTGTTAAAATGTTCACTTTGAGAAAAAAAAAATCTTAATTTTTTCCGAAAATTGTAACAAAGAAATTACAAAGTCCAAAAACTCACCATGCCTGTTACTAAATACCTTAGACTATTTACTTTTCTAAAAATGATCATTTCTTGGTATTTGTACTGTACTGGTATTTTAGGGCCTAAAATGTATGAAGAAAGTTGTGTTTGAAAAATGTTATAACGTAAATAAAGATATTATTTTTTTTTTTTAACGTTTTGGTATTTTTTCCTTTTATCTAGCATAAAATAGAAAACCCACCAAAAAGAAAACTCTATCTATTTAAAAAAAATGATATAAAATTATTTTGGTACCGTGTTGTATGTAATTGTTAATCAGTCAAAAAGTGTGACAGCACTGAAATCTGAAAAATTGGCTGGTCAGGAAGGGGGTCAGTCTGGATTTGAGGGGGTTAAAGGAACACTAAAGGTTCGTTTTTTATTAGATCAATTGATTGCTGTAAGCTAGAGCATTTAAATATCACTTACCTCATTTTTCCTTTTGACCTCCACAATACAGTAATCCAGGTTTGAAAATGCCATTTCCTGTCACTCCTCTTCTTGCTTTCCACCAGCATCTGAGCCGTTTTGCATGGTGGAAAGCAGAATGTGCTCACCCCCTCCCTATGACTACAGCCCTGCGTGAAGATGCTCTCTTATCCTTCATAGGCATGGAGGCTAAGCCTAATGGGAACTGTAGTTCCCATTAGGCCGTGATGTAGCAAGAATGAATGCCCACCGCAAACCAGGAAGTCAGTGAGAATAATGATTCAGGAGTGACGGAGGTGAATAAAACAGCTTGATTTCAACAGGTATCAAACTAGTTATAATGCAAAAAATTACTTTTTACTTTATCAGCTACTGTCAGACTTTAATTTAAGAGGAAGATATTTTTGTCTTTACAACCCTCTTAAGCCGTGAAAGCCTTGGTAAATTGTCATGAGCAGTTAAGTCTGTTATGATCTTATTCAAGTAAATTCTAAATTTGTCCCAAACCTCCTTGAGTAGCAAAATACCCTTAAACAATATTGTATTTCTTACTTATAGTCCAACTCCACTTTTAAGGTGGAAATGAAAACGTGATCAAGTCTGTGTGAAAATAAAATGCATATCAGGCTAAAATACTCACCATCTCTCCAGTACTTTCCCTGCAGACTCTCCCTCTCTGCAATTCAGTGCTTATCCTCTTCCATATTGAGTAGTGTCCAGTGTCATCTAACCCACTTCTTGTAAGTCCTGGGGGTAGGTCATGACATGGGCCTGGGCTCACAGTACTCTTGGACAGTGAGTGCTCATACATTGTTCTAAAATTGCTGTGCTGTCCAGGAGGAAGGAACACTCACCACCACCAACCCACCACCACTGGAGAAGAGAAGCTACCTGTGACGTTGAACTGACTAGAAGATTTTAGGTTGGGGAGGTGTGGGGTGATTCGGGGAGCAAGGGCTAAGGGTCGTCACAGAAGTAGTTGGCGATGGGCTTAAATTTAATAATATTCTTAAAACGAATAACTTAAGTCAAACAAATGTGTTATTTACAGAAATTGTAGACTAAATGCAGGCTAAGGTTTGCTAAAGTTTGAACTTTCCCTGTACAATGAGCTTTATGTGTGTACGTCACATCATTATAACCATGTATTATATTTTAACCCCAACGGTCTCTTTTTTTGTGTATCAAATCATGTAAGAATTGATCACTGATTTCACCCCTGCTGAGACATTCAGAAAACAACAGTGGTATTGACTTGACTTTTGAAAAACCATGTGCCAAGATGAAATATGGACAGACATAGAAACTACTAAGTGCATGCCAAGTGACTAAAACTTTGGCAGGCAGCAGAAGGCTCTAGGGAAGTTCTGAAGAGACGTGCTGTCAAATTAAGCCAAGTGGCTACTTACTCACTATCAGAATGAGAAATGTAGTTTGCTTAAAGAAGGGAGCAAAGCACCACAGCCTTTGACTCCCCTAGCACACAGTGACCCCTATCCATTATTATTTTCTAGCATGAAAGAAACAGAAGTCAAAGTAGGGTCTACTGAAGAAGGTAGTTATAAATACAATTGTATTATGATTACAATGCAGCATATGTTATGGGAGTTTCTAAGGGATTTGCAATGAAAAAAAAAAAAGTTATTTCGATATTTTTATTTCCATGCATATTTTCCAGAAATTTATATAAGACGGTGGACTCCGGGCACAAATAATTTCATAGCACTGCTTGTGGAATATCACATAAAATGCTGCAGGCAGTTCTATATATAAATCCTGCTACCTTATACATAGAATAGAGCTGTGCTGAACACAAATTCTACCATAACCATATCTATCTTATATTTGGGACATGTACCATAAACTACAAATATAGAACAAGACCTGTTTTATAACAATGCTTCCAACCTCACTGGGTAGTTTATATTAGGTTTACATTCTATCAAACTATTCCATTAAGAAATAAATTATATCTAAAGAAAAACTCAAGTTTTATCACAAAGAAGGAATGATTTAAAGCAACCCTGTACTAAAAGAAAATTGAAGCTGCTACTGTGGTGCTATCCTTCTGAAAATACTATTTGCCTGACTGTCAGCCTGATACAATAACTGCTTTACTTTCTGAGTCACTGTCACAAACCTAACAGTGGAGCACGAGATGGTGAGGGTGGCCTTGGTAGTGGAGACTCAGACTGCTAGGGCAGTGGAAGGGCGCAGGTGCCTGGAAGCTGTAGGTGTGAGTTGGAGACACAGGAGTCCTTCCAGTGGTAGTGTGGAGCCTGGTCACAAGCCTTGTTCAGTGGGAGCCAGGCAGACAGGTGCAGAATCAGGATCAAGTTGGGAAGTTTCAAAGTTGGGAATAAGTAGAAGTTTGTAACATGCTGGTGGTGGGATACCAAATCAGCAGAGACACAGTTATAACTCAAAGCCAGGGTCGGTAACATAAGCGAGAAGCAGATATAGCAGGTAGGGATGATCTGAGAGAGGTGTCAGGCATAGCCGGGTAAGGAACAAGGTTAGCAAACATGGATTAGAATCAGGAACACAGTGTCAGGGACCTGCTGGTACAAAACAAAGGCATTCCTGTCCAGACCTGTGAACCTGTGAACCTGTCTGCTTATTACCTGTACTGACCTCTGTTGACTACTGTAAGCGCTCTGACATCACTTCCTGGCGCCACGCACTGACGTCACTTCCCGGCGCCGCGTGCGTTCCAGCGTGGAATGCGGAAAGCACCGTGTGGAATCAGCGCTATTCCAGGCACCTGTTTTCTCCCTATATATTTACTGCGCTCCTGCAGTATGGCGTTCTATTATTGTCGGCCGTAGCCGGACCACGCTACCATCAAACTACTGGCAATATTATCCCCTTTGCTGTAAACCATTGCAGCCTGGATCCACACTACCATCAAGCTACTGCTCATTTCTACTAAGTATCCTCTACCTGGATCCACGCTGCCATCCTTACTCCAGTTGCTGTGGGGACGCCCAAAGATATCCACCACCAGGAGATTCTCCATTACCTAATCCCATTGCTGCCACAATACTCTGCTATTGCTGAAAAACTCTCATGCTCTGCAAACGGATAAGTACCCTTACCACGTTTCATTTATTGCTCTAGAATTACCCTGTTCACATATTGCAATTACTAAGTACTGTATTTGAACCTGGCTCAAGTTTAAACTACCGCTTGCTTGGGATTAGTTATTGTGGATTCATAACAGTTGTGGTATATCTTAAAGGGACATACACTCCTAAACCAATTTAATCTACAGTTGCCTCTCTCAAGTATATGCTGTCTGCATACAGTATTCTCATATGCTACGTGCTTGACACTTGTTATTTATAGTATACGGCCTCCTGGCCTGAAATACGGAACATGTTCACTATACCTTTTTAAAGCTAGGGGTTGTAGGTATGTAGTAATACCTCCTCCCTTAGTAGCTCAATGCATTCCTATATGTGAGAGATATAATGTAGTGAACCCGCAAACTCTTTTTCTCTGATTAGAGTGACGCCTGAGGTCCAGTACTGAAAATCACATTACATAGAGAAGTGCATTGAAATCTTTTCCCTAACCGCAGTTGTGGTTCACTCTCGTTCACAGTAGTTTGTGACAAATACCCATTACCTCCCATCCTGACCTTGGCTTGCTTTGTCCCTGCTTTGATCTCCTGTTGTTTTCCTGCTGCCAAACCTTGCCTGTTCATCTGACCACGCTTTAGCCTGCTGCATTTAACTACCTGATTACCTGCTCCAACCCAGCTTGTCTGACCCTGCTACTGCCTGCTGCTTGCTCTGTATTGCTTCTGTATCTGACCAGGCTTGTCTCACCCTGCTCCAGCTTGCTGCTGATCCTGCACCTGCCAGCTCATTAGGCCACTGACCTGCAACTGCCTCTGCTGCCACCGGCAGTCCCAGCCATCCCTGGTGGGTCATCATCCTTCTACTGTGCCAGCTACTTCAACTATTCCAGGCACTCCAACCTCACTGCGCTCACAAGCTCACTGTCCCCACTCCAGTGACTCCTGAGCCAGGGCTGTAAGAGAGGTCTCCTCCTACAAAGTCAGGCTCTACTACAAGGTACGTACAGTACGTAACACACAGGAACCAAAGTTGAAAACTATCCAGCAGCACAGAAACCATGTAGACTCCCAGTTTAAATAGGCTGCCCATATGCACCAATGCACATTTGCGTGTATATTCTAGTTCTTGCTTGTGACGCTGCACGTAAACACTTGCTGCACGGGAATGAGCACCTGCTGAGCAGGAATTAGCACTTGCTGCACGAGATCCCTGACAGTCACTAACCTGGAAAAGCATGGATATCAGAAGATATTAGTTCTCCATGATTTTATTTGTTGCATTCTTAATCCAGCTACAGTGTCAATGACTCCTAGTATGAAAGTGATTAGGGAGAAGTGATTAGGGAGAAGTGAGTTCCACACCAGTCATGATGGTACTTTCCCCAGTCATGTGTAGCACTACCCTTGCAGGAGCCACTGACTGTATCAGGTCCTCTGTTTCTGCATTGACCCCTCTAAAGTCCTCAGTCCCTCTGATAATCCAGGATATACTCACACAAACAGGTAGCAACTCACAAGGTTTTTGGCACTGAGTGATCAAGCCTTAAAGTTAAACAAAAAAACAAATTAGCAAAGTCATTGAGCATAAAAATCACTTACAGTAGCAATGATGAGGCAAAAAGAAATAACCCTTTCCAACTCAACAGCAGTGTGAAGTAACAAATTAAAGTACAGCTGATTCCACAATAGACATTCCGGCATGGAGCAGCATTAAACAAAAGCCTCCCCACCTAATCGTGTGACAACCGGAAGCCTTAATTTAGTATGAACAATATTAAAGGCTATGCTGTTGGTGAAGAATGGGGGGTGTTGGGGCGCTTACTAATTAAATAATATGTATTACAAAGTACGTATACAACAACATTACAGATAAAATGTGTGCAAAAACTATCAAAATAGTACAATGTGCATAATATAGTGCATATAGATATCAAAATAAAGTGCAAATATTTAGTGCAAAAAATCTTTGAGGAAATGCAAAGATTGCAATAAAGAATAAAAAGATGATCTTCATGCAAAAAATTCCAAAAGGGTGATCCTCAATAAATAAGTCCAATCTCATGCAAAATAAATAATATTGTCCATGAAATTCAAGATGTGCAAAGTGACAGAAAATATAATTGCATTCCACCGCAAACTGACAGGTGCTCCACTCCAAGTGACCCAGTTCTCAAAAGCCTCTCACTTCAGCTGGCTTGTAACATAAGCCTCCCAGTATCAATGGCAGCAGCAAACAATCACGGATTGAGCACTCCAAAACTTCCAGGGCTGACGATATCCCAGCAGCTCTCAATAATGATACATGGCCCCCAGTGGTAGATAAAAAACAAAAAGGGGCTCCATAGTGCAGTAATGTTAAAATTAAAATTAAGATTTGTTTCAATAACATCACACTTACATTTAGGTAGAATATGAACAGCAAACATAAGCAAGTTCCACCGCTCTCGGCCACGAGCGGGTTTTGAACCGATGCTTTTCTGTACTAACCATCGGTTTGAACCGATCGGTCAGCGGTCCATCGGTTCGATTTTAAAGCATGTTTTAAAATTTTGGACCGAAGGACAACACACCGATGGGCCATACGCACAGTCGGTTTGGACCGATGAAACTGAACTTTGGTCCATTCTCATCGGTTTGGAACGACCGTGTGTACGCGGCCTCAGAGGTGCCTCTCTTTTTTATACGCTGTAGCTCCTACTTCTAATCCCCTTGTGGAGGCTTCCATTTGTGGATGGACATTTTATAGCTACACAACCTATCACATTGCTATAATCTTTTTATATGGACCATAAAGTGAAGGATTTATGAATAAATGGTTGTGGAACGAATCATCTGAGTTTCCATTATTTCTTATGGAGAAAACTTGCTTTGATATACAAGTGCTTTGGATTACAAGCAAGTTTCTGGAACAAATTATGCTTGCAATAAAAGGTTTTAATATATATATATATATATATATATATATATATATATATATATATACATATATATATATATATATATATATATATGTGTGTGTGTGTGTGTGTGTGTATATGTGTGTATAAATATATATATTAAGATGAATATGTCTATTGCCATTAATTATGGTACAGTGTTTGTATATATCCATACCTGAGCTGACACCACTGAAGTTCCCTGTCATTCACTCTCACCTGATCCCAAGTATTTCTTTATCATACTATACTGCCATAACATTTGCTGGTTATACATATGTTTATGGACCCAGGTGTGTGTGTGTTTTTAGCGGCAACGTTGTCCTTTTTTAAATTCATATGTAGTCTGCTTTCTTGCCATTTTTGTCTCCCTTTTTGATACCAATAAACTATATTTATAATATTGGTTGAGACTGCAATTCCATATATCATAATATGAGGTGATCCACAGTATAAAAAGTGAGAAATCCACCCCTCCCCCACATAACGCATCCTGGTAATATACAATGAACTGTGGATCACCTCATATTATGATAAACATAACATAACATATGATAAACATGTCCAAGCTAGATATGTAAATAACCTGTCACCCAAAGCAAGGAGAGAGGAAAGGACTTTTTATTCAGACAGGTTTTTATCTGGAAGTCTGTTAATTTTCACTGAACAATAAAATATGATTGCTCAGAGCTGGATTAACTATGTGTGGCAAGACTGGGCACAGATGATAGGAAATCTTATACTCTACATTGTGACATCAAAAAAAAAATTGGGTTTACATCCACTTTAACAATGTGTGGGTGTAGAATGAATGTATGAGTGCATGCAGGACAGATTGAATATGTGCAATAATGGAGAATGTGCAAATAATGAAATTGATTAAATTAATTAACAAATATATACCATATATACTCACGTATAAGCCAAGTTTTTCAGCACTTCTTTTGTGCTGAAAATGCCCCCCCCCTCGGGGCTTATACTCAAGTCTCATTGTGTCCATCTGCAGCCTGATACACCTGATCTCCCGGCGCTGTGACAGGCAGTGAGTCTAGTCGGCAGCCATGCAGTGTAAAAAAGCCCCGCCTCATCCCCCTCGTCTGTGATAGATGGAACACTACTGGGAAACTGAATCAGTGTTCCGTCATGGACGAGGAGGAGGCGGGGCTTTGTTACACTGCATGACCGCCAACTAGAGTGCCTGCATGTCACAGTGCTGGTGTTCTGGAGATCAAGGTACATGAGGCTGGAGATGGACACAGTGAGGCTGCAGATGGACACAGTGAGGCTTCAGATGGACACGGTGAGGCAGGAAGATGAACACAGTGAGGCAGGGAGATGGGCACAGTAAGGCAGGGAGATGGGCACAGTGAGGCAGGGAGATGGGCACAGTGAGGCTGCAGATGGGCATTGTTGACCCTCTTTTCCACTTTCAGTAGCCGCAGCATTTCTCTCCCTAGGCTTATACTCGAGTCAATACGTTTTCCCAGAATTTTGTTGCAAAGTGAGGTGCCTCGGCTTTTATTCGGGTCGGCTTATACTTGGGTATATACAGTATATATCAAACATGTGGAAATACACATATCTATACAAAGAAATGTACCATTAAATAAATCATGCATATGCAGTAGTGATGTATATGAATTTGTGTGTGCGAATTTGTGTGTATGTGTTGGTGTATGTATTATCTATGTATGTAGATGTATGTATGTGTCTGTGTATATATGTCTGTGTGGGTGTGTGTTTGTATTTGTGTATGAGGTATGAGAAGTGATAAAAAGAATCCCCAATTACTTGAACTGAAAATAAGTGTAGCTCATAGAGGTCTATTCCCTGTGGTGATGGTATGTGGAGTGAGATGCCGGCCAGCCCCAGGCCAGATATACCCCCGGACCAGGGCAGAACCAAACGGAAGTTATGTGATATGGATTTGATAACTGCACATGGCTACTGTTTAGCTGAATACGCTTACACATTAGGATCAAATTACTCATTTTCAGAGATGACATCACCTGTGTAGTAAGGGTTCTAATTTACAAATGGAGTTCTGTAATCAAATATTATCTAGCTAAATTAGATAAACCATAAGTGCAAGCATGACAACCATGGCCAATATTAATGTCTACAAATTCATAGGAATTCAAAACATTCAATGACATATCACGTGGATCCCTTAATATGAAGAGGTTTCATTACAGATATGATTTTATGCAGGGAAGTTCAGTTTGCCAAAATATTTATTATATTAGGCAATTGTTTTTTTTTTAGTTTAAAAGTTCCTCTAAAGGTTACATTAAAGGTAAAGAGTTTCTTGTCAAATTAACTTATCCATACCAGAATAGAATTTCAATTCCTTAACTTATGATATATAGGTACACCTATTTTGATCATTGCTACATTTTTAGGTGATCGATCTAATGTTGCAAACTGTGGGCCAGATTCAGGTAGAATCAGCTTACTCTGCGGCGGCGTAAAGTATTACATTTACGTTACACCGCCGCAAGTTTTACGGGCAAGTGCTTGATTCACAAAGCACTTGCCTGTAAAGTTGCGGCGGCGTAGCGTAAATCCACCCGGCGCAAGCCCGCCTAATTCAAATGGGGCGGGGACCATTTAAATTAGGCGCGTTCCCGCGCCGAATGTACTGCGCATGCTCTGTTCCTAAAATTTCCCGACGTGCATTGCGCTAAATGACGTCGCAAGGACGTCATTGGTTTCGACGTTAACGTAAATGGCGTCCAGCGCCATTCACGGACGACTTACGCAAACGACGTGAAATTTCAAATTTCGACGCGGGAACGACGGCCATACTTAACATTGGCTAGACCACCTAGAGGGCAGGTTTATCTTTACGCCGCGTATCTCTACGGAAACAACGTAAATTTACAGCGACGGGCAAAGCGCACGTTCGTGAACCGGTGTAACTAGTCATTTGCATATTCTACGCCGACCGCAATGGAATCGCCACCTAGCGGCCGGCCTAGAATTGCAGCCTAAGATCCGACGGTGTAAGTCACTTACACCTGTCGGATCTTAGGGAGATCTATGCGTAACCTGATTCTATGAATCAGGCGTATAGATACGACAGTCGTATCTCAGAGATACGACGGCGTATCAGGAGATACGCCATCGTATCTCTTTTATGAATCTGGCCCTATATTGTTAATTTAAAGAGCAATCCCATGCAACAAATAAAAGCAAACAATGGGCTTCTACTCCATCCAGTAAATACTGCAGTTCAGCTAAAATCTGATTGTTCATTTGGTTAAGGAATCCTGACATGATAGAAAACATGGGGGCTTGCATTAGTGACCTCTCCTTGTGGAAATGCTAGCTACTAGTTGCTTGATTTCAGAGCTTTGAGTTGCTGACCTAGAATAAGTATGCAGATAAGCTTTTCCAGCTTTTTCAATTGGCATACTTGTTCCAGGCCAGGGACTCAAAGTACTGACCCTAGTAGTATAACTTCAACTAAAAAGCATTTTCAGAAGAAACTCTGCAATGGAGTCACTTGTTTTGTATCTTGATGGGTTTCTTTTCCCTGTAATTGACTGTGTTTACAAGCACATATTGCTCTCTCCGGGGTCATACTTGGTTCCATTATATAGCAGAGCAAGGGAATCGGAGCAAATTACAGAGTAGAGCATTGAAAGCAAGTGGCTAGCGGAGGTGAGTCAGATTGAGAGTAGAGGGACAATGCAGATCAGAGTTTAGCAACTGGGTAAGAGCACGGCAGAGAAAGCCAGTATGGGCAGATAGAGGATCAGATAGAGAAAAGCAATCGGGATGAGAGCAGAGAAGGCCAGTATAAAGTACAAATGGAGCAGAGCAATCAAGGTGAGAGGAGAGTAGAGCAGGGAACACCGACGGAACACAAAAATGCTGAGAGAAGAGCAAAGCTCTGTTGGTCCTTTATGTGCTAGCTGGCTTTTAGGGACAAGTGAATGTGCTCAGGTTCTGGGGGCCAAAAAACACACCCTCTTTATTAGGGTTTCCTCCCTGTGCATGCCAGGGTAAATTGGTGGAATGAGGAGAAAACCCAAATGAAGAAGTGTTTTCTGGCCCCTGAAATGCAATGGATGTCTTTTAGTGCAAACCAATAAATTAGTTTGGATTCTTCTGTTTAACCTGGCACCCCTTCTATTGATACATATTTTTTCCGGTAACTAGTGTTTTAGCACAGTTTAAAGTAGAATGGAGCAAGTGCTGCCGGTACCATATTCCTCTTTTAACGCTAGCAGCCTCCCGGCTTTTCCGCCCTATGTGCGGAAGTGGGAACAAGACCTATCCTCCATTGATACCTAAGATTGAAGCAAAGCTTTGTCTAGTATGGCAAAGTGCACTTTTAATAACATAACGTTAGAGGCTGCCTACAAGGTCCTCCTCTGTTGGTACTGGGTCCCAGCCCGCATTGCCAACTCGAATCCCTCATACTGTGACAGATGTTTTTGGGGTTGTGGTCAGATGTTTTTGGGGTTGAGAAACATTTATGTTTGGGATTCTGGTCCAGGGGTTTGGACTCTTGTTCACGCTCTTCCGTGTACCCATTCGTAAGGATGCCAAACTAGCGCTTCTTCTCTGTATGATCCCAGGCCTTTTCTCCTACCAGCAGAAATTAGCCACTTATTTATTGCCGCCAAACGCGCAATAGCCAGGGACAGAAAAAAGCCAGCTGTTTTGTTTTTGCGGATGTAAAGAGCATCCTGGTGACCCTAATAATCAATGAAAAGATGATCCATATCCTCCATGACTACCACCCTAATTTCCTTAAAAATAAAAAAGATAAAAAATAACCTAATTAACATATACAATACTTACAGCAGGTAAGATGATCCTCCTAATAATGCGACCTAGAAGAAAACCTAAGAAAAAATATCAATCTTTAAAAATACACGCTTGGGAGATGCCGCTAAGCTGTATGTGGTATTACAGAACAGTACAATTTTTACAGACAACGTCAGTGACACCATATTCTGGTATTGCATATTTTTGAATGTGAAATAGATTTTTATTATTTTTCAAATGTAGCTTCATTTGCAAAAGCAGCACCCCAATCTGATTCATTTCATCCATAAACAAAGGCTTTTTAGATGCTATAACTTTTGCGCAATCCAATCATAGAAGAATATATATCGGTCTAAACTGATGAAGAAATTTTGTTTTTTCAAAAAAAATAAAATAATGTTTATTAAAGCAAAAAGCTACAAATATTTGTTATTTTTTCAAAATTGACGCTTTTTTTGTTTTTGTTCATAGCGCAAAAATAAATAAAAATACAGAGGTGATCAAATACCACCAAAAGCTCTATTTGTGGGATAAAAGGACATACATTTTGTTTGGGTACAGAGTCACATGACCGCGCAATTGTCAGTTAAACAATTCGCAAAAAATGGCCTGATCATTAAAGGGGAAAATCCTTCCGGTCCTTAAGTGGATAAGATCGTATGAAGTATAGGTTTTGGGGTAATGTATCCACTTTCCATGTTAGAAATCTCTCTTTTTTCCTTTTTTATATCATTGTCAAACAAATGTCGTGGAGGCTGGGTACTGTCAGAAGGGACATGTAGCAATGTTAAAAAAAAATTATAATTTTGTTTTGCGGGGAGCAGAAATTTTAATGATATTTCAAAGTCAAATAGTCAATGGTTTTCTGTCTGCTGCAAGGACTACATTTAGTAATTATTTCTATTGATGAATGCAAGGTTTACTCTGATTGGCTGAGGTGGAAAGGTGGGCTAATGACATAACGATCTCCACCTCAAGCAATCAGAGGAAGTCTTGCATTCATTGATAAAAATACAAGGCTTCCTCTGAATGGCTTATGCCGCGTACAGACGGTCGTTTTTTGCGATGAAAAAAAAACGACGTTTGATGTGATGAAAAAAACAACGTTTTTGAAACTTCATTTTCAAAAACGACGTAGCATACAGACCATCGTTTTTGGAAAAATCTCTAGCAATGCGCGCTGACGTCCATCACGTACGACGGGACTATAAAGGGTCATTTCCATGCGGAAGACGGCCTCTTTTGCTGATATCGTGTTGCTGCGTGTTAGTAAAAGTTTGGTGAGAGACGATTCGCGCTTTTCAGTGTTTGTGCTTTAAATTTCGTTTTCTGTCGTACAGTTTGTGTATTTGTAGTCGGATCTGTGATACAGTGCTTGTATTTAGGACGTATTTGTTTTGCAAGTGCGTTCTTGTGTGCACGTTGCTGTTTTGCAGGTCGTTCTTCAGAGGCCTTTCTGTACTTCAGGGCGTAATTTTGAGTCCGATCTGATTTGACGACCGTTTTCTAGCCATGTTGCGGGTACGTTCTCGTCGCCGAGATCGTGCTGTGCATGTTGTTATGATGTGTGCTGCATCCCGGCTCCGGTCCTTGAGGAGGGCGAGAAGGACTTTGAGGGCCAAGAACTGGTTTCTTTGCAGGGACCAGTTCTCTCATATGCCTCTGCTGCGGGAGATCCAAGAAAATAACCCTGATGATTTCAGGAATTTTCTTCGGATGTCTGACCCCGTATTCCAGCAGCATTTGGCTTCGGTGTTGCCATATATCACCAGGCAGGACACCAATATGCGGGAAGCCATAACTGCTGAGCAGCGGCTAGTTGCTACGTTGCGATACCTTGCAACAGGGAGAAGTCTTCAGGACTTGAAGTTCTCTACGGGCATCTCCCCCCAGTCTCTGGGCGTCATAATCCCGGAGACGTGTTCTGCCATAATCCAGGTTTTGCAGGAGGACTATATTAAGGTAAGTTCTGTCCTTTAAATGCATAAACTATGTTTCTTTTTTTGTTTTTTAAACAGTCCCTAATTAACCTTTTTTTTAATAATATGCTGGTAATGTTACCTTTGTCTCCATGCATGCTGTCTTTTTTTTATTTTTGGTCCTACATGCATCTTTTATCTAGCCCACATGTCCATTTTGTGTTATTTTGTTAGTGGCAAACCCACCTAGCTTAGTCCCTATATCCCCCTTGATTTTTCCCCTCCATTGTAGTGCACGACCAACCCCCCCCCCCCCCCCCCCAATGTTATTTTTGTAACTGTCTATTTTTATTAATTTGATGTTAAACCAGCATTTTTTGTAGGTCACAAACTGATCTTGGGGGGGGGCCCCCATCACACTTTTATGTTAATTTTTCTTACCATGAGAGGGTGTGATTAATCTGCTTAGTGATCCCTTAATATTGTTGTTTTTACAATAATACCTGAACTAATTATTTTATTTTTTAGGATCCAATAATCTTTGGTGATATTCTGTTAGTAATGTACTATCTTACAATTTTTTTCTGCTTTATTTACAGTTCCCCACAACACCACAGGAATGGCAGACTGTGGCAGCGGACTTCTCTCAGCGATGGAATTTTCCAAACTGTGGAGGAGCTATTGATGGCAAGCACGTCCGCATCGTGCCACCACCCCATTCTGGATCCCATTATTTCAACTACAAAGGGTTCCACAGTGTCGTACTGATGGCGGTGGTGTCTGCCAATTATGACTTTCTTTATGTTGATGTGGGGAAAAATGGGCGGATGTCAGACGGCGGGGTCTTTGCCGAGACCGAGTTTGCCCAACGGCTTCAGGCGGAGGACCTTGCATTGCCACGTGCGGAGGATAATGAAGAGGGGCTGCCCTTCGTTTTTATTGGTGATGAGGCGTTTGCCTTGGGTCCCCACCTCATGAGGCCATTTCCCCAACGTGCCCTCACCCATGAGAGGAGGGTCTTTAATTATAGGCTGGCAAGAGCCAGAAGAGTGGTTGAAAATGCGTTTGGCATTATGGTCAGTCGATTTCGCTTGTTTTTAACCGCCATAAACATGGCAGAATATAAGTGGAACAATATTATTTTATGTTGTTGTATATTACATAACTTTCTGAGGCAGTTGATGTCCCAGAGGCGGCCCATGAGGCAGGCCATCCAGGCTTGGCCCCCCGAAACGCACGTGCAGTGCGCCAGGCATATGTTGACTATTTTATGGGTAGGGGGGCCATTCCAATGCCTGATCTTTGGTGAATGAACCTAATAAATATTTTATGCAAGAAACATTGTAATTTTTTTTGTTATTCTTTTGAATGTTTGTGTATTTTCTTTGTCTCCTAGGTTATCATAGTTGCATGTGTTTTGGATGGACTAAATATCCTTCCTCGTTCTATGTTCCCAGCATAAATTTCACATTTTTAGGTTTAATGTCAGCATTGATCGAAAATAACAAGCCACAAATATATTGATCTGCATTATTTTTATTTTCCAACTTTTGTGAAACAAATTTTTCATTCTCACATATCTACATTTATTTTTTGGTTGGTCGAACAAGTAAAATCACATTTTTTTTTTTTTTTTTTGGTATTCAAGAATCATATAAAATCAAATTTTTTTTTTTTTGCTATTTAAGAATCATATAAAATCACTTTTTTTTTGTTTTGTTTTCTTTGGTATTCAAGAATCATATACAATCACTTTTTTTTTTGTTTGTTTTTTTTGGTATTCAAGAATCATATAAAATCACTTTTTTTAGTTTTTTTTGTTTTTTTTGGTATTCAAGAATCATATAAAATCACTTTTTTTTTTTTTTTTTTTTTTTGGTATTCAAGAATCATATAAAATCACATTTTTTTTTTTGTTTTTTTTGGTATTCAAGAATGAGATAAAATCACTTTTTTTTTATTTTGGTTTTTTTCACACCCTACCCAAAACATCCAGTAGATTTTTCAACTGGACCTCAACACTTTTTGCATTTTTTATTATTTTCCGGGCTGCTATCTGTAGGTCTTCATTCTTTTCCCGGCAGGACCAAATTTCTGCAATGAGGAGTTGGGCAGTGTCCCTGTCAATTGAAGAGCCAGCACGAGTTGCTCCTGAAATGTGCAAGCAAACCATGTATTACAAATATGTTTCGCCTACATCTACATTACCTGTGTATCTTTCGAATATGATACTTTACCAGATGTGGTGGCAGCTTCCCCTTCATCAAGATCCCTCGGGGGTGTGGCTTGCGAACTTGCGTCCTGCCTTGATGCTTCCTTTCGCCCTACGAGATTGAAGAAAGGGAAAACACAATGGTAACATTTTAGAGGGATGAAACTTTAAATCACAATTTTCAAACAAATAAATCCCTATGTGTATAATCCTCTGCTGAGTATACTGTCCTTTTTGTGCATATTTTATATATAAATTATTAAGATCTAATTAGGTAAACATGTACATAAATGTTTACAAATTGATGTCACATTAAACCCTAAAAATTTTTGGAAACTGGAATATTTGGGAACACAGGAACTGGTCGTATGAGTCGTCGTTCGTTATAACATAAATCAGACAAATACGTTTTTTTTTGTGGCTGATACAGTGATTGCACTACAATTTGTCCATGTGAACTAGGCATGTTGCAAATTATCGGGAATATCGTCGTTTAATATTAGTTAAATTAACGAATGAACGACAACACATACGACAAATTATTGTGCCCACACAAATACATTTCAACCTGAAGGGAAAAGCACATGGCACAAAGAACAAACACCTAAAATTAGGGAACATAAAATGAACTTACTTTTTGCTCTAATCAATCTTTTTATTGCCTGAAGTTGCTCTGGCTCTCTTTTTTTCAGGTCTGACCACCTCTTTCTTATTTGTTCTTTGGACCTGCGTTCACCAAATTTCTGCCGGAGCCTTCTAATTACTTTATCGGTAATGTCCGCCTTCACCTTATTGGGGTGCAGGTAAGGCCCGTGCTTCCCATCATAATCATCATTAGTGAAGATGGTGACCATCTCTACCATCTCCTGGAATGCCATGTTTTTGGCCTTGTACCTCCGCCTGGATCTTCCTGTTGCCTGGGCCTGGCCTACCTCATGTCTTGAGCCTGACATTTTTTGCTGCTTGTCTTCCACCACCATAAATCACAACCACAAAAAAAGATCGAGAAAGGGGCGTGTAAAGGACGAGATGGAACGTCAGGGGCAGGGTATCGTGCGTTGCGTCACACGTGCGCAGTGTTTAAAGGGATCCAACGTCATTGAAAGAGACGTACACAGTCTGTGGAAGAAGGCGGAAGTAAACGATCGTGAAATACGACGGTACGTAACTCTATTTTTGACATTTCTATTACTGAAGAGTGGATCAGTTTGTGGGCTAGAAGATATGGTGTAAAACAGGGAAATGCAATTCTCGGACCTCCAGCTGGTGCGGAACTACAAGTCCCATGATGCATAGCGAAACTCTGACAGCCACAAGCATGACACCCAGAGGCAGAGGCATGATGGGACTTGTAGTTTTGCAACAGCTGGAGGTCCACTAATTGTAGATCCCTGGGGTAAAAGCTTGTTGTAGTAGTAGTGGCTTTACTGACACTTTGTTTTTTATGAAATTTTTAAATACAGAAATAATGGACCCCTTCAAGGAGCCAGAATTTTTCACGGAGTTTATCCAACGCTGGAAAGAACTTCCTGTGCTCTGGCAAACAAAAAACAAAATCAATAAAAACAAAGATGCCAGGAAGCAAGCACTGGAGACCCTGCTTGCATTTGTTAGCCCAAGGCTCCCACACGCAACAACTGACACTGTCAAAAACAAAATTAATTCGATTAGGGGCACCTACAGGACCCAACGGTCACTAGTCCTGGCCTCTATGAGATCTGGAGCTGCAGCTGACAGCATCTACAAACCCAACCTGTGGTACTATGGTCAGATGCAGTTCATTGATGACCAGCTCGAAACCCGGCCATCCGTGTCTACCCTTCCCCCAAGGAATCAGTCCAGTCTTCCCGGCAGCCAAGAGCAGGCTACATCTGATGAAGATCAAGACTTCATGGAGGACACAGATTGTGACCCATCGAGCCAGGTATTGCATTTTAATACTAATTAATGAAATGCAAAGTATAATAATGCTTAGAAATGTAGGTTACAAGTGGTGTAAAATTTAGCTGAGTTGGCAAAACATTGGTAAAATATCAATAGCCAATACGGGCAAAACAGAATGGGGACAAGATACATAAATGCAGAGGTCATAATGATTGTGGGTAATTTTATGTTACGCCATTAGGGGGGTAAACGCTAGACACCTGGAAGGGGTCACAGATATCTAACAAAGTTTGGGTTAATTAACATTTTAACAAACAAAAAATTAGAAAACAGACATTCCTAGTTTTGAGAAAGGCACCCTACTTAGCAGGTTCAGTCAGCATCAAACCCCCCCCCCCACACAACTCCAGGGGGCAAATATCTGAAGCTGGGTAAGGGGCCACATAATTAGGGATGGCGGGCCTCATTTAAATCTATTTCCGCATTCACTTCGCATATGTCATGATCTGTAAAATGTGTGTGATTAATGAAGCCAAAAAATTAAATAAGATCCTTTTTTTTAGCCACACACAGAGCAAAGCCAGGAGGAGGCAGGCCCCACAGGGAGCCAGGGTGAGGCAGAGGCCACTCGGAGCCAGGAGGTGGCAGGCCCAACAAGGAGACAGGGTGAGGCAGAGGCCACTCGGAGCCAGGAGGTGGCAGGCCCCAGTGGGATACAGGAGTCACGCAGGCGGGATTGCAGCTCCCAGATCCCTCCTTTTCGCGCTCCAGGAAAAAGAACAAGGAGACTGATGCAAATGGAGGAGGAGACCCAGGCCATTCTCCGTCAAGCAGCTGCGGCCATCAGAGAACAACCTTCTGAAGAAGAGGGATTCGCAGCGCTCATCGCAGCCAAGCTACAAAATCTAGAGCGGGCCCAGCGTGTGCGCTGCGAATACATCATATTCAAGGCCATAAGCATGTCCTCACTGGGCAACCTACATGAGAATATAGATCTTGGGCTGATTCCCACTCCTGTGCTTTCTGCTCTTCCTGCTCCTGCTCCTTCTCCTGCTCCTGATCCTTCTCCTACTCCTGCTCCTTCTCGTGCTCCTGATCCTTCTCCTCCTCTTCCTGAGCCTGCTCTGGTTCCTGCCACAAACTTGGCTCATGAAACCCAGCCCCCGAGGAGGCAGACTGCAGGGAAGGCTGCAGGGAAGGCTGCAGGGAAGGCTGCAGGGAAGCCTGCAGGGAAGCCTGCAGGGAAGCCTCAACCAAAGAGGAAGAAGTGAGGAGATGGTGCCCCTAATCCCAAAACATTGGCATTGCCAGCCTGGATTATTTGCTTGCTGGACCCTTGCCTTGCAAAATCCAAGCAGGGTCTCCTTTACTTTATTCCTGGCTTTTTTTTTTTTTTTTTTATATATATATTTTTGTTTGCCAGATGTGTTTAAGTTTATTTTATTTATTTTATACATGAATAAATGTATTTGTTGGTTTGGGCAAACATTTGACATGTGTATTTTTTTTTACATATATAGAGATCATTAGTGAGGAGGCAAACACATTTCCCCCAAAAAAAAAAATACATTAACAAGGGACAACAACCTCCTTGTGGGTAATTTGCCTAAAAAGATATTATGTTGTTGTGGTGACTTCACACACTCCAAAATAACAAACATTAAACATGGTATTCATTTGCTCAAATACATTAAACAACCCAAAAAAATTAAAGGGACATGGAGATGTGCATAAACTAAAAAAATAAATAAATAAATAAAAATAATTCTAAAACAAAAAAGGTTGTCAGAACTATGTAACAAGATGAGCCACAACAAACTAGGGTTATAGTGTAGCATTTAAATGCATTGTGTCAAATGCTGCGCAGTCTTTTCTTCATTACTATTAAAACGAACGAATGTGCTGAAGCCATTCTGGACAGTAGTTTTACCACAACAAACGCTCCCGTATCAGAAATTGCTTCTGAGCAGGCGCGGGTTTAAAACGTCGTTTTCAACGTCGTTTTGCCCACACACTATCATTTTAATTGACACAGAAAACGACGTTTTGAAAAACGACACCAAAAATTCGAGCATGTTCGAATTTTTTTTTTGTCGTTTTTCTCAAGACATAAAACGACGTTTTCCCCACACACGGTCATTTGAAATGACGTTTTTCAAAACGTCGTTTTTTTTCATCGCAAAAAACGACCGTCTGTACGCGGCATTAGAAGCACTCAGCCCCACAAAATGATGTTCCAGCAGCATAAGCCTAGGCTCACACTGAGTGCGGGAATGAAATTGTGCGAGTTCTGCTAAACTCGCACAATTTCATTTCCGCATGTC
The DNA here is from genome assembly GCF_905171775.1 of Rana temporaria. Lineage (NCBI taxonomy): Eukaryota > Metazoa > Chordata > Amphibia > Anura > Ranidae > Rana > Rana temporaria. The sequence goes on along the minus strand of NC_053496.1, from coordinate 109,791,004 downwards.
AGAGACATCTGTGCAAGTTTCTGCACAGATTTCAATGGAAATTGCACCCCAAACTCACCAAAAGTAGTAGAGCAACTACTTTTGGAAATCGGTGCAGCGCCGCAAATGCGATTAGGGCGGTGCCATTGCCGCCAATTTGGCATGTGATTTGACATGTCAAATGCCGAGCCAAATCGCACCATGTGAACTAGGGCTAAGGGTAGTTGCCAGTACTGCTGTGGAACATGGCACTGCATAATGTATGTAGCTGATACTACTATAGAGCTATAGCATAATACAGAGTAAGTACCTTGGTAATGGAAATTGTTTGTTTGGACCAGCTTAACAATTTTTTTTCCAAAGTGACAGGAAACCTGGACTTCTGCTTTTAAGTGAAAAATGAAATGCACAAAGCCTGGGGTAAAAACCTGCATGTGAGGTGGCACACGTGCACAATGTATACAATGTACTACAGCAAAACTGTTATTTACAAAGAAAATATACGTGTAATTTTCCAGTAATTTACATTTTACTGTTGGCCTTTTCCTTGTAAAAAGGGAATGGGGACCCCCCAACAGGCATACCCGACATTGCAGGGTGACTCCTTTAGGGAGCCCCTATGCCATTAAAAATAAGCCTTCAGGGAAATGTAAGTTACCAACATTTTTCCTTTCTAAACTGTCACTTTGCTGTACTAAATCCTACAGTAAGAATGACAAAAAAGCAAAAAACAAATGTGGGCGCCCCTCAAAATTCATACCAGAACTCTTATTGTTCATTAGGGTCTGTTATGGATTGTAAGAGTGAACCTCACTTAAAAAAGGGTGAAAAAACAAGTCCCCCCAAAATACATACCAAACCCTTATTTGAGCATGCAGCTTGGATGGCCAGGAAAGGGACAAGCTTGCACCCAACCCTCCTACATTTATACAAGGCCAAATTCCCTTAATACAGGGAGGAGACCATACCCCCTGGCAAAGCAACTTGTTCCCATACTGATGAAGACAAGGGCCTCTTCCCTTAACTCTGACCTGGTGGTTGTGGGAAACTGTGGATGGGGGGCTTTTCAGCATCTGGACGTCAACTTTAAAAATATGTGGAACCCAAATACTGCCGCCCCCCACCACAACCATACACACATGAATAAGCACACGGTACATAATAAGGTTTTACATCTTCTTTAGGAGGCCAGTGCCAACAAGCCCTACACCATGGGTCTTCAAACTATGGCCCTCCAGTTGTTCAGGAACTACAATTCCCATCATGCCTAGTCATGTCTGTGAATGTCAGAGTTTTACAATGCCTCATGGGATGTGTAGTTCCGCAACAGCTGGAGGGCCATAGTTTGAGGATCCCTGCCCTACACTAATCTGTTCCTATGAATATTATCAGCAGCACTTATTATGCTTTCCCTATCAGTGTCTGGACAAGGTAATCCAGGGCAAAGAAGCCAAACTGTTCACCCCTCCATTATGTGCGAGCTTAGGGGACGCTACCCCCAGCATCCATCTGCTTGTCAAAATGCCGTGTATCAGAAAGAGTTCGCTGGTCCCTCCTTCCATACTGTAAACCGCTGCACCCAGGGCAGCTTCCCATCCTGCCCACCCCTTGTCCCGGCCCTGTTTCCTATTACAGCTAAGCACATTGCCAAAATAGTTGCTAGTAACCCAAATTTTGATAGTGAAAGGACTTATTGCACTCTCCAGTGATAGTAAATAAACCCCATTGTGTACTTAAAAGTGGGGTATGCCTGTACTTAATCCTGTCATTTTACTCCAACCTTTCAATTCCCTTTCATTTTCATTAGAAGGGCTAATAAAGGCCCCTTTATTAGCCCTTCTAAGCCAAAGTTCAAAGACCAGGAATTACGTTATAGGTAGTTGCTTGTTATGGTAGCAAAATCATGCAATGGTTTTCCAGGTTACAGGATGGGCTATGTTTGCCTTATACCCAAGCTCAGCCCAAACCTAAGTCTCATACCTAGAAGCCGTGTTTACCAAAAGGAGGTTCATGAGGTTGTGGTGGCTGGGCTAATTTTGGCTTTGATGTAAAAAGACAACATTTACATTAAATTAAGCTACCTATATTACTCTGCATCTACTAATAAATCTGACAGGGTTTTCACTTTAAGGCTGGCCATACATGGAGCAAATTTCTTTCCTGCAACCACAAGGTGTAAAAAAATGTATTTGCTCAATCCCCCCATCAACACAGACAGTGCTGATGCTCGAATCCCTCCTGCTAGGCCATTGTCTTCTTCCAACGAGGGACGCGCAGGTGAAGATGTCCCAGCCGGAATACAGACTGCTATAGCCACTAGTGATAATCGCAAGAGAATTGGGCTGGCTAGTTGTACCCAAGTTGATTGATTGATCAACCCGGTACATTCAGCCTGCACATTAACTATTTAAATCTTGGCCAGTTCCTGCTGAACCCTATATGGCTGGCCTAAGGGCACATGCATTAATGTTCATTGAAATGCATTGTGTGTTTTAAACAATTTGAATTTTAAATAAAAATACTTCAGTGGAATTGACCTGCATGGCAAACCATAGGAGAACCTACTTAAATGGGATTTTTTCATATGCACTGTAGTGTAGCACCTTGGTATGAACAGGTTCTACCAATCAATTAATTTTCCCAAGTATATGCAGTTAACCTGAGCTGGAAATTTCAGGACACCACGACTGGTGTGAACTAGGGTGACCACATTTCCAAACTGCCATTCAGGGACACACCCCCTCTCACCTTCCCCCAAAAAAGATCAGGGGGGATGGGAAATGTAGTCTCGTGGGTTGATGGAGAATTTGGCAGCAGGTTATTTGTCAGGTGAATGTGCCACTTCTGCATGAGCCACATGTGTAAGTAGAAAGGAGTGGAGTCACTATCTGGAGAGTGAAGATCACACCAGTCCCTGCTGCTTGCCGCTGGGTGCTGGAGAATGAGGAGGTGCCGAGGTGGGTGGAGACAGCAGTGCTGCACTAGGCGCAGGCCTCGCTCCTGGTCTCACTGTCTGAGAGTAAATTGTCACCGGTTGCAAGATGCCAGGCAGCGCTGGCCCTAGCAACCAGTTCCGGAAATTGAGTTATTAGTTAGTAGGGGGTAGCTGTGTCCTCTATTTTATTCCCGGACATTGTATTGTCCCAGAATGAAGGTGCCCGGGACCCAGGACAGACATGTCAATTGACAGTTGTAACGGCTACCCGCTGGTAGTGAGGGGTATCGGCCGTTGGAGACGTCCTTTTTGCTGACAAGTTATGATATGCAGGTACCGCCGGTATATCCCATCGAACGCCCTTCCAAGAAACGAGACGTGCTACGTTTGGAGGGTCAAGCAGACTCACTTTATTTGGCATATTTCACCTGCTTATATCTGGTTACAACTGTTACAAGAACAATGACAGTTTCCGCCCTCCCCTTTTCCCAGTAGGGGGCTTCAACACAGACCCCCTGAAACAATGACATCTCCTTGAATTAATCACTTGGCCAGTTTCTAGCCGCTTCGGCACCGCACCCCACTTAACATTTCCTGGCCAGGCACATAGAATTCAATTAACCTTTAAAACAATTATCACTCACACATAATCCCCATCAGCATACACCTCACAGGGGGCTGTATACCTGCACACAAAAGAGGGTTCATTAGGTATGCGAAGGGAACATTAGCATTCAACAATGAAAAGAAACTTGTCCAATTAACCCTTTGAGCTCAGAATACACTGTGGTACATCCACTTGTGACAAGCCATGCAGTTCCTTGTAGTCCCCCTGCACGAAGATTATAACTGTCCCGGCAGCATGCATATGTCCGTTACACTGCTCCCCTTTTGTGGAATACTCCGGCAGACCCGGATTGATCCTTTTCGGATCAACTTGGGGATGTCCGGTCTGCTGTTAGGGTAAAAGTTCAGTTTGCCTGGACAGTCCGTCGGCATTCCCATTGAATCTGCCAGGGCGGTATTGGATAGAAAAATTGTAAGGTTGTAGGGCCAAGCTCCATCTTAGCAAGCGCCCATTATCTCCGGCTACTCGGTTCAGCCATACTAGTGGGTTATGGTCCGTGATCAGGGTGAATTCCTGACCATACAGGTAGGGTGTGAGCTTCTTTAAGGCCCAAACCAGGGCTAAACATTCCTTTTCCACGGCCGCGTAGCTCACTTCCCTGGGTAATAGTTTTCTACTCAGGTACGCGACAGGGTGTTCTCCTCCATCCTCCCCGATCTGGCTTAGAACTGCCCCCAGTCCATACATGGACGCATCTGTATGAACGACAAATCTTTTGTTAGGGACGGGGGCAGATAGGACAGGTGCGTTGATCAATGCTTGTTTCAAGGTTTGGAATGCTGTTTCACAGGCGGGAGACCACAGGACTACTCTAGGCAAATTCTTCTTGGTCAAATCCGTCAGGGGTTTGGCAATGGTACTGTAGTCAGGGACAAATTTTCTGTAATACCCCGCTGTCCCTAGAAATGCCAGTACCTGGGTCTTAGTGTGGGGTGTTGGCCAATTGGCTACAGCCTCAACCTTAGCGGGTTCTGGTCGTTGTTTCCCACACCCCACTCTGTGTCCCAAGTACTGGACTTCTGCCATCCCGAAATTACATTTTTCTGGCTTCAGGGTTAGGCCGGCGGCCCTAATCTGATCCAGTACAGCCTCAACATGCCTCAAGTGTTCCCCCCAAGTCTCACTATAGATCGCAATGTCATCCAGGTACGCGCAAGCAAAATCCTGGAAGCCATCAAGGAGGCGGTCCACTAAGCGCTGAAATGTGGCTGGGGCGTTCTTCATCCCAAATGGCATGACCTTGAACTGGAATAAGCCAAATGGGGTGACAAATGCCGACTTAGGGATAGCCTCTTTGGACAGGGGAATCTGCCAATACCCTTTGCACAGATCGATTGTGGTCAGATAACGTCCCCTGGCAATACGATCTAATAGCTCGTCTACTCGGGGCATGGGGTAGGCATCTGTCACGGTTTTGTCATTGAGGCGTCGGTAATCGACACAGAATCGGGTTGTTCCGTCCTTTTTGGGTACTAGGACAACGGGCGAGGCCCAGGGGCTGTCAGATGGTTCTATGATCCCCAGTCTTAACATTTCTTGTATTTCCTTCCTCATCTCCTCTTTTACTGCCTCAGGGATTCTGTAGGGAGTCTGTCTGAGCGGGTTTTGTCCTGGGGTCTCTACGTAGTGAGTCGCTAAGAGAGTGTACCCGGGCTCCTGGGAAAATGTCAGTCCTTTCTCAGTTATCAATTGTCGCATCTGTCCCTTTTCTGCGGGAGGTAACCGCTCCCCTAGCTGTATCGTATTGAGCAGAGTCTTAGGTTCCGAATCTGCTAATAGATCTGGGATGGGTAAGCTGTCGGGGTCTTCAGTGGCTGGAATACATATGGCTGCTACATCCTCTGGTCTTTCCGGATACTCTTTTAATAAGTTTACATGAAAGGATTTCTGGACCCTTTCATCTTGGCTGCTGGCGATTACATATGTAGTATCGCAGACTTGCGCTACCACTTTGTAAGGGCCCTGCCATGAGGTCTGGAGCTTATTCCCTTTGACAGGCCTAAGCACCAGCACCTTCTGGCCCACTTGAAACGTTCTCTGACGGGCGCCCCGGTCGTACCAGTGTTTCTGTCGTCCCTGGGCCGTTTGGAGATGGTCCCGTGCCATCCGAGCTAAATGTTCCATGCGGTCCCGCATTTCCAGCACATATGGCACAATGGGGACACCTTCATGTTCTGTCTCGCCCTCCCAGTGCTCCCGGATGAGGTCGAGGGGGCCTCGCACTCTCCGTCCATAGAGCAGCTCGAAGGGAGAGAACCCTGTGGATTCCTGCGGTACCTCTCGATAGGCAAACAAGAGGTGCGGCAAAAATCGCTCCCAGTCTCTGTATTCCGCCGTAAAGGTCCGCAGCAATTGCTTGAGGGTACCATTAAAGCGTTCACAGAGACCGTTGGTCTGAGGGTGGTACGGTGAACTAAGCAGGGTCTTAATACCGCAGACCTTCCATAACTGTTGGGTTAGATCTGCAGTGAACTGGGTCCCTCGGTCGGACAGGATTTCCTGAGGGAACCCCACTCGGGTGAATATCCCGACGAGCGCACTGGCAACAGTGTCCGCCTGAATATTCGTCAGAGCGACGGCCTCCGGGTAGCGGGTAGCATAGTCTACTACGGTAAGAATGTATTTCTTACCTGAGGGACTGGGGTTAGGTAGAGGTCCCACTAGGTCGACTGCTACCCTGCTAAACGGTTCCTCGATCACGGGCATAGGTGACAGTCGAGCCTTTGGGTGGTCCCCTCTTTTTCCTACCCGTTGGCATACGTCACAGGTGCTGCAGTAACGTCGCACATCCTTCGAGATCCCTGGCCAAAAGAAAGTCTGGGTGATCCTGTAGGTGGTGCGGTTACCCCCTAGGTGCCCTGCCAACGGAATGTCGTGGCCGATTCGGAGAAGTTCCAACCGGTACTTTCTGGGTACCACTAGTTGGCGCTTTTGCGAAGGGACACCGCCTCTCTTTCTGCCTTCAGTCAATCTGTATAACCTGTCACCCTCCCATATAAAACGTTCCCGCTCATCCCCTCTACTGTCTGCTAATTCTCGATACTTTTGAAGGGTGGAGTCCTCCCTAGTTTCCCTCCCAAATTCCTCTGGGGCGAGAGCCCGAAAGGCTTCATTGGCTTTGCCCGACAATTTCCCCGACAAAATAGTGACCCATTGGTCTGGTGGTACCTGGTGTAGTGAGCACTGCCTCTCAAAGTCCGCCAAATATCCATCGATTTCCTCCTCACTTTCTACAAAAGCTTTAAATGCAGTGAACGGTATTTTCTTTCCTGTAGCAGCAGGTGGGGGGGTAGGAACTGCAGGTGTAATGGGCTGTCTCGCTCTTACCAGTTCCAGTTCTTGTCCCCTCTTAGTTTGTATTTCTTCCCTTGCTTCCCGGAACAGCTGGTTGATAAGTTCCACGGACGTTTCTGGATACAAGGATAATCTCCGCTGTACAATCCCAGTAATTACATCTTCCTCGCTGACAGGTGCAAGGGGCTCCGTTCCTTCCATGGATCCATCCATTTCGTCCAGCTCCAGCAGTTCAGCTATCAGCTCCCTCCGTGGTCTGTTGCTGGCGCTCCTACCACGAATCTCCAATAGATCTTTCAGTGTGGATCTTTTCAGCCTGGCGTACTGCGACTCCATTCAGAACTTGCTCTTTGGATAAAAGGACCATCCCACTACTGCCAACCAATGTAACGGCTACCCGCTGGTAGTGAGGGGTATCGGCCGTTGGAGACGTCCTTTTTGCTGACAAGTTATGATATGCAGGTACCGCCGGTATATCCCATCGAACGCCCTTCCAAGAAACGAGACGTGCTACGTTTGGAGGGTCAAGCAGACTCACTTTATTTGGCATATTTCACCTGCTTATATCTGGTTACAACTGTTACAAGAACAATGACAGTTTCCGCCCTCCCCTTTTCCCAGTAGGGGGCTTCAACACAGACCCCCTGAAACAATGACATCTCCTTGAATTAATCACTTGGCCAGTTTCTAGCCGCTTCGGCACCGCACCCCACTTAACATTTCCTGGCCAGGCACATAGAATTCAATTAACCTTTAAAACAATTATCACTCACACATAATCCCCATCAGCATACACCTCACAGGGGGCTGTTTACCTGCACACAAAAGAGGGTTCATTAGGTATGCGAAGGGAACATTAGCATTCAACAATGAAAAGAAACTTGTCCAATTAACCCTTTGAGCTCAGAATACACTGTGGTACATCCACTTGTGACAAGCCATGCAGTTCCTTGTAGTCCCCCTGCACGAAGATTATAACTGTCCCGGCAGCATGCATATGTCCGTTACAACAGTCATGGGCAATCCGGGACACGTGGGCACCCTAGTGTGAACAGCCCAGAGGTTACCTCTGCTTGGGCATGTTTTTCATCATTAACTTAGTCTTAATTACCTAGGATTGTAAAAATTTACTTAAAGTAAAGGCATTGCAATGTACATACAGAAAAGTTAGTAATTGAATGAAAAATGTCAATTGAAGATTAGTTCTTATAATCTCAGTTCTTTGTTTACCGTCTCTTTTGACTTTTTGTACAGCTACCATGAATTTAGTTTCTGTGTCAACGAGACAAGTTAGAATTTGTTAAAGTTTATAAAGTTAAGGAAATGTAATTTTAAATAGTATTAGAGATTGTATTTTGAGTTTTAAGGTTATAAATGCCAGTCTTCTCTGTAGTTAGTGAGGGGCTGTCCATCAAATATAAGAGATTGTAGGCCACTATCTGATAAAGATAAAACAGATTTCTTCTAAAATGCTGCAATTGCATGCTACCTAGCAACTCGGCAGTGGGTAGAGGCAAATTGTTCCTTTTACTTTTTATATGTTATAGTTTCAGGCAGGTGCTATTACCTCTGTTGGAAATGTGTTTCTTGTAATAGGAAGCCGATGTATCCTTTGTCATTCTTTCTAAGTTGCTCATATTAGAACAATTATTTTTTTTGTGCAACACAAAATTTGTGCAAATGCTGTGCATTATTATTTTGAAAGATCTCTCAGCTTTGGTGTACTTTGCTTTGTTCTTTTGGCTCCTCGACCCAATGCGATCCTTCACTAGTTTGATTGGCAAAGAGCTGCAAAGCACAGCGGGAGGCCAATTTTAAAGCAGAACGGAATATGCAGTATGTCGCTATCGCAGTTGCCACATTAGGGCAGGCTTACCACCCAGTCTACTCTGTAGTGTTGTAAGGCTCGGGGTCCCTCTTTGTTCTGCCATAGCTATATTTTTTTATATATATTTCTTCGAGTATGTGTTTTTTTCTTTCATTGATTATTGGGCAGCCATTACATTGGTTGGACACCTCACTCTTACTCTCCACGGTCGATGTACAGTTAATTTATTTTAATAAATTGCTTTTCTTTGCCAGAAAAGACATACAAAGTCTCCCTTGCCATAAAACTACATGCTAACATTATTAAAAATTTTACGTCTAGTTCCTCTTCAAGGGAAGTTGAAATGCAAATACTTTTAATAAAATGTTGATGCCTAATTGCACATCAGGGACTCGCATATTTATATTGATGAGAACTCAGCTTTGGGTACATATTTATATACTGTACTGACATAAAAAGAGAAAACAAGAAAAACAGCTACTAAAAAAAGTTTGTCTAAAAAGCTCCTAAAATAAGTTGGTTTATCATGGTCCTCTATGGTACATTTTATATAAGCCCCTGCCATGCAACACTTTAACACTTAGTAGCAAACATGCTCCACTGGAGTCCTGTGGTTCTATGTCCCTCAAGACAGTACAAGAGGAAGAGAAATAAGTTTATGATTCACAGGAAATACTTGTTGAACATATATAATATCTGAGCTAGTAATGATCTCTCGCTACTGTAATCAGGATGTTTTTTTTCCATGAGAAGTTGTCCTTTTGCAGGCTGTGGAAAACACATTACTGGTGCATCTTGAGTCTTGAATAAAATATGGTTTACTGTAACTGAATACTCTAGCTTGAACTAAAAACAGACTTACAGTCTATGTATAATGGATCATACTTCAATCCATTTCAAAGGAAAGGTAATTTAGCTGCTACAGTGTTTGAAATATCCTGTTATATCTACAGACTGGTACATTTAGAAGTATCTTCCTAAATTTAGGGGTTCATTACTGTTCTGTTATTTGGAAAATTGACTGATTTATTTAGCTACTACAGAAATGTATTCTATTCTATGTTAAGAAATTATGCAGCACTTTAAAGATGTCTACTTTCCAAAAATTGGTAATTTGGGAGCATGTTTTGTACTATCCTTGCATACTAACATTAGACGCTTATGCCACATATCACCCCTAGACCATGTCTTTTCTCATTCTTTTTGTATGAAAAAAAAACGTTTTTTTTTCTAGAAATTTACTTTGAACCCTCAAACATATTTTTTTTAAAAAGCAGAGGCCCTATAGAATTAAATGGTGGGTGTTGCAATTTTTAATACCACGCAGTATTTTCGCAGTGTTTTTTTAAAAACCAATGTTTTGGTAAAATATAAAATATGATCTTACACCAAGTAAATAGATACCAAACATGCCATGCTTTAAAATTGTGCAGGCCCGTGCAACGGCGACAAACTATGTCAATTCTGGATGATGCAAACTATTGCGAAACGCGTCGGGACTCTGCTGCTGCCATGCGCAACCTTTTATTGATGCCCTTTGTTTTCATCAGAACTGTAAGTGTTTTTAACCGTTAATACATTTTCATTAATATTACGGTATCACACTATGCGACCTCGTTTTCTTTTATGTACCTTGGATACGGTCTGATCTCTTGGGAGTTACCATCAAGACGTTGTCACTCCCCCTGCTCTGGTTTAAAGTGATGCTTTCAAGCCATCGTTTCCTCTGTGTATCCAGATCCGATTGATGTGGTTCCACCAACTCACATACAGTCTATATTGACCCTTTAAGCGTATGCTTACTAGGTTTCAATACTTCCGGTAAGCCTCCCCTCCCGGTGGTGGTTACTCTTTCACATATTTCATCCATTTCCATTTTACCGTGGTGTTCACAAACTGTCAGGTCACCCGTAGCCAGATGACAAGTGCACCCCGTAGGGGTCAGGGATGCACCACAGGGTGGTGAATCCTATGGCCGACTGCTGCTAGCAGAGACGAAGCGTGAACCTAAGGTCACCCAGGGCGCGGAGTCTAAGACCCAGTTTTGTATTCACCAGAGCCCTTGGTGGTAGGGATGGTCTTGGCCGCAACTGGGTCCAGGTCGCGTTCCCGGGATTCCTCAAGTCACACTCCGCAGGGAGAAGGAGGAGGCAGCCAGCAGGACAAACAGTGGTGATGGACAGGCCGAGGTCAGGGCAACAGGCAGACAAGGATAACCGTGGAACATGCAAATAGTCAGGGGCACAGGCAGACAGGGAAGTCGGGGACAAGCCAAAACGGTACACGGAAGATGATCGTAGCACTCTGCAACCAGGAACTAGCAATACACTGCAGACAGGAAGTAAGCATAGGAACACTGTTGAACAGCCCTGCAGACCTGTAGAGCAACGGTTAATATAGGCTTCCTGGGATGGACTAGGGTGGAGCCATACAGGAAGAGGAAGTGATAAAAAGGGGAACCAGAGCAGGATCTGCCTCTAATGAACACATGGAGATCAGGTAGGCAGACAGGCTTGATGCATATTCATGACACAATCGTCCATCATATGAGATCATTCACGGGCGGTGCATCTTTTCAGCGACTCACTGTTTTTTGATTTATTATATATGGACTTTTTATTTGTTCACATTGTTATACGATTCACTTTGTTATAACATTTTTCAATATCATCATTTTCTAGCGCCACTTAATTGTTTTTGTATATCTTTATCACTTTCTTGTTTCACCAGATTGTTTGTGGCAGCTTTTCACACAGCACAGATTTATTCTTGTTTTTTGTATTTAATTATTGGTTGTTATTGTCCACCCAGCGCTGTACCTTCTGTTTTTATTTTGAATGAAAAAAGGAACCTAACAAATTCCTCCATTCACATTGATCGATGTGGATGAAGAAATCTCTACCAAAAAAAGTGAAAACAAATAAATGCCAAAGCATAGGGATGATCCGCCCACTGACCACCCTAGTAGCCTCCATGCTTGGGCATATATGGTCTTTTTTTTAACTGTGGATGAGAAATATCCTCCATTAACGCTGCAAGCGTGGACATATGTATTTTGAAAGCACACTCTGCTCTCAGAATAAACAGATCAGTGCTGCAGCTGAATGACATTCCTGAAAATGATAAACAAACACAGTAACAACAGAACATTGATTTAAGAATGGTGTAGGTGAGGCGCTGTTCTTAATTGATTTAAAGTTTAAAGTGACGGGTGCTACTTGTTCCTGTACATGGATCGATAAAATAAATTAAATAAAATGCTAGTGGAGTGTTGCACCCTCGGGTGGGTGTGGATTTAAAGTGACGGGTGCTACTTGTTCCTATGCATGAGTAAGTGAATAAAGTGCCAGTGGAGTGTTAAGCCTCGTACTCACGATCGGATATCTGATGGAATCTAATTCGATGGATTTTTTCATCTGATATCCGATGAAGCTAACTTTCATCAGTCTTGCCTACACACCATCAGTCAAAAATCCGACCGTGCCAAAACACAGTGACGTAAAACACTAATGCCGCGTACACACGATCGGTTTAACTGATGAGAATAGTCTGGTGGACCGTTTTCATCGGTCAAAACCGATCATGTGTGGGCGCCATTGGTTAGTTAACCATCGGTTAAAAAAAAGGCAACTTGTTTTAAAATTAACCAATGGATTCCTAACCGATAGGACAAAACCAATCGTTAGTAGGCACAACCATCAGTTAAAAATCCACGCATGCTCAGAATCAAGTCGACGCATACTTAGAAGCATTGAACTTTGTTTTTTTCAGCACGTCGTGTCTTTTACGTCACCGCGTTCTGACACGATCGTTTTTTTAACCGATGTTGTGTAGGCGTGACGGACCATCAGACAGCTTCCTTGGTTAACCGATGAAACCGGTCCATCGGTCTGTTCTCATCGGATGGACTGATCGTGTGTACGCGGCATTAGACGTTCTGAGAAAAATTAAGTTCAATGCTTCCGAGCATGCGTCGACTTGATTCTGAGCATGCATGGATTTTTGACTGATGGACTTTCACACAGACAATGTTTTTTTTTCTATCGTTTCTTTATCCATAGGAAAAATGTAAAACATGTTGTTTTTTTTTCACCAATGGAAAACAAACCGATGGGGCCCACACACGATCGGTTTGTCCGATGAAAACAGTCCATCGGCCTGTTTTCATCGGACAAACCGATCGCGTGTACAGGGCTTTATACCCTCAGCTGGGTGTTGGCTAAATTAAGATGTGCTAGAAAATTACTTAATTGATCTGACACATATAAAGTGCTATATCCAGTAAAAACACATAGCAATAATACATCAGATGATAAAAAGTACATAAAAAGTACATAAACAGAATTTAAACCTTATAATTGGTGATAGAATTGTGAATATTAAATATGTATCAAAAAAGTGATGTACAGGCTAAGCACGTTGGTACATCCCGTCTGGTCTGGGCCGTAAACAAAGTTTTTTCGGCGACAGTGTTTGCTTTGTTTTGTCTTTAAACTTTATATGTGTCAGATCAATTAAGTGATTTTCTAGCACATCTTAATTTAGCCAACACCCGGCTGAGTGTTTAACACTCCACTAGCACTTTATTCACTTACTCATGCGTAGGAACAAGTAGCTCCCATCACTTTAAATCCACACCCACCCGAGGGTGCAACACTCCACTAGCACTTTAATTTATTTTATCTATCCATGCACAGGAATAAGTAGCACCCGTCACTTTAAACTTTAAATCAATTAAGAACTGCGCCACACCTACACCATTCTTAAATCATCATCATACTCCACCTAGTGGTAGTAATCTGTGAGGGCAGCAGTTCTTTTCTCCTGTTCAGTACTGTCCTTTCCTTTGCACGGAATCACCTATTTTCTTTCAACAACAGAACATTAACTCAATAAATTACAACTATTTTTGTGACTGTTTTTCTTTTTTTAAATGGTAAAAACTGTAAAGTTTCCAGGCTGTTATTTTTAGGGTCTCCCAAAATGTTATAGTCAGTTTCCTGACTAACTAACATCTTTCTAGACCCTGTGTAAATGTGTGCCCCAGACTGTGTCATGGTGTACTCTATACAAATACTTCAATAGTGTGTGGTAACGACAAAAGCAGTCCTTGAGGCATAAACCAGGTTGGCCAGGACAAGAGGAACAGAAAAAGTAGTGTCTCTTTTTATTTCGTGTCAGCGACAGACACAACATCTTTTTTGGGGTGACTTTTGGGTACCAGAAATGGCATCAGGAAAATGCCTCTCATGCAGCTGTCTCACGGCATCTGGATTTGGGGTATAGGCCCTTGCACCTTCTGGATACAAAAGGGCCTTGATGTTCTCTTTCTGAATTTTTAGAAAGAATCTGCTTTGTCCTGTTGCTTTGTAAAGCATTAAAGAAATGTACAGAGCCAATTGAAATAATTATACAGACACTTTTGTGTACCAGTGTCTGGCTTTATAGAAGACTTCATCATCTGGTCATTGAAGTCCATCCCCCCCATGTTAAGGTTGTAGTCATGGACACAGAGGGGCGTCTCAACACCAGACACTGTGCAAATTTGGACTATCGGGTCTGCAATAATGGAAGACAGGATGAAAACATCCTGTTTGTCCTTTCACTTCACTGCAAGTAATTTATTTTCTTAAGCAGGCTTTCTCCCCCTTTTAAAGTCAGGTGTTAACAAGCCATTGGGGGAAGCCCCAATCATTGTGCGATTTTAGCACTTCAGCAAACCTCGGCACGGGTTGGGTTCAGCTAACCTTAGCAAGGAATTCTTCTCCATCGTCTGAGCTAGCTGTCAGGGTGCCGCTGCTTTCTACAGGTTCATATTCTGTGCCTGATTCTGTCAGTGGGGACTCTCCTTCACCTGACATACTCCAAATCCTGTAGGCCTCTTCAATAATGTACCTTTCTTTGAAAATATTGGCCACTACATTTTATAGGTATCTAGTGCAACTCCCAGTAAAATGAGCACCTGGCTACCAGGCACTGCTTGAACCGCTACAAATAAAATTCACCTGCTGGTGCTAGCAAAGACCAAGCCTGATCTTGTAAACATTGCAGTTTTGTGTACAATGTATCTGTTAGGGACTTACCTCTCAAAATCGCCAGCCCATCATTGGGCTGAGACAACGGCGCGCATTTGCGGGACGTGCGCGTGCGTCAACGGCGCGCACGCGTGCGCCAACGGCGCACATGCGCGCAGCGGGAGCGCACGCGTGCACGTGAGTCCTCCTTGGCGCCAAAACGCCTTTAAAAGGTCAGTCTTCCTTCCTGCACATTGCTGTCTGATCTGCAGTCTCTGAGCAATCTTTGAACCTGAAAACCTGATTACCTGTTTGAACCTTCTGACCCGGCTTGTTTGACCATCCGTACCTCTCTGATCCTGACCTCGGCTTCCATTGACTTATCCTTCTGATTGATCCACTGGTACCAGATCCTCCTGCCTGTACCACGATAACTCTTCTGCCTGCTGTATCTGATTATCTGAACTACCTGTTGTGACCCGGCTTGTCTGACCCTGCTTCCGTCTGCTGTCCATTAACCAGCTTACCTCTCCAGCCTGCTGTCGTGAACCTTCACCTTCCACTAGGGTCGCTGACCCACGTCCCTGGCTTCAGTGGTTCCAGTCTACCCTTCCAGAGGAGTCAGCCCACTTCACCTACCCAGCACGCCGGCACTCCTACCCCGCCGGGCTCCTGAGTCTGCTGTTCCCAATCCGGCAGCTCACGAGCCGGAGCTGTAAGAGAGGCCTCTTCCTACCATCAGGCTCTGGCTACCAGGTACGTGGTACATAACAGTATCAGACAGCCATGACAGAGCCTTCAGGAGTGGCCCCAGCCATGGAGGAGATTTGTAAACACCTCGCATCCCTCACCCAAGCTGTAAAAAACCTACAGGACGGCTACTTGCGACTGGAAGGTCAAGTACAGAATCTGTCCGGAGACGCAGCTCCTGCACCTTCCGCCAGACCATCTTCATCGGCCGCTGCTCCAGCCGTAGTGATGCTACCACCCGAACCCAGGGTTCCGATGCCAGAGCGGTTCACCGGGGACCGTTCCAAGTTCCGGGATTTCCGTAATGCCTGTCAATTACATTTTGCCCTCCAACCAAGGACTTTTTCCCTAGAAGCCACAAAAGTGGGATTTGTGGTTTCTCTTCTTCAAGGGGAGCCCCTAACCTGGGCGCACCGACTATTGGAGGAAAATGTTCTTTCAGACCATGGCACAACTATATGATGATCCTCAGAGGACTACCACTGCTGAGGCCGCCCTGCTTGCACTCCAGCAAGGCCGCCGAGCGGTCGAGGAGTATGTTACGGACTTCCGCCACTAGAGTGCGGACACCCAGTGGAACAGCGCAGCTCTGCGACATCAGTTCCGCTTAGGACTTTCAGAAGCCCTGAAAGATGAGTTGGCCCGTATTGGGGTCCCTGACACCTTGGAAGATTTGATCGACAAGGCTATACAGATTGATCGACGTCTACGGGAGCGACAAGCAGAGCGATCTTCTCATCTAAGCCGCCCAGTATGGGTCACTACTAAAGCACCCATGCCTGCCTCTCGTTATCAACCGCCTGTCTGCCCAAGTCCTGCCAGTTCTCCTCCAGACAGTTCTGAGCCCATCCAACTCGGTGTCATGCGACCCACATTGCCTCCTGAAGAACGAGCACATCGTCGTCAACTAAACATGTGCCTCTACTGCGGTGAGCCTGGTCATTACGTCGCCAACTGCCCCATCAAAATGCGTAAGTGCCGTTCCTCTGTTCCTGTCAACGCTTCCGTTCTCTCAGCCTATACAACCCACCTTGCTCTCTCTCTGTCTTTGCAGCTCCAAGGAAGAACGATCCCGGTCAACGCAATTATTGACTCTGGCGCCTGCAGTTGCTTCATTGATGCCACCTTCGCCAATCTGCACAACATTCCTCTCCGAAAAAAGGACTTCAGACTCTCTGTCTTCCTGGTCGACGGATCCCACATTAAATCAGGTCAAGTAACCCAAGAAACCCTTCCTCTGCCTGCTGCTACTTCTGCTGACCATAGGGAACTATTAATCCTGGACGTGATTTCCTCTCCCCTATTCCCAGTGATTCTTGGCATTCCCTGGCTCCGGGTTCATAACCCCCAGGTTGATTGGTCCTCTGGAACTATACGGTTTCCTTCCCGTTACTGTCAGGAACACTGCTTACCCGGACTACCCAGTTTTTCTCCCACTCTGCTATGTCTGAACACTGACCCTAGTTTGCTCCAGTCTGTTCCGGAACACTATCATGAATTCCTCGATGTGTTCAGTAAAAAGGGGGCCGACTCCCTTCCACCTCACCATCCTCATGACTGCCCGATAGAACTGCTTCCTGGGGCTGAAATGCCATTTGGGTGCATTTTTCCACTATCCGAGAAGGAACAAGATGCTTTGAAGGTTTACATTGATGAGAACCTAAATAAGGGGTTCATTCGTCTATCCACCTCACCGGCCGTGTTCTGAAATATTTTTCTTCGCCAAAAAGGATCAGACCCTTCGCCCATGCATCGACTAATGGGAGCTCAACAACATCACGGTTAAAAACCGATACCCGTTGCCCCTAATACCCGAACTGTTCCAAAAACTGAGATCCGCCACTATTTTCACTAAGCTGGACCTGAGGGGGGGCTTATAATCTAATCCGCATCAGGGACGGCGATGAGTGGAAAACTGCTTTTCGCACTCGGTATGGCCACTACGAGTACCTCGTTATGCCTTTCGGGTTATGCAACGCTCCCGCTACCTTTCAGCATTTTGTCAATGATGTGTTTAGAGACTTTTTAGACATCTTCGTCATCATCTACCTGGATGATATACTGGTCTTCTCTGGCTCGTTAGACAAACATCGGGAGCATGTCTGCAGAGTTTTGAACCGTCTCCGCTTGCATGGCTTATACGCAAAGGCAGAGAAATGCGAATTTGAGCTACGAACCATCCAGTTCCTGGGCCTGGTGATCTCCCCAACGGGAATTGAGATGGACCCAAAAAAAGTGTCTGCTATTCTGGACTGGCCAGTACCCCTGGATAAAAAGGGGGTACAACGATTTATAGGATTCGCAAATTTCTATAGACGTTTTATTAAAGGTTTCTCTGCAATCGTTGCCCCCATTACACAGCTCACCAGACAAAATTTCCGCTTCCGCTGGAACCCTGAGGCCCAGGAAGCCTTTGACACCCTGAAGGGACTCTTCACGTCTGCCCCAATTCTCAGTCACCCCAACCCGGCTCTACCTTTTCTCTTGGAGGTGGACGCTTCTGAAGTCGCAGTGGGGGCCGTTATCTCTCAACGACTGGGGGACAAGGACTTAATACACCCAGTGGGATTCTTCTCCCAAAAACTCTCCCCTGCGGAGAGAAACTATGACGTAGGTGACCGTGAATTATTGGCCATCAAGGCCGCTTTGGAAGAGTGGAGATATTTGTTGGAAGGTGCTGCACATCCCGTGTTAATTTATACGGATCATAAAAACTTGGAATACCTAAGATCTGCCAAGCGATTGAAACCCCGACAGGCTCGCTGGGCTCTCTTCTTCTCCCGTTTTTGTTTCCACATCACCTACCGTCCAGGATCAAAGAATGTCAAGCCGGATGCTCTATCCCGAATGTTTGACAACCCAAAAGATACCTCTACCCCTGACACCATTTTACCGGAAAACAGCTTCCTACTACTACATACCGACCTGCTTTCTCTGCTCAGGGGAGCATCTGCGGATTCTTCCAAACCTCCCAATATCTCTTTAGAGTCCAGAGATGGATTATTTTGGAAAGGAAGCCAGATTTTTGTACCTGAGGATACTCGAATAGAGGTTCTAAAACACCTTCACGATCATCCGCTGGCAGGACATTTTGGGGTTCGTAAGACGCTGGAATTAGTGCGCCGCACCTTCTGGTGGCCTGGCCTGGAGAATTTCTGCAGATCCTATATTAACTCATGTCCTATCTGTAACCGGAACAAAACACCCCGGAATCAAGCTTGGGGACTACTGAAACCACTACCTGTGCCCGATAGACCATGGAAAATGGTCGCCATGGACTTTATTGTAGAACTTCCTTGCTCTGAAGGTTGTACCGTAATTTTTGTGATCGTGGACCGTTTGACCAAAATGGCCCATTTTCTTCCTTTAAAGAATACACCTTCTGCCATTGAGACTGCTCGTGTCTTTATTAAAGAAATCGTCAGGCTACATGGGGTGCCCTCCAACATTGTGTCAGACAGGGGAGTTCAATTTACCTCTCGGTTCTGGAAAGCCCTCTGCAAAACGCTACAGATTGAACTCGCTCTATCCTCAGCCTATCACCCCCAGACCAATGGGCAAACTGAAAGAACTAATCAGACTTTGGAACAGTACATCAGGTGTTTTACAACTTTTTCCCAAGATGACTGGGTTTCTCTGCTACCCCTAGCAGAATTTGCGTACAACAACGCCAGTCATTCTGCTACTGGACAATCTCCTTTCTTTGCCAATTATGGTTTCAACCTAACCTTCTTACCAGATTTTCTTTCAGAGTCCTCAGTTCCGGCAGTACAGAGTACCGTGGAGTTCCTCAACCGCAATAACCAATTATTACGGGAAGCTGTGACCAAAGCTCAGGCTGACAGTAAGAGGTTCTTTGACAGGAAAAGGAGAGGAGAGCTGGATCTGAAACCAGGAGACCAGGTATGGCTTTCTACAAACAATCTCAGGTTAGCTTGTCCGTCCAAAAAATTGGGACCAACATTTTTGGGACCTTTTCCGGTCAAGAGGAAGATCAATGCAGTTTCTTATGAACTATCCTTAACTGATTCTCTTAAAGTGCATCCTGTGTTCCATGTCTCTTTATTAAAACCCGCAGTTCCTGATCCCTTCCCTAATAGGGGAACCAAACCTCCTAAACCGGTCCAGATAGATGGCTGCAAGGAATTTATGGTAGAAACTATTCTGGATTGTAGAAGACGGCAAGGACAAAACCAATTCCTGATTAAGTGGAAAGGATACTGGCCAGAAGACAATTCCTGGGAACCCGAAGGTAATATCCATGCTAAAAGACTAATACGTGCATTTTTTCTCGCCCACCCTGACAAAGTGGCTCGACTGGGCATCCGGAGGCTGCCCCTTGGGGGGGGCAATGTCAGGGACTTACCTCTCAAAATCGCTGAGACAACGGCGCGCATTTGCGGGACGTGCGCGTGCGTCAACCGCGCGCACGCGCGCAGCGGGAGCGCGCGCGTGCATGTGAGTCCTCCTTGGCGCCAAAACGCCTTTAAAAGGTCAGTCTTCCTTCCTGCACGTTGCTGTCTGATCTGCAGTCTCTGAGCAATCTTTGCACCTGAAAACCTGATTACCTGTTTGAACCTTCTGACCCGGCTTATTTGACCATCCGTACCTCTCTGATCCTGACCTCGGCTTCCATTGACTTATCCTTCTGATTGATCCACCGCTACCAGATCCTCCTGCCTGAACCACGATTACTCTTCTGCCTGCTGTATCTGATTATCTGAACTACCTGTTGTGACCCGGCTTGTCTGACCCTGCTTCCGTCTGCTGTCCATTAACCAGCTTACCTCTCCAGCCTGCTGTCGTGAACCTTCACCTTCCACTAGGGTCACTGACCCACGTCCCTGGCTTCAGTGGTTCCAGTCTACCCTTCCAGAGGAGTCAGCACCCACTTCACCTACCCAGCACGCTGGCACTCCTACTCCGCCGGGCTCCTGAGTCTGCTGTTCCCAATCCGGCAGCTCACGAGCCGGAGCTGTAAGAGAGGCCTCTTCCTACCATCAGGCTCTGGCTACCAGGTACGTGGTACATAACAGTATCAGAATGACTGTGATCTACTAACACTGCATTTGTAGAGGTAGGCGGGCAGATGGGTTGAACAAAGGCTCTGGCAGGTGTCGGGGCTAATCCTGCTTACGCTGCATTTTTGGGGACACTATAATATTGAGGACGCTAGTATAGCTCTGATCTGATCAGTTCAGATACTATACTAGTAATAGGGGTTTATATTGTGT
This sequence comes from Rana temporaria, assembly GCF_905171775.1. NCBI lineage: Eukaryota > Metazoa > Chordata > Amphibia > Anura > Ranidae > Rana > Rana temporaria. The sequence continues at coordinate 109,770,342 of NC_053496.1, read as the reverse complement.
TTGTGATAGTGTTTCTGGCAATCAAAGGGTTAAAATGTAAAAGTGAATATGTGGTGGGCAAATTGACTCAGGTTACTCATTTAGACGGAGCAAAACATGCTGGTAGGTAAATTGGATCTCGTCCAAATTGGCCCAGTATATATGTATATATGTGTGTATGACTGTGTGTCCCTAGCGTGTCACGATCCTACGGGGTAAAAATGACCGCACCAGCCAAGCAGATACTGGCTGGAAAAAGCGCCCAGAGGCGATTCAGTTCGCATGCGTTGCGCTATACAAGTCATTCATTCATTCAAAAACCAGGGGTTCCATTTAGCATCATAGACTGGGATATTATCCGGTAGAGTGTGAAATATCTTTTCAGATAACATTATTTGGTCGACCCTCATCAGAACCTGGGCAAAGGGGACCATTCAAGATTTCCAATGAAGGGCCACTGTCCAATGCAAAGCAAGGCAGATAATATGTAATAATTTTATTAGAGGTTTAGGGATATCAGGAATCCTTTCAAATAGCAGACAGTGAGTGTGTGTCAGAGCCATGTGCCTCCCCGCTAACTTATCCATCGGGTCTAGGGTCTCCCTCCATGTAGGTTGCAGCACTTCACATTCCTAGAATAGGTGCAGAAAAGAACCCGCAAGAGGGCAGCCATGGAAACATAAGGAAGAGCACTGCGGGAAAATTCTGCCCAGTCTCTGGGGGGTATAGTACCAGCGAGTAAATAGTTTAATAGCCGTCTCTCTGATAGTGAGAGAAATCATGCATTTCCGTAGGTTCTGCCAATTAGCCTCCCTGTTTCTATAATCATAATCAAGGTTAATTTCCCACACCTACTGAGTCATGTGTTTAAGTGTGGAGCCCCTCCCCCCTCTATAGATTTGTAAATTACTGAGATTAAGCCTTTTTGTCTGGGTGAAGAGTTACAAAGGGTTTCAAAGATGGTGTTAGAGTCCGGGGGGGGGGGGGGGGGGGTTGCGTAGTGTGTCCGGAAAAAATGTCGGATCTGCAAATATCTGTAATATTCCCCAGCAGGGATATCTTTTTGGGCCTGAAGCTGGGTGAAAAAGACAAACTTGTCTCCTTGTCTCACTTGTCTACTTGTCTCCTTCAGGAAATCTGCCAAGGACGTCAGACCACAACTTGTCCACCACCAAAAATGGCCTCGGGCCTCAAAAGCTGAAGAAAACCTGGGGTCGCCCAAAAAGGAGGCTCCAGGTGAAACCCCCGATTTGAGAGCCAGCCCAGACTGAAACCTATCCCACAACTTCAACCCATGAGCCGCAACCAGGTTCTTTCTGAACAGGTCAGAAGCAAAATATCTAGAGGACCACAACAACCCAGACAGGTGGTACAGGATAATAGAGTCTTGTTCAAATTTGATCCAAGGGACCCTCCAGTCACGAATGTTCCATTGGGCCTGTTGGGAAAATCTACTGGCCAGATAGAATAGCCAGATCTGAGGAACACCAAAACACCCGTAACCTGTGCGGTCGATAAAGCACCTCCCTGGAGGACCTAGGCATATTATTTCAAATAAATCTATTCAGGTGAGCCTGCAGTTTAAGAAGATAGGACTTAGAGATCCGAAATGGCAGGGCCCCAAATAGGTAAAGGAGCTTAGGCAAGATCATCATCTTGATTGCTTTGGTCCTTCCCAAGAATGAGATCCTATAGGGCAGTGGTCATCAACCCTGTCCTGCAGGGCCCACTAACAGGCCAGGTTTTATGTGTTACCTTGGGGAGATGCAGTCTAGAATACTGCAATCACTGAGGAGGAAATGATATCAGCTGTGATGTATTTCAGTTATCTTGCAAACCTGGCCTGTTAGTGGGCCCTGCAGGACAGGGTTGATGACCACTGCTATAGGGAGCCCAGGTTTTGAGTAGATGTCTCAAGTAAACAATGAGGGGGGGGGAAGTTGAGGTCGAATAAGCCTGTGTAATCCCCTAAAAGCTTTACCCCCAAATATGAAAGACTGGACTTAGCCCATGTAAAAGAGAAAAATCATTTAACATTTTACAGCTCGGCAGGGGGGAAGCGCACAGTAAGAGCCACTGATTTGGCCAAATTAACAGAAAGGCCGGAGACCTCCGCAAATTAAACTAGGGTACTAAGGAGGTTCGGCAGGGTGATCAACGGGTTGGTGAGAAATAAGAGCACATCATCTGTGTACATACATAATTTATTTGTAGAGGAAGCCTTATTGTAGCCAGACATGTCAGGGTGTCGAAGGATTGCAATAGCCAGAGGCTCAATGGTTAGAGCAAAAATAAGCGGGGACAACGGGCACCCCTGCCTAGTAGCCCTGCCGAGCCAGAAAAAAATCTGAGCTACATCCAGGGATTTTGACCTGAGTGCTGGGGTTCTGGTACATAGTATGAAAAGCATGAAGGAAATCACCCCGAATACCATAGCGCTGTAGTAGGAGAAACATATAGCTCCAAGACACACTGTCAAACGCCTTATGTATATCAAGGCTAAGCATAAACAGTTTTTTAGAAAAAAGGTTTGCCGCCTGTATAATATTAGTTGCCAGGTGGATATTATCCGTGATAAAACAATGAGGGATAAAACCTGACTGGAAAGGAGATGAAAAGGATTGATGACCCCTGACACAACCTCAGGGCATAACCCATTCTGCCTCTGATTCAAATTCATAACAGTGAAACATGCAGACACGAGGAGAGTTTAGTCTACATCCTTCACCGTCCGTCCCAACGTCAAGAGAAGGAACCTTTATTGCCAGCATAGATTTATAGACAAAATGACATCATTCACATGAGAACAACTGATTGGCTTAGTCCATATAAGGGTCTCTTCCTGTGAGTCTATTCTTGGCACAGAGTCTTCGTGGCACACTCAGACGCACAGGGTCCTCCACTCAAACTCACAGGGGCTTTATTCGATGGAGGGAGTCAAAAGGAGTGAATTACATCTGTCTTCACTCAATCATTTCCTGACCCGAGATTTAACTCTATATACTCTGTCACTTCATTTAAGGATAATAACACTTGTTGCAATACCCGCACACATATATATGTATATATATATATATATACATATACATACATATATATATATATATATATGTATCAAGAAATAAAATAAATAAAACAATATAATGAAAGAAAAGCAACATTTGAGTAGTTCAGGAGAAAAGTAAAATAACACAAAAATATTCATTTTATTTAGCTCCATCACAGAGAGATTAGAGAAGAAATCATCCCCCCCAAGTCTGTCAGCCAATGTCGATTTATAATTTTAAGGTATTATTTTCACACTTTTTTTTATAGCTCTTGTTTAAAACATCTAAACAAACAACACATTTCACCCAAAAACCAAATAAAATATAATTTAGAACAAAAGATACCCAAGAGACATTCAACGTGCTTAAAGAGATCCTGTAACCAACTTAAACTGCAAGTAAAAGCCCCAAAAAACAAGTATTTTAAATGCTTACTTGCAGAGTTTTTCTTTTCCATAAATGTATGTAGCTGCTAGCGGTGGAGGAAAGAGGAATACTGTAGAGCACAGTTGTCGCACACAAGACCCTCCCAGGCCATTTCATGTGGCCCCTGCTCCTCTCCTGCAGCTGCAGCATCCCCTCATCTCCACCCCCAGCTTGTCTCAGCAGTCAGCAGCAGAGAGGAATTCAGAACTCCTCCAACAGGTCCTGCACCTCTGTGCAGCCGCAGCACTCGCTTGTCTCCGCATTCAGCAGTTTGACACCTCTGCTGAAGAGTAGTGGTCCTTCAACGGATACATCCATGAGGCATATAAGGCACAGGTAGAAAAAATCATCAGAATCAGCAATAAGCTTGTATAAAAGTTCTCATGAGCCAAGGATCTTAGGATGGCCAATAAAAGTCAACACAGTGGTCCATGGGTTAGGAAACTAAACGCCACAGGAGGATTGTATAACTTAGGTATACTAACTTGTATGGTCCTGAGCTTACTGGGACAGCAGGTGGCAGCAGGTAGGCAAGGCACATAGAACTTTATTAGAGGCCCTTAATTAGCAGCACCGCCAGTCTATATGGGAGCCAAGCAGACTGGATATGGAATTGCGTCTGTGTCCCAGGGTGTACACAGGGTAACACATGCCTCATGGATGTATCCGTTGAAGGACCATTGGACATATAAATTTCTGTCTCACTGATAAAACATATATTCCTCGTCTTGGTCCTGAAGAAGCCCCACGGCGAAACGTGCGTTGGCGACTTCTGAGGAACGTACAGTGATTAATTTTCTGTAAAAACTATTGTAATATTATATTGTATTATTGTCTGTTAATTTATATGCTATTAAATATATTTTTTTAAACATACTTCCCTGGCCTGAAAGTCTGACCATCAATGTCCACTTGCTAGATATTGCTTCCTCTATATTACTACAGATGTGGCCCATGTGAGTGCTACCCTTATGTCCCCATTTTTCTTACCCCCTTTTTTCTTTCTCTGACTTTGATCCCCCTTTTCTCTCCCCCCCCCTTTCTCCTTTCCTTCCTTCTGCTCCTTATCCCCTTCCTTCTCTCCTTTCCCTTCTTTTTTTGAATCTCTGCTGAAGAGTGTCACTTGAGTGACCTCTCTGTCTGCTGGATCTGGTGACATCACATCCAACATGGTGGTGCCCAGCAGCAGTTTCAGGGATTTTGGACTGTTACACAAGAGCAGTTTTTACAGGTAAATAACATGAATAAAATATGAAAAATATACGGATGAACAGTAACCCTCCCATTGTAGGTCAGTGGATATTGATGAGAGCATGAGGATGATCTCACTCTCTCCCATAGACACCATGAGGACAAAGACCTGGCTTTATGGGCATTAATTCAGATTGGCCCGATCACCACATTGCTAATTACAGTTCCAGATTCCTTAAATCCCTGTAGCTTGTGTAATTTCTTCGTTCAGCTACTGCCAATTGTTTCTGCATATTTCCAGACTGGAATGCTGTAGAAATCTTCTTCTGTTTAGTTTAATGTGCACCAAGTAGAACAGCATCACTCAGAAGTGACATTACATATTTTTTTTGTCCAGAGAATCATGAGGTATGGTTATACAATTTTGATAATGAATGCATGTCACTCAATTAACTGTTTAGTAGATTCCATATGTTTTCATTTTTGTATATCACCTCTGTCTAGGAGTTTGGTACGCTTCACAAATTGCTCTCTGTAAATAATTATGAGCGGCCATGCAAAGCATTGTAGCAGACTATATGGTTATTTGGTAGGACAGATGGCTTCCAGTCATCTGACAGTCTCTGGAGGGGCTCAGACTTATGCAGCGCTAATTGCAGAGGTAATGGTACTACTCTCACTTTCCTGCTAGATCTGTGGAAGGCGTGTTAACACTACATTACATCAAACACTTTATAATCAAACTACTGATACTCCATATCAAGCTTGAAGATTTTAATTTCCCTTTTTCGAAGCATAATTTTCAGCTTGTCTCTTTCTTCTCAATGTAATGAATTACCTCTCTATTAACCATGCAAGAAGTAATTCAACAAATTCTGTAGGTGTAGTTATGATGCAGGCACTCCTGGTCTAGTTCACGTTTTAGTTTTTTTTTCCTCAGTGAAAACAAGTTGTATAGTTTCTTACATTTGCTGAATTTAATGGAATATTAACTGGAATTTTTTGCTTGATATATTTCCTTTATTTACTCCTATTTAGTTGTTATTGCTGTACCCCAAGATTGCTGTATGCAATGTTTATTTTTTTCTTTGTGAAAAGGTAAGAGGAAGTCTGCCCAAAACTAGCTGGTTGTTACCTTACTATATCCAAAACTAAAAGACAAATAAAAAATGTTTACTGGAGTTCCACATTAAAACAACAAAAAGTAAAACAAAAAAAAGTTTGAAAGTTAGTGACTCTAACAATAGATTGGAGCATTCTGTACTCCAAAATAACTATTATGTATCTTTCCATAAATGTACAGACTGAATTTTCCTACCACACATCTAGTTTGACATGTGCTAAAATTCAATCAGCAGCTTTCTGTCACTTTTCATATTACCTACTTTCATGTAGCCTAAAGGAATGTGAGGAAACACTTCTTCATAGAAGAGTTTATAAAGCAAATGAAAAGGCACAACGCAATGACAGTGGTGTTTTAAAGGCATATTTAGATTGCTGTAACATGGGAAAAATATGCACCAAGCCCTAGTAAAGTGTACTTGCAATGTAGATGTAACTTTAGGCCTTATTCACACAGGCGCCTAAACCAAAGTCTATGAATGGGCCATGTCTTTGAGTGTCTGGAGCTGCCAGGTGCTTTATGCCGGCAGCCTATTTTCGTCTATGTGAATGCAGTGGCTACACAGACACAGTTGCTTACTCATCCCATTTTGACAGTCATGTGGATAAGCAACGCCGCCACCCCCCTACCGTAAGTCCGTTGGTTCCCAGCCCCGCACTTTTCCCCCATCTAGGTCACGGGCATCGCTTTCTCCGGGTGATGGCTTCACCCTGCGTCTTTCATTACGACCACTTGATCACGGCCGCTTTTTGATTTAGCCTCCTGAAGAAGCTGGGAGAAGTCAGATGAAACCAGTCATGCGATTTATGTGACCACCTCTGATGTTGTGACCACAACAATATCACCCTGAGGATTTGAAGCATGGTGCAGCCTGTGACGACCAAGCATTGTTTGATAAAGCACCCCAGGACTAGATAAGTATCCGTTTAATATTTTATCTCAAAGGAATATTGGCTGCGTAACAACCTACTTAGTCCAGATTGTGCACTCCAAAGGACTCCACAGGAATCTTATTGGTAGCCCAGTGCTCTACAAAGACTGTGCATCTATTTTTAGTGCGAGGGAGGGAGTCTATGATACAGAGTGATTTTACGATTGAATACATGAGTATATGGAAGATACTTCACTTTCACATCTTGTTCCTGACATTTGAACTTCCTCTAGACCACTACTACCAGCCTCTAGAAACATTTAATCCAGTGTGTCGTTGTTTTCACCATTTGCCATTGGTCTGTGTTCATTTGGAGCTGGGACTTTGGTGCAACATCCATGCTTTCTGTGCTTCATCTGCACTCCTTTATCTCACAGGACAATTTTAGCAGCTATCAGGGTGTTCAATAGCATCTATGTTTGGCTCAGTGCTAATATAGAGGACATTATATACAACACAATAGCACTTATGGTTTTACAATACAACTGTAGAGGTGGTCACATTCTTTTAGCAATGTATGTGTCTTGTCATATGTGTTTTTTATATGTAGTTTTCTATAACTTTTTTATACCATTAATCTTTTAGCCTTATTGAGATGTACAGTTTTTGTTTTGTCAAGCGAGGAGGCGGCTGAGCTAAATTCATTTATTTTTATTTTTGAGTTACACATTCACCCTGCGTCTCCTCCTTCTCGACTTCGGCGGCTTCCTCTGCATCTCCTCCTTCCTCCTTCTCAGCAGCCAATAGAATCGCTTCTCCTCTCGGCCAATCAGCTGACTGGTCTTAGGACTTGCTTCCTGATTGGCCGGGAGGAGAATCCAGAAGACATTAGTGAATTATAATTTGCTATTGTCACACAACTGGGTGGGCTCAGGGTGCAATGCTCTGTGCCCCGAGCCCACACTTTTTTAAAAGCTGATTAGAGCCTTAGGCATTAATCACATGCTTCTAAAAAAAAACAAAAAAACATTGGAATCCATTAATGCAGTGCCCTGCATGTAGATTAGGGGCCAGGCACATGGATTAGGGGGACAGTGCTCCTGCGTCCTGTTTGGACGGGCCGCCACTGACCAAACTTCTCAATACCAACCAAACCATTATTTCTGCGGTTCTCAAAACCTCCTGCTCTCTAGCTCACTTGCATATATAGCATGAATGTGTCACAGTAAGCCACACTCTCTTTTTTTGCCATGACCACCAAATGAAGTGGTGGTGCAAAAACATGAAAATGTTCGTACTGTGAAATGATAGGTTGGTTGTGTTTTCCCCCAGGCCGAAGATTTCTAGACCTACCGTAGAGCCAATTGCATAGTGGATTAAATAGGAAAACATAAAATCTCATGCAGGTAGAGTCCCAGGACCAAAGCTGCAATGCAAAAATGCTAACCGGTCGCCATGCAATCAATATCATTGCTAATAGTGAAGTAAAGGAGTGACTTCTTGTTAGCTGCTGTTGTCCTGTATAGGATTCCGTCCCATTCACACCCATCTAATGTGAATTAAGATTGAGTGAATTAAAGTGGTTGTAAACCCTTTGAAACCACTTTAACCTACAGGTAAGCCTAAATTAAGGCCTACCTGTAGGTGCTTGAAATATCTCCTAATATCTCCACGGTTTAGGACAGGGATATGCAATTAGCGGACCTCCAGCTGTTGCAAAACTACAAGTCCCATCATGCCTCTGCCTCTGGGTGTCATGCTTGTGGCTGTCAGAGTCTTGCTATGCCTCATGGGACTCGTAGTTCTGCAACAGCTGGAGGTCCGCTAATTGCATATCCCTAGTTTAGGAGATATTTACAAAAATCACGGACGCTGATGTCTACGGCGCATGCACCATAGACAACGGCGCGGGTGCACTATCGCAACGGCGATTGTGCCATTCCTAAAGGAGGCCATGCCGTGACTGGCAGCTCCCACGCAAGCTGTGATTGGCCAGAGCCGCGATACCCATAAAGTAACACCTGGGAGAGATGTCGGCCGCCCGAGTGGTGAATGAGGACAGCTGTGGGGGCTTCGATCTGAGGTGAGTATTACATAATGATTGAGTATGCTATGCATACTCGCTCATTATACCTTTGTCCTGCAGGTGGTGCTTTTTTTTTAAGTGGGTTTACTTCCTCTTTAAACATCCCTTTTTAAATATGTGCCTCTCCCTATAATTCACAAATACACAAATGGAAAGGGAAGATTTGTGGCTTGCGTGGATTTTTCCCCAGAGAGAGACAAAGAAGAATCATGTATAGTTGGGCACACTAAAATTGAGTGTGACCCAAAAGGTAGATTCCCATCTGGGGAGTAATGGTGCTACCGGAAAGCATCTGGAATAAAAAAAATACCACTCTGCTGTCAAGTAGTTGTAACTAGAAAACACCATCCTTCTGCTACACAGCCACCCCACTGTGAACCACAGATTACAGATATAAGTGATCGATGCTAAGCAATATGCATATCCCAATAATTTTGAGATTGCCCTGGAAATGCACTCCAGTACTGGTGTCCTATATGACTTGGACTTAAACTCGCCTATGTTGCTAACAGGATGATTTAACTAACTTTCAAAGCCTGTTCAGTCATTATCAGATTGTGAAAGCGACTCATCGTTTTCACAAAATTAAATTTATTTAATTAAGGTAGGTGTTAATTAAGAGGTCTCGTTTATTGTGCCTTTACAGATATCTCTTTCCTTTCCTTCCTTGATGCCTGCCAGATTTTCATCACTGGTGACAACAAACGCTAATGGTGTCATGAGTTAATAATAAAATGAATCATGTAAAGCATTAGAAAAAATAAATAGACAGAAGAAGAGGGAATTAGAACAAAGGCTGATAAGTAAAATGCACATTATACTCTGTGTGAAAAAGATTACCTATTACTGATGCAAACACAGGCTTTCTCCAAGGTCTTCTCTATTTCCACTTAAAAAAATACGCAGCACCGAAAAGCCATCGGGGTAGCATTTTTTCTTCATTACTTTGAGTACATTGTAAACTGTTTGTTTTATGTGTCCGCACATCGAATGCTAATTGTTTTCCTATGAGATGATTTTCAAATCACACACTGAATGTCATCTTAATGATTTAGCTTCTAATACTTTGTTTTGTTTAATGCTAGGCTTGTCCATCCAATTCAAAAATGATAATGCATGGCGGAAAATATGTGTTTAGAATAGTTTTGGTTAACTTATGTATACAACATATACTACAAATACTGTCTTCCGTGTGGATTTTTTTGGCATCTGCTGATTGGATACAAAAGACATTTTTGGTGCATCAGAACCACTTTGTGCATCGTAACCAACATTGTTACAGCCGACCCTAAGCCCACAATTTACAATGTAATATTTAACATAGACTTGCTGAGCTGCCTAGTGTTTACCACATTATGAATCAGACACCGTTTTTTTTTTAAACAACCCTCTTTAGAATTTAGGTGTACTTCATATGCCCTAAAACATGTCAGCAACATACATAGGGTGCATAAAGCATGCTCTGTCTCTCTACCTTGATGTTGCTTCTCCCACCCCACTTGTCAGCGAATCAAAAAGGAAGCTGGGATTTTCTATGTAACGTAGCAGCACCTGCTGTGCAATATGAAGCTATGAAACATTCTGAAACACAATGTAACAATGTTTTTGAACTTACAGTTTGGCAAATGAGCTGGTATTTGATTTGCATCTGATGACTTCTAGTTAAAGTGGAAGTCCATGCAAAATCTAAAATCCCTGCATCTATAGACACCAGGGTTTAACACTAACCTTTATATCCCAGTAAAGAAAAGCTGAGTAAATATACCTTTTTGGAAGCCGATTGGACCTGCTCTGACCCGATCTCCAGCGCTGGAAGCTCTGCAGAAGACACGGAGAACAATGGCTGTGAAATGACAGGGAAGTGATGTCACCCATAGAGTTATTATGGGGCTTCCGTTGTCCTCAGTCTTCTCTGCACCCGCCTCTACAGTGAAGCCACACTTGACATCCCATTGTGGGATCCGGTCGAAACGAGTGAGATCGGCTTCCAAAAATATATCTATACTCCTTTTTTTTTCTTTACAGGGATAGAGAGGCTAGTTTTAGATCCCTGGTGTCTATAGATTAAAGGGTTTTAGATTTTGCATGGACTTCCACTTTAAAGAGGAACTGCAGTTCGCGCACATAATTTGTACTAAAAACATCTTTGCCATTTTAATAATTTTGATAAGACACCCTTTGAGAAAGTCACGCAGATAGTGACACAACGCGTCAGGGAAACAGAGCCGTGGTGACGTCACTTCCGGTTGTGGCCGAGATCTGACGTTTTTTCATTTATGCAGTTTTTTTGCTACTTAACTGTAAGTGTATTTATTTATGTGATTAAAATATTTTATTAAAATTACTGCACCATGGAGCCCTCCTCTTCCTTTTATATGTTACTGAGCATGAATACCTGGGGAATCTGATTGTATTTGAACGAGCAGGGAATCGATCTGCCAGTGAACGCTCGGCCAGTGTGGACTTACTAAAGAGGCTTATTTATGAGCCATATGAGGTGAGAAGCTGAGAGTGGGCACCCGCACTGGATGGAGGCACATGCACTTTGCATCTGATGAAATTTCATTATAAATTGTATTCAGCATTTGCACTTGGACTTTATAAACTTTATATGAGATTGCTTCATTATTGGATTCGGAATATTTACCCAGCACAGAGAATTTTTTCTTTGCACATTTCTTTTTGTTTTGAATTTCAGAACTGTGATTTGCACATTTTTTTGGGCACAGATGATTTTTTTGCACATTTCCTGTGTCTGGAAACGTTGAACTGTTACTTGCACATTTGTTTGCACTATTGCTTGTTTGCACAATTGATATTTGCATATTTATTTGCTTATTTGCACAGCTGTTATTTTTGCATCTTTTTGCACAAGACTGATTTTATCACTATTTATTGCACTATATTGCATATTTGCACAGGATTACCTGGCACGCTATTCATTCATACTGTATCTGCAGCAATTTTTTTTTTTTAATTATGTGGATTTTTAATTAGATTATTTCTGGAGACATAGTAGCACCACATTCTCTTTTACTTTCCATACAAGCTGATGGCTGCTACTGCAAGAACAAAACTTGAAGAACAACAAATTAGGACAACTTCCTTCCCATGTACAGAGAAAAGATCCTGGACTGCTTTCCTTGCTAGAAACACCCAATGTCTTGGATCAGTGGCAAAGTCAATTATGGAACACGAACTCTCAGCTCCCTTTGGAAAATAGCACAAAATGTTGCAAAACTGCTGGAATGAGTATCTCCTTAACTCTTGTAGAACTGCTCCCAGCTCCACCGCCTGCAGAAACTACCAGCCCTCCTGGCTGCTTGTCTAAAAAACCACCCGGCTGCTCCGAAGATCTCCCAGGATAAGGAATAAATGGGTTAAGCACAGCACTTTCCTTTGAAAGCTTACTACATATGGCAGTCTCTCCCTTTGTGAATCCCTGGGTGTGCTGATGTACTCATTCTGTCCTCATTGCTCCCTGCTGCTCTTAGGCAAGATTCCTTCTTAAACCAGAACCTGGAAGGATTCTTCCAAGCCATCCCGAGCCCCAGTATGGAGGCACAGCCTCCCCTTAGACCTGAGGGCCTCTCCTTGGCTACTGACAGGCAGCCTCGTCAGAACTCCACCTTCCACCCGACTCCCTTGCTGGCCAGGATCCACTATATTTAAGCGCTGACCCAGCCACCCTGCAAGGCCCTCTGCCCAGGAAATAGCCAGATTCCCTCTATGCAGATCAGGACCTCCTGGCCTCTACCAACTAACTTCCAGAAGCTTCTCCAGACTTCTAGATCCAGGAGGAGGTGCCAGAAACCTGCAATGTACTGTAGAGCCATTCAGCAATAATCCAACCTAATTACAGACTCTCACAGGCACCATGAGTCATACCAAAATAAATTTACCTACACTAAAACTAGTAGCACACTAGAGGGTGCTGCATCTCCATTTGTTATACAAGATGTTGATAACTTAAGCAGCTTGTTACATTCAGATTTAAAGTGATTGTAAAGCTTTGTTTTTTATTTTTTTAAATAACAAACATGTCATACTTACCTCCTCTGGGCAAGGGTTTTGCACAGAGCAGCCTGATCCTGCTTTTCTGGGGTCCACCTGTGGTGCTCCTGGCTCCTCCTTCTCATCGAGTGCCCCCACAAAGAGCCGCTTTCCATGGGGGCACTCATGCAGGCGTGCTCCCGAGTCCTGCCTCTGTGTCCATTGACACAGACAACAGGACTCGGCCCCCGCCCCCGACTCCTGTGTCACTGGATTTGATTGACAGCAGCGGGAGCCAATGGCCCCTGCTATTATCAATCTATCCAATGAGGATCCGAGACAGTGGCTAGAGCTGCTGTGCTTGTCCCCATCGTTAGAATGTTTGGGCTCAGATAAGAAAAAGGGGGCCTCTGGTGGGCTGCTGCAGCACAAAAGGTTTTTCACCTTAATGCATAAAATGTATTAAGGTGAAAAACTGTGAGGATTTACAACCCCTGTAAAAATTGGTAATAAGCTTCACAAAAATCATTTACTTTAGGTTCTACAGGCAGACCACCTTTTTGTCATTTCAATCAGCCAGTTGGGTTAAAAGTAAACAAAATATCCACCTTAACTTGATTTGTTTTTAATATGTTTTCTGATAAAATTTTAAGCAGTAGCACATACAAAACACTCTGGGCCAGATCCACAGAGCACTTACGCCGGCGTATCTCGAGACGCGCGGCGTAAGTGTATATATATGCCGGCGTAACTATGCGCCGTATCCACAAGACTAGATACGCCTGAAAATCGCCTTTTTCCGACTGACGTAACTTTTCTGCCCCGGCGCATCGTGGGCGCATATATACGCTGGACGCATCTGGCGCTCCCATTGATTTGCTATTCAAATATGCAAATGAGGGAGATACGGCGATCCACGAACGTACGCGCGTCGCACGTAAGTTGTACATCTGGCCTAAAGTTACCCCTCATAAAGCAGGGGTAAGTCAGCAGCAGACATGCACAGGTCAGCTGGAGAGCAGCTTCAGCAGCACCGTTACGGACGAGCTGAGCATCCACACTTGCAGGACAACAATCTGTATGCCAACATGCCAGGGGCATCCATGGTCATAGCTATACTACTGGCTTCACAGGCGCATAGGAGGAGGGCACGGGAGAGGATATCCCGACCGGGCCTAAACGTCTTTGGCATGGGGGATTCTGAGGTGTATCGCATCTTCAGATTCAGCCCTGCTGCCATCCTGGAATTAGCCACAACCCGGAAAGATGACATCACCAGCAAGACAGATCGCTCACAAGCAGTGGAGCCACTGGTCAAGGTACTGGCAATACTCCATTTCCTTGCCAGTGGCTCGTTCCAGCGTACAAGTGGAGTTGTGGCTGGGATGGCACAATCCTCCATTAGCAGATGTGTGCACCAGGTTGTCCCCGCAATCCTCAGACGCATTTCCCACCACATCATCAGACCCACCCAGGAGCATCTGCAAGGCCTGCTGTGGTGGCCTGCAGATCCCCCAGGCAGGTGACCACAGCAGCAGAATTGGAGCCAACATCCTGGACAGCTTCCATCATGGTGGCATAGGAGGCCATGCTGTCTGCCATACGCTCCATCTGCATGGCAACCTCACCCAGATGGCGGATCTGGCGGGCCTGTTCCCTCCTGAGGTGTTACGGGAGGACATCAGACACCCCCCTAGTCTTCCTGGTCACCTTCCTGTGGCCAGAAGAGGCTTGGGGCCATGGAGAAGGGGAGACCCTTGAGGGGGAAGACCTGTCGGGGGAGGACCCTGACGGGCTACCCCTGATGGAGGTATGACTGGTCCCAGCCAAAGGGGGAGACTCCTCCAAATAGAGGCAGACCTCGTTCTCACTCGTCACCTCCTCCTCAACCACCTCCTGAGGAGAGGTGTGGCCACTCCCTTCCACTGATGAGTCATGCTTGCCAGGGGGTCTGACTCTGACTGATGTCCGGGGGATGGTGTGGACTGGCCACTGGCATCATATGGCCCAGCACCCTCCTGCACATCTGTGGATGACACAAAACATTCACATGTTGGAGGACCCACACACTTGTCACATGTTCCCTTCCACCCCCACACATGCTACACACCAGATAGGAGATAAAACACTTACCTGTCCTCAAAGCATCCTCAATGGAGTCAAAGCCCTCCACTCCCTCCACTTGATGCCTGTGGAGACACTGGGCAACCACCTGCTCCTCAGGAGTGAGCGTAAAAGTAGTTGCTGGTCCCGCTCCAGTGCCCCTGGCATGAACCCTCATCCTCGCCATCTTACCTTTGTCCAAGCGACGCAGGTCGTTAATTTTTTTTTGGATGTCATTGGTGGTCCTGACCTTGTATCCCAACGCATTGACATCAGCCACAATCTGCGCCAGGATCTCCGTCCTCCTGGCCTTTGTGGTGTTGACACTCTCTGCACCATGGAGGTAGACATCAAACTGGGACATGGCCCTGATGATCACCTCCTTCTCCTGTGGGGTAAAGTTCAGCTTCCTCCTCTTCTCTGAACCTGGAGCAGGCATGGCTCAAAAAAAAACAGCACCAAACCAACCAGCAAAAAGTACCTTACTTCAGGGGGGGGAAACAAGCGGATGTACTTTTGCGCTCGACGGGCGCATGTCTGGGCGTATTTATGCCCTGGGCGTATCTCAGGGATTACGCTGGGCCTAGTTCTGAGCATGCGCAGAGAGGCGTGGGACATAGTCAGTGTCACGGCGCATGCGCCGTTCGTTTGGCCCTTCATTTGCATGGGGTCACGGTTTATTTCAATGGAACACGCCCACTTCCTTCCTACTTTGAATTACGCCGGCTTACGCCTATGAATTTACGTCGCGCCGGCGCAACGTTGGACGGAAATGCTCTGAGGATACGGTACTTGCCTCTCTGAGTTGAGCCGGCGTAGCGGAAATGAGATGCGCTACGCCGGTCTATATATACGCCGCGCTACGTGGATCTGGCCCTCTGTCCCTAAAAATGCATTTAGAGACTTTAAGGGGTTGTAAAGGTAAAAAAAAAAAACATCCCTAAATAGCTTCCTTTACCTTCATCCTTCACTTACCTCACCCTTCGATTTTGCTTTTAAATGTCCTTATTTCTTCTGAGAAATCCTCACTTCCTGTTCTTCTGTCTGTAACTCCACACAGTAATGCGAGGCTTTCTCCCTGGTGTGGAGAAAGCCTCTTGAGGGGGGAGGGGGTGAGCAGGAGTGTCAGGACGCCCACTAACACACAGCTCCTTTCTCTATCTGCAAAGTAGAGAGTGTTTGACTCTCCTGCTCGCCCCCTCCCCCCTACAAGAGGCTTTCTCCACACCAGGGAGAAAGCCTTGCATGAATTTATCTATGGTCACCGCTGACACCCCTATTCAGGTGCCCAACCCCTTTTCGGGCGCCAGGCACCTGAATTACAGCGACAGGGATTTTTTAGAAGCGCCTGATTAGAGCCGTAGCCCAGTTCTGTGAGTAGAGGAGAAAGAGATTGTGAGTTCCTACTAGCTGGGAACCATGATCTGTCATCTCCTATGGTCAGTTCCCTCCCCCCACAGTTAGAACACACACTAAGGAACACATGTAACCCCATGATCGCCCCCTACTGTTAACCCCTTCCCTGCCAGTGACATTTACACAGTAATCAGTGCATTTTTACAGCACCGAGTGCTGCATAATTGTCAATGGTCTCAAAAATGTGCCAAAAGTGTCCAATCTATCCATTATAATGTCGCAGTCCCGATAAAAATTGCAGATTGCTGCCATTACTAGTAAAAGAAAAATTATAAAAATGCCATAAATCAATTCTCTATTTTGTAGACACTATGGGCCAGATTCAGGTACATCGGCGCATCTTTGAGCCGGCTTAGCGCATCTCATATGTATTAAAATTAGTTGTGACCCCATGTAAATACGAACGGCGCATGCTCAGAATCACGTTGCATATACTCCCTAAGAAACGACGGCTCAATGCGTACGACGTGAACATAACCTATGCCCAGCCCCATTCACGTATGACTTACGTAAACAACGTAAAATCAGACGGCTGTTCCGACATCCATACCCTAACATGACTTACCCCTGCTTTATGAGGGATAACTATACGCCGGACGTACGCCTTACATAAATGGCGTAGCTTACTGCGATGGGCGCAAGTACGTTCGTGAATCGGCGTATCTAGGTAATTTACATATTCGACGCGTAAATCAATGGAAGCGCCCCTAGCGGCCAGCGTAAATATGCACCCAAGATAAGACGGCGTAGGAGACTTACGTCGGTCGGATGGAGCCAGAATTCAGGCGTATCTGATTTCAAGAATACGGCGCATAGATACGATGGCGCATCCGTGGACTTACGCGGCGTATTAGAAGATACGTCGGCGTAAGTCCTACCTGAATCCGGGCCTATAACTTTTGCCCAAACCAATCAATATACGCTTTTAGTGATTTTTATTACCAAAAATATATCTTTCCCTACTTTAGATTTAGATGGACTTTAATGGTTATGCTTTGCAGCTCCTAAACACATAGTTATACCCCTGCAGACAGGTAAAAAACATTTGCTGAAATTGTGGCAAGTAGAATCCCAAATATTTTTAAACCATACATGTTTCTAAAACACCTGATTCGGAACAAATGCTGGAAGCACAGTTAGCTTCTAGTGTTTACACTGACCTCTAAAATGTAGGTGCAAATAATGGTACTGCATTGTAAAACATAGTTACAATTAGTGTTGAGCAGAATATGCCATATTCGATTTCGCGATATATCTCGAATATATATTCGAATATTCGAGATATATTCGCTAAATTCGAATATTCGTGATATTTTATCGAAAGTAAATGATTGCGATTTTTCGCTATTGCGAATGCGAAAATAATTGCGATTTTTTGATAACTGCGGTAGGAGCACTCTGATTGGCTCAGAATATTCGTGATATTTTATCGAAATATCGCAACATGCGAATGCGATATTTATTGCGCAATTTCGAGAAATGCTGGAGGAGCGCTCTGATTGGCTCAGAATATTCGTGATATTTTATCGAAATATCGCAACATGCGAATGCGATATTTATTGCGCAATTTCGAGAAATGCTGGAGGAGCGCTCTGATTGGCTCAGAATATTCGTGATATTTTATCGAAATATCGCAACATGCGAATGCGATATTTATTGCGCAATTTCGAGAAATGCTGTAGGAGCACTCTGATTGGCTCAGAATATTCGTGATATTTTACAATACAAAATAATTGCGAATATTCGGCAAATGCGGAAGGAGCACTCTGATTGGCTCAGAATATTCTTGATATTTTACAATACAAAATAATTGCGAATATTCGGCAAATGCAGAAGGAGCACTCTGATTGGCTCAGAATATTCTTGATATTTTACAATACAAAATAATTGCGAATATTCGGCAAATGCAGAAGGAGCACTCTGATTGGCTCAGAATATTCTTGATATTTTACAATACAAAATAATTGCGAATATTCGGCAAATGCAGAAGGAGCACTCTGATTGGCTCAGAATATTCTTGATATTTTACAATAGAAAATAAAAAGTGTTTTGCATTGGTGGTGATTCTTTACTCTATCCATCTGTCACAGCCGTTTGTCAATCAAACACCTTAAAGATTGAACACGTTCATGCTGCATGCTTTGGACTTTTTTTCACTTCACATATCAAAGACATTTTTATGAAAGATTATTTTTCTATTATTGGGACTATATTTCTTTATATATTTGTTTCACTGTGTATTTCACAAGTTATTTGCGCTTGCTTATTTTATAATTTGCCCACATGTCTTGTCACTAGACATATTTTTTATTCTTGTAGAGCGACTCCATTTTCTGTCTTGTATTAATTTATGTTGTATAACATTTTTGAGTTGCTGCTGTATTCTCCCCTTTTTTTAAGGTATGCGCAATTTTTTCCTTCTTACAAAAAAAAATAATATCAAACATACAAATATTCATAACATACACATACACATACACAAAGCCCCCCCCTTTTGCATCAGAGACAATCAGAGTTCTCCTACCACAGTTATCGAAAATTCGCAATCATTTTCGCATTCGCAATAGCGAAAAATCGCAATTTTTTTTTTTTCAATTTGGCAACATAATAGGATCGCCTCAGCTTAGCTACTCGGCCCAGGGTCTCTAATCATACCAGCAATGCTTTTAGACGTCGATAGGATGTGATCTGTTTTAAAAATCAAATTGAAAAAATGCGAATATTCGGAATTGCGAATATTCACCGCGAAATTCGAAATATAGCGCGATTTCTCGAATATGCTATATTCGAGTCGAATATTCGCAATGCGAATATTCGTGAGCAACACTAGTTACAATAACAAAAGATGAACAAATGGCAACCTACTACTTGTAAAGCAAACAATTGTACCATTTTAAAACTATAAATGGCAATCTGGAATTCAGCACTTCACTGGTGTACATGACAAAAGAGGTATTGTATCATAAGTGCTTGTTCTTGATAACTGTCTCACTTGAATTTGAAAATGGTTCATTTTGAGAACAAATCAGCACTCTAATAAAAGTGATGACATTTTTCAAAAGTGCCCACATTTTTATTATGCATCTGGAAGCACAGATAATGGCTCAGCCTTTCTATTTTTACTAATTACAGTCTAAAGAACTTTTCCTTGTAGCTATGAAATATATCCTGCTCAGGGAAGGGCTTATTCCCTATAATTTGCAGTTCTGTTGTTATCTTTTCCTTCTCAGACATCTTACAGGACCATATGTCATCATTAAGAGGTGAAGCTTCCTGTATAATGGCTAGCATGGGGCATTCCTTTATTATCAGTAGTCTGTGCTGTCTGATATTTGCTATCCAAGGTCTATAAAAAAATAAAAAATAAAACAGTTGCATTTATTCACAGTATCCCATTTTGATAAATGCATCTGCCACATTCAGATATAAGAATATGAATAGAATTTTGTTTGATCGTTTCAACCCACAAGTGGCCAATTTGTCCATGTTTTAGGCTTCATTCACAGGGGCATATACTATGCACGCTGTAGTAGCCTCGTGTGGGCGAGAATGTCCACAAACAGTCCCTCCGCATTGGAATCAATGCGCCGGTGTCCTGAAGGGGATCGGATGCATGAATAGCAGAGGTGGTGATTAACAGGGGGGTGCAGCGCCCGTGCGCCCTTAATGGAAGGGCTGCCCCTGATGGTCATACAATTTTCCTTGTGAGTGACAGCTCTGATCTTTTCTTGCAGCAGGGGCCACTCTGAACACCAGTACTGTCATGCCGCGTACACACGATTGTTTTTCGGCATGAAAAAAAACGTAGTTTCTCAGCATGTCCAAAAAACAAAGTTTTTCCAACTTCCTCATTAAAAACGATGTTGCCCACACACCATCATTTTTGAAAAATGATGAACAAAACGCGGTGACGTACAACATGTACGACGACACTCTAAAGGGGAAGTTCTATTCGCCTTTGGGCTGCTTTTTGCTGATTCCTTGTTAGTAAAAGACGGTGCGTGCTTTTTTGTCTGTTACAGCGTGATGAATGTGCTTACTCCATTATGAATGGTAGTTTTATCTGAACGAGCGCTCCCGTCTCATAACTTGCTTCTGGGCGTGCGCGGGTTTAAAACTTTGTTTTTGCCCACACACGATCATTTTTTACAACCGAAAAACGTCATTTTTTAAAACGACATTAAAAAATGCAGCATGTTCGGAAAAAAAATTGTCGTTTTTCAGAAGCCGAAAAACGATGTGAAGCCCACACACGATAATTTAAAATGACGTTTTTAAAAACGTCGTTTTTTTTTCATGCCAAAAAACTATCGTGTGTACGCGGCATCATTCACATATATGTATATCTGTGTGTATGACTGTGTGTCCCAAGCGTGTCACGATCCTACGGGTAAAATGACCGCACCAGCCAAGCAGACTCTGGCTGGAAAAAGTGCCCAGAGGCGATTCAGTTCGCATGAGTAGCGCTATACAAGTCATTCATTCATTCATTCATTCACAAAGATCACACAGTCTGCAGCTCTGTAAGATCTATCTATGGCTGCTTCTTAACATTCACTACGAAAATGCTATGCTAAGGATGATATTATCAAATGGTATTCATACTATTTTATTAGTTTCCACATTTATATATTTGCTTTTTCTGTTTCGATATGTTTATTGATTTTGAGAATAAATACAAGAATACAAAGACAAGCTTGTAAATCACCTACACAGGGACTAGATAATGGGTATACATGACAATTTTAGCAATAAAGAACACAATCTAAAATTTTGGGATTTTACTAAAAAGTAAAAATTGCCAAAATGCCCTATACCCAAAATCTACGTGCAGTCACCATGGGAGGCTCATCTCCTACACCCCAACCCATGTACGGCGAATGCGTGAACAGGAACAGAAAGGAACTTAGAAAATAAGCAAGGACAACAAAAAAAAAAAAGGTAGGAGAAGAGGGTCATAGATGAGAGAGGGGGAAGGGGGTAACTCAGACTCAGAATCATGCAAGGCTCAAACAGGTTGATTGGAGTGAGGGAAACTCATAAGAGATCCATGCTTCCCAAAGCTTTAGAAATTTGGCATGTGAATCATTCACAATACTGGACATTCGCTCATGAAACGTCATGGTGGTCATGTATGTCTTCACCCTCTAAAAAGCTACAGTGTTCCAAGCTTGAGCTATGGTCCGTTTATCGGCAATAAAAATATGTGACCCGCTTCTGCTGTGATGTGTATAGGCCAGGTATTGGGGTAGTGTAGTAGTGGTAGTTTAGCATCCTTATGTACCGCTATATGAAAAAGCGTCTGAAGCAATTCAAAAACTCTAGCCCAGAAACCGACTAGTTTTGTGCAGGAACACCGAGTATGTATAACATCCCCTGCTGTCCCCATTTGCGGAAACCACTATCAGTACTCCTGGGGAAAGCATGGGCTATATGGGCAGGAACCCAATACTATCGGAATAGGACCTTATTTGCTGCTTGTATTTGGCCACTACTTCCCAACCCTTACTCCAGTCTTCCAAAGCTATGGAACTAAATAGCAAGCTAGGGCACTGGAGGTTCTGTTCCTATTGGGTGTAACACCTCCCTAATAACTCTGCACTAAGTACAACTATAGCTGGTTCTTTCCCTCACAACTGACATTCGTCTTTCTGAATGTCCTCTCACTTCCTGCAGCCTTGCACTCCACGGTGGTTGCGGAAGTGCGCCACCTAGTGGTACTTCCTGGTCCGCTCCTGCGTGGCCTATTTAAACTCCCAGCACTGACAGAATGGCGTTCCTCTATTGCTGACAGAACGCCACTGTCAGCTGGGCTTCCAGACTTGCCTGTACTCAGCCCCAGCTTCCTGAACTGGACCACCAGGACTCCTTGCACGGCGCAACCGCTCACATCAGCCAGGTCCAGGCTCCCAGGACGCTCATCCATGCCCAGCTATCTCTAACCGCAAGTACTCTGCTATAGAAACCTATTACTAATCACTGCTCTCCATACATGCCGTTTTGCTTCCAAGTGTATGTTCACTGCTAATGCTATCAAGTGCTATAGAGTTCGCCTAAGGTCTCAACTACAGCTCTCATGTTAAAGTTCATTGCTTCAGATACCAATTACTATGCACAGCTCTCCATGCTTGTTGCTTTGCTTCCATGCCTGAGTTTAATGCTTATGCTATCAAGTGCTATAGAGTTCTCCTAAAGTCTCAACTCCAGCTCTCATATTAAAGTTCATTGCTATAGATACCAATTACTATGCACTGCTCTCCATGCTTGTCGCTTTGCTTCCATGCCTGAGTTTGTTGCTATACCTATCAAGTACTATGGAGTTTCCCTAAAGCCTGAACTACAGTTCTCATGTTATGCTCACTGCTATAGATACCAATTACTTGCACCACTCTCCATGCTTGTTGCTTTGCTCCCATGCCTAACTATGTTGCTATACTTACCAAGCACTATGGAGTCACCCTAAAGCCTGAACTACAGCTCTCATGTTATGCTCACTGCTATAGATACAAATTACTATGCACTACTCCTTATGTCTAATCCATTTCTGTGATGTCGCTGTGCACTACTAGTATATCCAAGTAATGAGGACTGCATCTCAAGGTTACTCAGTACTCAGATACACTTAAACCCTCTACAGATGTTCTCACCATTGTGCTCTGCCAATGATGTCGGTTCCTTTCAGTAATAACCTATGAACTGTGATATGTATACTATTTTGTCCATAAGGAACCCAGTCCTGTCTGTACTATACCAGTACCACTGAGCTGTCTCTCTCTGGTCAGTCTGACCCCTAGTGTGCAGTCCCAGTACTGCGGCTGCTCATATCCCTATACCTGTTCTAAACCATTTATACCAAGATTTACTTTAATGTTGCTTATGCTGGAATAAGCGCCATATACTTTACTGAGGCTGTGATGATAGAACCCAAACTCTTAACTGAGTTAAGAGTGAAACCTGGGTTCGAACCTGAGAAGTCTCCGCAGTTGCGATCCATAGACCTGAATCTAATTTGGCGTATCGTTACATTGGGTCATGTAAGAGAAGGATGCTGAGGTGGGGCGTAAATTGCAGAAATTAGACCAGAGGCCCCAGGGCTAAGCATGTTCAAAAGAAGTCTGTTGATATATATATATTTGCGTTTTAACCACATGATGGCGCTTGACAGTGATGTCCATCTAGGTTGGTACTGTCCTGCCAGTACTTTGGAGCTCCCTTAGCGGGCGCTGGATGGATATTTAATATGCTGCTCTCTGCTGCATATGAATGAGTTCGACTCGAATATTGGCTTTTCACCCGTTTGCCGAACAGCGAACAATTTGGGGTGTTCGTGGCAAATTTGAAAAGCCACGGAACACCCTTTAAAAGTCTTTGGGAGAAATCTAAATTGCTAATTTTAAAGGCTAATATGCATTGTCATAAAAAGTCTTTGGGGACCTGGGTCCTGCCCCAGGGGACATGTATCAGTGCAACAAAAAGTTTTAAAAACTGTCGTTTTTTGGAAGCAGTGATTTTAATAATGTATAAAGTAAAACAATAAAAGTGAAATATTCCTTTAAGTTTCGTACCTGGGGGTGTCTATAGTATGCCTGTAAAGCAGCGGATGTTTCTCATATTTATAACAGTCTCTGCATAAAATGACATTTCTAAAGGGAAAAAAAAGTAATTTAAAACTACTCGCGGTTATAACGAATTGCTGGGTCCCGGCAATACAGATAAAAGTCATTGAAAGTCACTGACAAAAAAAATAATGCATGGGGGACCCCCAAATTCCATTAACAGGCCCTTCAGGTCTGGTATGCATATTAAGGGGAACCCTGCCCGAAATGTAAAAAAGAATGGTGTGGGGTTCCCCCCAAAAATCCATAACAGACCGTTATGCGAACATGCAACTTGGCAGGCTGCAGGAATAGAGGTAGGACGAGAGAGCGGCCCCCCTCCTGAACTAGAGGCAGGCAGATCGTTCCAATATGGTTCCAATATGTTGTTTTTAACATCTTGACACTTTTTTTGTGAAATGGTAGGGGTACAATGTACCCCTTACCAATTCACATAGGGAGGGGCAGGATCTGGGGGTCCCCTTTGTTAAGGGGGGATTCCAGATTCCGATAAGCCCCCTGCCCGCAGACCCCCACAACCACTGGGCAAGGGTTATGGGCATGAGCCCCTTGTCCCCATCAACATGGGGACATCCTCCCTATGATGAGGCCATGTGGCCTGGTACGGTTCAGGTACGTCAGCGATGGCCAAATAGAGAGCAGTAATCAGCCAATGGGGACCTAGGCGCACTGGTAAAGCGTCAGCGTTGGCATTGGTGTAACCAAGGCAATTGAAATAAGTGGAGGAGATGAAAACAAGACTCAAACGGCAGTGGCAATCATTTTAGCTCGAACAGGGGGTCACGGCTAAATACCCTGTGTTATCCATGATGTAACACATAAAGGCTTACCAGAGGATGTGTAACTGTGTTCTATAGGTGTAGCTATACCGTGGAAGGCCTCCACCCGGATAACACTTCTGTATAGGTAGGACCGCTGTCTCCTATGGCTACAAATCTTGTAACAGTCACTAACGGTAGTTGTACTTAACTATTGGCAACACAGAATGGTTCTTCTCTTACATTACAGTCTCTCATTGTAGATTACATTGTAGTCTCTTATTAGAATTCTGAGGGTTGTTTTTTGTTTACTCATACTCTGTATACAGCTTTCACGTGTAAGTGTTTTGAACCATGTCAATAAAGTTTTACCCTTGGATTTCACACTACTTGGAGTGTGGTGCTCTTTCTAAGTTCCCCTTTATGCTTTTGGCTTTGGAGAAGAATTGGAGATGAAAGGTGCGGCACTCGATTCCACAGTTCCCTTTAAAGTTTCTATAAATCAAGTGCTGTCTGACTTCTCTTATGAAAGTTACACACCCTCTGGTAAGCCTTTATGTGTTACACCATGGATAACACAGGGTATTGCAACACATGAAGATTATGTGGAATCTTGTTAAATCGCTGGGTTATTAGAACTATCAAGTATATATTGTGTGTTGGAGTTTTATTTTGTGTGAGAAGCAAATTGCACTGGTTTTCTATGAATATTTATAAGATTAGCGAGATTAGATACATTTTTTTCATATAATATTATATGGCTTAGGCACTATTTGATGATATTATCCTTTTGCCTTTCACAAAGTAGTGCAGCATTTTGGTAGTGAATTGGTGTGTTATATCCTATATTTGATGTTAAAAGCTTCCCATATGTACTGTATTTTTATTGTATTTTTTTTTTAGTGTGTTTTTTTTTTACTCCTAGCGCAGCTTTGCTTGATTGTTCTGCTTATAAGCATACATAGCCCCGCCGCACTGAATGATCTTTCACTTTTATGAATGAGTAATCAGCAATACAGGGCTGTGTCATGCAAAGGACTGAGAATATAGCGATGAGTGTTAATTTCTAATAGTAAACATTAACCAACTGCTGGAGTTGAGTATGCTTACAAGCAGCCATTGATAGATCACACATCCCACACAGCACTAAATAATCTTTTGCGGTTATGTCACTGTTACCATCAGGGCAGCGCCAATTGTTTATTCATAACAGCTAAAGTATAGTCAGCTGAAAAAGGGCTTGAGGACTCAGTGCTGGCTGTAATACCGCCTCCCCCTTCCTCACAGGAACACCCATAAATTGGTCTTCAGACTGGGGTGGAGGTACAGTCAGCCTTAACATTTATAAATACAGAGGAGATTTTAGTCCATAACGAACATACCAGCACCAAATCCATGTGCACTTGGTCCTCTAGGGGATTACAAATTAGGAAGAGACATTCTACAGATGCTTGCCCCTTGTGCTGCCTCAATGGGGCATAGAATAGAATTTATATATATATTGTTTCTCTGAACCATTTTCTATGTATGTTATATTTAGTTCACATGCTGCCATCTAGTGACTTTTTGTGGTAATGCACCTATTTTTAATGTTTCTTTCTCTGATCTATGACATGTTTCCTTTGCGTGTAATGTTCCGCCCTTCTTCCTGAGTTTTGCACTTCCTTTGTAATGGAGACAGCTAACAGACCACATGTAACATGGGCACATGTATTCTGCATAAGTAAGCTACAGCCAGTATCATCTTTTGACCGCATAATTCCACAATCTATTCATCTGTTGTATCCTGTCATCTGTTGTAACAATGTTTTGGATTAAACACCTCTGTAGATGGAAATGGTATTGGTGAGTTCAAGCTATCTGATGAGGATTGTTCTCAGTGATTATATCTGCTTGTACAGGCCAGGCATAGAGGTCTCACAAGGGATAATCACTTCACAACAATCGGAGTCAGAATACCCCTTCTGCTTGTATTTTATATACTTTCAAATTGTTCTTTAAACATGTAGGCCATTTTTTTAATGCAGCTACTGTATATCTGTCACAGGATTTCTATGCTTATTTAAGTATCCGCTCATTCTGCAATGTATGTTTTTCTTCACAGAATGGTCTTAGCATCCAGCATGCAGTGTATTACTTGTTCTGCATCTTTGTAAACACTAATAGAACCAGACAGCCATATTGCCATAAAACTGAACTCCAGGTAGAAATAAAAACACAATTTAATGCAGCTGTGTATTTCTTGAAATATAATTATTTATTTTCCATACAATTAGCACATATATTCTAATCTTGATATCCAATATCTGTCATCTTTTGCATACCAGCACTTAAGCTGGTCATACACATATAGATTTTCCTGCAGGCTGAATAGAAAAACTTAAAACAGATTCCTCAATCCATGCTTCATGCTGTCAAAATACTCTACCAATGCTTCCATTTGATTGGATGCTGGCACTGTTAGGTCAGCAATGTACAGTGTATGGCCAGCTTTAGCTGTGACAATGAGCAGCAGCATTAGAAGCTAATCAGGTTCTTCTGCATGCACATGTGCTGACAAAAGGAGAGAACAAAGTGAGTAGAGCTGATAACTTATTAACAGGGCCGCCATCAGGAATTATGGGGCCCCTTACACAGCTTCAAGCATGGGCACCCTGGAGCAGAGAAAGTTGAGAAGCGCGGGGGGGGGGGGGGCAAATTGAGAAGCGGGGAGTTGCCCTGGGGACCTCTGGGCCCTTTAATAAAAAGAAAAAAGAAATACAAAAACATATATAAAAACAGGGGGTTGCCACCCGGGGGCCCTGAGGACCTCTGGGCCCTTTAATAAAAATAAAACATCTATAAAAAATATATATAAAGAAAAAGAAAATTTAAAAAAAAATCTATAAAAAAAAGGGGGGTTGCCATTCGGGGCCCTGGAGACCTCTGGGCCCTTTAACCACTTCGTTACCGGGCCTATTTTGGCACTTTTCTCCTTTATGTAAAAATTACAATTTTTTTGCTAGAAAATTTATCAGAACCCCTAAACATTATATATTTTTGTTTAGCAGACACCCTAGGGAATAAAATGGCAGTCATTGCAACTTTTTTTCTCGCATGGTATTTGCGCAATAATTTTTCAAACACCTTTTTTTAGGGAAAAAAACAGTTTCATGAATTAAAAAATAACAAAACAGTAAAGTTAGCCCAATTTTTTTGTACAATGTGAAAGACGATGTTACGCCGAGTAAATAGATACCTAACATGTCACGCTTTAAAATTGCGCACACTCATGGAATGGCGCCAAACTTCGGTACTTAAAAATCTCCATAGGCAACGCTTTAATTTTTTTTACAGGTTACTATTTTTGAGTTACAGAGTAGGTCTAGTGCTAGAATTGTTGCACACGCTCTAGCGCACGCGATGATACCTCACATGTGGGGTTTGAACGGTGTTTACATATGTGGGCGGGACTTGCATGCGCGTTCGCTTCTGCACGCGAGCGACCGGGACAGGGGCGTTTTAAATTTTTTATTATTTTATTTTATTTTTTTACTTAATTTTTTTATTTTTACACTTTTTTTGACATTTTTTTTTTTTGATCACTTTTATTCCTATTACAAGGAATGTAAACATCCCTTGTAATAGGAATCAGTGTGACAGGTCCTCTTTATGGAGAGATGTGGGGTCAATAAGACCCCACATCTCTCCTACAGGCTTACAAGCATGAAATCGGTGAAAAAAATTTCACCGATTACATGCCGACAGCCGCGATAGCGGCTTTGTTTATTTCCGGGTACCGGGCGTGATGTCATAACGTCGCGCCCGGCCCTCCGACGGTCATAGAGATTACTGTGACCGTCTGGTCACCAGTCATCTCTATGGTTCACCAACGAGCGCCGGTCGATTCGCTCTCCGGGCCCCCGATGGCACGGGAGAGCCCGGAGAAGCACCGGATGGCGGCGGGAGGGGGGGACGTCCCCTCCCGCTGCCTAGAAGAACGATCGAGCGGCGGAACCGCCGCTTTGATCGTTCTTCTGGTGCACAGAATCGCCAGCTGAAGACGGCGATATCTGAATGATGCCTGCAGCTGCAGGCATCATTCAGATCATTCAGATATCAGATATCATTCAGATATACAGGCATACCCCACTTTTAAGTACACAATGGGACCAGAGCATGTATGTAAAACGAAAATGTACTTAAAGTGAAACAATACCTTTTTTCACTTATAGGGTGTAGTGGAGGGTCAGGGGGTGTTAGGAGCTGTAGTTAAGGTCTCAGGGGCTGTAGTGGGGGTGTCAGGGGCACACTGGAACAGGACGGGATATGCTCTCTGAGCTTCAGCTCCTTCTACTGCGGCTGCAAAATGTCTGTACAGTACTTGTAAGGCACTTTACATACACTCACGGGTATGTCCTTACTCGCGAGTGTATGTAAAGTGAGTGTACTTAAAGCGGGGTATGCCTGTACGCCACTTTGTGTTGGTCTATCATTTAAAATCCCAATAAAATACATTTACATTTTTAGTTGCAACATGACAACATGTGGAAAATTTCAAGGGGTATGTTATGAATACTTTTTCAAGGCACTGTAGTATATAACTGAAGTGGGCACACATCCACATGATACAATATATTTATGGACTGTGCAAGCTCCAAACTAGGGAAGTCCTAAAGGAGGCGGCATGATTTGATGTGCATACATTTTCTATTCTCTTTTTTTGCTTCTTGCATATAGATATAATTTTACGAGTCAGGTATTCTGTTTATAGATACAAATAGCCGCCGGGGGACCCCAGAAGAGAAGGATCAGGGCCACACTGTGCAAAACAAACTGCACAGTGGAGGCACGTATGATATGTTTGTTATTTAAAACGAGAGTTTACAATCCTTTTAACTGATTATTTTATAGTCTGCAATATATAAATAAATAAGAGGAATACATTTCCACTCCACTTAAAATAATTACAAACTGGGATTGACTGTTCTGTAAACTGCAAATGATGATGAGATTAACTCCTTTGAGCGTAGCTGTAATTAAGGCTGTGTTCACCAATTGTTTTGTGGCAATATACGCTATGGGTACACAGTATGTACCTTTTTCTGCATATATCCTGTAATAGTAAGTCAAAACACACCTTAGTGTCAGGGCCTGGATTTGAAGCCGGAACATATGCTGTGTCAGGTAATGTCTCTTCTTGCTGACCTACCTGGAATGCTGGACAGTTCTTGGGATACTTCCTTGAATGATCCTGTCTTGAACCTTGTTTGTCTTGAACCATGATCTCTTTGCTCCTCCCATGAACTTCCTGATTTAAGCCATGTCTCTTCACTTCCTGTTTGCCAGACTATTGTGCTCTCTCCAGCTAGTATCTCCCTCCAGTCTTCCTTTAGCTTCTTCCTCGACTACCCTTCTGCCTGATCCCAACCTGCAACTATTGGCTTGTTTACTAACTAAGCTTCTGTTTGATCCCTATCTGCTTATGCGCTACTGCACCCTGGCTTGCTCATCTCCTGGTGGGGCAATCCTGAGGGCTGTGACCTGGTACTAAAAATCCATCTCCACCATCAGGAGCTCTGGTTAGTAATTGGACTCCGCACCACAGGTGAGCCTGCATCATTAACAAGGGTGACTACCTGTGTACCTATCCTGCTGTTCGGTGGTAGTTCCGCTACTGCTATAGCAACTGGTCTTCGAGCTTGAACCCTGATCGTGACACCTAGGTTATAGCACACCACAAAAAAAAACTTTTTATGTATTTTTTTTTACACAGCAAAATTATTGCATTGCCCAAGAACATATGCCAATCTATGACCAGTGTCTATTATTACATTTACTATGCGTACAAAGTTACTGCAAATTAAATGGCTAGTGTGACAGACTCACCCGGGACAGAGGCTTTTGGAGGGGACTAAATGCTAGCCTTTTGCATTGTGATCATGGGCCCTGGCATTTGGGGGAACGGTGCTCTTTGTGAGCTGTATGCCTGGGGACCCTGTATATGCCATATTAGAGTGACTGATTCATACTGTTGGGACATACAGTGTAAGGAGATGCTAATGCCCTTACCCCCTGCTATCTGTCTGTTCTCTGTGCTAATTGACCCGGCTATTGTGTGAAGATGTCCTGTGTTTACACTTATGATAATGTGTATTGTATAGCAGGTGAGCGAGGAGACGTGACGTCTACCCTGATAGGTCACATCTATGAGTCACCTAGTCTGGGTAAATGATTAGTTAATTAGCTCATGTTAATTTATGTTCTGTTACCTCCTCTTTAACTGTATATAAGGTTGTATTCTTGGTTCTATTAAACACTCCATGTTCAGCAGACAAACAAGTCTCGTCTGGTTGTGCGCTTGTGAGCCATTGGAATATCTGATATCTATATCCAGACTGATAGAAAGCGGTATATGACGGAAGCACTCAAGCGGAGTGTGGGACGTTCCGTTACAGCTAGGGAGCCATTTAACAGATTTAAAGTTATGGTTAAAAATAACAAGCATTTCTCCTATCAAGAAAGCAAAGGGAGGAGGCTGGCCAGAGGTTACTTCCTGTTTCCAGAGGAAGTGGCTCAGGCAAGATGGAGTGAGGTTGTGTTGGAGTAGAGCTCTGTAATACCACTGTGCATGCCTCCAGAAGAACGACTGAATTGTCAAAATCCCTACAAACATATATCTCTCTCATGCCGAGAAGAGGGAAGAATATAGGAGCGCCTTATATCCCCAATTACTCCTATACTACGCGATATTTGATGACAAGGAAAGATACCGGAATTCTGTCCGGGTCGGAAATGGCTCCACTGCAGGAACCACGAGCGGATGCGTCTTGACCATACATTGTAAACCCGGGCATCCCAGGCTTCTGGGGATGGGACTCAGATATCTGGCAGCTGATACAGCTGAGCTGTCTAACGGACGCACTGAGGGAAGAGATAGAGGAGGTCCATGTTAGAACTGTGGTCACAGAACAGAAAGTCACTCTCCTAGAGACGCATCAGACATACATTTGCAGGTCTTGGAGGAGAAGTTGTGCATCCAACAGCAGAGATTGATCAGGCTGTAACTACAATCGGAAGACGCCGAAAATTGAGCATGTAACATGATAATTAATATCAATTAGGATTAAGATAAGAAAAAATAAAATAAAGAAAAAACATATATAACTGTGGTGTTGTGTACTATGAATCCTTATTTGATATGATTGTATATATTTTTTAAATATGAAAAAAAAAAAAGAATTTATATAAAAAAAAGAAAGCAAAAGATTAATAGGCTATTAATTAATATTTTTTTCACACTTAAGGCATGTTGGCCTCCTGTGCACTCATTTCTTAATGTCATGAAACGTGCTGGTAATAGCTGTTTATTAACAACTGCGCTGTTCAGATAGGTCGAACAAAACTCTGTTTAGTTAATAGGTTTAAGCCAGCGGCAGCCTCGAAAGTCTCACGCCTCTTCTAACTCTGCATTTTAGCTAAATGATGTTAGAAGGTCTCCCGGAGAAAGCCCCCAGAAGTGACTTAGAGCAATTAGCATGAAGGCAAAAAACAATTAACAGTCATCAATTATCTTTATTCCCTTGATAAACCTATTAAATCAAAAATTAAATCCATGTTACTGTTAATGGGGCATTATAGAGGTCCACTAGTGCTCCATGCTGCCTGTTGGCATTTAACTGCATTAATCATTTTGTATCTACCACTGTATCCGTTAACTCTTCAAAATAAACTAAAACAATATTGCTAGGGTTTCTTGACATAATATTAATACTTTTTAGATATTTTAGCAAAAAACTGTTATAGAGAAAGCAAACATCGATTAGTGTTGCAATTCACCTGTATAAGATTAGCCTGTATGTTGTGCATTGTCTTTTTTTAATTCACAAACTTCTGTCTGTACTGTTCACACATTCTAATTTTATTAACTTTTTTATTAAGTTCAGACTTAAAGTGTATCTAAACCCAAAAACAAACATTTAATATAGTATATTGCAGCTTACCAATATTTACATATATCAGCTGCATTAGTTTTCTTTTTTTAAGTTATGTCTTATGTCTTAAATGTATATATTTTTTTAATTTTACTTCCCCAACTTAGACTATTGTGTTCTGATCCATCACATATAATTTAGATTAAAACAGGGTTTGACAAAGGAGCCAGCTAAAAAAGTTATGAGCCAGAAACGAGCCCCCTCTCCCGCCGAGCTTGCGCGCAGAAGCGAAAACATACATGAGTAGCGCCCGCATATGAAAGCGGTGTTTAAACCACACATGTGAGGTATCGCTGTGATTGGTAGAGCGAGCGAAATAATGCTAGCCCTAGACCTCCTCTGTAACTCAAAACATGCAACCTGTAGAATTTTTTAAACGTCGCCTATGGAGATTTTAAAGGCTAAAAGTTTGTCGCCATTCCACGAGCGGACACATATTTTGAAGCGTGACATGTTGGGTATCAATTTACTCGGCGTAACAATATCTTTCACAATATAAAAAAACATTGGGCTAACTTTACTGTTGTCTTATTTTTTTATTTAAAAAAGTGTGTTTTTTCCCAAAAACGTGCGCTTGTAAGGCCGCTGCGCAAATGCGGTGTGACAGAAAGTATTGCAACGACCGCCATTTTATTCTCTAGGGTGTTAGAATAAAAAATATATATAATATTTGGGGGTTCTAATTAGAGGGAAGGAGATGGCAGTGAAAACACAGGGGAAGCTCCATTGGCATTGCTGGTTGTATGTCATACCAACGGCCACCACAAGATGGCACCAGATCACTGAAGGAAGCATAGGCCTACAGAAGGCCGCAAAGCCGCGGCCTCAATTACCGGCCGGTGCGGCCCTACACGATCGCACGGCGGGGGAGGTGGGGGCGCACGGAGACACAGGATGGGGTATCCTGGAGTCAGGTTGCTAATTCTAGTTGCAATTGGGACCTGGCGCCCGGATTTCGTTGAACCCTGAATTAAAATAAACATTGAACTAAAGGCTTTAATGTAACAATATAGGGAAAAAGCCAAGGGGGTGAATACTTTTGCAAGGCACTGTATATACAATTCTCATTTCTTTACAAACAAAAGTAAATATATTTAAATGGCATTTTTTTGCTTTGTGAATGTCTGTTTTGCTGTAGTAGTAGGTTATATACATTGTACAGATGCACCACTTCACAAGAAAGTTAAGGGCACCCCCAGGCATGGTATGTAAAGGAATTCTGTTTTTAATTTTCACCGTAAGGATGAGTTCACACTATTGTGCTCTATAGAGCTGGTTCACACATCTCTGAATCGGTTCCAGTGTAAATTGCACAGGAGTTTCAGGTCTAAATTCAGCCTAAAATTTGAGCTGAAATCGGATTTGAAATGGTGAACGGGGATGCACTGGACCCCTGCTGTGAGCCGCTCCGTGCTGCAGTGTGAACCCAGCCTAAAGCACTAATAAAATTGCTGCTCTCTGACAAATTTATTTGGATTCATTGCAATGGGCAGGGGCGATCTGGGAGCTGTGTACAGCGCTCCTAAACTGCCCCAAAGATGCTGCTTGCAGGGCTTTTTCTAAGGGCCCACAAGCACATCGCCTCAGGCTTTCATATGTGGGGGCATTGGAGGCAGTTTTCATGCGCTTTACAGGTGCTATTTCTACCGCTAAAATGCTTGAAGGCTGTCTCAGTGTAAAAGGGCTCTAAGTGCTGATCTGTGGCTATGTGCCACTTACTTAAAGGAGGAGTACAGCCAAAGCTCATTTGACTGGGCTTCTGTTATGGATCACAGGAGTGCAGTTCATTTTGCACTCCTGTGACCCGTTTTCAGCATAGAGCAGGCTGAAGTCTGCTCTCTGCTGATGTCACCGATATCAGTCCAGGCACTGCGTCATCATGACAAAGTCTGGATCTGCCAGATGCCTTGACTGACACCCCGCTCAGCCTTTCAGCGGGCCGCCCTCTCCAAAGCCCAGCACTCCAGTGAGCAAGGTGGGGCAGAGCAGAGAGCTGTGACTGACAAGTCTGCAGCTCTCTGCTCCAAGATCTCTGAAAACTGAGAGATCAGTGGTGTTTGATCACTTGGTTCTCGGTGTAGAGGCATTGGGGGACAGATGCAGCATCGAATCAATGCTGCATTCACTGAGGTAAGTATGAATAAAAAAAAAAAATCCTTTACTTGTCTTTTAACTTTCACAACAATCCAATGATGATAACACTAATAATGATTTTAAAAAAAGTATCAAGGATACTAACACATCAATGACAATATACTTGCTATGGTACATAAAATGTCACACCTTTTCAGGCTTGGACTAATAATAACATATGAGGTGTGAAGTAAGCTGTTTCAATAATGACTGCACAATTTTATTTTATGAAAGAGTCTGTAAAAGGTACTGCAAGCTATATTACTTTTGCTTCAGTGATAGATGTGTACATTGTTGCATTTTTTTGCAATGTTCTGGGCAGCATAGGAGTAAGACAGAGGGGCAGATTCACAAAGATATTACGCCGGTGTATCTCTTGATACGCCACGTAATTTCAAATTTTGCGCGTCGTATCTTTGTTTTGTATCCTCAAAACAAGATACGACGGCATCTCGGCTAGATCCAACAGGCTTACGTCTTAGTACGCCGTCGGATCTAAGCTGCAATTTTTCGGCGGCTGCTAGGTGGCGTTTCCGTCGAATTCAGCGTCGAGTATGCAAATTAGCTATTTACGGCGATCCACGAACGTACGACCGACCAGCGCATTTTGTTTACTTTGTTTGCATTCGGCTTTTTCCGGCGTATAGTTAAAGCTGCTGTTATGAAGCGTACTCAATGTTAAGTATGGCCGTCGTTCCCGCGTACAATTTTGAATTTTTTACGTCGTTTGCGTAAGTCGTTCGCGAATAGGGATTTACGTAGAATGACGTCACCGTCGTGAGCATTGGCTTGTTCCGGGTTAATTTCGAGCATGCGCACTGGGATAACCCCACGGACGTATTAACATAAAACACGCCCCCATCACAGAGATTTGAATGGCGTGCCATTACGCCGCCAAAGATACACTACGCCATCGTAACTTACGGCGCAAATTCTTTCAGGATTCGAAAAAAAAGCACAAAGTTATGGCGGCATAGTGTATCTTAGATACGCTGCGCCCGGCGCAGAGGTACGTGGATCTGTTTTATATCCTATTTTATGCTAAAGAGCCAGTTCATTCAAACCCAATATTTCACCTGTATTCCCTTTTGATGAGACCTCTGTTGGAGTTTTTATTTATTTTATAAAATGGAGATAACCATAGGAGCCTCCCACAACAAAGACAGGAACACTCACAACTTTCAGGTAGACAAGAAAATAGCCAGAAATTATGGCAGGATGACCTTAGAGTATGAAAGACATAGGTCAAAGGCTCACCAGACTCAAATATATGTAAAATGTTGGTTCTGAGTGCTCTGCTCTTTTAATTGTATATGCAGATACATCCTCTAACAAAAATATAGCTCATAGGTTTTATTTTCATGAGCAGTATTGCCTTGTAAAAATTCAGACCTGGTAACTCATGAAATTCCCCTGATAAGACATGTATTGGATTTGTCATTGTGGCAGCAGTCTACAATAATTAAAAAAACTGCCAAATCCTTAACAAAAATGTGATGTACAGAAGAATTTTGTAGTCTCTTCTCTTTTTATAGATCAGGGATTTTACAGTCCCTCAATGAGATTTTTCATGCCTGTTATTTGAATTGTTTTACGCCTGTTTCCTATTTATGGGCTGGGGTTTTATTTTGTGTTGTGGCCTTTGAGGAGAAATGTGAATATTAGCTTTTCATTATTGTTACTATTTATGGTTAGGAAAAATATAAAACATTTCCATTTCTAGTATCTTGAAAATGTTAAAACCTAGGAAGAGGACTCTTGGGTCTCAGATCATATCTAAGTTGATTTGTACAAGTAATATTATACTGGCAGGTTTAAAAAATAGTCTAATTCATATACCAAAGTCTCACAGCTCCTATTAAGGCTCTCATTGCACCTCTTCATAAACCATTATTTCTCCTACTACATGTCCTAATTCGGTACTTATTGACTAGAAGTTCTCCAAGTTGTTCCGTTGTGGTCAAGCATCGCCTCAGTAGTTGGGATTGAAGTTTCACTTTCAGATTTATAGCGATACTGTACATATATCAAAGCAAGTAAGAACACCAATATTTTTTTTTTTTTATGTGATTTGTACTATGTCATTTTAAAGAAACTTGACAATAAGACCTATTTAATTTTTAAGAACTTTGAAGAGAACTGTTCCAATCCCAAACCTTATCTAAAAATTGTAGGAACATAGAAGGGAGTGACCTGTTTGCAGTGGTATGAATCTATTGTATATGTCCTCAGCATGCACATATTTCATTGTAAAAATAATGATGACATGTTCCTTATGGCTGTATCTTTGTCTGTAGTATTGTCTGGAGTCTGGGATTTCAGCATAAACCTACTGTACAGATGACCAAAAT
The DNA here is from genome assembly GCF_905171775.1 of Rana temporaria. NCBI lineage: Eukaryota > Metazoa > Chordata > Amphibia > Anura > Ranidae > Rana > Rana temporaria. Next base: position 109,733,276 of record NC_053496.1, on the reverse strand, counting down.
CAAGTAGAATATATTTCATAAAGATGTACAAAATGCTGAGCTATTCTAACTGGCTAAGCTTCGACTCTTCCCCTGATCGCATCCAAGCTTACCCACTCCCTTCAAACCTCTACACCAGGGGTCTTCAAACTTTCTAAACAAAGAGGCAGTTTACTGTTCTTCAAACCTTAGGGGGGCCAGACTATGGTTAGCGGGAGTAGAAAATATCCTGGGTTCTTTTTCAGTAAGCAATGTCCCATCCTTGATATTAGGGGGATGTATAATGCCCCATCGTTGGTGTCAGTAAGAGGAATAGTGCCCCATCATTGGAGCCAGTGGAAAGAAAAGTGTGCCATTTTCATTATCAGTGGCAGGAACTATGTCCCACTGTATTTGATCATGGGGTAATAATGCCCCAAGGGATGGATAAAAGCAAGCAAAGAGGCACATCCAGTCCCAAGGCCGAAGTTTGGAGACCACTGCTCTACACACTTCTATTGGTCCACAACTGTTATGAGTTGCCTTCTTGGCCAATAGAAATTTGTATGAAGCAGAAAGGGACGGACAAGCTTAAGTTTCATCAGGAAAGGTCAAATTAAGGTATACAGTTGGGGATTGGAGAATATATATATATACACACACATATGGATGCACACACATAAATGGCAAGCATCCCCAAATATTTATTCCTACCTCAAAATGATGAGGGTTTGGAGCCAAGTTATGGCCACTTCAACTACAGTAGAGATCGATCGCCCAAATGAGCCGGATCTCCCACAGGGAGGGGTACGTAATCATGAAATGTACACAAAGAAAAGAATACAACCTGTAATTCAATGAAACACAGCATATCTATAAGGATTAATGCCTCCATATCTAGAGCATTAAACGGGCCAATGTCCAATTGAATAGGGCTCACTTGAAAAGGTTTATTTGAATAGAAATTTTCTGGGGGAGAACCGGCTCTTTTGGGTGATCGATCTCTAGTTGGTTGGACGCACAGGATCATTGTACATGTAATGTATTTTCTTTGTGAATATTGTAACAATACCTTTTTGATATGTATGTTTAATTGTTTAGTAGATGAGATTCCACGTCTTGTTTCCTGAAGAAACCTCACGGCAAAACATGTATAATATAAGCGTAGAAACAGCAATATAACATCACAAGATGTGTTTTTACATAATCGGATGCCTATGTATTGCATGAAATTTTGTAATTTAATCATATCTTTTTTCTATATCAACAGTGTCATTTGTACTCAAACCACCTTTAAAGTAAAAATGTTGTTCTTTGTTCATATTCAAGGGATGGTGGTGCCTTATATATTTATCCTGGTTGATTCTGGATTTGACCACATAGTTTACTACACATTCACCTTTAGATTTGCTATCACCTATGTAGTGCAAGTGCTTGTTGGATTTGATACAAATTGAATACATTTTTCAGGTGGGGCCTCCTATTTCATAGCTTTGAAAAATCGAATGGAAATTGAACAAATATTGTACAAGCAGATTGCAAAGTGTATGGCCATCTGTATAGAAGAATATAGGAGAGAGTGGATGGGGACACTCAGCTGGTAGACCGCGTTCACACTTCGACATAGTGGGAATTCACGTTGCCGGTAGTGTTTTTTATTTCTGCCGTTTTGAAGCGTCACGCATAGGGCAGTCTATTCATGTAATGGGCTGCCCTATGCATGATAAACACCCTTAAGAAGCTCTAGAACTTTTATTTAAAAGCCAAGCCTTATAATAAATAAATTATTGTTTAGAAATAGTACAATACTTGACAATACTTCCTAAAGTCTGCTCACCTGCCAAAAACGTACCTAAAGTGTTTGCACACCCATCTAATCTAAATAAATACATTTTCCCCTTTCTGTATTTCATATTTACCTTTTACATAAAGATGTTACTTGTTACTGTTATTCCTATGAAATACCTGATTGATCCTGCCAGTTCCCCACTTCATGGTTAAGTTACATAGTAGGTGAGGCTGAAAAAAGACACAAGTCCATCAAGTCCAACCTATGTGTGTGGTTGAAAACTGACCATGCTAAAAATCTGTGTTATGCCTAGTACACATGGGCCGACTGTCGTGAGACATTGGCTGGTAAACTAAAAAATTACCAGCATTCAGGCCGTGTGTATGTCAGCAGGCCTGACAGAATCTGCTACCCAAAGTAGAACTAAAGGCATTTTTTCTGTTTTAAATAAAGTAAGGGAGGGTTAGAACTTTATTTTTTTGCTATCTCAGTTCCATAGGGGAGATTTCCCTTTACTACTTGTACCATAACCAAAACAGGAAGTGAAAGGAAATCCCTTCAAATTGAGGGAATCCCAGGATGTCACCACGTTCATCATAGCGAATATCTCTATTGAAAGATTTACACTCTATTACTGTTCCAAAATCTGTATTTTTTTTCTCTTTTTTGTTCTTTTTTTACCTTTACTTTTGACGATAAAGGTAAACAGGACTAAAAAAGAGGGTGAATCTCCCCAATTGGGCACAAATACAGCAATAATAACCTGACTGGTGTTCAAGTACCTCTCCTCTCTATCTAAATCTTAAAAAAAAAAGGTTTTGCCTTTTAGTTACATTTTAACCACTTCAGCTCCGGAAGGTTAACCCCCCCCCCCCTTCATGACCAGGCCATTTTTTGCGATGTGGCACCACATTATTTAAACTAACAACTGCGCTAGCATGCGATACTGTACCCAAATTTAATTTGTGTCCTTTTTTTTCCACAAATAGAAATTTCTTTTGGTTGTATTTGATCACCTCTGAGGTTTTAATTTTTTGTGTTATATATAAAAAAAGACCGACAATTTTAAAAGGAAAAACAATATTTTTTACTTTTTGCTATCAAACATTTCCAAGTTCTTCCTAAATTTAGGCCAGTATGTAGTCTGCTACATGTTTTCGGTAAAAAAAAAAAAAAAAAAAAAAAATCCCAATACGTGTATATTGATTGGTTTGTGCAAAAGTTATAGCAGCTACAAACTATGGTGTGTGTGTGTGTGTGTGTGTGTGTGTATGTGTGTATATATATATATATATATATATATTTAACTTTTTTTTTTTTTACTAGTAATGGCGGCAATCAGCTGCGATATTGTGGCTGACAAATTGGACACCTAATTTACACTTTTGACACTTTTTTTTGTGGCTAGTGACACTAATAAAGTGATCAGTGCTAAAAAATATACACTGTCGATGTACTAATGACACTTGCAGGGAAGGAGTTGACATCAGGGGAGATCAATGTGTTTCCTAGGAGTGATTACTAACTGTGTGGGAGGTGCTTTGACTGGGGAAATGTAGCTTAGCAGGAACACAGGATCAGCACATTCCCCTTGTTTACATAGGCAGACCTCCTTTGTGCCTTTCTCCTGAATGATCAGTAGGTCCCAGAGGAGGTAGCATCTGCCAGGCCTGCTGATTGGCTCTTGTTGTGTCCAAACACAGCGGGAGCAGCTCGCCAGCAGCGCGTGCACCCGCCCAAGACTTGGAAGTGCCAGATCACATACTAGATACGTGATCTAATGCAGAGCGGCCACCCTGCGATGGGGAGATGTAAGTATTTCTATTTTAAGATGGCTTTGCTTCCCAAGATGGCTGCTTGGAGCCAAGATGTGGCGTTGGAAGGCAAATAAGTCCCTAATGGTCAATTTAAAAAAGGCACATTGCCACCTTCAGATCAGTGGGTATACTGCAGCCCACATCCACCTTTAAACGCAAAGCAGGTCATACGCAGATTCAGATCTGTCTTCTATACTATACAAAATCTAATGTTACACAGTAAAAAACTTGAACATCATACTACCAAACATTGTTTGTTTTGTTTTTGTGCAGAGAAATACAAATGTATATATTTACTTGCAAATTTCGAAATGAATATTATTGTAATTTAATTTCTCTCTTCAGCTTTGAAGATATGCTATACCCTAAAAATGGTCCCTGTGGCCTCTGACTGCTTGAGTAAATAATTAAGTAAAAAGAGATAAATAAATTTCTTAGTTCATTCATTACTCTGAGGGATTTTACTTTAGTTTTTGATCTCTTTTCATAAAAGACTATTCAGATGTCACTTAACACATTTGAATTTCCATGTACCACTTCAAAATTAATTACCGAGAAAACATTTTCATTAATCTGGCTGAAATATGGCTCTGATGCCATGTTAAATAAGTTGTATTCAGTAATGTTATTATAAACACTAGAAAAGGTGGATTGACTATTGGCTTTTTACTTTACCTACTGTATATACTGAAATATGTCTTATATGGAGCGAATTATAATGGACTTTGTAGAACATAACCAGGTGTGCGAAGATAAAGGCAAAAGTGCTTGGGTAGGGTATGGCTTTTTTTAAATAATTTTATATCCTGTATTTTTTTTTATATAACACAACAGCAAGCTATTAAAGCCTGGTGACTTTTTTTTACAAGACACCATGGCAATGGGATTCCTTTTGAAGAATTTTACTTTTGGTGCAACAATAAGTGTTGTGCTACCTGTACTGCAAAACACATCTGCTCTCTTCAAAAGTACTTAGTGTTTGTTACCCTAAAAAAAAAAAAAATATATATATATATATATATATATATATATATATATATATATATATATCCTTATACTTTAGAGCATGCATAACAGCACAGTGCTTGTACTGTGTAATTTGCCCCCCTGTATAACCTAAAATACCTGTCAGATCCTGCTTGGTTCTGCCCTCCCCCTGTAAACTGACCACAGTTTATCATGGCTGACACCATGGTCAGTTTACGTGCTTCCTCATCCACGGCTCTTCTCTGTCCTCTCCCTTCACTGCCCTTTAGCTCAAGACACTGCCCCTCCCCCCCCCCGCTGCTATAAAAAAAACTATATTATATTCATACGATCCCATCTGTTATATATCGTTGTGTCCTAGTATCTGTGCTGCATAAAAACTATGCTGATTCCTACCTTTTTTCAGAGCGTCTCTCTCCACTCACATGACTCCTCGTCTCTTTCCCCCTCTCCCCCCGGCTGATCTCAGTGGGATTTCTCTGCCCCTTCCGCTGTAGCTGTCAGCCAGGGAGAGAAGAGAGAGACTAGGAGTCACATGAGCACCAGGAGAATCTCTGAAATAAGGTAGAAATCTGCATTGTTTAGCCACTTCAGCCCCGGAAGAATTTACCCCTACCTGACCAGAGCATTTTTTGCGATTCGGCACTGTGTCGCTTTAACTAACAATTGTGCAGTCGTGCAACGTGGTACCCAAACAAAATCGATGTTCTTTTTTCCCCACAAATAGAGCTTTCTTTTGGTGGTATTTGATCACCTCTGTGGTTTTAATTTTTTGCGCTATAAGCAAAACATCAGTGACAATTTTGAAAAAAAAGCTATATTTTAAACTTTTTGCTATAATAAATATCCCCCAAAAATATATAAAAATATTTTTTTTCCTCAGTTTAGGCCGATATGTATTCTTCTACATATTTTTGGTAAAAAAAAAAATCACAGTAAGCATATATTGATTGGTTTGTGCAAAAGTTGTAGCGTCTGCAAAATAGGGGATCGTTTTATGGCATTTTATGGCAAGGGTTGTGGGGATGAGGCCCTTGTCCCCATCAACATGGGGACATCCTCCCCATGTTGAGGGCATGTGGCCTGGTACGGTTCAGGAGAGGGGGGGCTGCACTCTGTCTCCCCCTCTTTTCTGCGGCCAGCCAGGTTAACGTGCTCGGATAAGGGGTCTGGTGTGAATTTTTGGGGGAACTCCACGCCATTTATTTTTTAAATTTGGGGTGAAGTTCCCCTTAAAATCCACACCAGACCTGAAGGGTCTGGAATGGATATTTGGGGGGAACCCCACGTCATTTTTTTTAAGTTGACAGGGGGGTTCCTCTTAATATCCATTCCAGACCTGAAGGGCCTGTTAATGGAATTTGGGGGGACCCCCACGCTATTTTTTTTTTTTATGAATGAAATCGCTCTGAATTGCCAGAGCCGACAATTCATTATAGCCGCAAGTCCGGTTTTAAAATACTTTTTTTCCTTTCAGAAATGACACTTAGTGCAGGGACAGGGACAGTTCTATGTATGGGAAACATGCGCTATTTCACATGCTAACTTTACACCCCCCCCTAGGTATGAAATTTAAAGTGGAAGTAAACCCTCCTATCTTTTTCAGCCAAGGAAGCTGCCATCTTGGCCTTTGTTCAATCTTCAACTGCCATGAAGCTGCACATGTGATCAGTTATGACACCAGCCATTGGATGGTTTGACAGTTTGGTTGAGAGCACAACCAATGTGCAGTTAGCATTCCCGGCATGCCGGGAATTTTAACAGTTTTTTTAAGTGTTACATCTATGGGTTTACTTCCGCTTTAAAGTAATATTTCACTTTTATTGTTTCACTTTTAGCATTATTAAATTCACTGCTCCTGAAAAAATGTCCGTTTTAAAAAAAATTTGCATTGATACATGTCCCCAAACACTTTTTAGGACAATACATTGCATATTAGTCTTTAAAATTAGCACTTTAGATTTCTCCCATAGACTTTAACAGGGTGTTCTGCGGCTTTTCGAATTTGCCGCGAACACCCCTAATTGTTCGTTGTTCGCCGAACAGGCAATGTTCGAGTCGAACATGAGTTCGACTCGAACTCGAAGCTCATCCCTAGTTCCCACATTCTGCTGAGAAGTTATTGCCACGCTTAGCTTAGTATCGTCTGCAAATAAAGATTGAACTGTTTATCCCATCCTCCAGATCGTTTATGAATAAATTAACCACTAGCCGTTATACGGCGGTAGGTCGGCTAGGCTGCGCGAAATCACTTAGGTATACGTAATTTTGCATCTCAGCCATTAGGGGCGCGTGCGTGCCGCCGGAGGCGCACGCGTGCGCCCCCTGCTCGCCCCTGGTGCCGAGGCGTGTGACCGGCGGGCGTGATTACCGCCGAGCACCCCCCATCATTAGTTACAGAGTGAGAACTTGGAAGCTGTGTGTGTAAACACACAGCTCCCGGTCCTGTCAGGGGGAGAAATAACTGTTTGTCTGTTCATGCATGAACAGCGATCTGTAATTTCCCCTAGCCAGTCCCACCCCCCTTCAGTTAGAATACACCTAGGGAACATAATTATCCCCTTCCTCGCCCCCTAGTGTTAACCCCTTCCCTGCCAGTGAAATTTTTACAGTAATCAATGCATTTTTATAGCACTGATCGCTATAAAAATGCCAATGGTCCAAAAATGTGTCAAAAGTGTCCGAAGTGTCCGCCATACTGATAAAAATTGCTTTTTGCCGCCATTACTAGTAAAAAAAAAATGCCATAAAACTATCCCCTATTTTGTAGACGCTATAACTTTTGCGCAAACCAGTCAATAATTGCTTATTGCGATTTTTTTATGAAAAATATGTAGAAGAATACGTATCAGCCTAAAATGAGGAAAATAACTTTTTTTTATATATTTTTGGGGGGTATTTATTAAAGCAAAAAGTTAAAAATATTTTTTTTTTTTCAAAATTTCACTCCATTTTCTTTATAGCGCAAAAAAACCCCCCACAGAGGTGATCAAATACCACCAAAAGAAATCTCTATTTGTGGGGAAAAAAGGACGCCAATTTTATTTGGGAGCCACGTCGCACGACCGTGCAATTGTCAGTTAAAGCGACGCAGTGCTGAATTGCAAAAAGTGGCCCGGTCATTGACCAGAAAAATGGTCCGGGGCTGAAGTGGTTAAATAGGATTGGTCCCAGGACAGAACCCTAGGGGACCCCACTTTTCACCCTGCCCATTCCGAGTAACCCCCATTTATCACTACCCTCTGAACTCGCCGGTGTAGCCAGTTTTCAATCCATGTACTCACCCTGTGGTCCATGCCAATGACCTTACTTTGTACAGTAAATGGGGAACTGTATCAAATGCTTTTGCAAAATCCAGATACACCATGTCTACAGGCCTTCCTTTATCTAGATGGCAGCTCACCTCCTCATAGAAGATTAATAGATTGGTTTGGCAAGAACGATTCTTCATGAATTAATGCCAATTACTGCTAATGATAAAGTTGTCATTGCTAAAATATTGTATATAGTCCCTTATTTCCTCCAAGATCTTGCATACAATTGATGTAAGGCTAACTGGTCTGTATTTCCCAGGGATATATCTTGGCCCTTTTTTAAAATATTGGTGCTACATTGGCCTTTCTCCAATCAGCTGGTACCATTCCAGTCAGTAAACTGTTCGTAAAAATTAGGAACAATGGTCTGGCTATTACTTGACTTAAGGACCCTCGGGTGCAAGTCATCTTGTCCTGGTTACGTATTAATGTTGGGTTTTTCAAGTTATTTATAATTCTGTCCTCTGTTAGCCATGAGGTGCTTCCTGTGAAGTGTCATGAAGATAAACATTGCAGTTTTGGTTACTGAAGCCCCCTGATTCCCTCGTGAAGATTGAGGAGAAGAATACATTCAATACCTTTGCCACCTGGCCATCCTTAGTAACCAGATTCCCTTCATCATTCTTTATGGAACCAATATGATCTTACTTCCCTTTCTTACTATTTATGTACTTAAAGAACTTATTGGGATATTTCTTACTTTCCTCCGCTTTCGTGTTCTATCTTAGCCACCCTGATTGCACCCTTATGCCGCGTACAGACGATCGGACATTCCGACAACAAAACCGTGGATTTTTTTCCGACGGATGTTGGCTCAAACTTGTCTTGCATACACACGGTCACAAAAATGTTGTCAGAAATTCCGACAGTCAAGAATACGATGACGTACAAAATGTACGACAAGCCGAGAAAAATTAAGTTCAATAGGCATTGCGGCTCTTCTGCTTGATTCCGAGCATGCGTGGAATTTTGTGCGTTGGAATTGTGTACACACAACCGAAATTTCTGACAACAAAACTTGTCGGAAAATTTGAGAACCAGCTCTCGAATTTTTGTTGTCGGAAATTTTAACAGCAAATGTCTGATGAATCATGGAGCCTACTATGCGGTTGGAATTTCCAACAACAAGCTCCCATCGAACATTTGTTGACGGAAATTCCGATCGTGTGTTTTCTTGTTGCATTCTTGGTAAAGTTGGAATGCTGATGATGATGATGATGATGATGGAATGTTGATGATGATCCCTCAGCCTTGTATTTTTGGAAGGCCTTCTTCTTTGCTTTTATATGTATTTTTATGTTGGAGTTAAGTCACCTGTGACTTTTATTAGTTATTTTAATTGTATTTCCCATTGGGATGCACTGGCTAATGCCCTAATTTAATATGCTCTTAAAGCATACCCATTTCTCCTCCATGTTCTATGTTCTTAAGATTTTATCCCAATTTGTATCTTCTAGCAAGGCTCGCAGTTAAGGGAAGTTGTCTCTTTTGAAATTCAGTGTATGTTTGTATTCCCCTTATGTTTCCTATTAGTGTGGTTTATACTGATATGAGTTGACCTGTGATTGCTGTTTCCTAAATTGGCCAGTATTTCTACATCCGTGATCAAGTCTGTATTGTTGGTAATCAGTAGGTCTAGTAACACTTACGTTATATTATTTATTTTCATATACAGTATATGTACATATAAGAAGATACAAAAATCCCCATCTTTTAAACTAACCTCTTCTTGTCTTGAATAAGTTTGTTAATGTTTCACAGGACTATGCTCTGTGTCAAGGATATATTAATAATGTCCTCACTTGAGAAAAAAAAGATGACCATTAACATGGCTGCTCAATCGCAATTCGCTTTGACAATCAGGAACCCTTATCATGTGACTACTATGTCAACTCTGGCAACATGATCACATTCAAGGTGGAGGCTTAATTGACAAAAATAAAATAAAATCTATGTTCTAAAAACATGAAAGGCATTTAAAATTGTCCTGACACAGATGAGACAATAAAAAGAACAGGGGGGTGGGATTGTGGAAAGGAACCCTCTAGTTTCATAAAGTCACAAGTTTAATCATTCTTGCCCCAGGATTGCTAAGAGGCCACTTACCTTTTCTTATGAAGTCACTCCTTTACTAGTCGATCAACATGTTGCTCATTTGTTAGTGAGTGAGATTCTGCAACATTCCAGGCACCCAATTTTCTTTTCATATGACAAATGTCATAAAGTAAGAACAATCCCAGGCCCCAATAGCACTAACAATCTGACCAAAAAAAACCCCATACCAAGCTAAGTTCTAAACCTTATTGGTTCTGTCCCATACAAAAAGAAAACATTTTTGTATGAAATCAAACTTGAAATTAAAATGGAAAACATTAGAAAAAAAATCAATAGCTCCATTTGCTGGCTGGAAATGGACATATACCGTATTTATCGGCGTATAACGCGCACTTTTTCCCCCTTAAAATCAGGGGGAAATCGTGGGTGCGCGTTATACGCCGATGTCATTATCGTTTACAATGGGGGGGGGGCGGAGATTGGGCGGGAGTGTCGTGCCGGCCGTCCCACCTCGCATGGGACAGCCGACGGCGTACTAAGAAGATTAAAAAAAGTCTCCTCTCTCCTCTTCTTGCTCCTCCTCCCCCTCCGAGTATAGCTTCAGATTGGAGGAGGAGAGGAGGAGGAGGAGACTGTGTGGTTTGAGCGGGAGACTGTGGTTTTTAGATGCCGACCTGATCGGCTTTGCGGGCATCCGTGGAGACTGGGGACCCAATGCGGCGCTGTACCAACACCCGGAGATCAACACGGAACGGAACGGGTATCAACACCCGGAGACCTGATCCGTCGGGACTACAGACGCTGACGCCGAAGCTGAAGCTGGGTGAGTGGAGCGGCTCATGCTGTGACAGGAGAAGCAGGTAGGAGAGCAGAGGATCCCCCCCCCACCCATACAGCACTCACAGGCAGTTTGAAAATGTGTAATGTGCTGGGATGTGATCTAAGTGCTGGGATGTGATCTATATGTAATGTGCTGGGATGTGATCTAAGTGCTGGGATGTGATCTATATGTAATGTGCTGGGATGTGATCTAAGTGCTGGGATGTGATCTATATGTAATGTGCTGGGATGTGATCTAAGTGCTGGGATGTGATCTATATGTAATGTGCTGGGATGTGATCTATATGTAATGTGCTGGGATGTGATCTATGTGTAATGTGCTGTCATGTGATCTATGTGTAATGTGCTGTCATGTGATCTATGTGTAATGTGCTGGGATCTGTATGTAATGTGCAGGGGGCTTTGGAATATAAAAGGGGCTGTTGAAAGTTTTTTTCCTAAAACTTCCCTCCTAAAATTAGGGTGCGCGTTATACGCCGGTGCGCGTTATACGCCGATAAATACGGTACTAAATATTCTTATGCAGTATCACCTATTTCTTGATTAAAAAAAAATATTTTTAAAATGGTATTTTTATCTTAAGCATATTAAATATAACAATATAGAGAAAAACGATACATTCCCCTTAAATATGAAATTATGTGTTAGTGATATGTAACTTTAAACCAGAAAACAAGCAGAATGGCTCTTAGGGTGGCTGACAGTTAACATATTTTCAGTTTAATGCCACATTACATTTGCTGTAGATTTACACTGTGTATTGTGCTTTTAACAGAGTGGTGGGAAGAACAAATTGGAAGGTATCATTAATCCAGGGGACCGAGTTTGTTTCCCAGCAGATGTCCCTCCTTCTTCTTCTGCCCCCAAGGACAAAGACAACTCATTCTCAGGTGAGGAAAGTTCCTGTTCACTGATTGCAGTAAAGAGTCTCCATTAAGTGTCTCTGGGGTCCACAAAAAACAATTCTAGGGAGGCAGAATGTACCATGAAAGATTTGGCACCTCCCAACTGAAATTCCACTGAAGCCTGGCCTCATTTGTCTGCTGTCACTTCGTATTCTTCATTCATCTCTTCATATTTCTTATCTTGTGCAACCATTCCAGATGGCATTTTGTCTTTGTGGCATCTGTTTAATAACAAATACAATGAGTAGATAAACGGATTTGTTTTTAATATGCAGTAAATAACAGTAGTCATAATTTACTATAAGACACGTGTCCTGTATTGGGTTTCTTGGGTGTTGTGTTTTTATATGAAATGTACCTATAACAAGCAAGGATAACTGACAGTATAGAGTCACATGACTCTCCTGGAGAACTGCAGGTTCCAGCATCAGGACCTATGCCCCGTACACACGATCGGAATTTCCGATGGCCTAAAATACGATGGAATTTTTCGTCTTGCATACACACTGTCAGACCAAATTCCGACCGTCCAAAACACAGTGAGAAAAATTAAGTTCAGTGCTTCCGAGCATGCATCGACTTGATTCTGAGCATGCATGGGTTTTTTCTTCGTTGCAGTTGCACACAGGTGATAGGAATTTCCTATTCTTTTTATTCCATCGGAAAAAAATAAAACATGTTTTATTTCTAAACACAGACGTAAAAAAGTCAGGCCCCATACACACGAGAGGATTTATCCGCAGATACGGTCCAGCGGACCGTATCCGCGGATAAATCCTCTCGAGGATTTCAGAAGATTTCTATGCGATGGCGTGTACACACCATCGCATTGAAATCCGCGCTGAAATCCTCTGCAGATGACGTGTCGCGCCGTCGCCGCTATTATGACGCGGCGACAGGCGTGACGCTGTCATATAAGGAATTCCACGCATGCGTCAAATCATTACGACGCGTGCGGGGAATCCCTTTGGACGGATGGATCCGGTAAGTCTGTACAGACGAGCGGATCCATCCGTTGGAATGGATTCCAGCAGATGGATTTGTTGAGCATGTCAGCAAATATCCATCTGCTGGAAATCCATCCCAGGGGAGATTTATCTGCGGATAAATATCCGACGGAGTGTACACACCATAGGATCTATCCGCAGAAACCCATTTGATGGGATTTATCTGCGGATAGATTCTATGGTGTGTATGGGGCCTCAGATGGGGCCCACACACGATCGGAATTTCCGATGAAAAAAGTCCATCAGACTTTTTTCATTGTAAATTCCGATCATGTGTACGCTGCATAAGTGTATGTGTAGTGTGCAATGGTTAGAACCCTGGATATGTTGTTGATGTCTGTACCCATGCTAGGTAGATTCACCCTCTCTAATTGTCCAGGTGACTAGTCTTACTAAGACAGAAAGGTATGGGTAATCATCTGTGACAACTGTATAAAAGAGGAGTTCCCCACACAGTGCAGAGGTTTATTCTCACTTTTTGTTGTATCCCCTGGGCAGGGAGTGAAGAAACATCTCCTCTTACACTGCACTCAGCCAAAAAAAAGTTGGGGGTTTAAACCATCCCTAAACTATTTAAAACTGAGATTTTTTTTTCTTTTATGCATACACTTTAAAGCCAATCTTAAGCAAAAAAAGTTTATATTTAGTAAAGTGTAAAAATGAACAGAAAACAGAGCTCCTGGCAGGATGAACATGCGATAAAACTGTTATAGGGGACAAAAAACAAAACAAAATAACATCCTGCCATGGTTGCATCATATACTTAATTTTGAATATTGCCCATATTTCTACTTTAATTCGAAAAGAAACAGAGGTGTCATCCACCTGGCTCTGATGTGGCAGAATTACTGTTGTTTGAAGAATATTTAATTAGTTATATAGGTAAATATGAAATAAAAAAATGAAGGGGTGCTCACAGGCAACTTAAAAAGATGGCTGCACACTAAATCAGCTCCGTACTGCCCAGGTGTGTGAATACAAAATAAAAAAAACAAAGAATTGGGACTGGGAATCTGCCATTGGGGGGAAATCCAGGGCTGGAAATGTTCACTAGCTACAAAGTTGGGTCAGACTTCAAGACCTAGGGGTGCTTATAATGTAGCTTTTAATTTTTTTTAGGAAATGCACATTGTGGTTTTTATATGTTTTTGTGCAGTTTGAATATAATTATACCCGACTGTATCGCTCTGCTCTCTTAATGTCTCGCAGAGACTATCTCAACAATTTTTTATTAAGAGTTCAGCATACCCCACTTAGGCTGCATTCCATGGGTTTACACCCAGATCCTCTGTGCACCAGATGTAACTGAGATACAGGAGACCTAATACATTTGATTTAAAGGTGCCCGAAGCTTCACCGCTACTGAAACACTGTTTTCACTACAGTGAACACCACATTTCAGGTTTCCATTCCCCTGGAACCCAAGCAATCTTGGGTATGCTTAATGCTGTAATTCCAGATTTGTATGTTAGAGAAGCAGTCTCTAGAGCTGTTTCACACTTGCAGGCTCATTTCATTACATTGGCTTTCTCATGCTTCCCCTACGCCATAGATGTGGCCGGAACAGATGGACAAGATGCTACGGTTTAAAAAGCTAATATATTAGCATAGATGCAAATTCTCTAAATTTGAGAAGGTATGGGGTGGCTGGCTGGCTGCTCATAGTTTAGGCCCAGTGGATATAGTACTGGACATATTATTGCTGTGAAATATGGTATTACAAATATGGTTATATCTACTCCTAGATGTTATGGTCGAGGACCATGTGCCCTTTCTTTCCAAATGTTTCCCTGTTTTGTTATGGTGGTCCTAGTGTCCCAGCCATGAAGGGTGCTAGATATGACCTTTAACAGCAATTAATACTTTTCATGTGACTTTATTTTCAGTACGGTTATACTGGGCTGTTTTCTTTAGTGAACAATACGTATCTTTATTGCCTGTTTGTACGATTTTGTGACATCTCAATAAACCTTTTACCTGATTTAAACAAAATATATAATTATATCCTATGCTAACTAATTATTCCCCCCTAGTGTCCTATAATCTAATACAAATATGTTCAAGCTCTACCCTCACCTTTAGTAAATAACTATTTCACTACAAATACAGTGTACATACAACAATAACATGAAAATGAATATAAAAAAAACACAGCTAACACAAACAAATTATAAATAAGTGAAGTTCATAAGATAAGTAAATAAAAAAAATCCAAATTAATTATATAAATTGATGCTTACCAGAAGATATTGACCCCTTACAAAGTGAGTTCGTCAAAAAGAACACTTTACCCAGCTGGGTATTTTGAAGCAGGCAAGATGATCACGTCTAGTTCTTCATCAGAAATATTAACACTCGTATATGGGCTCTGTAAATTTTCTCTCGTTTATAAACATATTAGAAAAACATCCCCATAGTGTGAATAATGGAAGAAAGAAAAAACTCAAATTATTGCAATCACAGAGCTAGCTAATAACAGGTTCATATCAAAATTGAGTCTTTGTGCAATTTTCTACTTAAAGGCTCAGCGGAAATCAATGACTCCAACATAAGAGTCAAAACTGCACTCTTCTGCACACCTTTGAATACGAAAGTATCCTCTTTCTTCCAACGCAACGGCCAAACAGGTACCATACACCATTTTCTCAGGATTTTTAAACAGCAAAAAGAATATTGCTTAGTATGTTGGTATACACCCAAAATTATATAAAAATGTTACTCACAAGGATAGTGAAACATCAATCCAACTCATATCAAAATCCCCACTTATTAGACATATTTACCCCTTCACCAAGAAATGGGTGCAAATAGCTTTCTCTAAAAAAAAAAAAAAAAAAAAAAAAAGGTGTTGTGCTTCTTTAAAACAAATAACCTTAATTTAACTCTTATGCCGCGTACACACGATCAGTCCATCCGATGAGAACGGACCAATGGACCATTTTCCTCGGTTAACCGATGAAGCTGACTGATGGTCCGTCGCGCCTACACACCAAAAAACAGATTGTGTCAGAACGCCTTGACGTAAAACACAACGACATGCTGAAAAAAACAAAGTTCAATGCTTCCAAGCATGTGTCGACTTGATTCTGAGCATGCATGGATTTTTAAAGCAAGTTGGCTTTTTTTTTAACCGATGGTTAAATAACCTATGGGGCCCACACACGATCAGTTTTGACCAATGAAAACGGTCCATAAGACCGCTGTCCTCTGTTTAACCTATCGTGTGTACGAGGCCTTACACAAAGGAGGTTCACCAGACCAAAATTGACCCACGGAATTGGGCCACTTTTTATAGGAATGGTATACCATGACCAGACCAACATACAATCCTAAATACTCTCAGAACTTCTAAGATATGGTAATGATTATAGTTAAAACAGAACTAAAATGTCATTTTAAATGCAAACAATGCAATTTATTGGAAATGTGTTATCTTTTGCATTATCCATATTTCATATTGTCCATATACTGATTTTCCTAAATTGCTAATTAGCACCAGGGATGAGTTGTCTGCTGGCTTGACCCTGCTTCTCCCAAATGTCTCAACATTTACCCATTCAGATAGCTTTAACCGTCAATGGTTGAGAAAAGAGAAAAAGGAGAAAGACAGAAGACGAGAGGGGCCCCGAGAGAGGACGAGTACCACGCATGTGAGACCTGTACAAACAAGGCTTAAAGCCAATCATAACTAGTCAGGGGCAGGGACGGGAAGTAGTAACCTATCCACGGTTCCCAGATTTTCTAAAATTTTGCACATGAATCCTTCAATATACTGGACATCTGCTCATCAATTATCAAAGCGGTGGTGTTTTTGTTTTTTTAATTGTCAAAAAGTGTGTGTGTGTTTAGTTTTTTTTCTGTGAGTGAGCAAGGGTACTCAGTACCCCTCACCCATTCATGCAGAGGAGGATCCAGTATCTGGGGGCCCCTTATATTTACACTGACATTCCTGATGAGCCCCCTGACTACCAAGCCAGGGGTGTGGGGAAGAGAAACTTGTCCTAATCAATAAGGGGACAAGAGGCTTTGCCAGGCAAGGTAACTGTCATGTACCTGCAGTAATGTTTCACGTCCTGTCTGCTTATCTCTGGTTTGTGTATCAGCTTAGGGACAGCGCTCTCACACCTGCATGTTTAAGTAGTAATCTCTCAGCATGGCTCCACCCAAGCCTCTAACAGGAAACACTATTTAACACCGTGCACTGCAAGCCAGCCCTGCCCAAGCAATAGTGTGTTTAGGCTCCCTGTGTAGTTCTTTCTGTGTGCTCTACATTTGATTCTGAGTACCGACTTTGACATGTTCTCCTGACTATCCCTGTCTGCCTGTTACCCTGACCTTTAGCGTGTTCTCCCAACTATTCCTGTCTGCTTGTTACCCTGACCTTTTGGCGTGTCCTTCTGACCATCCCTGTCTGCTGGTTACCTTGACCCTCAGCTTGTCCTTCTGACCATTCCTTGTTGCACTGAACTGCTGCTTCCTCTCCATCCACCAGAGCCAGCCAAGAGCATGAGATGGAAGACCTTGGGGACCGTGACCTGGAGTCAGCTGGCATGAGGTCCATACTTACCATCAAAGGCTCTGTTAAAAACCTGCTGACTCTTATGCCCTGTACACACGATCAGTTCGTCTGATGAAAACGGACAAATGGACCTAAGAAACTAGAACTTGTTTTAAATTTTTCTTATGGTTAAAAAAATAACAGAAAAAAACGATCGTCTGTGGGGAAATCCACCGGTCAAAAATCCATGCATGCTCAGAATCAAGTTGACGCATGCTCGGAAGCATTGAACTTTATTTTTCTCAGCACGTCATAGTGTTTTACGTCACTGCGTTCTGACACAAATGGATTTTTGACTGATGGTGTGTAGGCAAAACTGATGAAAGCCAGCTTCATCGGATATCTGATGAAATAATCCATCGGATTAGATTCCATAAGATATCCAATCGTGTGTACAGGGCATAAGACTCTGCACCCTGAGAAATCCTATGCTCTAGCTCCCTGTTTGATTCGTGTCAGTGCTCAGGTGGAGCTGCTTTACTGAACCACCCAGAGCTCCATCCGCAGCACTCAGCCAAAGGGTCCACAAGCTTAGCAGTGCGCTGACCCCAGCAGTGTGCATCTGTCACCTGGCCTCAGGGGGCCTGACAGTACCCCCTCACCATGTTGAGGACATGTGGCCTGGTATGGTTGAGCAAGGAGGGGGGCACATGCTCAGATAAGGGTCTAGTATAGATTTTGTGGGGACCTTTTTTTCTTTTTGTGAGGGTTCTCCCTTAAAGATGCCACACTGTTTTGTTTTTTGTATGGCATTCACCAAGGTAAAGGGTCTGGTGTGTATTTTTAGGAGGAGCCACATACCTTTTTTGTGTGGGGTCCCCTATTAATCTCTACACCAGACCCTAATTTAAAATGAGGGTTTGGTATAGATGAAGGGAATCCCTGGCTGCTTTGTTCACAAACAGAAGGAAGCAGCTTGAAACTATCATTTACCGGCAATTTAAGCAGCCTTTTTTCTTTGTAAATGTCAGGCTGTGGTAGGTTGTATGGCATCCCCCAAACATTTTATCTAAATATTGTATTTTTAAAAAAGGCACAGCAGCTGAAATACTTTGTGCAAAAGTCACATGATTTTTTCAAGTGTTCATCCATGCATGTTTTTAACGTGAAATTTCAGAGTGTTTGCAACAAAACATTGGTTCTTAACAGAATAACTTACCTTTACTTTACTACTTGTTCCTTTATGACTTTGATGTCCCTCCTATATGAATATTATTACAATTTTTTTTTTACTTTCCTGTAAACTGCATGATAGATAAATAAAAAAAGATTACTGGTACAGCGAACCACAAAAAGCATTAATCACCTGTCATAACAGCTATTATGGATTACAGTTCTCATTAACCACTAATGTTACACGTAAAATCTCTCACTAAGAAGTATAAATGCATATATTTATGAAGTTAGAATATCTTTATATTCAAGAATAGCCTTTTACTTTCAGTCCACCCTACATGATGGTAGGAAGAATAATTTGCTGTTCCTGTTGGGGCATATTTTAAACAGGTGCAAACTCAAGCAGCCATATTGTCACTAGAGATGATCAAGTGTAGAAAATGCTGCTCTGGATACAACATAGTAAATTAGTCTAGTTTGTAGATTCTTGTTCATTTTCGAAGGAAAAAGCATGATCTGTACGGATTTCTCACACACATCTCACCTTTTTTTTTATTAGCATGCACATCTAGAAAGAATTTCAGATAAAGATATTACAGGGGAAAAGATGTGTCGTGCTAAGGTGACTGTTAAATTATTTTGCTGAGGCAGTATCAATAGCACCGTGTAGGCGGGGAAGAAAAGTTGACAATGAGGAAGAAGAAAACAAATCTTATCTTGTATTTTGGATGAGCTGAAGGATCAGTATCAGATTTAAATAGACTGAGAAAGCATTAATGAAGCAAAAAAGTTTTAATTTTTTGTTTTGTTTGGTAACCTGTGCAAGGGAAGCACCCAGCAGTCGTTCTGTAGTATAAGCAATTAGAGTGTGGTGTTAGATGATTCTTGCCATAATGAGCTGTTCATGAATGCTGTTGTGAGCCAGGTTCAGGGTGCACCTTGATGATGTATTTTAGAATTCTTCATGTTATAGTTTGAATGTGATTGTGATAAGCGCATACAGCAAGAACTACTAAGATTAGCAGGGTGTAAAAATGTCAACCTTTTTTATTTTGCAAAGTTATATCTTAAACATTTTTTTTTGAAAAATATAAGGTTCTGATTTTTAAAAAGTAAAGTGCACTTTCTATTTCCGGTTGAAAGACACTCAGAGCCATTGAATCTACATCAGGCAAACCTAAGGTATCAAGGATCATCTCCCAGTATCTTTAAACATCTATAGACTTGCAAGTGAATGCTGCAGCATTCAGGACTTGCCCATCAGAGGAAGAAAAGGAAGTAAAGGACTTATGACATTGGATAACCAGAGAGAAGTAAGTAAAAGTATGTTCACAACATTAATAAAAATTATAAGGCAAAGTTGGCAGGGGTGGGCAGAATCTAGACTTGGGCTTCAAAAATAAATTAAAATGTATTTTCAGTTAAAGTGGAGGTTCACCCAAAAAATAAATTTTTAACATTACATTCAGCAGAGTTGTCCTAATGACAATCGGCAGTTTTTTCCCCCCCCGTACATACCTTATTTTCACTGCCGCTTCCGGGTATGTCTTCTGCAGGACTGGGCGTTCCTATCTGAATGACAGGCTTCCGACCGTCGCATACTACGCGTCATGAGTTGCCGAAAGAAGCCGAACGTCGGTGCGCAGGCGCCGTATAGAGCCGTTCGGCTTCTTTCAGCAACTCGTGATGCGCTGTATGCGACGGTCGGAAGCCTGTCAGATAGGAACGCCCATTCCCGCAGAAGACATACCCGGAAGCGGCGGTGAAATACAGTATGTACGGGGAAAAAAAAAAACAGCCGATTGTCATTAGGACAACTCGGCTGAATGTAATGTTAAAAAAATTTTTTGGGGTGAACCCCCGCTTTAAGTTTAATAATACCCATCTTGGAACTGGACCACTGCTGCATGCTGGCTACAGCATGCAGCAGTTCTGTCAGATAATGAACCACTTCACCCAGAAAATTGTAGCAATTACAAATGTTTAGGCATTCTCATGTTTATTTCTTATGTTTGTATTGGTATGACACAAAAAAGTGGAGAAACAAAAAGCCAAATCTGATGCATTCCACACAAGACTCCAAAAATGGACTGGACGAAATTATTGGCATCTTCTCAAAATTGTAAGAAATAATTGCATTCTAAGCTTGTGATGCTCCTGTAATTAGACTCACCTGTATTAATTAACATATGCCGACAATATAGAAATCACACTAGCAATCAGTTAAAATGGTGAAAAATGTACTCAACCTTTCTGTTGTGTGTCTCTGCATGCCACATGGAGCATGGAGAAGAGAAAGAGCAGCAAAGAATTGTCTGAGGATTTGAGAACAAAACATTTGGAAAAGCATGGGCAAGCTCAAAGTTATTGACGCACGCACAAAATTCCACGCATTTTCTGAATCAAGTACGAGACGGAACCGCTCGGTCTGGTAAAACTAGCGTTCATAATGGGGATAGCACATTCGTCACGCTGTAATGGAATGAAACGCATGAGGCTGAAAAGCGCGAATCGTCTCTCACCAAACTTCTACTAACACGACTGGTATTGAACTTCTCTTTTCTAGTGCTGTCGTGTGTGTTGTACGTAGAATTTACAACAACATTTGTGTGACCGTGTGTATGCAAGACAAATTTGAGCCAACATCCGTCGGAAATGTATCCACGGTTTTGTTGTCGGAATGTGCGATCGTCTGTACGCGGCATTAGGTTTCCAACAGACTTGGCTACAAAGCACAATTTGCAACCATTCCGACAATTTTAACCTAGTATCAATGAATGGATCTCATTGCCACACCTATCCCCCCCTCAAAAAAATAAAAAACCTGTCAGAAAACCATTGTTCACATATCAAGCCTTCTGGGTAAGTTTCCAGCTAGTTGTCAATTATTTTGCTTGCATCACTGCTGCCCCCTGCCGCAATGGTGCTTTTGTTGTTAGTTATCAATTAGTACCTAAAGTGGGATGAAAAGTATTTCCTCCCCCAATTTTCCTTCTTCACCCTTTTTTCTCTATATCCATTCTCCCCAACCGTCTGGTCTTATTTTCAGTCTCCTTTCTTGCTAATACTGATGAACTTTTCCTCACATGACCTGCTAATGGGCAGAGTTTACACCACCTCTAATCCACATTTGTTTATGGGTATGGCATTTCTAAACTGTTTAGTCATGATACTGTTGTTTCAACAAATGATTGTTCAATGAAAATATAATTTGCAGAAAATTGTAGTGTTCCTTCACCTGCGACTTCTTACAATAACATAATATTGCCAACTTGGACAAAAATGAGCAATTTTCGGTTATTTTTATCAATCAATTTTCAGTGTTGATTGAGGTCAATGTTCATTACATAAAAAACAAAACTTTAACTTGAGATCCCTTCCTTTACAAGTACACTTTGCTTGACACATGCTTGACACATGCTCCTCTTGGCCTCCAAATTGCTCTAAATTTTGGCTTATTTCTAGACACTCAGGTATACAGTAGCCCTCGACTGCAGTGATCTAAGCTTGGGAGCAATTTAGCAGGTAAGATGATAACATTTCAAGGCACTCATTAAAACTATACCATTTAGTGCCACTCTACTGGGAGCTGGAGGGCGAGTTAGAGAAAAATAAAGGATAGCATTATTTTGGTATTAATATTACATTAACCTCCTTGTGGGACTTTACTTTTAAAATTACATATTTTGCTAGAAGAAAAATGCTCATGTTGTGTTGATTGATGTGTGCAAAGAACAAAATAAAAGAGCATATTCTGTAGGCAGTTTGTTAACTCTTTATTATTATTTTTTTTATAATAGATGAATTTATTTCATGAGAATGCAATCCCACATATAACACATTATTATTGTTACTAACATGGTTTAGCCTTTTGTGTACTTTTTTTTCCTTAACTGTGAACATGAATGTAAAGGTTGATTTAAAAAATGTCTGCCTATTGATTCTATTTCTGTATATTTTTAAAGACATAAAGAAAAATTATAATAGTTTTAATCAACATTACGGTAATAATGGAAAAATACTATGCAATAATCCATATTTACATGACTTAAAAGAAAAATTGGAAATTTTTAGTCCTCGGATATTTTTAGTCCCCAACATTAAATACTCTATATTACCAAAAGTATTTGGACACCTGCCTTTACACGCACATGAAATGTAATAGCATGGTTCAATATTGAGTTGGTCCACCCTTTGCAGCTATAACAGTTTCAACTCCTCTGGAAATCATTTCCTTGGGATGAATTAGAGTAAAGACTGCGAGCCAGACCTTCTCGTCCAACATCAGTGCGTGACCTCACAAAGGCACTTTTGGAAGAATGGTCAAACATTCCCATATACACACTCCTAAACCTTGTGGACAGTCTTTCCAGAGGAGTTAAAGCTGTTATAGCTGCAAAGGGTGGGCCAACTCAATATTGAACCCTACGGACTAAGACTGGGATGCCATTAAATTTCATGTGTGTGTAAAGGCAGGCGACACAATAGTTTTGGTAATACAGTGCGTTGGGAAAGTATTCATACCCCTTGAAAGTTTCCACATTTTGTCATGTTACAAACAAAAACATAAATGTCTTTTATTTGTATTTTATTTGATAGACCAACACAAAGTGGCACATAATTGTGAAGTTGAAGGAAAATGGTAAATGGTTTTCCAAATCTTTTGCAAATAAGTGAAAAGTGTGGCGTGCATTTGTATTCGGCTTCCTGAGTCAACACTTGGTAGAACCACCTTTCGCTGCAATTAGAGCTGCAAGTATTTTTGCAGATTCTCAATTGGATTTAGGTCTGGACTTTGATTGGGCCATTCTAACACATAATGATGCTTTGATCTAAACCATTCCATTGTACCTCTAGCTATATGTTTAGGGTTTCCTGTTTGAAAGTGAACCTCCCCCCGTCTCAATTTCTTTTGTAGGCTCTAATGCCGCGTACACACGATAATTTTTCGGCATGAAAGAAAACGTTGTTTTTCAGCATGTCCAAAAAACAATGTTTTTCCAACTTCATCATTAAAAACGACGTTGCCCACACACCATCGTTTAAAAAAAATGATGAACAAAGCGCGGTGACGTACAACGGCACTCTAAAGGGGAAGTTCTATTCGCCTTTGGGCTACTTTAGCTGATTCCTTGTTAGTAAAAGACGATTCACGCTTTTTTGTCTGTTACAGCGTGATGAATGTGCTTACTCCATTATGAACGAGCGCTCCCATCTCATAACTTGCTTCTGAGCATGTGCCGGTTTAAAACGTCATTTTAGCCCACACACGATCATTTTTTACAACCCGAAAAACAAAATTTTTTAAAACGACGTTAAAAAATGCAGCATGTTCGGATTTTTTTTGTCATTTTTCAGAAACTGAAAAACGATGTGCAGCCTACACACGATCATTTTAAATGATGTTTTTAAAAACAAAGTTTTTTTTCATGCTGAAAAATGATCGTGTGTACGCGGCATAACAGATTTTCTTCTGAAATTGCCCTGTATTTGTCTCCTTCCATCTACCCATCAAATCTGACCAGCTTCCCTGTCCCTGCTGAAGAAAAGCATCCCCACATGGTGTTCTCAAGGTGATGTGCAGTGTTAGTTTTCCGCCACACATAGCGTTTTGCTTTTAAACCAAAAAGTTACATTTTGGTCTGATCTGATCAGAGCACCATCTTCTACATGTTTGTTGTGTCCCCCACATGGCTTCTCGCAAACTGCAAAATGGACTTCTTATGGCTTTCTTTCAACAATGGCTTTCGTCTTGCCACTCTTCCATAAAGGCCAGATTTGTGGAGTGCATGACTAATAGTTGTCCTGTGGACAGATTCTCCCACCTGAGCTGTGGATCTCTGCAGCTCCTCCAGAGTTACCATGGGCCTCTTGGCTCCTTCTCTGATGAATGCTCTCCTTACCCAGCCTGTCAGTTTAGGGGAATGACCATGTATTGGTAGGTTTGCAGTTGTGCCTGTCAGAAACCGTGAATCAGACCAAGACAGAAGTACAGTTAAATCACACTTATTTAATAATAATATTAAAAACAGAATAAGCGTGGTCAAAACATAGCCAGAGTTCAGGAAACGGATCGGATAGTCAGCCAAGCCAAATGTCAGAGAGCCAGAGAAGAACATGTAGAACAGCAAGCATGATCAGGAGCCAGAAGAGACGTCAGCCAAGCAAGTCTTCAACAGGAAGGCAGGAGATAGTCTCTGTGATGTTGACCAAGACGAAGGCTGATAGCAAGTGAACTGGAAGGCTTAAGTGGGCAGGATTGACGAGCCGGATCATCAATAGATGAGTCACTGTGGAGAGATAGGAGCTGGCAATTAGGTAACAGCTGAGCGGCCAGCTCAGAGAAGGAAGGGTCCAGCCCTGACAATACCCCCTCCTCAATGACACTTCCCCCTTGGAGGACCAACCGGGCTTGAGGGAAAAACGTCTGTGGAAATCACGGAGGAGGACAGGGGCATGTACGTCCAAGGATGAGACCCAAGAGCGTTCCTCCGGACCTTACCCTTTCCAATGCACTAAGTACTGTATGCGCCCACGGAACCTACAGGAGTCAACAATGGACTGTACTTCATACTCCTCATGGTTCTCAACCTGTATAGGGTGAGGACGTGGCACCGAAGTGGTAAAGCGGTTGCAGACCAAAGGTTTCAATAAGGAGACATAAAACACATTTGAGATGCATACTAGAAGGAAGGTCCAATGTGTAAGCTACTGGGTTAATCCTGCGAAGGATCCGAAAAGGCCCAATAAACCGAGGTGCAAACTTCAGAGAAGGAACACAAAGTCAGAATTTGTGAGATGACAGCCAGACCCTGTCCCCAACCTGGTAGGAAGGTGCAGGCGGGTGTCTGCAGTCAGCATGGAGTCTGTACCTATCGTTCGCATGACGCAAAGCCTCCTGGACATGTGCCCAAGTGGAACAAAGACCACGGAGATGCTCCTCTAAAGCAGGAATACTCTGCGGAACAAATGAGTCGGTCAACATGGAAGGTTGGAATCTATTGTTTGCCATAAAAGGGGACAATCAGGAAGCAGAATTCAAGGCACTATTGTGTGCAAACTCCGCCCACAGTAAGAGATCTGACCAGTTGTTATGAAATATAGCAACGTAGGAATAGCTCCAAGGACTGATTGTCTCGTTCTGCTGCCCCATTAGACTACAGGTGATATGCAGAGGAGAAAGCAAACTGAATTCCCAACTGTGCACAAAAAGTTCACCAAAACCGGGACACAAACTGACTGCCCCTGTCTGAGACAATCACCTTGGGTAGCCCATGTAAGCGATAGATCTCCCAAGTAAAAATGGAAGCCAGTTCCTTCGAAGTGGGCAACTTCTTAAGTGGAATACAATGAGACATTTTCGAGAACCGTTCAACCACCATAAGGATAACTGTGTTGCCCTGGAAGTTGGGTAACTTCACAATGATATCCATAGACAGGTGGGTCCACGGTCACTATCCATTGGGTATGGGTTGTAGAAGGCCCACTGGAAGAAGTCGTGGAGTCTTATGGAGCACACACGGAACAGGCAGCTATGAAGGTGGTTACATAAGCACCTGGACTAGGCCACCAGAATTGTTTGGAAATGGCCCTAGAGAGTTATTTTTTCCCAGGGTGGCCAGCAGACTTGGGAGAATGGCAAGTCTGGAGCAGTACAGAGACTCTCTGGGACAAAGCAGCGGTCATACAGTTTCTCAGGAGGAGCATCAACCTGAGCAGCAATAATTTTGTCACCCAAATTAGAAGTGAGACTGGTGCGAACCCTAGCCAGAATACGGTTAGGAGGAATCACAGGAACCGGAACCGACTCCATCTTGGAAGTGGAGGAAAATTGTCGTGACAAAGCGTCAGCCCTTACATTCTTGGTACCGGGTAAGAATGAGACAATGTAATTAAAACTTGACAAGAAAAAAGCCCATCGGGCCCTTCTGGGAGAGAGCCATTTAGCCTCAGACAAGAATGTGAGATTTTTATGGTCAGTAAGAATGAGAACCGGCACAGTGGTACCCTCGAGGAGTTGTCTCCATTCTTCCAGGGCTAAAATTATTGCCGACAGCTCTCTGTCACCAATCTCGTAATTGCACTCCACAGGTGACAGTTTCTTGGAAAAGTAGCCACACAGATGCATAGCGCTCTCAGAGCAAGGACGTTGAGACAGAAGGGCGCCAACTCCAGTCTCAGAAGCATCACCTTCAAAGATAAAAGGCAACATAGGATCAGGATGTGCCAACACAGGAGCAGAAACAAAGACTCTCAAAGGCCTTAATGGACTCCGGAGACCAACTCTGTGGGTTACCGTCCTTTCTGGTAATATTAGTTAGTGAACTATTGAATAGCCCAGGAGAGACGTCTCAGTTACCCTATTTTCATAAGTGGGAGCGCGAATTAGGAAGACCTTTTACAGATGAGCAAAAGAATAAAATAATCCGGAATATTTTTGAATCATCCATGTGTGTAAATACACAAGAGATGAATTATAAAATTCTGTCTCAGTGGTATCGGACCCCAGAGGTACTGAATAAGTGCTATCCGGATATGATAGACAGATGTTGGAGGTGCGGGAAGAGAGGAGGATCCTTAATGCATATTTTCTGGACTTGCCCCAAGATCTTGGGCTATTGGGGCAAGGTCCGGGAAATAACACAAAGATTCAGTGGGGAGCCACTCCCAGACGAGTGGTCTTTCTTTATATTGCAGGATATGGAGATGTCAGTGAGGCGATACAGGAAAACAGTAGTGTGTCATCTCTTAAATGCGGCCCGGGCATGTATCCCGGGGAACTGGAAGCAGACACGGCCCCCAACCATAGGGATGTGGCTTAATAAAGTGGAAGATCTAAACAGAATGGAAGATTTGGTATGGACCTCAAGGCAGAAACGGAAGTTATATTTAGAAACTTGGGCGGAATGGAACGTATTTAAATATTCGGAGGAGGGAAAGGCCCTGATAGATGCAGACTGAGGAAGGGGGAACGTGGTGGGCCCCGGGGGGAGACATGTTTTTT
Organism: Rana temporaria; assembly: GCF_905171775.1. NCBI lineage: Eukaryota > Metazoa > Chordata > Amphibia > Anura > Ranidae > Rana > Rana temporaria. The sequence goes on along the minus strand of NC_053496.1, from coordinate 109,705,926 downwards.
TTTTGGTGTTTGTTTTGGGGGTTAAGTTATAGAGGGGGGGGTTCAGGGGAGGCAAAGCGGAGCGAGATTAAATGCCCCAACTACGGCGGGACATGTGTTCCCGGCGGGACGGGGATAAAAGTGGCACTGAGGCAAGGATGACCTTAGTTAACGGAGTGGATCTTGGGGGATCAAGAGAGGGTAAAGGAAGAGGGATAAGACAGAATAATATAGAATAATTGAATCATATTTTGGTTTTAATGTCCTCCTCCGGTCATATACGGGGAAGGATATGATGAGGAAAAGTCTTGCTCTCTCCCTTTCTTTTTTCCTCTTTTTTTTTTTGTTGGAATGATAGATTGATGTCTGTTATATATGAATTGAAGGGACGAAACCAGAGGAATGCCTCTTAGGTTATTGTAAAATTTCTTGCTTTGCTGTTTAAAATCAAATAAAGGAAAATTGGAAGAATATTAGTTAGGGGCTTGATCAGAGATGAGAAGTTACGAATAAACTTCTGATAACAGTTGGCAAAGCCAGGAAAGCATTGCAGAGGACGTAAACCCATGGGTTGAGGCGACTGTAGGACTGCTGAAAGTTTCTCTGGGTCCATCGAAAAACCAGCAGTGGAAATGACATAACACAGGAATTTAACCTGTTCACAATGGAATTCACATTTCTCCAATTTACAATAGAGTTTGTTCTCTCTTTGTTTCTGAAGCACACAACAGACATCTGTGTGGTGGCTCTCCAGGGACTTAGAGAATATGAGGATATTGTCAAGATAAACCACCACACATAACTGCAACAAATCTCGGAGGACATCGTTAATAAACTCCTGGAAAAGCGTTACAAAGGCCAAAAGGCATTACGAGATACTCATACCTGTTCTGGTATTAAACGCAGTTTTCTATTTGTCGCCCTCCTTAATCCTGACGAGATTGTATGCCCCTCTCAAATTAAGCTTAGTGAAAACCATTGCTCCCTTGAGGCGGTCAAATAACTCTGTAATCAACGGAATCGGATAGGCATTCTTAATCGTGAAATGATTAAGACCCCTATAATCAATACAAGGTCTCAGTTCACAACTCTTCTTCTTCACAAAGAAGAAACCAGCACCAGCAGGAGACGAGGATTTGCGGATGAAACCTCGAGAAAGTGCATCTGCAACATACTCCTCCATGGCCTTATCCTCCAAAACCGACAAAGTGTAAACCCGGCCACGAGGGGGTATGGCAACAGGTTGATGGTCAATTGTGCAATCATACGACTGGTGTAGAGGCAAAGTACCGTCTTGACCTTTGTCAAAGACATCGCTAAAATCACTCTCCTCCCTGATGGAGGAGTACAGCGAAGAGGTGCACAGGACCTTGGCTACCTTCTGGAAGCATCTCTTACTGCATTGTGGCAACCAGGACAGAACCTCAGCACGGAGCCAATCAAAAGAAGGCTTGTGCCTCTGTAACCAAGGATAAACAGCAGAAACTTAGGTGAAGAAATAACTTGGAATTGGATTATCTCATGGTGAAGAGCCCCTACGGCCATGGACAATGGAACAGTCTCATGAGTCACATGGGCATGCTATAGAGGTCTCTCGTCAAGAGCCTCAATGACAAGTGGAGTGTCATGCAACTGCAGCAGAATTGAGTGCTTCAATACAAAGGCAGCATCAATGAACAGGCCTGGAGCCACAGAATTGATTAGAGCCTGTATCTTGACAGACGACTTTGCCCAAGAAAGGGTAACCAAAACCAGTGGCTTATTCTTCCGGATAACTGGAGACGAAACAACACCACCTAAGGTCTGTCCATGACAGGACCTCAAAGTTCGGGCGTTCCCTGGACAGGTAGGACAAGACTTCAAAAAGTGACCAGCCTGGCCACAATAAAGGCACAATCTCTCACTCCTCCTAAGGGCTCTCTCAGCTACAGAGAGATGTGTGAATCGCAAGTGCATGGGTTCACCTTCACTGACTGACTCGGTACCAGGAGGCATGGGAGGTGAGGGAGGCAAGGGTGGGACTGCAAAGCTCGGAGACAAATGTACAGGAGGCTTCCGCAAGTGCTCCTTAAAAGAGAGAGTCTTTCTCTGGGTCTGGAGTCAATGAGGATGGCAAATGTGATCAACTTCTCCAGCTACTGGGTATATCTTGGGCTGCTATCTCATCCTTGATGTTATTCAACAGACCATGAGAAAAAGCAACCATGAGGGCCTCATTGTTCCAAGCAACCTCTGCTGCCAGAGTACGAAATTCAATGGCGTAATCGGCAACCGTTCTTGTACTCTGTTTGATGAACATGAGACTCTTGGCAGCAGAAGCAGAGCATGTGGGAACATCAAATACCCTTTTAAAGGAAGCCACAAATTCTGTGTAACTCAGGACCACAGGTTTTTGCATCTCCCATAGAGGGTTTGCCCAGGCCAAGGGTCTCTCAGAAAGCAAAGATATCACAAAACCTACTTTGCTTCTGTCTGTGGGAAACGCCTGGATGAGCATCTCAAAGTATATCTCAACCTGGTTGAGAAACCCTCTGTATTGAACTGGATCACCCCAAAATCGCTGGGGAAGCAGAGCGAAACCAGACATACCTCTTATAGAGGTAATACTTGAGGTGCCTGCACAGCGACTGGAGCAGCAGCAGGGATGGCCTGCAACACAGGTTGTACCAGAGCAGCCACAGTGGGAGATTCCAGATAAGCGGTGCGACTCAGGAGCGTTTGTAACGCCATGGCAAACTGATCATGCGGTGATCCTGGTCATCCAATCTGGAAAAAATCTTACTAACAAGTGGACTGACTGAATCTTCTGAATTCAGGGGCTTCGCCTACTGTCGGAAACCATGAATCAGACCGAGACAGAAGTACAGTTAAATCACACTTGTTATAATAATAATATAATAATAATTAAAAGATAAACAGAATAAGCATAGTCAAATCAGACAGAGTGTAGGAAACCGGATCGGATAGTCAGCCAAGCCAAATGTCAGAGAGCCAGAGAAGAACCTGTAGAACAGCAAGCAGGATCAGGAGCCAGAAGGGACGTCAGCCAAGCAAGTCTTCAACAGGAATGCTGGCAATTAGGCAACAGCTGAGCGGCTAGCACAGAGAAGGAAGGGCTGAGCCCTAGCTATGAAGAAGCACTAAGGCATAGTGCGAAACGTCAGCTTTTCTTTTGTTGTGCTGTTTTTTGCTGTGGCATGTATTTTGTGATTTTTAATTAAAGGAGGAGTTTTTTTGGAGTGCGGCTGTCCCAGCTTTTTTCCTTCATCCTAACCTGCATTTTGATTGCACTGCCTGCACCCTTGGCTCGGACCACAGGAATCAGATTACCTGGTTCTCTTTGAGCGGTTACCCACTCTCTCACAACAGCTGAGCGGCTAGCGCAGAGAAGGAAGGGCTGAGCCCAGCCTTGACAGTGCCACACTCTATTTTCAGATGAGGGATTGAACAGTGCTCTGTGAGATGTTCAAAGATTGGGATATATTTTTGTAGCGCTACCCCCTCAGGAGCCGCTGATTGTTGTTGGGATCTACTCTCATTGGTTGGCTCACCCCCTATTTAACTGGCTCAAACCCTCCCTTTACACATCAGAAGTCTGGTGGGTAAGGTATTGTGACCCTTGCTGGGCTGGAGTCACAATAGCAGGCACACAACATGCAGTAATTATATTAAAATAGTATTACCTGTTTTTTTTTTTGGATGGTCCCTCCAGACGAGAAAATACACTTCACACAATAAATATATTTAAATCAGAAAATGTAAGTTTACTTTGTGTGAACTTAAAGAAACAAACATATAGTTGAATCATAAATAAACAACTGTTAGGTAAAGGCTCACTATGACTCTGCAAGGGCCATTGCAGGAATCAGCGATTAACATCAATAAAAAGACCTAAACTAAGAATGGTACCATTCACTTAAACTAAGATAGGCAGTCTATGCTCGCAAGCGCCCTCTAGCGGGCAGTCCTGTAGAACAGTTAAAGTCCATGTTGCAGCTGGTCGGTGCACGTTAAAATTATAATCCACAAGTGGTGAACAATAAAAGGAAGTTAATCAAACAGAGTATTTTAGATGGCACGTTGGTGAACTGATCGCTTGTCAGTGTCAGTCACTTCTGTATAACACTATCAAACAGTAAAGGGACCTCTAAGTTTTAACTGGAGGCCCAACATGTGTCTCCGGTCTGTGAGGTGGCACTAGAGTGTCTGTCTAGAATGAGAAGTTTTAGCTGAGCGTGTGGTCTCTCACCCGACAGGCCTGGTCCGCCTGAGTTCTCCTCAGAAGGCGCGTTGGTAAATCACTGTTCCACAACACAAGGATCCCGGACGAGGGGTGCTCCACTGTTTCAATTGTCAGCTAGGCTGCCTCTTCAATCTCCGGGAACACGGGCTGGATACTGGAGTCTTGCTTCCTTCCGGATGGCTGGTCTCTCGGTAGGTTTAGGCCCAGGCTTCTGGCCTAGCAGCACTGCTGTGCTGTGTTGGCAGCTCCACAGAGGAGAAGAATGCAGGTCCCGAGAGAGCGAGATCAAGCCCGCCTTTTACTTAAGTAGCCTCCCCCATAAGTCTGTGCGGAGGTGTCACATGTTCCAGTGCCGCAGGGCATTGTGGGATATGTAGTCTGTTTCTCCTAAGAGTCAATGGAGTCCAGATCTCCAGCTACTTGCAATCCCACAATGCATAACTCCTTAAAGGTAACTTACATATTTACAAATGTGAGCAAAGTTCCGGCGGGGATGGCCTGTCTTTAGACTCTGACAGGGTGACCTCTGAGGGCTTCACAAAACAGCTGTATTTATACAGAGATTAAAGGAGTTGTAAAGGCAAACCATTTTTTTTTGCTGAAATTACTGTTTACAGGGTATAGAGACATAATAGTTAACTGATTCCTTTTAAAAATGATTAAAAATCGATAAAAATCAATCATATAATGTACCTACAGTTTCAGTTTCGTTTTTGCATGCTGTTTCCTGCTTCTGTGATATACAGAGTAACAGAGCCAATACAGGGCAGTGATGGTTTGTAAGACAAAACTGATTGGTGCTAAGGGGTTTTAGACACACAGTAATCACACCTCCTTGATTAGTGACCACAGAGAGAAAGCGCCCATGACTTTTTTCATCAGGAAACAGACAACCAGGAAGTGTTCAGAACAGAGAAGGATTACAGCAACATCAGAGCAAAAACAAACAATGAGGACAGCTAAAAAAAATTCCTTTAGTGAACCTTTAAATTACATGCAGGTGAACTCTATTTACTAATTAGTTGACTTCCAAAGGCAATGGGTTCTGCTAGATTTTAGTTAAGGCTATCAGAGATAAGGGGGACAATGCATGTCACTTCACAATTATGTGCCACTTTGTGTTGGTCTATTATATAAAATCCCAAGAAAATACATTTATGTTTTTGGTTGTAACATGACAAAATGTGGAAAATTTCAAGTGGTATAAATACGTTTTCAAGGTGCTGTAAAGTATATATACTGCAAACACTGTGATACAGTATATGAAATGGGATGTAGAGGTCTTATGGCCAGGAGGGGTGCTTTATGGATGACAAAAGGAGTTTTTCTTTTGTTTTGTATGGCAGGGTGAGAGTCTTCACGGAGCAACTCAGGGTGCCCTTCACTAGAATTTTTCTACATAAGCAAGCAGATGCAGACATGTTCAAGTGGCACATTCCAAACAATGTGCCCAGCACATAATGCATTCTCTTGGTAAGGATCTCATCAGGAATCAAACTTATCAGTGCTCTACTGGTTCCTCCCCATCCTGCGTACAGCAAATAAGCACCCATTTCTCTATTTCTCCTTTATGGGAGAAAATGGTTATTCTCATCAAAAGGTCACCAACTTTTACATGGTACTGCTACTTCCTACTTTGTATGCAGGGTGTGAATTGCTAGAAACCATCTATACTTAGTGATGGTTGAACCTATTGTAAAATATGTGCATTGCAAACGGTAATGTGAACCCCACTAAAGTTACTACAAAGCAAATCTTGAATATCAACTCTGGACATTTGCAAGGCTATTAGAAAAAGTATTGTAGAAAAAATAAATAAAAAAAACGGCACTGCAAGGGGTTATATGTACAAATTCAAATGAATCTTTAAAAAAAATACCATTCAATGGTAAAGGTGGTAAGCTGGGACACTAGAGTATTGATTGGGAGCAACACCTAACGGACGGCAGACGAGCGTGGTGCTCGTAGGAGATGCGACCGTTTTGATACTGCTCAATGTGAGTTTTTTATTTCATTTTTACTGGTTCATTAAAAGTTTTGCTGTGCTGTGCACTCCCACGCGATACGCCCCCCCTCTCTTCCTTCTCCTCTCCCCTCTCTGCTCCCTCACTCGGATATGAGCGGCCGCTTTCACGGACATCCGAGGAGCTCAGTGCTGACAGTGAGAAGATCAGGATACGAGCTCGGCGCTCGTGGAGACAGGCACCTTCCCCTTACACATAGTGTGAGTTGTGTAAGTGTATACTTACCCACTGCATCTTTGAGAAATCCTTTCCTTTTTCTTTGAGTGGCAGGAGGCTTTTGCTACAATATATATATACATTTCTTTCCCCTACATGTATGGTCAAAATATTGTGATCTGGTAAGAGGATACTCAACAAACAAGAGGCTGAAGTACCAGCAAGCCACTTTATATGTGAGTGATAATCAGGAGGTAAGCCCTTATTTCACCTAATGGTGTGGGTTGCACGATCCGTGGATTGAATTGGGTTACACTCCTTCACTTATTGGACTTTGGTACTCAACTCATTGTCCATTCAAGTCACTTTTGCACTTTATTTTGTTTTTCACTGATTTGAGCTTCCACTCACCACTGTTCATTTTCAGTCATTTGTAGTATACATCAGGTATATCACACATTTATTGCTTGATTTTGTGTTTCATCACTCAGTCCAGTCAGGACCAGATTGATTCACCACTTTTGTAAGTTATTCCCTGTTGCATCTTAACACGCTTTATCTTCCTAATTCCAACACCCCCTTCCCCTCACCACCACTGTTTTCTGTCCACCCTTCATTAGTTTAATCACAGCGCAGACACTCACAACTTTTGCAAAGGTGGTAAGCAAGTCTTAAAGGGGTTGTAAAGGTTTGTTTTTTATTTTCTAAAAAGGTTCCTTTAAGCTAGTGCATTGTTGGTTCACTTACCTTTTCCTTCGATTTCCCTTCTAAATGTTTTTTTCTTTGTCTGAATTTCTCACTTCCTGTTTCTCCTCAGTAAACTTGCCACCATCATCCGAGCTGTGGTTAGTCAGCCAGAACAGCTTACTGAGCGGCTTACTGAGGAGGAACAGGAAGTGAGAAATTCAGACAAAGAAAACAAAGAAAAAACATTAAGAAGGGAAATCGAAAAAAAAGGTAAGTGAACCAACAATTAGACATGTGCACACGGAAATATTTTGTTTCGTAATTTCGTTTTCGTCCAAAAAATTAACTAATTTAGTTACTTTAGTTACTCATTGAAGGCTTATGGTGTCTGTCGAATGTTCAAAAAAGAAAAAAGAAAAGAAGATTCGACAGAATCTTTAAAAAAATAAAAATAAATTTCGACTCTTCATGTCTCTCTATGTCGAATCTTCATGTCTCTCTATGTCGAATCTTCATGTCTCTCTATGTCCAATCTTTTCTCTCTATGTCTAATCTTTTCTCTCTATGTCAAATCTTTTCTCTCTATTTCGACTCTTCTTCATGTCTCTATAATGTCGAATCTTTTCTCTTTATGTAGAATAATATTGGACTAATAGAGTTAAGGTTAGGCACATTCGACTGCAACGAAAACGAAAATAAAGCATTTGTTTATGTCGGATCTTTCGTTTTTCGTTTTCTGTGCTTTCGTTATCGTTTGTTAACGATAACGAAAATACCTGAAATTCGGATGAAAATGCATTCGGACGAAAACTAATGCAAGTGCCTACCAACAATGCACTAGCTTAAAGCAACCTAGTTAGAATATATAAAAAAAAAACCTTTACAACCCCTTTAACCTGAAACATTAAACAATCACAATTCCTACCCACATTAGAAATGCTTTAAACCTGCCTGTGAAGTGGCATGCCTGTAGGATTTACTAAAGCAAACTTGTGTAAGCAGCATGAGCCCCACTCTCCTAAAGCCTGGTCCAGTGCAGTGGGGTGACCAGATATCCGCCCCCCTCATATCAATAAATAAGGAGTTCCCCTGGTTACTCATTCACAAAATAAATTAAATAGTAAAAACACACACATACCATGATAAACCCCCTAAAATGTCCTACATCGTACATTTTTTGTCAATCACATTGTCCAGCAATGTAGATACAGCTTCATTTAGGATGAATGAGGATCCCGACGACCTGATGACCCACACACAACGATTCTTTCCTGATGGGCTCTTGCTGCAACTGAAAGCTCACTAGCAGGCTGCATAACCACTTCAGCCCGGACCATTTGGCAGCTTAAAGACCTTAAAATAATTCCTTTTGTCTCACAGTATCATCCTTTTTCACATAAAGTTTTCAATATTATTAAAAAACATTGGAATACACTTAAGAGTAGTTACTCCACTACTGAGGAAATTTGGAGTTTACCCATGCCCTCATATAGGAAAGAAAGAACACTCAGGGATCGATTGGTCAAATCAGATACATTTTCCCTGCCTGTTCCTAAAATGGCATTTCTGGGACCGAAAAACATAGGATCTTTTCCATGTTTATCCTGCATCCAATGTAACTCTATGATTAAGGGTAAATATATTTCACATCCCCACAAAGGTTTCAATACTCCCATTAAGGGACACTACACCTGTCAATCATCGTATGTGGTGTATGCTATCAAATGTTCATGTGGATTATTATATATTGGAGAAACCACCCAAAAGGTAAAGGATCGAATAGCCCTTCATAAGTATTCAATCAGAGATAAATTAACACAGCTTGCATTTGCCCGACATTTTGTAGAGAAGGGACATGCAGTCTCACAATTAAAATACATGGTATTAGAAGGCATTGAAAGAAATAGGTGGTGATCGTGAACTTACCTTGAGGAGACGTGAGGTACATTGGATACATTTTCTTAATACTATTACTCCTAATGGATTAAACACAGATTTGAATCTATATTTATTTTTATGATTTACATTTTTTTCGATCGATGCATATGTGTCTGCATTTATTTTTATGTTTTTTTCTTTTCACTTTTATTTTAATTTTCATATATATACTCGTTAAATCCCTATATATGTGCTTTTCAGGTAATATTTTTTTACATATAATATATATATTTTTCAGATTGAAACTAGGATGGCTCCTGGGGGAACTATGAGACTGTGGCCAGCTTGATTAACCCTTTTTTGTATCTTTGGTGTGAAATACTTGAAATAACCATGTAGGAAATGGATTGTATTAGTAAGCAATTAACCATACAATTGATTCCATATGTGATGTAGCTTGTGAAGTGTTTAAAATCACATGACTTTCATGAAATTGTTAGAAGTGTTCTGACTTGATCTGAGGAAGGGCGTAAGCATGTAAGCCCGAAACGGATATCATCATCCACGTCTAAATATCTTGAATTCTTCTTTGGTATGTAACCTTTATGAAGATATTTGAAAAAGAAAGAAACGATTTTAAGTGTAGCAACTCTTGAACTTTTTTCATATATATATGGTCGGTGGGAAGACCTATTTGCTGGCACTTTTTGTACAACGGGTGCAGTTGTTCTCTACTTCTTTGCATATATATACATTTTTGTACATTAATTGACGTTATAAACAAAGTGCATGTCAAGGTCCCAAAGCAGTGTATAGCAGGAAAAAAGGAGCTACCGAACATACCACCATCCCTCCCTCATTCTATCTTGCCATCTTGAGAACAAAATTGGATTAACATGTGACACCATTTTAGGAACTATGGGCCAGATTCACAGTAGAAATACGCTGGCATATCTACTGATACTCCGGCGTATTTTCAAATTTGCCACGTCGTATCTTTAGTTTGAATCCTCAAACCAAGATACAACGGCTTTAGGCTTCGATCCGACAGGCGTACGGCTTTGTACGCCTTTGGATCATAGGTGTAATACTTCGGTGCCTGTTGTTTTGCATTGTTTTCCGCGTCGGGTATGCTAATTAGCTGTTTACGGCGATCCACGAAGGTACGCGCGTTCATCGCATTCTCTTACGTCGTCTTTTCCCGTCGTAAAGTTCCGGCTGCTATTTAATGGCTTATATTTAGACCAGCCATGTTAAAGTATGGCTGTCGTTCCCGCGTCGAATTAAAAATTTTTTTTTTGCGTAAGTCGTCCGGGAATAGGAAAGGATGTAACGCATGTCGCCGTTCAAAAAATTACGTCGGTGCGACGTCATTTCGCGCAAAGCACTGCGGGAAATTACAAAACGGAGCATGCGTAGCACGTTCGGCGCGGGAACGTGCCTAATTTAAATGATACACGCCCCATTTGAATTAGGCGGGCTTGCGCCGGACGGATTTGCGATACGCCGCCGCAAGTTTACAGGCAAGTGCTTTGTGAATCAAGCACTTGCGCTTAAAAGTTGCGGCGGTGTAACGTAAATGACATACGTTACGCTGCCGGAATTCTATGTGAATCTGGCCCTATAATCTTAATTCCAACTCAATATGAACAAACTGAAGAAAAGAGTATGCCTAGAACAAGACTGTTCTCATAATTGTGTTGCTTTTTGTGATTTTTTTTTTACAATTGTTAATGCAAGGTTTTTAATGTGTTGTTGAGCAAAATAAATACACCCCATATTAAGGCCTCTTGCACACTGGGGCGTTTTTCATGCGGTACAGCGCTAAAAATAGCGCTGCTATACCGCATGAAAAATCATGCCTTCAGTGTTCAATGTGAAAGCCCGAAGGCTTTCACATTGAAGCGGTGCGCTAGCAAGAGAGAACCAAAAGTCCTGCTAGCCGCATCTTTACCGCGGTATAGGAGCGGTGTGTTCACCGCTCCTATACCGCGCCTTCCCATTGAAATCAATGGAAAAGCACAGTAATACCGCAGTATTAACCCTTTTTCGGCCGCTAGCGGGGGTTAAAACCTCACCACTAGCGCCCAAATATCGCGGTAAATAGGACGGTATAGCCGCGCTACAAATAGCGCGGCTATACCGTCACCGCGGCTCCGCGCTGCAATGTGAAAGCAGCCTTAGTGACATTGTTGCATGTGTTGCATTCATGCAAAACTGGGGTAAAACCAAACAAGGCTCCAGGCAGTTCCTGCCCCCCCTCCAAGCCACTTGTCATATGGATACATTATTACTTATGGCACATATTCCATTATTTAAAAAAAAAATGCTTCACTCTTAACCTTTTCAGAGGAAAACATGTTTTTCCATTTCAATTGAATGCTGAAATTTGCATTCTGAAGTTGAAAGTTCACTAAAGGCCCCCAAAACTATGTTTAAAAAAAAATGCACTGACTTTTTTATTGCATAAGAAAACACATGCTCAAATGAAGCAGAGGAGACTTATGATCAATGGGGGTCTCGCTTTATAGTCATCCAAATAATATCTGATTACCTTAGAGTCTGGCTGATGCATTTTATTAACTGTCTTTTTTTTATGTTTAGCAGAAGCAATTTCGGTAGCTAAAGAGCCACCTAATCACTTAAACCTTCAGGCCCCTGGACATCTATCAGGCCATAGGCACCCACCTAGGCAACCTTGTGTGTAATCCAGCTTTACCTCCATGATAATACAATTTGGGCATGTTAACAATACTGATAATTTTACAGATCTTTTACAGATCTTGTATAGATCTGAACAGATACATTAACTTACGCTGTTAGGATTTCTTATGCAGTTCCCATGCACTAATTGGCACATGAATAAGCACACAAATATTAAATGAAATGTATTTAATTATTATAAATGTTTAGAACTTCATATATTTTATTCTGATTTGAAAATAGAGATGAACCTCTTGCAAAATGTGCTTTCTTTTTATTAGATAACTGCTGCTGTTTATCTCCTAATATATTTTCATGAACGTAGCATCAAGGCAGAAGGAGATAAAATATGTAATAACCAAGTTTCTTTGGTAAAGGCTCTGTCAGTTAAATCTGCTTCTCTTTTTTATGTTCTCCCACAAGAAAACATTATTGTGTGGGAAGGCAGCATCCAAAAGTCTAATTTTGTTGTTACACTTTATATTGAATTTTGACATGAGTTGCAGAGATCTGGCTGCATTGCATTCCCCTGAGCCTGGGACTATGGGTTAATATGAAGTTCAAGTTAGCAATTTTTGTTAAAGCCACAGACAGAAGTGCTAACTTTGTTACGAGGTGCTGTTTTCTTCACTTACCTGATCTCTAAAAGATTAGAAAGATTACAACTATATTGTATTTTTAGTATTGTTATCCTTTAAACAGATAGTAATGCAAAAAAAACATTTCTAGCACTTTTTGCCTGATATGATGTCTTTTAGCTGTATGGTAATATAATTTCTCCCTAGTACACTTTACAACATGGAAATCTATTTGAATAAATTGTTTTCCATTTCTTAATGCCTGTAACAACCATAACTTTTATAAAAGATCATTAAATTGAAATAGGTATATTATGAATTGTAGACTAGCATACTAAAACTGTAGCTTCAAATGTGCAGTTTTTCATAAACTTACTAATGTGCTGCTTTTTGATCAATTACTTTGACCAAAGGCTCGTATTTTAAAGAAACCCGGTCTTCAGTCCAAAAAAATGTAATTGGGTTAAAAAGGTTTAATACTTAACCTTTGGGTAGGCAATGTGTTAAAGCCCCACAGCCTTGAAGAGCTAGTGATGTTATCTGATTTTTTCAGGTGTGTTAGAATCCTGGTCCCTCTCTGTGTACTGTGGTATAGGACACAAATGTGGCAAGAGGGTCTGCAGCCTCTCAGGGGACAAAATAATCAGATTTCAAGGGCAACATCCATCTCTTCAAGACAGTATTTTTTTATTTTTTTAGAGAGAACTTAAGTAGAACCAAACAAAAATGGCCCATCTTGAATTTTTGTAATTCTGGAACCTTCTCTTGCAATTGTAATAGTTTATTGATGTCTCAAAAGTGATCTGTTTTTGGTCTGACATTTAAAAGTAAAAAAATGTATACACGGAAGCTGTGTAACAGCTGCATTATGAGAAGAGAGCACTATGTGCTGACATTTTGATAGTAACCAAAATAATATTTGAAGCCAGTAGATTTTGGCAACATATTTAAGTAGGACAAGAGTCCAGCAAATAAAAAAAAAACATTAATAACTTTTATTGTATTAATACAATTAAAATTGATTTGTCTGTGGTTAAAACTGCCACTGTGACTCTAAGGCCCCGTACTCACGACCAAACATGTCTGCTGAAACTGGTCCGCAGACCAGTTTCAGCAGACATGTTTGGCCGTGTGTTGGCCCGAGCGGACCATTTTGGGACGGATCGGACAGGTTTCCAGCGGACAACTGTTTCCCGGACTTGTTTTAAAACAGTCCGCTGGAAACCTGTCCGCCCGGACATGTACGGTCGTCTGTACAGACCTACCGTACATGTCCTGCCGCCCGCATCCCTCGCATGCGTCGAATGACTTCGACGCATGCGTGGAAGCATTTTTAAGGCGGCCCGCCCACGTCGCCGCGTCATTGTCGCGGCGACACCGCGTCATCGACGCGGCGACACCGCGGACACGCCCCGCGTAATGTTTACGCGCGGGCTTCTGTTCGATGGTGTGTATAGCCATCGAACAGAAGTCCCCGGGCAGTCCCCGGCCAGACATGTCCGATGGAAACGGTCTGCAGACCGTTTTCATCGGACATGTCCTGCCGTGAGTACTCGGCCTTACATTGCATAAAGCAATGAAGCACAGTGGAGAAGGTATCTGCATGTCTAGCTTCCATCGCAAAAAAAAAAAAAAGAGGTTTACTAATAATCTTAAGAAAAGCCATACAAATCATCATTATGCACCTGGGTCAACTGTGAATAAAGTGTTTTGTGGTTTACAGCACAGATACAGCCTAATATTTTAGTGTAATTTATTCTACACTGCTTATCGCTGTTTCAAGTTTCTTGGCCATCATCAGTGCAGTGTATGAACACTGACTTAATTATGTACTTTCATACTTGCAGTTTCAATTCTTATGCCCTGGTTAGGGATGAGCCAAACACACTTGGGTTTGGTTTGGGGATGTTCGGCCTAACATATCAGTGTGGATTTTGGATGCTAAATCCAAAGCCCATTGTCTGGACCTGGATCTGAACCCAGAACCTCTGCAGTGTCTGGCTTTGCCTCTTTTTTTGCTGTGCCATATCATGTTGGACAGCATCCTGCCTGATTTCATGGACAACTTTACTTTGTGTGCTTATTCTGGTCTTGAACCCTTTGCTTCTCTAAAGAACTTTCTGATTTAAGCCATGTCTCTGCTCCTCCTGTTTGTCAGATTATTGTGCTCCTCTCTAGCCAATATCATTCTCTATTTGCTTATGCTGCCTTCCATATCTTCAATATCACTTGTTACCATCCTTTCACTTGACTATGCATCTGCTTGATCCTTAATTCTGACCTGCAACCATTTATTATTGACCTTTACAGGACCGTTTTTAAAGCAGGGCAAAGGGGGCAGCTGTTCTGGTCCCGTCATTATTGTGGGCCCAAAGAAGCTGCCTCATACTTGCCAATTATCCCAGTTTAAATTCCCTTGTCCCTTGAAGTTTTAGTCTTGTGCTGTGCTCAATATCTCAGTGTGAAGTTCTGTTACTAATGCTACTCAGCTCTGTTCTATTGTCGTGTACAGGTGACTCACTTGCAGACCCTGTGTTTACATGTAAATAATCTGCATTAATATATAAATAGAGGAAACATTGATATGTAAATAGCCTTGGACCAACGGCATTGATTTGTAAATAGAGGTGGCATTCATATGTATGGCATGCCCCCATAGGTCATATTCACCATCTCTTCTGCTGAATGCAGCCCACTGGGGAGGTAACGGGGCATGCTGGAAAGTCTTGCCTACAGCTGTGGTCATTAAGCCTAACATCAGCAAATTGGAGGTGGAACACTTTTTCAAAATAACAAGGTGCCACAGCACCCTGAATTTTGGTGCATGTAAATATGCATATCTCAGCAGATGTGTGAACATGTCATTAACAATTAATATTACTGCTGTGTATCTGCTAAAGTGCAGCACATTTCTGTGGTGTCAGGAGAGCGATTTTGCATGCGTTCCCGACACACACTCTTCTATACCTCTCTGTTACGTACCTGGTTTATTAGAGTCTGGTTGCAGGAGGCCTGGTTACGGCTCTGGTTCACGAGCTGCTGGAGTGGGAACAGCGGACTCGGAGCACAGCGGGGTAGGAGTGCCGGTGTAGTGATGAGCAGAAGTAGGTGGCTGAGTCTCTCTGGCGTGGAGGTGCTAAAGACACTGAAGCAGAGGAGGGGGTCAGCGACCCTAACTGGAGGTGCGGCTACAACGGCAACAAGCTGATGAAGTAAGCAGGTTAATAGGAAGCAGCAGGATCAGACAAGCCGGGTCACAATGGATAATCAGATGGTTCAGATGTGGAAAACTGGAGCGTAGTCGTGGTGTAAGCAGGTAGGTCTGGCAGCGGTGGATCAAATCAGAAGGGTAAGTCAACAAGCCGGAGTCAGGGATTAGAGAGATATGGATAATCAGCAAGCCGGGTCAAAGGTTCAATCAACAATTCAGGATCAGGTTTCAGATGCCAGTTCACTTCAAAACTGCAGATCAGGCAGCAATGGGCTGGAAACACAGGAAGGTTTTTAAAGGGCATTTGGCGCCAATTGTGCATGCGCGCGCTCCCGTCGCGTGCCTGCCCATTGTGCACGCATGCACACCTGTTGTGCACGTGCGCGCGCCTGTTGTGCATGCGCCCGCGCCATTGACGCGTGAACACGAGCATTGCGACGGCGCACAGTTACAGGGGGACACTGCTGTCTCCCCTGAATGGTGGATCGGCGGGATCGGGAGGTGAGTCCCTGACATTGCCCCCACCAAGGGGCAGCCTCCAGATGCCCAGTCGGGGTACTTTGTCAGGATGGGCAAGGAAAAAGGCACGTAATAACTTCTTGGCATGTAAATTACCTTCAGGTTCCCAATAATTATCTTCTGGTCCATACCCTTTCCATTTGACCAGGAATTGGTTTTGACCCTGTCGCTTCCTACAGTCCAATATAGCTTCCACCACATATTCTTCACAGCCATCAATATGGACATGTTCGGGAGGTCTGGTTCTCCTGTTGGGAAAGGGATCAGGAACTGCAGGCTTGAGTAGAGAGACATGAAACACAGGATGTATTTTCTGAGAATCAGGCAAAGACAGTTCGTATGAAACTAAATTAATCTTTCTTTTAACTGGAAAGGGTCCCATAAATTTAGGTGCCAATTTCTTGGATGGACAAGGTAACCTAAGATTGTTTGTTGACAGCCATACCTGATCGTCTGGTTTAAGATCTAATTCTCCCCTCCTTTTCTTGTCGAAAAATCTTTTGCTGTCAGCTTGAGCCTTGGTCACCGCTTCACGCAATAGCTGGTTGTTGCGTTTGAGGAACTCCATGGTACTTTGTCCTGCTGGGACTGGAGACTCTGAAAAGAAATCTGGCAAAAATGTTAAATTGAAACCATAATTAGCCAAGAAAGGAGATTGACCAGTAGCCGAGTGATTGGCATTATTGTATGCGAATTCTGCTAAGGGTAGCAGGGAAACCCAATCGTCTTGGGAAAATGTTGTGAAACATCTAATGTATTGTTCCAATGTCTGGTTCGTTCCCATTGGTCTGGGGATGGTAGGCAGAAGACAGAGAGAGTTTAATTTGTAATGTTTCGCAGAGGGCTCTCCAGAACCGAGAGGTGAATTGGATCCCCCTATCTGACACGATATTGGAGGGCACCCCATGTAGCCTGACGATTTCTTTAACAAAAACACGGGTAGTTTCAGCAGCAGAAGGCGTATTTTTTAAGGGAAGGAAATGAGCCATCTTGGTTAATCGGTCCACAATAACGAAAATTGCCGTGCAAGGAAGTTCTACAATAAAGTCCATGGCTATCATTTCCCACGGTCTGTCAGGTACTGGTAGAGGCTTCAGTAGACCCCAGGTTTGTTTTTCTGGACGTTTTATTCCGGTTATAGATAGGACAAGTATTGATGTATGACCTGCAAAAGTCTTCTAAACCCGGCCACCAGAATTCCGAAGTGCCCTGCTAGTGGATGATCACGAAGAAGCTTTAGAACTTCTAATCGGATGTTTTCCAGTACAAAGATTTGGCTTCCTTTCCAAAGTAAACCGTCTCTGGAACTTAGCGAGATGTTAGAAGGTTTGGACGAATCAGAGGATGCTTCTCTGATCATGGAGAGTAGATCAGTATGCAGGAGCAGGAAGTTGCCATCCGGAAGAATGGTATCAGGAATGGATGTATCCTTCGGATTGTCATGCATTCGGGACAATGCGTCTGGCTTAATATTCTTGGATCCTGGGCGATAAGTAATGTGAAAACAAAAACGAGAAAAGAAAAGAGCCCAATGGGCCTGTCGGGGTTTTAGACGCTTGGCTGACCTTAGGTATTCCAAATTCTTGTGATCTGTATAGATCAACACAGGATGAGCAGTAAGTAAGTACCTCCACTCCTCTAAGGCAGTCTTAATGGCTAGCAATTCTCAGTCACCCACGTCATAATTCTTTTCTGCGGGAGAGAGTTTCCGGGAGAAAAACCCTACCGGGTGCATTAAATCCTTGTCCCCTAGACGTTGAGAGAGAGAACAGCCCCCACAGCAACTTCAGAGGCATCCACCTCAAGGAGAAAGGGCAACACTGGATTGGGGTGACTGAGGATTGGAGCTGACGTGAAAAGTCCCTTCAAGGTATCAAAGGCTTTCTGAGCTTCAGGGTTCCAACGAAAACAAAGGTTTTGTTTAGTGAGTTGTGTAATACGAGCCACAATTGCAGAGAAACCTTTAATAAATCTTCTATAAAAATTTGCGAACCCTATAAAGCGTTGTACCCCCTTCTTATCCAAAGGTGTTGGCCAGTCTAAGATTGCAGATACTTTCTTTGGATCCATCTCAATTCCTGTTGGAGAAATCACTAGGCCCAAAAACTGAATAGTTTGTCGCTCAAACTCACACTTTTCTGCTTTTGCGTACAAACTGTGCAGGCGGAGGCGGTTTAGAACCTTACAGACATGCTCGCGGTGTATTACGAGGGAACAGGAAAAAAAACAGGATATTATCCAAATAGACGATGACGAAGATGTCCAAGAAATCTCTAAATACGTCATTGACGAAGTGCTGGAATGTAGCGGGGGCATTACATAGCCCGAACGGCATGACCAAATACTCGTAGTGGCTGTATCGGGTGCGGAAAGCTGTCTTCCATTCATCGCTGTCTCTGATGCGTATCAAGTTGTACGCTCCCCTCAGGTCCAGTTTGGTAAAAATAACGGCAGACCTTAATTTTTGGAAAAGTTTAGGTATTAGGGGCAGAGGATAACGTTTTTTCACTGTAATGTTGTTAAGTTCCCGATAATCAACACACGGACGAAGAGTCTGGTCTTTCTTAGAAACAAAAAAGATTCCAGCGCCTGCTGGCGAGGTGGATGGGCGGATGAATCCCTTATCTAGATTCTCATCGAGGTAAATTTTTAAAGCATCCTGTTCCTTTTCGGAAAGCGGGAAGATACGCCCAAAAGGGATCTCGGCCCCAGGAAGGAGTTCGATCGGGCAATCATATGGCCGATGAGTTGGAAGGGAGTCGGCCCCTTTTTTACTAAACACGTCAAGGAATCCATGGTACGGCTTTGGAACGGATTGGAGCAGACTGGGATCGGCATTCAGGCACAGCAGAGCAGGAAACGGATTAGGAAGTCTGGGTAGACAGTGTCCCTGACAGTAAGGAGATGGGAATGTGATATCTCCGGATATCCAGTTAACTTGTGGGTTATGCGCCCGGAGCCAAGGTATACCTAGGATCACTGGAAACAACGGGGATGAAATGACGTCCAGAATTAACAGTTCCTTGTGGTTGGAAGAGGTCGTGGCAGGCAGAGGAAGGGTCTCCCTGGTTACTTGACCTGACTTAATATGTGAGCCATTGGCCAGGAAGACGAAAGTTTAAAGTCTTTTTCACGTAAGGGTATGTTATGCAGATCAGCAAAGGTGGTGTCAATGAAACAGCTGCAGGCACCTGAGTCAACGATAGCGTTGACCGACACCGTCTTTCCCATAAGCTCTAAAGAGAGGGAGAGAGCAAGATGGGAGGTGGTGTTGGCTGTGATAGCTGAGATATTAACATGAACTGAAGAATGGGACTTACATATCTTGACGGGGCAGTTGTGAAAGTAATGGCCGGCTTTACCTCAATAGAGGCATAGGTTCAGCTGGCGACGGCGTGTGCGTTCTTCAGGATGTAAGGTAGGTCGCATCACCCCTAGTTGCATAGGCTCAGAAGTGTCCGGGGGTGAACCAGCAGAATTCAGAGGAACAGGTGGTTGGTAACAAGAGGCAGGCAAGGGAGCCCGGGCAGTGACCCAGACTGGGCGACTCTGTTGAGAGGATCGCTCCGCCCGCCACTCACGCAATCGTCAGTCAATCTGCACGGCTTTGGTAATCAGATCATCTAAGGTATCAGGTACCCCGATGCGGGCCAGCTCGTCCTTCAGGGCCTCTGACAGACCTAAACGGAATTGATGGCGCAGGGCTGCGCTGTTCCATTGGGTATCCGCACTCCAGCGGCGAAAATCAGTTACATAGTCCTCGACCGCTCTGCAGCCTTGCTGGAGAGAAAGTAAAGCAGCCTCCGCTGTAGCAGTCCTTTGGGGATCGTCATAAAGTTGGGCCATGGTCTGGAAGAAAGTCAGCAAAGTCTCTGTCTGAGGGCCATTCTCCTCCAACAACCGGTGGGCCCAATTTTGGGGTTCCCCTTGGAGCAGAGAGATGACAAACCCCACTTTCGTAGCGTCTAATGAGAACGTTCGGGCTTGTAAAGCAAAGTATAATTGACATGCGTTGCGGAAGTCCCGGAACTTAGTTCGATCCCCTGGGAATCGTTCAAGCATAGGGACCCTGGGCTCAGGTGGTAACATCACTACAGACGGAGCAGCAGCGAATGATGAGGGTCTGGCGGCAGGTGCTGGTACTGCATCCCCAGGAACGGATAAGTTCTGAACCTGTCCTTCCAACCTCAAATAACTATCTTTCAGATTTTTTACAGCCTGGGTGAGGGATGCCAGATGTTTACATATCTCCTCCATAGCCGGGGCTACTCCTGCAGACTCTTTCATGGCTGCCTGATACTGTTACGTACCTGGTTTATTAGAGTCTGGTTGCAGGAGGCCTCTCTTATGGCTCTGGCTCGCGAGCTGCTGGAGTAGGAACAGCTGACTCGGAGCACAGCGGGGTAGGAGTGCCGGTGTAGTGATGAGTAGAAGTAGGTGGCTGAGTCTCTCTGGCGTGGAGGTGCTGAAGACACTGAAGCAGAGGAGGGGGTCAGCGACCCTAACTGGAGGTGCGGCTACAACGGCAACAAGCTGATGAAGTAAGCAGGTTAATAGGAAACAGCAGGATCACACAAGCCAGGTCACAACAGATAATCAGATGGTACAGATGCGGAAAACTGGAGCGTAGTCGTGGTGCAAGCAGGTAGGTCTGACAGCGGTGCATCAAATCAGAAGGGTATGTCAACAAGCCGGAGTCAGGCATTAGAGACATACAGATAGTCAGCAAGCCGGGTCAAAGGTTCAATCAGCAATTCAGGATCAGCCGCGTGCCTCCCCGTTGTGCACGCGCCCGCGCTGTTGACACGCGAGCATGAGCATTGCGACGGCGCTCAGTTACAGGGGGATGCTACTGTCTCCCCTGAATGGTGTATCAGCGGGATCGGGAGGTGAGTCCCTGACACTCTCCTTCTTTCTTACCTCTTTCTGTTTTTCAGCCAACCACTGGACTCCGTGCAGAAAATCTACCTTCCTGGAGGTCAAAGCTACCAAGTGATCTTGTTGCCAGGACCAGAACAGTGGATCCCCACAGGTAGGCGATGGTGAATTTTGATTTTGACCCCCCCTCCAGCTTCATGACAAGTAGGACGCCATAGGCTGCTCCTTTGAGAGTAGCTACCCATAACGCCCAAGGACTAAATTCCCCCACTAAATGCAGAAAAGTCATTGACTATATGCGATCACTTAAAATGGACGTTGTTTTTCTACAAGAAACGCATTTTCCAATCTGGTTCAAACCTTTCTTTATCCACGCTTAATTTCCCCAATTCTACTTGGCAAATGCAGTGTATAAAACCAGGGGGTAGCTATTCTAATTTTAAAGGGATGCATATTCTCTTTGAGGTCGGAATACAGAGACCCAGAGTGCAGATTCCTCCTGATCAAAGGGACCCTAGATAGACATCTCTATTCATTAGTATCCTACTATGCTCCGAAAAAAGGGCAATCCTAAATTCTTCCACACCCTTTTTGAAACTTTAGGACCCCAATTAGAAGGCTCTATAATCTTTTGGGGGGGGGGAAGACTCTAACACAGTCTTCGACCGAGGCTGTGTTAGACAAATATAAAAAAAAAAAAAAAAACAACTGCCCCTACCTACGACTGGTCTTCACAGCAAGGAGCATTGGAAGGGTGGACGCATGTCAACAAACACACAGATTAACCAAGCTCAACTTACCAACCAATCAGCAATCAACCAAATTCACCTGTCTAACAGTGCGTTTAAAATAGGGGTTTAGTTGCACGCATTTGCAAATACATGTGTAAGCTGCAGGCCCTATCAAGGCTCCCTGTGTACTGCAGTCCAAACTCTAAAATTTAAAGTCTCCTCATTGGAAGCAAATGTATGCTGATGGATAGATAAAGGGAAGATAACTGGAGGGAGCCCAACCCTCCTTAAAGGAGCAGGGGCACACTAAACACCCAGCACATGGAAGCAAAGGTGCTAGTGCATTGCCTGACCACAATTTGTGTTAGACAAATATAAACCTCCCAATGCTCAAACCAGGAGCAGTTCAAAAATTGACAAAATGATATTCCAGCAGGGCCACATTGATATCTGGAGAGAAGTGAACCCTATCAAAAAAGACTAAACTCACTTCTCCCATTCACACCAATCCTATTCCAGGATTGACCATCTCCTGGTCGCTAATATTATAATTCCCTCAGTGCTCAAAGCTTATATTAGAGACACAGTCTGGTCGGACCACTCCCTGGTCATTATCACGATATGTAATTGCCCATCCAATCAAACTTTCCCGTTGGAGACATAATGAAACCATCCTAAACGACCACATCAGGAAATTTGAGCCAGAAAAGGCCCTAAACTAATAATTTTCCCTAAATGATGTGAACAGTATTTCAGCGGAAACCCTATGGGCGGCGCACAAAGTCACTATAAGTGGTAAAATCATACAAATTGCTTCCCAACTAAAAAGGGAAAGATGTGCGCTTAATGTTTCTTTCCAGCCATCACTGGTGGCATAGCTGAAGGACTCTTTTAAATTTGAATGGAGCGAAAATGAATGCCATCAAAATTACACTCCTTCCGAGACTTCTATATCTTTTCCGCTCCCTCTCAATTCTAATCAAGAAAGATCATTTGAGCTTGTTGCAAAATAAAATTGTAAAATTTGTCTGGGGTAGGTCAGGACACTGATTTCCCCAGCACATGCGATACAGCTTGAGAACTAGAGGAGGACTAGGCCTACCAAACCTTATCTGGTATTACCAAGCTGCAAGACTAGCTCAACTATCCACAGTATACTCTAGGATAGCCAAACCAGACTGGGTTGACATTGAAAGACAGGCTGTTCCTTTATATAAACCTAGACTACCTTTTATGGTACCATCCTCAAATCACCCCCTATCCTATCCCCCTCACTTTTTCACTCTATAGCCCTATGGGATAGGCTCAAACAAGCTCCATCTCTGGTATCTTTTAGCTCTCCCCTGGCCTCTCCATAATCAAGACTTGGCTCGGGATGAAAATTAAGGCCTTCAAGTGGTGGCTGGATAAAGGGATGTACCAGATTTCCACCTCAGTCTCATCTCGCTTACCTACTGTATTAGCAACCTCCCCGGTGGGAGACGCCCAGGAGACTTGAGATGCCCAGGAGATCTGGACATCTATGGTTGGGGATCTTTAATCAAATAGCGCTTTGTGACCTCCCTAAGCAAGGGGGTTCCTGGAGTTACTGTAAGCCTTTCATCTCACTGGGGTGACAGGTCTCACGAGGTCAAGCATTTTTACCAAGTCACTTTATTTCCACAAAGATTTTTAGTCACTTATGTGGACTTTTTATCACATATGTCACTTTTTATTATTGTACTTTATTGTTGCATCTTATTATATGGCAAATGGTTTTGTTTACACATTAATTGATATATGCATATTTAAAGTGGTTGTAAACTCACTGTTACAACTTGCACCTACAGGTAAGCCTAGATTCAGGCTTATCTGTAGGTGCAAGAAATATCTCCTTAAAATACACGGCACAGGCGCACTGAGTGTGCTGTTTTTGAAAATTGGGCGTGCAAAATTATTCAGCCCCTTTACTTTCAGTGCAGCAAACTCTCTCCAGAAGTTCAGTGAGGATCTCTGAATGATCCAATGTTGACCTAAATGACTAATGATGATAAATAGAATCCACCTGTGTGTAATCAAGTCTCCGTATACATGCACCTGCACTGTGATAGTCTCAGAGGTCCGTTTAAAGTGCAGAGAGCATCATGAAGAACAAGGAACACACCAGGCAGGTCCGAGATACTGTTGTGGAGAAGTTTAAAGCCGGATTTGGATACAAAAAGATTTCCCAAGCTTTAAACATCCCAAGGAGCACTGTGCAAGTGATAATATTGAAATTGAAGGAGTATCAGACCACTGCAAATCTTTGAAGACCTGGCCGTCCCTCTAAACTTTCAGCTCATACAAGGAGAAGACTGATCAGAGATGCAGCCAAGAGGCCCATGATCACTCTGGATGAACTGCAGAGATCTACAGCTGAGGTGGGAGACTCTGTCCATAGGACAACAATCAGTCGTATACTGCACAAATCTGGCCTTTATGGAAGTGTGGCAAGAAGAAAGCCATTTCTTAAAGATATCCATAAAAAGTGTTGTTTAAAGTTTGCCACAAGCCACCTGGGAGACACACCAGACATGTGGAAGAACTTTTTGGCAACAATGCAAAACGTTATGTTTGGCGTAAAAGCAACATAGCTCATCACCCTGAACACACCATCCCCACTGTCAAACATGGTGGTGGCAGCATCATGGTTTGGGCCTGCTTTTCTTCAGCAGGGACAGGGAAGATGGTTAAAATTGATGGGAAGATGGATGGAGTCAAATACAGGACCATTCTGGAAGAAAACCTGATGGAGTCTGCAAAAGACCTGAGACTGGGACGAAGATTTGTCTTCAAACAAGACAATGATCCAAAACATATGGTTCACAAATATACATATCCAGGTGTGAGAATGGCCAAGTCAAAGTCCAGACCTGATTCCAATCGAGAATCTGTGGAAAGAACTGAAAAATGCTGTTCACAAACGCTCTCCATCCTACCTCACTGAGCTTGAGCTGTTTTGCAAGGAGGAATGGGCAAAAATGTCAGTCTCTCGATGTGCAAAACTGATAGAGACATATCCCAAGCGACTTACAGCTGTAATCAAAGCAAAAGGTGGCGCTACAAAGTATTAACTTAAGGGGGCTGAATAATTTTGCACCCCCAATTTTTCAGTTTTTTATTTGTTAAAAAAGTTTGAAATATCCAATAAATTTCGTTCCACTTCATGATTGTGTCCCACTTGTTGATTCTTCAAAAAAATTACAGTTTTATATCTTTATGTTTGAAGCCTGAAATGTGGCAAAAGGTCGCAAAGTTCAAGGGGGCCGAATACTTTCGCAAGGCACTGTATCATAAGAATCTATATATATAAAACTCAACGTGTGTGTGTGTGTATGTATGTATGTATGTATGTTCCAGCATCACGTCCAAACGGCTAAAGATATTAACATGAAACTTGGCACACATGTTACTTATATGTCAGCAACAAACATAGGATAGGTGGTTTAACCCTTACCCACCCCCATTTGCCATGGTCAGGGTTTATCTTTAAAGTCCCATTCAACTCTATGGGAAATACATGTTACTTCATAACTTCCAAACGGCTGTACATATTTCGATAACACTTGGTCACATGTTACTTATATGGCCACTTAAACTATAGGATAGTTAATTTATCCCTTAACTACCCCCATTTGTGAGGGTCAGGGTTTTTGTTTAAAGTCCCATGCAAATCAATGGGAAAAGTATGTTCCCACATAACTTCTGTACGCCTGGAGATATTTCAATAATACCTGGTACACATATTGTCCAAACGGCTAAAGATATTAACATGAAACTTGGCACACATGTTACTTATATGTCACCAACAAACATAGGATAGGTGGTTTAACCCTTACCCACCCCCATTTGCCATGGTCGGGGTTTTTCTTTAAAGTCCCATTCAACTCTATGGGAAATAGATGTTACTTCATGACTTCCAAACGGCTGTACATATTTCGATAACACTTGGTCACATGTTACTTATATGTCCACTTAAACTATAGGATAGTTAATTTATCCCTTAACTACCCCCATTTGTGAGGGTCGGGGTTTTTGTTTAAAGTCCTATGCAAATCAATGGGAAATGTATGTTCCCACATAACTTCTGTACGCCTGGAGATATTTCAATAATACCTGGTACACATATTACTTATATGCCAAATAAAAATATATGACAGTTAAATTAACCCTTACCTACACCCTTATATAAAAGATGGGTATATTTATATTACTATGATTTTCCTCCCCAAAAGGTTAAGATAGGTATTCAGCTAGTAATTTAATAAACAACAACATCCACTCACATGGAGAACAGGTAAGTTGCATTTAAATCCGGTTGCTGGGCTGAAGAGATGAAAGTGGGACTGCAAGTCACAGCAAGTCCTGTAAAGCTGGCACCACATCAGATCTGTGCAGGATGGAGTGGGATGGCTGAGCACAGCGTGGTTTTCTTCAGTGATCCAGGTTTAGGCATATCTTAGTCTATCAGGAAAAATCCATCTGATAAGAATATGGGGCCAGATTCACGTAGCCCAGGCGCAGTGTAACGTAACCGATTTAGGTTACACCGCCGCAAATTTTCTAAGTGCCCGATCCACAAAGCACTTACCTGGAAATTTGCGACGGTGTATCCTAAATCCGTCCGCGCAAGGCGGGCCAATTCAAATGGGGCGGGTACCATTTAAATTAGGCGCGCTCCCGCGCCGGACGTACTGCGCATGCTCCCGACGCAAATTTCCCGACGTGCTTTGCGCGAAATTACGACGCGCCGACGTTATGTGAATCGCGACGTGAAAAAAAGACCTGCGCCGGGAAAAAATAAAAATAAAAAAAAATTCAAAAGCGACGCGGGAAAGACGGGTATACTTTTACATGGTGTAGTCATTTTACACTTTGTAAAAGGGGCCCTATCTTTGCGACGGCAAACTAACACTTGCGGCGACGTAACGACGGGAAAAAGTTTTGTGGATCGCCGTAACTGCTAATTTGCATACCCGACGCTGGTTTACGACGCAAACTCCCCCCAGCGGCGGCCGCGGTACTGCATCCTAAGATCCGACAGTGTAAAACTATTACACCTGTCGGATCTTAGGGATATCTGTGCATAACTGATTCTTTGAATCAATCGCATAGATAGAAACAGGGATACGATGGCGTATCAGCAGATACGCCGTCGTATCCCTTTTGTGAGTCTGGCCCTTGGGTTCCAGGTAAAAGGTGTAGTGGAGAGTGACAAAAGTCAGTGGTTATGGCAAGCCGCGCTGTGGCTTTGGTGTGCACTCTGTCTCTGTAGATTGAAAAGTAAACACGGCCGTGTATTAAGAGTGAGACTAGAGGAGCGTCACAGCCCGGCGCCCGGCAATGACATCACACACATGCGACATGTTTCGAAGCTAGCAAGCTATTGATGGAAAAAAGGCAGCACCTCTTTTTCAAGCATCTTGTTTTTTGCTCTGGCCAATCACAGCCCCGAAACAGGAAGAAGCTCCAGGGGACATGGCGGCGGCGGTGGACAGGACCGAGGCAGACTTTGGGGGCTTCGATCTCAGGTAAGTGCCACATAATGAGCTAGTATGCTGTGCATACTAGCTCATTATGCCTTTCTCTTGCAGGTGTATTTAAAAAAAAATTACAGAGGGTTTACTTATTCTTTAATTTTATGTAGTTGCATTTCTCTGCACATCTGCACTTGATACAGGAATACAGGAATATTGATACATGATTTACAAGCGCTGCACTTCTTTTTATCCATTTTGACTTTGTGCCTAGTATTCAGGTTATAGTCTTCAGCTGCTGCTTGATATATTTTAAACTGAGTGCGGATATTTCATCCATCTACATTAACCAAAGAAACATGAAAGAGTTGACCGCACTCCAATGTATGAAGGAATAAATGTAATTTTATTGAAGATCAAAATCCACCAGAATGAATCAATGTAGAGACAGCAGAGATTTACGCGTTTCACGATTCAAATTTGCTTAATCATAATCTAAAGAACACCACTGAACATAACAATAAAATGGCATATAATCAGCTGAACTTGATCAGTGTTTAATTATGCTGATTAACCCTTTTCTGAAGTTTCTACAGGCAAACAAACAAGAACCACAGAAAACATACAATACATGTATTAAAAACAATATACACAGTTATATGTTATGACAAGCCTTTTACAAGTTACATATCTCAAGTTTGGCTCGACATAACGAGCAGTTCTATGGATGAACACCCATGCATCCATCCTCTATTGCTGACTTGGTTCTCACTAGTCTAGCTTATATTGACTGTCCACCAAATCACACATGACTTGACAGCAGTCTCTACTTGAGGGAAACCAACCCTCTCTTCCCGACATGTCTTTTCCCTCATCGGGAACTGGTAAATGTTATAGAAGGCATTATGAGGTTACATAACAGCTTTTTAGTTTATGTAAGCATTGTATCATATCTTAAATTCCAACACCTGATGTAAAGAGATTGTCTTACATGTACCTTGTTTTAACACCTTTGCCGATACCTTAATAAAAAAGATTGAAAGTGAAAAAAAAACAATATACATGTACTAAAAATATATGTGGGCATATAAAACTGTGTAAAAAATATTTTCTAAAAATATATTTTACTCCCGAACCAGTGGCAAACAAACCTATATATCACTTGTACCCTTATGTAGTGCCATATATGATGATTATAAATATATACCCATTTAAAGTGAAATAATAAATATAGACATTGTTCCAATGGTTGTTATAAAAACTATTATTAGTGGTATTTTTTAGATTATGATTAAGCGAATTTGATTTGTGAAACTTGTCAATCTCTGCTATATCTGCATGGATTTTTATCTTCAATAAAATTACATTTATTCCTTCATACCTTGGCGTGTGGTCAACTCTTGTTTCTTTGGCTATTCATCCAGACCATGGACTAGACCTGCACCTGAAGGTTAGAGGAAGGGATCGCTCTCAACTGCCCTGTCTCCTTGTTAGAACCTAAAGACTGCTTGTTAATTTAATTTGTATTCCATTTTTGTGTTTACCCTTTAAATCTCTAGACTAGAATACTGCAGGAGGTACAGTTATATCAAATGTACTTGACCGCCTGATTTCCAGTGTGCTTTACTAATGTCTAGTGGCTCCATCTTGTTCTTTTCCATCTTCAATGTCACTGCACTAATTTAACATGATTTAGAACATGTCTTAGGTTTCATGATCCATTGAAACTGGAGACTGAGTATTCCAAAGTAAGTCACCTGCCTTTTAGAATTAAAAGTAAAGCTGGTTATACTTGCAGTTTTGGTTCCTATAACATTTTTAGCTCAGAAGCTGTAACTTTTCTTTGCACATGGAAAGTTTGAAAAAATATATATTTTTTTTACTTCTGAAACTTTTATCTAGCCAAATTTGTAATGATTCAGTAGACTCTACAGATAATAAAAAGGTCAACATACCTTTTGAAATTTTTAGGTCTTTCATCCAGCTCAGTCACTTGAAGATTTAACAAAGTTACTAACCTCAGAGTCAGCAGCAATGGCAGAACAATTTGCTAAAAATATACACTAACCATTGCACTCAAAAAGCAATTCTCTCTTGTTAAATTATGTTATTTCAAGTATTTTTGGTAAAAAGTACAATAACATCTAAACATAAGATATAAAGGTACTTAACTAGAATGTTCTTTTAAAAATGCCCTAAGTAAATTGATGTATACAAAAACAACAGAATATTATGTTCATGTTGTCTAAAATAATAGGAAACACAGCAAAACATAGGGCCAGATTCAGAGAAGAGATACAACGGCGTATCTCCTGATACGCCGCCGTATCTCTGAGATACGATTGTCATATCTATGCGACTGATTCATAGAATCAGTTACGCATAGATAGCCCTAAGATCCGACAGGTGTAACTTGTGTTACACCGTCGGATCTTAGGCTGCAATTCTAGGCCGGCCGCTAGGTGGCGAGGCCATTGCGGTGGGCGTAGAATATGCAAATGACTAGTTACGGCGATTCACGAATGTCCGCGATGCCCGTCGATCTAAATTTACGTTGTTTCCGTAGCGATACGCGTCGTAAAGTTAAGGCTGCCTCCTAGGTGGTCTAAGCAAAGTATGGCCGTCTTTCCCGCGTTGAAATTTTAAATTTCACGTCGTTTGCGTAAGTCGTCCATGAATGGCGCTGGACGCCATTTACGTTAACGTCAAACCAATGACGTCCTTGCGACGTTATTTAGCGCAATGCACGTCGGGTAATTTGACGGACGGAGCATGCGCAGTACGCTCGGCGCGGGAACGCGCCTAATTTAAATGGTGCCCGCCCCATTTGAATTAGGCCGGCTTGCGCCGAGCTGATTTACATTACACCGCCGCAAGTTTACGGGTAAGTGCTTTGTGAATCAGGCACTTACGCTGTAAACCTGCGGCGGTGTAACGTAAATGGGATACGTTACGCCGCCGCTGCGCAACGTAATTCTTTCTGAATCTGGCCCTCAGAATATAAGTCTGCAACTCAAACGCAGAAACCTATTCAATAGTACCAAGTCATGACATCTCTGTCACGACAATGGCTATGGCTATTTTGCACATAGGTGGACAAGTGCATTTTCTTTATATAGAATACCCATCACAATAGTTGCTGGCTTAAGAGATTTTTTCTCCATATGTAGGGAGAACATATAGAAAATACACTTTTTATTTTTAGGACATTACAGGTGCCAGTTGATGGCAAGGATGGAGGCACCCTCCCCATCAGACATCATCCCATCACATGCTTTGAAGCAATTTGATATGACAGAGTTACACAAAGCTAAATTTTGAATGTATAGTGCAGGAGTGCTAAGATAGGTGAGCTTATTTTCGCCAACTATTTGGGTTAAAAGCTTATCATGGATTGTTTTTATCAGTGAAAAAAGAGTTTCTGGACTCCTTTGAGTGTTCCCAAAGTGAATAAGTGTAGTATTGAATATTCCTCCAATAGGCTGGTTATCTCAGTAGCATTCAACTTGCTCTCCTCCTAGTGGCTTGGTTAGGTGGAAGTTTGGATTATTATAATATGCCCAGGGGATCTGGTGTGATAGGTAAGGGACCAGCAAGTGTTTATTATTTAATTCAATATTTGTGCATGAGTTGCTTCTAAAATATGATCTGATGATTTGTATGATGAATAGCACATGTTGCACTAATAAAGGGGTTCACTAGAATATGTGACCGGAAATAACACGATTGAGCGCTGTGTACTGAGATCTAAATAAAATATCATTTGATTTTCATTTAAGTCATAATAATAAAGACGTGGATTGGACGCAGCAGGCATTCACCCAAACATACCAAAAATGTAATCCAGACAAGCAATATTGGAAAAATATTGGCTGCAGCTTTTTTATTGGTTTAATAACAATTTAACATATTGTTTTATAAACCATTTACTATTTCAATCTTACCATTCTTCATGTAACATCACTTAAAGTACAGCCCAGCTACTACAACTCGGGCTGAATGATATTTTATTTTTCAAATATGCAAAACATTTTTCCCCTTATATGAAAGGGTCTTACCACATAAAAAGCAGTGTGGGGGGCAGGGGAGCTCTGTCCTCTTCAATCTTTTTATGGCGACTGGCAAAATCCACTATCCAGAGCCCCTTTTCATAAGGATGTCCTGATGTTCTAGAACAGTGATGGTGAACCGTGGTGTATTTTCCTTATTTTTTTTTTATAAAAATGCAAATTACAATAGCTGAAATAAAATGTTAAAGGAAGATAACAGCCCACCTATCAAGTAAAAGCCAAGAGTTGAGCTTGAAGTAAAATATCACTGTAATTACTGTACTATATCTTTTAAAATATCTTACATACCAGTTATAATCCAGATTACAGATGACAAAAAATCACTGATTAGAAAAATCCTATGAAACCATCATTCTTAATACTGACCATCTTGAGTCTCTTTACCCTGTTCTCCCTCCATGATCTGCGCTGCCTGCCATTCCACAGAGACACTTCCAGCCCCTCCCTCAGAGATTACTCCACACTTCATTGCAGGAGTCAGGATGAGTCGACAGAGCCGCATCTCGGCCGGACCTACACAGTTACATTCAGCTTAGGGAGGATGAGACTGAGCATCAGACTCATCAATAATGAGGAAAAAAAGTCAGTGGCAGCCGCAGAAACAGCGTCCTGGCATGCCCACAGAGAGGGCTCGGCGTGCCAGCTGTGGCACCCGTGCCATAGGTTTGCCATCACTGTTCTAGAACATTCCAGGGGGCCATATGACCTATTTTTAACCTATCCTATGCTGACCCAAATTTCTATAATGTTTTAATTGGCTGACTTCTTTTTTTTACAGTATAAGTTTTTTATTGTTTTCAAAAGACAAACAACAACACACACATAAACACGACAGTACAGAGAGTGCAAAAGTCACAGTGCAATTGGAGATAATCATACACGTACAGCACAAACATAGCATACTCCTGGCGGGAGGGCATACCCGCCACGTCTAGGGCGGGATAAACTGCAAGGAGGGAGCTGAAACCAATGAAGGACGGCACCATGAGGCGCCACCCGTCCGCCAATCCCGCCCCGTCACCCCCCCCTTTTAGGAGGGAAGTGAGGGGGCAGAGGAGGGGACGGGCACGGCCGGGGGGGGGGGAGGGGGGGGGCTCACCCACCTCCCCGCCCCCGGGGGCAGAGACATGATAGAGGATGCGATCAGGGGTCTCCAACCGAATCAATCCATTTCGACCAAATGCGTTCGAATTTCGCTGGGCAGTTTCTGCTTTCGTATGTCAACCGGTAGAGGGGAAGGACTTTGCTGATCGTGGCCAGCCAGGAGGACACAGTGGGGAGCTCAGAGCCCCGCCATCGGAGTAGGATCTCCCTTCTGGCATAGAATAGTGCGAAAGTGATGGATAATTTAGTATATCTATCTCCCTCTATCTCACCCAGGTAACTCAGAAGGAAAATTTTTGGATCCTTCACAAGCACCACCCCACAGCGGTCCGAGAGGACCTCCGCCACCTTCCTCCAGTACTCATCTAATTTGGGGCAGGACCAGACCATGTGGATAAATGAGCCTTCGTCCCCCAGACATCTTGTACAGGCCGGGCTCCTAGCGGGGTAGATTTTAGCAAGTTTTTGAGGGGTGTAGTAGGCCCTGTGTAGAAGTTTTAGTTGGATGAACCTGTCTCTGGATGCGATCATGGACGGAAGATAAGAAGAAACACACTCCTCCCAAATCTCCTCGTCCAGATCCGGTATGTCGGCATTCCACTTGGCCAGGGTGCGCGTCATGTCCGTGTCGTATGCCAACGTGAACCTTAAGTAGAGGGATGAGAGGGGTTTCCCCATAACACCCGAAACCAGGAGGCGCTCGACCGAGTCCGACTCGAGCACCACCGGTTCCGGGAACTGAGCCGCCAAGGCATGTCTCAATTGCGCATATCTAAAACTAAAGGAGGATGGGACTTTATAGGTCTGGCATAGCTCCTGAAAGGGCATCACCACACCATCCGGCATCACATGCCGGAGGGTGAGGACGCCCCGCCGAGCCCAGACTACCGGGTCAGGGACCGTGTTCAGGTGGGGAAGATGCAGGTTACCCCACAACGGGGTGTGCGGGGATACGGTCTGTGGTTTAAGCATTCGAGCTCTAGACGACGTCCATACCCTTATCACCGTCGCCATGGGTTCCGTGACGGAGGGATGAGCCCTGCGCCCTCGGAACACAAGGTTGGAAAGGGCCGCGTAGGACCCTAGTACCGCCGCCTCCAGAGTGACCGCCGGGTTCTGTCGTGGCTGGGAAAACCACCACCGGACCGTCACCAGGACCGCCGCCCAGTAGTAGGCCAGGAAGTTTGGAAGGGCTAACCCGCCCCCGGACAAGGGGAGATAGAGGACACGTTTAGCAACCCGGGGAGGGCTGCCCGCCCAAATGAACGACATCACGATAGCGTCGAGCCGTCGAAAAAAGGACCTCGGGATAATGACCGGGGTCTGTCGGAAGAAGTATAGCAATTTAGGCAGTATCACCATCTTGATGAGATTTCCCCGGCCCACCGGTGTAAGGGGGAGGCTACGCCACGTCGAGCATCTTTTGGTCAGGAGGTCCAGCATTGGAAGGACATTTTTGTCTAAGTAGGATCCGGGTTCGAGACCCACCCTCACCCCCAGGTAGGTGAAGTCTTCCACCCACCGGAGAGGAGTGCGAGTGTCCACTCGTGGCAACGATGGATGAAGTGGGAGGAGGACCGACTTGTCCCAATTGATTCGCACCCCCGAAAACCGACCGAACGTCTCAAAATGTGACAATGCGTTCTGTAGAGAGGCGGAGGCGTCTGCCAAGTATAGCAGAGCGTCGTCGGCATAGAGGGACAGTTTTTCTTCCAGGGGACCTACCCTAACCCCCCGGACCCCTGGGTCGCGCCGAATGTGCGCAGCCAGGGGCTCCAGGGCCAGGGCAAACAATGCCGGTGACAACGGGCAGCCCTGCCTGGTCCCCCGTTCCAAGGGGAAGGAGGCAGACAGGGTCCCATTGGTCCGAATGCGCGCCCAGAGGTAGCCCCACTCGACCGAGTCGAATGCCTTCTCGGCGTCGAGTGAGGCCACCACCCCGGTCTCCCCAGGGCCGGCCAGCGCTAGGTGGGTGTGGAGACGACGAAGGTTTACGTCCGTTCCCCGGCCCGGCATAAAGCCCGTCTGGTCCGGGTGAACCAGGGCCGTGATCACCGAGTTGAGTCTATTGGCCAGGACCTTAGCAAAAATGTTGGCATCGACATTTAGGAGGGATATGGGGCGATATGATGAACATAGGGCAGGGTCCTTACCGGGCTTAGGAATAACTACGATTATTGCCTCGCTCATCGACTCCGGGAGAGCTCCCGATGTCAATGTGTCGGCAAAAAGCGACTGTAACTTAGGGGCCAGATCCTCCCCGTAGAGTTTATAAAACTCCACCGGGAAGCCATCTGGTCCCGGGGTCTTGCCCCCCTGCATCATTTTTAAAGCAGCCTGTACCTCCTCCAGTTTAATTGGAGCATCCAATTTACGCACAGATGAGGTAGTGAGGACCGGGACATCTACCCCCTCTAAGTAGCTCAGTAGGTCAGCTAAGTCATATGTCACTCTGGAGCTGTACAGGTGTTAGTAGTAGTCAGTAAAGCATTGGTTGATCTCCTTCGGAGTCGAATGGAGGGCCCCGTCGCTGTCCCTAACCTGGGCTATGGCAGACGCGCCCGACTGTTCCTTGGACAGCCAGGCAAGAAGCTTCCCCGTCCGTTCCCCCTGCTCAAAGATGCGCTGGGATTGATGGAGGAGCTTCTTCTGCGTCAGGGCTGTCCGCAAAAGGACGGTTTGTTGTGTCAGTATCTGAAGCTGGGAATAGTGGTGAGGGTCCCGTGTACGCACATATAGGGCCTCCTGCCTGACAGCCTCCCTCTCTGCTTCGGTAAGCTCCCTCCTCCGCTCCCTCCTCACCCCTGCGATAATCGATTGGTAGTGGCCCCGGGAGGACGCCTTGAAGGCGTCCCACACTGTGGCTTCCCCAGCCGAACCGGGTTTTTCCGTCCAATATGTCCGCAGGGTATCATGAAACTTGGGATCCACCTCCGGGTCAGATGCCCAGAATCTGGAGAGCCGCCATAAAATGCTATTCGGTTCGGTCGACAGTGTCAACGAGAGAAGCAGGGGAGCGTGGTCCGAGATCCCTCGGGGGAGGATAGCAATGTCCCGCACCCTAGGGAGGACCGCCTTCCCCACGTACGCCAGGTCTATCCGTGAAAAGGATTTGTGGGTGGCCGAGTGACATGTGAAGGCCCGGGAGGTCGGGTGTCTCCAACGCCAGACATCTGTAAGACCATAAGTGTCCGCCCATTCCGCCAGTCCCTGGCGAGTAGTGCCCGATGGGGTGAACCTGTCCATACCAGTGTCTGGGACTAGGTTGAAGTCACCCATCAGGACCACATTGTCACAGGGGAATTGCGCCAACTTGGCCGCAAGTACACCCAGGACCCCCAAGGAGGCGGGGGGGGGGGGAGATAGAGCCCCACCAAAACCCACGGAAGGTTACAAATCAGGGCGTTTACCAACACAAACCTACCACCCGGGTCCAGCACTAGATCAAGGAGTTTAAAAGGGAGTGATTTGAGCACCAAAACACTGACCCCTCTGGCGTAGTTAGAATACGTGGAGTGGTAGTGGTGTCCTACCCATGGTTTTTTAAGGCTAAGGGTCTTGCTGCCCACCAGGTGCGTCTCCTGTAACACACAGATATGAGGACTATGCTTTTTAATGAATTGAAACACAAGGGATCTCTTGATTGGCGAGTTCAATCCCCGTGTGTTCCAGGAGAGGACATCAAGGGTTGTCATGGTGACCCAACAGGGAAAGTAAAGGAGGATAAGGCAAACATAAGAGCCCCGGACCGTTCCCCCAGGCCAAAACGCGGTCGGGGGAAGGGCCCTGGCCCACCAACAGAGCATGCAAAACAACAATTTCAATTAGTACTGTCGTTAACCATAAAACATAAAAAATCAACCGGGTGCCAACAGGGCCCCCCAACCCCCCCCCCCTCACCGCCTCCCCCCCAAACATGGAAGAGGGCTTGTATCCCCAAACTAAACCCAGCCCTCAGGCCGGACATGAGGGCATCGAACAAGCGACTGTCCGCTTCTGCTAGGTACAACAGTCAGTGAACCTGAGAATCCATAGTAGGATGAAAGTGTGTGGATCACCCGGAGCCCCGGGGGCGCAATACTTAGGGACAAATAAAAGGCGGAAAAACAGTAAGGATCCAAAAACAGAAACAAAAAAGACCGGGGAAGGGGAAAAAATCACATGCCGTTTCAGCAAGGAGTGTGGGCCATCGCTGCAGTGCGACAGTTCCTGGGAGTAAAGAGGGGGCCCCCTTCGCTGGGGGGACTGGAGGGGTAAAGAACAGGGGGACGGCCCGGGGTTCAACCCTCAGGGGGGAGTCAGTGAGCAGTGGAGGGCTGAGGGGGCCAGCAAGTGGGGAACGGGACCCATCCAGCCTCCAGGGGACAAAGAGGAGAAGTGTGTAATCGCCAGGCTGCAGGGGGAATGAACTCCATAGTCTCCCTCCAGGATGGGCCAGTCAGGTGTACCCGCAGCCATGGCAGGAGGGATGAGTGCCCCAAGTACCTTACGGGCGACCAGGCAAGTCCCCCAGCCCCCCATAGAGAAAATCCCCCATGAGCCTACTCACAGTCAGCCAGGATGCACACTGTAGGAGAAACGGCCAGGCCTCTCATCTTGGAAGGGAATCAGCCCATGCTGCAGCATCCCTCGGGGAAGTGAAAAATTGCACCCTCTCGCCGTCCTGGACTCGGAGCCTGGCAGGGAAAAGCATACTGTATTTAACCCCGCGATCTCGGAGCATGGCTCGGACGTGGTCAAACGACTTGCGTTGGCGCTGTGTCTCCACGGAGTAATCAGGGAAGATCAGGAGCCGGGCATTCTGAAACTTGAGTTCTCCCTGTAGGCGGGCAGCACGGAGGACGGTGTCACGGTCCCTGTAGTGGAGGAACTTGAAAATAAAGGTGCGCGGCGGCGCTCCCACAGGGCCCCTGGTCGCCGGGATTCGATGGGCCCTCTCTATGGAGAAGTAGTGCGAGAAGCGGGCAGCAGGGAGGAGGGTAGGGAGGATCTGCTCCATAAAGGCCACCGGATCGGTGCCTTCCGCCCCCTCTGGGATCCCGAGTACGCGCAGATTATTGCGCCGATTCCTGTTTTCGGCGTCTTCCGCCCTGTGCTCCAAGGCCTTCACTCTGGATTTCAGGGCCTGGATATCGGAGTGGTGGTCATGCTGGATGTCTTCCAGGTCCGAGACCCGCCTCTCCGCTTCCGACACGCGGTCTCGGAACGCATCGAGGTCTCGCCGGATAAGCGCCGTGTCTGCCTGCACATGGTCTATCTTCACCGTGAGGGTGGTCTGGCAGGTGGAAATCGCCGTCATGAGCGCCTCGAATGCCTCCGATCCGGTTTGGATCACACCATCCCGCGGCGGGTCCACGTGAGCCTCCATGCGGGCAGGCGGCGAGGGCAGTGTAGGCCCCGATTTGGGAGGGGTGCCCACAGGAGCGGTTTTCCGGCGAGTCTGGCCTCCCTTGTTGTTCCGGCGCATTCCCCACGGAAGAGGGTAAGAAAAGTTGAGGAGGCAAATCAAATTCCACACAGGATCAAGGTAGGAGAGATTCTCTGAGCGGGAGCTCGTGGATTACACGTCTGCTCCCAGCGCCATCTTGGACACGCCCCCCTTGGCTGACTTCTTTAGCAAATAAAATTACCCCATTATTCAAATTAATTTGGGGAGAGCAAAAGTGTATCTATAGCCAAAACATTTTTAGTTTTGGGGTATATAAGGAATGGTTAGATCCCCTGTCAGGGATATGTTGCTGTCTGTTCCCACAGATGAGATTCACTTTTTCTATTAGGGTCCTTTCACACAGGCTTTCTGATCAGGTCCGCCTGTCAATTTTTTAGGCAAAGTTGATCGGACCTTGCAATCTTTTCTATGAGGCAGTGGATGTCAGCAGACACATGTCCACTGACACCTGCTGCCATCCGATCCGATGGAGCCAGCACAATCCAGATGGATGGTGGTCCTATTTTCCATCTGTTTGGCAGATTGGATAAAAACGTACCGGCAGTCTGTTTCCACCCAATTTCCCCATGGAGGAGAGCGGGACTGTGTCTGCTCTGCAGGACCTGTCATCAACCTGCTCAGCGGGGATCAGCGGAACAATCCCCCACTGAGCAAGTTGAATCCGCAAGATGGAGGTGCCCCTGTAAAATGGTCCTTACTGAAATTATTTATTTTTTACTCCATAAAGATTTTATTGAACAGAATTTTTTTTGCTCATAACATAGGCATAAATTACTCCATGAGCCAGATGAAAAAAATTATACAAGAAAATGTCAACCAAGCATATACATAGCATGCCTAAACATTTCTACACAGTGAGTTGAGTCATATATGGGGTGGTGACTTTTAGGCATTGTAATTCTAGAAAAGAGAAAATAAAGGAAAAGAAAAATAAAGAAACAAGGAATAAAAATAAAAAAAGGGGTAAAGATAGAATAAAGGTAGAAGGGAAAGAGGGGGGAAGGGGGTGAAAAGAAAAAAGAAAGGGGAGGTGGATAGGGTGGAATAAGGGGAGGGTGAGGAAGAGGATGGGGCATAATGGGGAGAGCAGGTGCAAAAGTCACCAACTACCCACTCCAGCATCTAATGGCTAAAACATGAAGATACTTCACACCATTAGCGTGAGCCTGAATCTGCATTTAGGCTTTAAGTCAAAATGGCTCCAATCTGATATTAGTTTACGCTTTCTAGAAGGTCTCTGTATTGTTTTCTAATTATTTTTAATTCATGTTCGTGTCTCCTGAGCGCAGATTATATAGGTTACTGTAAAAGTAGTGACATTTTTAGTGTGTGTGTCCCTCCCTTGGAGTCTATAATGCGTTAAATCGTGGGCGCTCATTTACGCTGTTGAGTGGCTCTAGCTATTAACCTACTTGGTGTGCCAAGGTGCGTTTGTGCTGAGCCTCCAAGATACGTATTTTGGTGGACAGCACTAGCACCAGGGCTTGACGATCCTTTTCCCTAATGACACATTTGTGGGCCTCCTACTGTGTCATGGGAGAGATTTCTGGCGTATCATTATGGGCAAAAATGTCCCTATATCTTGTCCAAGTGTCGCTAGGTCCCCAAGGTCCGCGAGGAGAGACACATTCAATTTCCAAAGTTTGGTGGAAGTAACCATTTCAGGAAATAGTAGGGTGATTGTGATAGGGTGATGATTAGACATTGTCATACTCTCTATCGATGCACTATGGAGACAAGGTAAGTCTGATTGTGTTATAAAAAGGTAATCCAGTCTGGAATACCGGTTGTGCGGGGGATGCAAGCTGGAGCTTAATTTGGCAGAGGACAGAGTAGGGTAGGGAAGAAATGCCAGTAGAGGTATCTATCAGGGGGTCAAGAGGTACATTGAAGTCACCTCCCAAAATTAAGAGCCCTGATTGAAAAAGCGTGAGTTTCGCGCACACTTCCCGTAGAAATGTAACTTGTTTGGAGAGTAGGTAAGAAGAGTGAAACGGGATAGCGGGAGGCGGAAAGAGGGAGATGGAAAGAGGGATGGG
Organism: Rana temporaria; assembly: GCF_905171775.1. Classification (NCBI taxonomy): domain Eukaryota; kingdom Metazoa; phylum Chordata; class Amphibia; order Anura; family Ranidae; genus Rana; species Rana temporaria. The sequence goes on along the minus strand of NC_053496.1, from coordinate 109,666,182 downwards.
GGAGAGGGGAGAGGAGAGGGAAGGAGAGAGAGAAAAAAAGAAGAAGAAAAAGAGGGGGGAGCTCCCTATAGAGAGCGAGGAGGCAGACCTCACAGAGGGACTTCCGGAGGTGTAAACAGGCCTGCTATTCACCTAAATAGACCAGGAACAGATAAGGGGAGGGAAAGCCGGAAGTTTATAAGGGGAACCTTCCACTCTGAGGTGGGATAGTAGTCTAATGCCCTGTACACACGGTCGCTTTGTGTGATGTAAAAAAACGAAGTTTTTGAATTAAATGACCGTGTGTGGGGAAAACGTTGTTTTATGTCTTCTGAAAAACGACAAAAAAAATTGAAGCATGCTTCAATTTTTTGTGTCGTTTTTCAAAACGTCGTTTTTTTGTGTCATAAAAAATGACTGTGTGTAGGCTAAAACGACATTTAAAATTACGTTTTTAAACCCGCGCATGCTCAGAAGCAAGTTAGGACGCAAGTTTGAATGGAACAGAGTGCCGTCGTACGTGCTGAACGTAACCACGCTTTGCTAGAGCTTTTGGAAAAAACAATGGTGTGTATGCTACATCGTTTTTGAAAATGAAGTTTGAAAAACTTCGGTTTTTTTCATCACATAAAACTTCATTTTTTTCTATCACAAAAAACGACCGTCTGTACGCGGCATAACACCGGATTAGTAATTCGTATTGACAAACCAGGGCTAACTAAATGGGATGAGCCGAACACTCCTGGTTCGGTTCGCAGCAGAACATGAGAACAGGCAAACAATTTGTTTGAACACGAGAACACCGTTAAAGTCTATGGGACACGAACATGAAAAATCATGTCCTAATTTTAAAGGTTAATATGCAAGTTATTGTCATAAAAAGTGTTTGGGGACCTGCTCCTGTCCCAATGGACATGTATCAATGCAAAAAAAAAGTTTTAAAAACGGACATGTTTTCGGGAGCAGTGATTTTAATAATGCTTAAAGTGAAACAATAAACATGAAATATTCCTTTAAATTTCATCCCTTAGGGTGTCTATAGTATGCCTGTAAAGTAGCGCATGTTTCCCGTGTTTATAAAAGTCCCTGCACAAAATGACATTTCTAAAGGAAAAAAAGTAATTTAAAACTACTCGCGGCTATAATGAATTGTCAGGTCCCAGCAATACAGATAAAAGTCATTGAAGAAAACGGCATGGGTTCCCTTTCAGTCCATTACCAGGCCCTTTGGGTCTGGTGAGGATTTTAAGGGGAACCCTGTGCCAAAATTTAAAAAAATGGCGTGGGGTTCCCCCCAAAAATCCATACCAGGCCACATGCCCGAGCACGCAACCTGGCAGGCCGCAGGAAAAGAGGGAGGGTTGAGAGAGCGCCCCCCCTCCTGAACCATACCAGGCCACATGCCCTCAACATGGGGAGGAGGACAAGTGCCTCATCCCCACAACCCTTGCCCGATGGATGTGAGGGTCTGCGGGCGGGGGGCTTGTCAGAATCTGGAAGCCCCCTTAAACAAAGGGGACCCCCAGATCCCGCCCCCCATGTAAATTGGTAATGGGGTACATTGTACCCCTACCATTTCACAGAAAAAAAGTGACAAAAAAGGTAAAAAACACACACACACAGCTTGGGACAAGTCCTTTAATAAAATAATAATAAAAAATAAATATTAAAGGACTTGTCCCAATCTGTGTGTGTGTTTTTTTGTCACTTTTTTGGGTGAAATGGTAGGAGTACAATGTACCTAGTTACCAATTCACATGGAGGGGGGCGGGATCTGGGGGTCCCCTTTGTTAAAGGGGACTTCCAGATTACAATAAGCCCCCTGCCCACAGACCCCCACTGCCACCAAGCAAGGGTTGTGGGGATGAGGCCCTTTTCCCCATCAACATGGGGACATCCTCCCCATTTTGAGGGAATGTGGCCTGGTACGGTTAAGGAGGGGGGCGTTGTCTCATCCCCCCTCTTTTCCTGCGGCCTGCCAGGTTGCGTGCTCCGATAAGAGTCTGGAATGGATTTTTGGGGAGAACCCCACTCCAGACCTGAAGGATGTTTTATGGATTTTGAGAGGGACCCCCTACGTAATTTTTTTTAAATTTGGCATGGGGTTCCTCTTAATATCCATACCAGACCCAAAGGGCCTGGTAATGGACTGTTACTATCTGTATTGCCGGGACCCGAAAATTCATTATAGCTGCGAGTAGTTTTAAATGACTTTTTTTCCTTTAGAAATGTCATTTTGTGCAGGTACTGTTATAAACACAGAAAACATGCGCTACTTTACAGGCATACTATAGACACCCCCCAGGTACGAAACTTAAAGGAATATTTCACTTTTATTGTTTCACTCTAAGCATTGTTAAAATCATTGCTCTCGAAAAAAACTGACGTTTTTAAAAAAAAAATTGCAAAATTAGCACTTTTGATTTCTCCCATAGACTTTTAAAGGGTATTCCGCGGCTTTCAAATTTGCCGTGAACACCCCAAATTGTTCGCTATTCGGCGAACGGGCGAACAGCCAATGTTCGAGTCGACTCATGTTCGACCCGAACATAAAGCTCATCCCTATTAACAAATAAGGAAAAATCAACATACAGGACAGCTTCAATAAACAGGAGCTATAAGGGTGAGGAAGGAGACCTTCTAGTAAGTGCAAGCTTCATTCCTAGTCTACCTCTATTAAGCCCAACAGATATAGGCGTACTCTGTGTATAAATATGAGACTAGAGAGTTTGGGCTGCTCGAGGACCAATATTTCCTTAGCTCCCTTCAGCAGAGAGATAGGTGCCAGAAAGCCCTGACCTCCCCATCAATAGGCTGGGTTCTGAATAGGATATCCTCATAACTGTCCGAAATCCGGCTCACTAGCATCCATACCTAGCATTTTAAAGATCAGATTTTCCCGCTCGTCCAACCGCCTCACTGAAGGAATTGTAGGCCGAGAGGGAAAGAAACCTCGACGTATCTGTCTGGCATTCCAGTCTACCGCAAGAAGGGGGCAGGAAGCCGTAATAGCCGATCCCAGAATCCCACAGAGCTTATTGCTAGAGAGGGATTACAGGCAGGCCCTGAGAAAAGCAGTGACATCTCCTTTGGCTATTTTGATATGCTGTCATCCCATCCAGAGGACTTTAAATCTTAAGTATCGTACATAAGAAGTATTGCAGCTTAGTCACAAAGCAAAGCAATGTTTAGGGAAACCTGAGCTCCCCCATATGGGCATTCTTTGCCGCGTACACACAATCGTTTTTCGGCATGGAAAAAAACGAAGTTTTTCGGCATGTCCAAAAAAACAACGTTTTTCCAACTTCATCATTAAAAACGATGTTGCCCACACACCATCTATTTGAAAAATGATGAACAAAGCGTGATGACGTACACCACGTACGACGGTACTCTAAAGGGGAAGTTCTATTCGCCTTTGGGCTGCTTTTAGCTGATTCCTTGTTAATAAAAGACGATTCACGCTTTTTTGTCTGTTACAGGGTGATGAATGTGCTTACTCCATTATGAATGGTAGTTTTACGTGTGTATGCGGCATTAGGTTTAACTCGGTCCGTTCAAGGATTTCACACAGTTGGTACCCTGGGCCAAGTCCATTGGTGCCTAGGACTTGGCACAATGCCCGCTCATTATAGCCTAGACAAGCTAAAACAAGACAAAAAAAATAGAAACTAAAAAATTTTTTGGTACCAGGGATGAGAGCTGCGTGAATTGTTCAGGGCAGAGTGGCCTCTTGAGTGCATAAATGTCTTGTGTCCAGACGAGGGGAAGACGTTCATCAGGAGACAACAGTCTGTGAATGAAGAACAGTTACGGATGATGTACCCATATCTGAAAAACGAATAACAGCATTTACATACTCGATAACATTGATTCAAATGGGAGCTTAGTTGCCTGCATGAGTGCCAGTCCACAGGAACCTCATAACACTGAGCAATAAACTAAAACTGTAGGTAGTGGCCAACGTGCCAACAGGCATGTAGAGGGGTGGAACTATGTGGCTACTCATGGAGCCGGCCATCTTGGGTTCAGCAGTTTGTCTTTTGGCGAGCCAATGAGGGCAAAGACCTGGGTCCCCCGGTCAGTGAAGTCATCTGGACCTCTTCTCAGGGAGTTGGAGACAGACCTGCCGTGCCTCTGACGAGCGAGGGGTCATTCCTTGTTGTGCCAGAATCCAGGGTTCAGGCTGCATGAAGGAACTGTACCACTCAGGTACTGCAACCACAGGGATGCCCAGGGTGTCACAGAAGGCTTGTAGGTCTGCTGGTGAATGTAAGAAGGCTGTGTGGTTCCTGGCTGTCGCTGCTAAGCAAAAAGGGAATTTCCAACGGCACATAATGTGCCTGTCCCACAAAATGTTGAGAGGGGGACAGAGCTCTCTTCTATGCTGGAGCGTTATGGCAGCCAAATCTTGGAAAATTTGTATGGGAGAGCCTTCATGCTGCAGCTGCCCATGGTTGCGGGCTAACCAAAGTATGTCCTTCTTCTGTGTAAAGCTTACTAGGCAGCAAACCGTATCTCTAGGAGGTTTACTTTCTTGACCCCTAGGCCTCAAGGCTCTATGGCACCTCTCCATCTCTATGAGGGCATCGGTGGTCTGCCAAGGAGTGTATTGCATATTGCCCACACAGCTGGTTGCAACTGGGGGCCTTCTATTGTTTCAGAGATCCCCCTAATTTGCAGGTTGTGCCTCCGTCCCCTGTTATCAAGATCCTCTATGTGGCGATGCGTCTCAATGAGATGTAGGGCATGTGTGTCAGTAAACTGCTGTACCTGCTGTATGGCTGCTGCATGCGTAATGGCTGCCGATTCCACTGTCTCCAGGCGCAACGCCACAGCTCTGAGATCAGCTTTCAGATCGAAGATTGCGGTGGTCAGTTTCATAGCCACTAGTTGTAAGTCTGCCATGCTGAGGAGCTGGGCCGGCTGTGGAACATAAATGGTCGTGATCGGTTACACTGGATATGCTGATCTGACTGGCGGCTGCGTGGCTGGAGGCCTGGGTAAAGTACTGCGAGTCTACTTGCTGGGAGTAGAATATCGCCGGAATGGTCCGGCTCAGCTGCATGGTTTGGTCTGCCTGGGAGCAGGTAGCAGAGCTGCTTCTCCTGGCCTTCTCCTCATCAGAAAATCAAAGCTGTCCCACTGATGGAAGCTGCTTTGTTAGCCCTGAGTGTTGGAGCACGCTGTTCAAGCAGCCATCTCGGTCCAGTGCCAGGCAACTCCCCCAATTTTTTTATTTTTTATGTGAAATCAACATTTTTCAGCTGTCATTAACTAGAACAAGAAGTGAGGAAATATGTTCCAAAGGATGACAGCTGTCTGAGAGAAAGTATAAGAGGAATTTTCCTCAGTTTGTAGAAATGTCATCTGACTACTTCTTGTATCTTTAAGACAGTAAGTAAAGGAAAATTCCGGCAGTGGGGCAAAAGATAAACTGCCTTGGGTTTTAACTAGGGATAAGTGAATGTGCTTGGGTTTAATTTGTAGGACGCTCATTGAATTCACCAAAAATCCCAGGAATTGTGAACTGTGATTTGAACCCCAGTGAAGTCAAGGAGGGGTTAATGTAAACAATTGTTTCTTCCCTTTTTGAAGGCTAATAGGCAAGTGATTGTCAAACAAAGGATACAGACAGTTGGGCATTGCCTTTACCAATGTAAAAAAAACATTTTTAAAAATACTATTGAAAAGGGAGAGGGACCCTGCTTGTAATGTGACTTTGTTGGTGGCAAAACACATATCCTTGAAATGACATGCTTGCAAAATGCCTTTATGCAGTGTTATGGAGCAGTACAATTACAGAGGCTAATGCCAGTGACACTGTGTTCCTGGCTCCACATAATTTTCATGTGTAATACAATTGTTCTACTTTTACTTTATTCCTTCACCTCCAGCAGCAGAACCTCAATGTGGTTAATTTCAACTTAAATAAAAAATGATTTGGGTAATTTTTACTAACTGTTTTTTATCTAATAAGAATATATATTAATGGAGCAGTTGAAGTAGCAGACACAACAGGTCTAAAAACAGGAAAGATTGGTGGTATCCAATTGAAACCTGTCAGTATAGGCAGGAGGTGATGCCACCAGTACAGGGCCACTGTTGTGGACAGGGGCGGATCCAGGGGGGGCAACAGGGCAATTGCCACCCCCGAGAAATTAGCTAATTTCTAGTCGCGGAATTTACAGCCGGAGAGTCTGAGCGGACGGCTCATCGATTCCGCGTGCGAGTGACAGAGCGGGTAGCTGGTCGGCTCTGTGGGTGAGGGGGTGGCTGGCCAGTCAACAAGCCAGCGGCCGGGGGAGCAGATGATAACATCATGATGCATCCCTGCAGTAACTTCTGCTCTCACTGTGCAGGCAGCAGAGAGATTACATCATCTCTCTGCTGCCTGACTCTGACAAGCAAAACACCATGTTAGCGCGTGAAAATCCACAGGGTGTGGCAGGTGAGGTGGCAAGTGACAATCTGCATCTGGTGGCAGGCAAGTGGCATTCTACAACTTGTGGTAGGTGGCGTGACAAGTGACAGTCCGCAACATGTGGCAGGTGATGTGGCAAGTGACAATCTGCATCTGGTGGCAGGCTAGTGGCATTCTACAACTTGTGGCAGGTGATGTGACAAGTGACAGCCCGCAACATGTGGCAGGTGATGTGGCAAGTGACAATCTGCATCTGGTGGCAGGCAAGTGACATTCCGCAACGTGTGGCAAGTGACAATCCGCAACATGTAGCAGGTGACGTGGCAAATGACAATCTGGAACTTGTGGCAGGTGATGTGGCAAGTGACAATCCACAACATGTGGCAGGTGACGTGACAAGTGACAATCTGCATCTGGTGGCAGGCAAGTGATATTCCGCAACTTGTGGCAGGTGATGTGGCAAGTGACAATATACAACGTGTGGCAGGTGACGTGGCAAGTTTCAATCCGCAATGTGTGGCAAGTGACAATACACAACGTGTGGCAGGTGACGTGGCAAGAGACAAGCTGCATCTGGTGGCAGGTGGCGTGGCAAGTGACACACTCGGGGCTCCCACTGATTCTGCATTATGGTGAGTTGAATCATTTCATTTTATATTACAATGTAATAATATAAATAATGCGCTTCAATCATCCTGATACCATAACAACAATGCTGCCATGATCATTGAAGTGCTAACAGTCTGCCCCTGGGTGTGGAGTGTGCACTGTCAGAGTTTTTTACTATACGATACAGGCTGGGTGTTACCGGCCGGAACCCAACCTGTTTTGTCAAGTTGATTAGTGCTTCTCTTCCTTGCTCTGCTCTTATTGAACATGTTAGGCACACACAGGCTTGCATTGCATTAGCAACTTTGGAGAAACACAACCTAGAAGCAACGTGCAGCTGGAAATATAGAGTGAGTGTCTTGTTTTTATTGTAATTTTTTCATTTTATGCTTATTTCTTGTGTTGAGGATTTTTGCATGAGCACTGCAGGAGTTGTTTATAGCTGTAAATATTGTCCACACTCCATAGTCGCCATTTAAACAGTTGGAGTAGGCTGCATTTAGAAAAGGACACAATGCATGCAGCTTTTTATCCCAAAAATCCACATTTTGGTGTATATATGTAACAGGAAAATTAAGAAATATTATTCAAACTACATAGACAGCATTTTTACACAAACCAAAGAAGGAATACTGTGCACACTGCATAGACTTTTTTTTAAAACAATCTAAAGTAGTCCCCAGTTGCTAAAACACATCCCTCATTTAGCTTTGAAGGAACAATACATAATTTAAAGTTAATATTAAAATAGAAGTAATAGCGTACAAACTGCATATGCCATATTCTCTTCTAAGCCTCAGGGGCTGAACATCCCTCAGAATAGTGGGCATGCACAACTAATCTCTGCTTGTCTTTTTAGGCCTCCCAGACATGATGAATATGGGGTATTGCTTAACTTTTTTAGTAGCTATGGCAATTGGACGACTGAGGATGTAGTGCCTTAGGCCCCGTACACACGGTCGGACCAAACCGATGAGACTGGCCCGTCGGACCGTTTTCATCGGTTCACCTCTGAAGTGGCTGTACGGCCTGATATGTGTACACACCATCAGTCCAAAATCCGATCGGGTCAGAACGCGGTGACGTCAAACACACGATGTGCTGAATAAAATGAAGTTCAATGCTTCCAAGCATGCGTCGACTTGATTCTGAGCATGCGTGGGTTTTGAACCGATGCTTTTCTGTACTAACCATCGGTTTGGTCCGATGGGGCAGCGGTCCATCGGTTTGGTTTTGAAGCATGTTTAGAAATTTTGGACCGAAGGAAACCAGACCGATAGCCTATACACGCGGTCGGTTTGGTCCGATGAAAATGAACTTCGGTTCATTCTCATCGGACCATACCGACCGTGTGTACGGGGCCTTAATGTTGTTCACAGCGTAGTGATTTGGTGCACTTTAAAAGTAAAAAAATGTCAACATCATTCAGAGGAATAGACTAGAGTAGAAATAATTGAAATTCAATGCAGAAATAAATCTATGATTTTGACTGTAGATATACTTTACAAGATCGGCAGCACTTAGATGCAACAAATTATTAAAAATGTGTGAAAACAAGTAATGTTTTTAAAAATGTCACTTGTTTTATGATGCACAGTGTTTTAGTAAACTAAATGTCATTCAGTTAGGCCTTACATCTTCGTAAGGGAAAGCAACATCCACACTACTTGCTAATGTAATGCTTTAAAGTCAAATATTCTTCCAGAGAACCTTTCCTAAGAGCAATATTCTATAACCTACAGTGTATTAAAATTCATGCTCTGTTCACACCAATTGATAAAAGCAAACTGGTCATAAAGAAAAAAAAATCCTGAACCAACCTTATCATGTAGGATGAATCCTAGACTAAAGTAGTCATATACAACCCATGGAAAAAAAGTATGGAATCACCACTTGTGTAGAAAAAAACTAATCACAGACATGCCTCAAAACTATTTTCATTTAACATTCCAACCTTCTGGATTTAAGAAACACTTAAAAGAAAAAAAAGAAAAAAGAAAGAAACTGTAGTCAGTTGCAACTGTTTTTGCAGATCAAGCAGAGAAAAAAAATATTGAATCACTCAGTTCTGAGGAAAATCACCATGTACTTTGCAGTTCTAAAACAAACATCTGCATCACATTACGTCCTGAAAAATGATGTCATCCCCAAACATCCTTTCAATTGATGGAATAATAAAGTGTGTCAGGGAAGTGCTGGCCATGGCATGACTGGTACCCAAAGGCGGACACTAATATGCAAGCGCAGGCGCGGTCCTGCAAGTGCCCATTCTGTCAGGCACACAAATGTGCGCATGCATATTCGTGCATGTGCACGCGCCAATGCGCCAGCCAATAAACACCTAAACAGAAAAAAAGCAAGGTTACAGTGGGCTAAAGAAAGGCTATCATGAACTGTGGATATATGAAAGTGATATTCAGTGATGAATCACAAATCTGCATTGGGCAGGGTGATGATGCTAAACTTTTGCTTGGTACCGTTCCAATGAAATGTATTAAGACAACTGCCTGAAGAAAACATGCAAATTTCCATAATCCTTGATGATATGGGGTTTCATGTCAGGCAAAGGTACGGCGGAGATGACAGTCATTAAATCTTCAATAAATGAACAAGTTTATATTGAGATTTTGAACACTTTTCTTATTCCATCAATTGAAAGGATGTTTGAGATGAGGACTTTTTTTAGGATTTAATCTGATGCAGATGTTTGTTTTCCTCAGAATTAAGTGATTCAATTTTTTCCTTCTGCTTGATCTACAAAAACAGTTGCAACTGACTATGGTTTGTGGTGTTTCTTAAAGCTAGAAGGTTGGAATGTTAATTGAAAATAGTTTTTTTTTCTACACAATTAAACAATTGAATGAACATTTTCCAAGAGTGGCGAGTCCATATTTTTTGCCAGGGGTTGTACTAGCAATGTAGTTCCTTTTATGCTATTGATGCAATGCAGTGACATTATAGGCTCATTGCTGTGAGAAGCCTCTTATGCAGCAGCTGAGTGGCTCCACTGCGAATGCTCTGGAATGCATCACAGCTCATACTCCAGTGACGTCATACCGCCGACTCTGCGTGTCCTGTGTGCATTCCAGCCTTTTGGCTTCACAGCCAGTTCCCTAATGCGGATGCATGAAGTGTGCTGCACTTTCCAGTTGGTCTGGTGGTGGAGGAAGGAGGAGCCGTGCCTCTGTCTCCCAGAAGTGAGGAACTGTACCTGTCAAAACAGTTACTCATTCCCCCTCCCTCCCTCCCTCCCCCCTTAAATGTGGCACTGGAAGGGGGGCGGATAATCGGAAGTTCCACTTTTGATTGCAACACTGCTTTTAGTAAGCAAAGCTTAATTGGCCCTATAGTCACCTAATGTGTAGAGCAGGGGTCTCCAAACTTTCTAAGTACAGGGCCAGGCTACTGACCTTTAGGCTTTAGAAGAGCCAGGGTGTGGCTAGTGGGCATAGAAAATTCCCCGACATCAGTGATACATAGTGCCCCATTGATGGGGTCAGTAGTGGAATGGTGCCTTACCATTGGTTTCAGTTGGTGGAAAGTGCCCCAAAGGCCAGACAAAGGCAAGCAAGGGCCACATATAGCCCCTGGGCAACAGTTTAGAGACCACTGCTGTAGATTAATATTACCATGATTTTAGGAGGTAACCGGTGTTGAGCTGTGCACATAAATGATTTTCTCAGCTATGAGAATAAAGAGGTGTGTGTAAATAATAAACCCGGGATTATTATTTCTATATATGCAAATGGTTATCTCTACAAATGATTGTTAATGTTTTGCAAAATGGACAATCATGGAAATATATAATGCATTAAAGTGGTTGTAAACCCTTTACAACCACTTTAACCTACAGGTAAGCCTAGATTAAGGCTTACCTGTAGGTGCTTGAAATATCTCCCAGACTTGCACGGTCTAGGAGATATTTGCAAATTGCCATAAGGCGATTTCTTCTGTGCATGCGCCAGATTTAGAAAGGGCACGCATTGCCGTTTCTATCTCGGGTCATGCCGTTAAAGGCGGCACGCGACATCACACGACTCCGGCCAGTCACAGAGCCAGAGTTCGTGGCCCCGGAAGGAAGAGGGGTGAAGAATGGATGCTCGCTACTAGCAAGGAAGACGGGGACATCGCGGGCTTCTTCTGCAGGTAAATGTCACATAATGGACTACTATGCGATGCATAGTAGTCCATTATGCTTTACCTTTGCAGGGAAACAAAGAGGAAGTAACACCCATCAGGGTTTACTTCCTCTTTAAACAATATAATGTATTAAGGAAAAAAAATATTAAGAAATTAAGACCATAAATATAAATAATTGTTCTTAGTCCCACATCAAAAAATCGAATACTGTACATGTCTTTGAAGACTCCTTATATTGCTAAGATTATAATGCAAACTGTAATTTCACTGTATAATACACTGAAAACAATAAAATATATATTGTTTATTGAAATAGAACTGCACAAGAATGTTTAACAAAACTGTTGGAGAACTAAGCCAAGTATGAGTTTGGGAATTTTCTACAAGCAAACATGCATTATTTACTAGTGTTGAGCAGAATATGCCATATTCGATTTCGCGATATATCTCGAATATATATTCGAATATTCGAGATATATTCGCTAAATTCGAATATTCGTGATATTTTATCGAAATTAATTGAATGCGATTTTTCGCTATTGCGAATGCGAAAATAATTGCGATTTTTTTAATAACTGCGGTAGGAGCGCTCTGATTGGCTTAGAATATTCGTGATATTTTATCGAAATATCGCAACATGCGAATGCGATATTTATTGCGCAATTTCGAGATATGCTGGAGGAGCGCTCTGATTGGCTCAGAATATTCGTGATATTTTATCGAAATATCGCAACATGCGAATGCGATATTTATTGCGCAATTTCGAGATATGCTGGAGGAGCGCTCTGATTGGCTCAGAATATTCGTGATATTTTATCGAAATATCGCAACATGCGATTGCGATATTTATTGCGCAATTTCGAGATATGCTGGAGGAGCGCTCTGATTGGCTCAGAATATTCCTGATATTTTATCGAAATATCGCAACATGCGAATGCGATATTTATTGCGCAATTTCGAGATATGCTGGAGGAGCGCTCTGATTGGCTCAGAATATTCCTGATATTTTATCGAAATATCGCAACATGCGAATGCGAAATTTATTGCAGATATTTCGAAAACTGCTGTAGCAGCACTCTGAAATCGAATATGTATGATATTTTAACCAAAATACATATTGCGATTGCGATTTTTCGATCGCGCATGCGCAATTGCGCGAACAACACGCGACCATTTCCTGGAGCCTTGCCAGTTTCCCAATATTACAGCAACATGGTGGGAAGCAATTTCTCAAAGTCTGAGGAAAAGTTGCTGATTTGTGTAAGTATTTTGACCACTGTTATTTCATCATCTTCAACTGCATTTAAGTCTAGTTTAAAAGTTAGTATATATGATCAGATATTAGTATTTAACCAAAAATGTGTCTCCTGCTTTTACAAAACTACAAGTCCCAGCATGCCTGGACAGCTGCAGACACCCTGGTTGGCAAATGTGTATTTAGGCACTTTTCCTTGTTATTTAGCATAATGAATTTAAAATTTTTTTGGACATAGGACGTATGCGAACGTCCTGACTTCAGTGTCCTCAAGGCCCAAGGACGTTCGAATACATATTGCCCTTTAGATGTTGCAGAACTACAACTTCCAGCATGCCTGGGAATGCTGGCACTTCTAGTATTGTAAGTTCTGCAGGCCCACATTTTTCAGGCCTTTATGCACGGGTCTCTAAACTGTGGCACCCTAGATGCAGCAAAAGTAAAATTCTTAGCATGCACTGACAGACCGTGGCTGATGGGAGTAGTAGTTTTGCAACAGCTGGAGGTGGACTGGTCTTGAAACCCAGAGTTAGGTAACAAACCCGTAGTGTTTTGCAACCATTCTGCCTCCAGCTGGTTATTTTCTGTTGAAAAGCCTGTGGCGTGCAAAACACAACCCAAAAACTCCACCCGGTGCAAGGAAAAATTTGCACACACCTAAAGAGTGACATCACAAAAAACTGCGACGGTTGCATACGTCAGTGGTCCTCCGAAAAGGTCCCGTCTCTGACCCCCCGGGGCGTTAGGCTCCTGACAGGGAAAAGAGTTACTGTGGTCCATACAGCCGAAGCCATATGGACCCATCTCGGTCCAAGCAGCGCAATCAACACGCGAACAACACGCGACCATTTCCTGGACCCTTGCCAGTTTCCAACTTTATGATCGCAACGCAATCGCAGAGCAAGATGGTTGGAAGTAATTTCACTGTATCTGAGGAAAAGTTGCTGATTTGTGTAAGTATTTTGACCACTGTTATTTCATTATCTTCAACTGCATTTTAGTCTAGTTTAAAAGTTAGTATATATTCATAATTATGCAAATGATAATGGCTGCTATATTTATGTAAAAAAGGTGGCGACGGAAATGGCAGTATATAAAATCTGTCATGTTACCCCTGTCATTGATTAATAAGGCGAGAATGCTTCCAATTGTTGAATAGCATACATTTATGTCATATATCCATAAGGCTGTCAACAAAAGTATTACAATATACTTTGTTCTTCATCTTGCAGAAGTTCCTGGAAACAGGATACGATGAGCTGCGGAGGCAGCAAGAAAAACAGGGAGTTATAAGCTCCCTGATTGAGGAACTAGGCGAAGAACACACTCGCATGGCGATCCTCAAAAAGTGGTCCGACCTGAAGAGGCGCCAGATGAACCGGGTCAGGCGTATCCGGAATAAATATCATCCTGGTAAGTTATTGGTCACAGTTATGTTTTTTTTTCCCTAAAGTGTATTTTGTGCGTGTACTCGAGAGAGGAGCCGGACTGCAGGAGTTGGGAGTAGGCAGGCCTCCCCCAGAGGTAATCTGCCACCTTTCTCCATGCCCCGGGTGGCAATGGCGGGTGTGAGGGGGTCCTCCCACACAGACCGTCCTACCTGCTCCGCTTCGAAGCCCCACGGGGCAGAGGGACTCCCTATAAGGGAGTGAGAGGATTTGCCCGCTCAACCAGCCCCGTTAGTCCTTCGCCTCTCTTTTTAGAGACCGCATGGTCAGAGTGCGTGCATGTTAACCCAATTGCGAGTGCGTGTGTAAGTGTGGTGGTTTTTGTGGGAGGGAGGTGGGCATACTAAGCGCAGGCTTACCTCGCATAGCACACCCACCGGGGGCCGAGCTGAGACCACCAAACTCAATTCACATGTAGCCGAGAGCGGGATCCGAACCCCTAGCTGCAGAGGTGAATGGCTTGTCAGCGCAGTGGCAATCGCGTTGAGCCAGCCCGGGTCCCTTGGGGACAGTTATGGAAGGTCATATGTAATTAATGTAAGGTCAGATGTTGTTAACCAAGACGCCATGTTGTTGTAACATATATCACCACCAGCCAAGGTATTCATAGTACTGTTGGAAAAAAACATGGGACAGCAGACAGGAACACAGAAGTTATGTGGGAACATACTTTTCCCATTGCTTTGCATGGGACTTTAAACAAAAAGCCCGACCCTCACCAATGGGGTTAGTTAAGGGATAAATTAACGATCCTATACTTTAAGTGGACGTATAGATAACATGTGACCAAGTGTTATCGAAATATCTACAGCTGTTATGAAATAACATGTATTTCCCATAGAGTTGAATGGGACTTTAAAGAAAAACCCTGACCAAGGCAAATGGGGGTGGGTATGGGTTAAACCACCAATCCTATATTTGTGGCTGACATATAAGTAACCTGTGTGCCAAGTTTCATGTAAATATCTTTAGCCGTTTGGACGTGATGGTGGAACATACATACATACATGCACACACACGTTGAGTTTTATATATATAGATTCCCACTAAATTCCTGTGTTAGGCGTGGGGTTGTTATAGTAATCCTGTGTACTCCATCAAGTACTTTTTTTTAACATGAGATCGTCTGAACAAAACAAAGGAGACAAAAACAGCTCATTTTACCATGGTGGCAGCCCAGCTCACGCTCAGTCCCCTGTAGTGCCCACAAGACCCTTTAATATAACATTGTCCCATTGGTTAACTGTCTATATAAATTAATTTGTATTCATATACAATACAGTAGAGTACACAGAATTTGCATACGTCATTAGAAAACATTTTTATAATATATGAACATTGTGTTATTATAGGAGCTCCGCTACCAACTGTGCGCCCCAAGCGCACAAGGCGACAGGCCGCAGAGGAGGAGCAGGAGGAGGATGTGGAAGAGGAGGAGAGGGATGAGGAGGAGCAGCCAGGGCCATCCACATCACCACCCCCAGTTCCTGTGGAGGAGCAAGAGGAGGAGCTGCACCCCCCCCCCGAAACTTCTGGTGGAGTAGTGGGTGACGAGGAAGAGGAGCAGGATGAGACGGTTAATTATACCGTCAATCAGGAGGGTAAATATGTGCACATATATTAATAAAATTTCAACAATAAAATGTAGCTCTAAAAATGGACAGCATTTAAAGCAGGGCTGTGGAGTCGGTAGATAAATTTTTCGACTCCGACTCCTCAGTTTTATGTACTTCAGACTCCGACTCCCCGACTCCCCGACTCCGACTCCTCTGTATTAATATGCGAATGTATTTTATAGATTCCTTGAGGGAAAGAAACGCAAACTACCACAGGACTACTGGCTGGGAAGCCAACAGTCTACTGTATTGCACAGTTTAAGCAAAAGACAAACACAATGAAAACAATCAAGTGACTGGATAGTAGCAGCAGGCTTAAACATCAGGAACATGATCTTTAACAGTTCAAAAATACAGACCACATTATTTGGCTGTTTTAGAACCAAAACAAAGCTTATCTATAATGAACCCAAAAAAAAAAATATGAAAAACCTAGAAATGGTTTATATTAATCTTGAAATGTAGTTCTAGGCTTAGCAAATGCAAATAAATGCAATGTAGAGTTCTAAGGAAGAGAATTGCCTCTGCCAGATCCTCTTTCATAGAGTCTCTTAAGTCAGACTTTATTATTTTTATGGCTGAAAATAATCTTTCGTAACGGTCTTTGAAATCCAAATGTTTTTTTCTTATATCCTAACAGTTCTAAAAAAGCTAGAGGTGAAGCAAGCTGCCATGAAAAACCTCACGAAGAGAGTAATGGCAAATGAGCAGCAGATACTGTTTTTGATGCGCCAAAATCAACAACTGGTGCAACAACTGGCGAAAAACATGGATGAGGTGACAGAGCTTCAGAAGTTAATGTCCTAATTTTTTTTTTTTTTTTTTAATAAAAAATGTTATATTTTGCAAAGGTTTCATTTCTTATTGAAATTGTTAGTTTTTTAAACACATCTAACTTCACATCTAACTTCACATCTAACACATCAACATCAACATCAACACATCTAGCTTAATAATAACCGAAAACATTTTATACTATTACTAGCTGAATACCCGGCGTTGCCCGGTCTTCCTATCTTAACCTTTTGGGGAGGAAAATCATAGTAATATAAATATACCCATCTTTTATATAAGGGTGTTGGTAAGGGTTAATTTAACTGTTATATATTTTTATTTGGCATATAAGTAATATGTATAGCGGGTATTATTGAAATATCTCCAGGCGTACAGAAGTTATGTGGGAACATACATTTTCCATTGATTTGCATGGGACTTTAAAGGAAAACCCCGACCCTCACAAATGGGGGTAGTTAAGGGATAAATTAACTATCAGTGGTATCAGTGAACAGCAGTGGTAATAGGAGTATATATAGAGTGGGAATTAACTTTTTACATAGGTGTCTTGACAGAGCAGCAGCAGCAGCAGTAGTAGTAGTAGTAGTAGATACAGAGTCATATCACTTGGGCAGGAGGTGCCATGATGAACAGCAGTGGTAATAGGAGTATATAGAGTGGGAAATTACTTTTGACATAGTTGTCTTGACTGAGCAGCAGCAGCAGCAGCAGCAGCAGTAGTAGTATTAGCAGTAGTAGTTGATACAGAGTCATATCACTTGGGCAGGAGTTGCCATGATGAACAGCAGTAGGAATAAGAGTATATAGAGTGTGAAACAACTGCTGACATAGGTGTATTGACTGGGCGGCAGCAGCAACAGCAGAAGCAGCAGTAGTAGTATTAACAGTAGTAGTTGATACAGAGTCATATCACATGGGCAGGAGTTGCCATGATGTACAGCAGTCTTAATAAGAGTATATAGAGTGTGAAATAACTGCTGACATAGGTGTATTGACTGGGCGGCAGCAGCAGCAGAAGCAGCAGTAGTAGTATTAACAGTAGTAGTTGATACAGAGTCATATCACATGGGCAGGAGTTGCCATGATGTACAGCAGTCTTAATAAGAGTATATAGAGTGTGAAATAACTGCTGACATAGGTGTATTGACTGGGCGGCAGCAGCAGCAGCAGAAGCAGCAGTAGTAGTATTAACAGTAGTAGTTGATACAGAGTCATATCACATGGGCAGGAGTTGCCATGATGTACAGCAGTCTTAATAAGAGTATATAGAGTGTGAAATAACTGCTGACATAGGTGTATTGACTGGGCGGCAGCAGCAGCAGAAGCATCAGTAGTAGTATTAACAGTAGTAGTTGATACAGAGTCATATCACATGGGCAGGAGTTGCCATGATGTACAGCAGTCTTAATAAGAGTATATAGAGTGTGAAATAACTGCTGACATAGGTGTATTGACTGGGCGGCAGCAGCAGCAGAAGCAGCAGTAGTAGTATTAACAGTAGTAGTTGATACAGAGTCATATCACATGGGCAGGAGTTGCCATGATGTACAGCAGTCTTAATAAGAGTATATAGAGTGTGAAATAACTGCTGACATAGGTGTATTGACTGGGCGGCAGCAGCAGCAGCAGAAGCAGCAGTAGTAGTATTAACAGTAGTAGTTGATACAGAGTCATATCACATGGGCAGGAGTTGCCATGATGTACAGCAGTCTTAATAAGAGTATATAGAGTGTGAAATAACTGCTGACATAGGTGTATTGACTGGGCGGCAGCAGCAGCAGCAGAAGCAGCAGTAGTAGTATTAACAGTAGTAGTTGATACAGAGTCATATCACATGGGCAGGAGTTGCCATGATGTACAGCAGTCTTAATAAGAGTATATAGAGTGTGAAATAACTGCTGACATAGGTGTATTGACTGGGCGGCAGCAGCAGCAGAAGCAGCAGTAGTAGTATTAACAGTAGTAGTTGATACAGAGTCATATCACATGGGCAGGAGTTGCCATGATGTACAGCAGTCTTAATAAGAGTATATAGAGTGTGAAATAACTGCTGACATAGGTGTATTGACTGGGCGGCAGCAGCAGCAGCAGAAGCAGCAGTAGTAGTATTAACAGTAGTAGTTGATACAGAGTCATATCACATGGGCAGGAGTTGCCATGATGTACAGCAGTCTTAATAAGAGTATATAGAGTGTGAAATAACTGCTGACATAGGTGTATTGACTGGGCGGCAGCAGCAGCAGAAGCAGCAGTAGTAGTATTAACAGTAGTAGTTGATACAGAGTCATATCACATGGGCAGGAGTTGCCATGATGTACAGCAGTCTTAATAAGAGTATATAGAGTGTGAAATAACTGCTGACATAGGTGTATTGACTGGGCGGCAGCAGCAGCAGCAGAAGCAGCAGTAGTAGTATTAACAGTAGTAGTTGATACAGAGTCATATCACATGGGCAGGAGTTGCCATGATGTACAGCAGTCTTAATAAGAGTATATAGAGTGTGAAATAACTGCTGACATAGGTGTATTGACTGGGCGGCAGCAGCAGCAGAAGCAGCAGTAGTAGTATTAACAGTAGTAGTTGATACAGAGTCATATCACATGGGCAGGAGTTGCCATGATGTACAGCAGTCTTAATAAGAGTATATAGAGTGTGAAATAACTGCTGACATAGGTGTATTGACTGGGCGGCAGCAGCAGCAGAAGCATCAGTAGTAGTATTAACAGTAGTAGTTGATACAGAGTCATATTACATGGGCAGGAGTTGCCATGATGTACAGCAGTCTTAATAAGAGTATATAGAGTGTGAAATAACTGCTGACATAGGTGTATTGACTGGGCGGCAGCAGCAGCAGCAGAAGCAGCAGTAGTAGTATTAACAGTAGTAGTTGATACAGAGTCATATCACATGGGCAGGAGTTGCCATGATGTACAGCAGTCTTAATAAGAGTATATAGAGTGTGAAATAACTGCTGACATAGGTGTATTGACTGGGCGGCAGCAGCAGCAGAAGCAGCAGTAGTAGTATTAACAGTAGTAGTTGATACAGAGTCATATCACATGGGCAGGAGTTGCCATGATGTACAGCAGTCTTAATAAGAGTATATAGAGTGTGAAATAACTGCTGACATAGGTGTATTGACTGGGCGGCAGCAGCAGCAGAAGCATCAGTAGTAGTATTAACAGTAGTAGTTGATACAGAGTCATATCACATGGGCAGGAGTTGCCATGATGTACAGCAGTCTTAATAAGAGTATATAGGGTGTGAAATAACTGCTGACATAATTGTCTTGACTGATCCAAAGGAGTCATGGGAGAAAATCATGTGGTCAGATGAGACTATAATATAATTTTTTGATCATAATTTCACTAACCGTGTTCGGAGGAAGAATAATGATGAGTACCATGCCAAGAACGCCATCCCTAATGTGAAGCATGGGGGTGGTAGCATCATGCTTTGGTGGTGTTTTTCTGCACATGGGACAGGGTGACTGCACTGTATTAAGGAGAGGATGACCGGGGCCATGTATTGCAAGATTTTGGGCAACAACCTCCTTCCCTGAGTTAGAGCTTTGAAGATGGGTCGAGGCTGGGTCTTCCAACATGAGAATGACCCAAAGCACACAGCCAGGATAACCAAGGATTGGCTCTGTAAGGAGCATATCAAGGTTCTGGCGTGGCCTAGCCAGTCTCCAGACCTAAACCCAATAGAGAATCTTTGGAGGGAGCTCAAACTCCGTGTTTCTCAGCGATAGCCCAGAAACATGACTGATGTAGAGAAGATCTGTGTGGAGGAGTGGGCCAAAATCCCTCCTCCAGTGTGTGCAAAGCTGGTGTAAAAATAAAAGAAATTTTTGACCGCTGTAATTGCAAAGAAAGCCTACTGTACCAAATATTAACATTGATTTTCTCTGATGTTGAAATAGTTATATTCAGCACTGTAAATACATCAGGTCCGGGGCTTCATCAGGGAATGCATGGCAAGGGACCCTTCAGCGCCCTGAACCGACGACGGGTGCCAGAAAGTCACCGCCGATCCAGGACTCATTCATCTTTATGAATGTGAGTCTGTCCACGGACTCTGTGGACAGACGGGTCCTCTTGTCCGTGACCACCCCACCTGCCGCGCTGAATGTCCGCTCAGATAGTACGCTGGAGGGGGGGCAAGACAATAACTCCAGCGCATACTGAGCGAGCTCGCGGCAGGTGTCCAATCTGGCAACCCAGTACTCCATGGGGTCGTCGGTGCTCATACTGTCAGAAGCACCGACGGACGCCATGTAGTCTGCCACCATGTGGGCCAGCCGCTGGTGGTGACTGCTGCTGCTGCTGCTGGTGGTGGTACTGGGTCGCTCGGTTTGGAAGAACATCCTCATCTCTTCCATTAGGTCCCCTGCTCGGCTGCAGCTGGGTGCAGCCACCTGCTGGGTGAGATGAGGGGGGACAACTGGAGGCCGGGGAGTTGCCTGCTCCAACCGTCTGACAATGGCTGCCTGCAGTTCCTCCATCCGGTGCTGCCTCCGGCTGGCTGGGATGAACTGCTCCAGTTTCCCCTTGCACCTGGGATCCAAAAGGGTGGCCATCCAGAAATCATCCCTCGTCTTGATGGTCTTAACCCGGGGGTCCCTCCTGAGGCATCTGAGCATGTGGGCAGCCATGGGGAAGAGCACAGCCCGCTGTGACTCCTCAATGCTGGCCAGGTGAATGAGGTGCGACTCTTCTTCCCTGAGGCGCTGCTGGTCAAACTCAGACATGCCCAACCCCCGGACTATCGGTGCCCCCAACACCGGCTCTCCCTCCTGACCAGGCCCTGACTCCGGGACGACACCAGCAACCACCTCCTCCTCCTCTTCATCATCATCCTCCTCCTCCTCCTCCTCCTCCTGGTCCTGGCCCTGGTCTCGGTGGAGCATTGCTGACTCCTCCTGCTCCACCAAGGCACTCTCCCCAGCCTCGAGCAGGCGATCTAGTGTCCTCTCCAGCATGAACAGTATTGGCAGCACGCTATTGAGGCCAATTTGCTCACTGCTGACCATCTTGGTCGCCTGCTCGAAGGAGGACAACACTTGGCAGACCTGGTTTATCTGCCCCCACTGCGCACAGGCGATGAAAGGGAGTTGTGGTGAAGCCCTCTGAGTGCCTAGTTCCATCAGGTACTCCCTCACCGCCCTTTGCTGCTCCCACAACCTCTTCAGCATGTGGAGGGTGGAGTTCCACCGCGTCACACTGTCCACAATCAGCCTGTGAAGGGGCAGATTGTACTTCCGCTGCAATTTGGACAGGGACGCGGTAGCGGTTGGGGAGCGCCTGAAGTGGCTGGCAATCCTACGCGCCTTTGCCACAATGTCACTCAACCCTGGATAAGTGCGCATGAACTTCTGCACCACCAGGTTGAGGACATGTGCCAGACAGGGCACGTGCGTCAGACTGCCAGCATGGAGGGCGGCGAGTAGGTTGCTGCCGTTATCGCAGACAACCATACCTGGCTGGAGCCTTCGGGGTGTCAGCCACTTCTGGACCTGAGCTTGAAGTGCTTTCAGCACTTCTTCTGCAGTGTGTCTCCGGTCCCCTAAACTAACAAGCTGGAGCACGGCCTGACAGCGCACGTGCCCCACACTTGAGTAGCTACGGGGGCGCTTGCTGGGAGGCTCAGCAGCTGCGGAGACAGTGGCTTGAGGGAGACCAGCAGTTCTCCCCTGGACACCCCGGGGCGGCACCACAAGATCGGTTGCCGACGATCCCTCACCGACGCCTCGGAGGGAAACCCAATGGGCCGTGAAGCTGATGTAGCGTCCCTGCCCATGCCTGCTGGTCCAGCCATCCATTGTCAGATGAACCCTGTCGCTGACAGCGTGATCCAGCGACAGGGTTACATTCTGAACAATGTGCTGGTGTAGGGCAGGGACACCAGTCCTGGCAAAGAAATGGCGGCTGGGGACACGCCATTGGGGTTGGGCCTGCTCCAACATCTGCCTGAAGGGGTTGCTGTCAACTATGTTGAAGGGCAGCAGATGTTGGGCAATAACCCTTGCCAGGAGCCCATTGAGGGAACGCACACGTCGGTCTCCAGGGGGGAAGGGAGTGGTGCGGTCAAAGGCGTCTGAAATCGACGCCTGGCGCCGGACGGCAGTGCGTGACACAGACGTGGAGGGTGCTGTGGAAGTAGAGGTCTGGCTGCCGGTACCAGTACCTCTACTAGAGGGAGCGGGGGGGCATGACCTGCTGGAAACAGATGAAGATGTGGCAGGGGCTGCTGTACCCTGCTCACTTGTGGTGGTGGCGCTGCTACCACCACCACGCTTCATCTCCTCATACAACGCCCAGTGGTTTATCCTGAGGTGCTGGTTCAGGGCTGTGGTACCCACCCGAGCCAAACACTTCCCTCTCTTCACCCTCACTTTACAAATCCGGCAGATGGCCACGGTAGGGTTGTCTGCCACCAGGGTAAAGAAATTCCAGACAGGTGACTTCAGCACCGCCCTCCTGTCAGATGGGGTGACGCTTACTTGCACCTGCTGGGATTCGGTGCGCACAGGTGGAGCTGCCTGCTGCTGCTGCTGCTGCTGCTGCTCCTCCTCCTGACACCTCCTGCTGCCATCACCAGTGGAGACCCTGACGATGGTCTCCCTGGTGGTGACCTGGCGCACCGTTTCACCAGGGTGCCTACCTTCCCCGTCGTCACTGACGTAGTGAGCCGACGCGTCAGATGGCAACCATGATGGGTCACCCTCTTCGCCCCCAGAGATGTCAGACCAAGGGCTGAGATGTGTTGGTCTGAGGGAACCACGTGACATGGAGCCTCTAGCCTGGCTCCGCTGTCCCCTCACCCACGCCTGGGTCTGACTAGGTGCTGCTGTTTCCTGCACCAAAACAGCAGCACCAGTTTGAAGGGATGTCTCTGGGATACTGCCAGCAGGTATCCCATCCTCCTCATCCATCCCTTCAAAAAGGTCCTGACCATCAGGACAGAGCTGGAGGTCTGCCTGATGCATGGCCTCCCCCAAGAGATCCCTATCACTGTCGCTGTCGAACAGTAAGATGCTGGACTCTTGGGGGCTGGGGGGGGGTAGTACAGGCAACGGTGTAATGGTGGTACTACTGTGAGTCGGGACCGACGACTCAGTGGCACTGCTGTGCCCCATGTAGTCCACCACTACTTGAGCCTGAGATGGCAATATCGGGCGGCTGCCCGATGGGAAGAACTCCCGGATCAGGCGTACTCCCCTTGCACCCGATCCTCTACCACTAGTAGGGGCACGAGAGGTACCCCGTGCTGGCAGCGATCCAGCACTGGGAGTAACTCCCCTACCCCTACTGCCACGGCCACGGATGCCGCTCATAATTGCTGATATGTGTGTGGGGGGGTTAAACTTTATTGGGGGGGAAAATGTGAACAAAATGTGTTTTTGTGTTTTTTTTACAAGACAGGCACGCAGACAAAGACGTACACAGACAGCTACTAAACTATAAGAAAAGTAGTACACCAGACAAGGACTACAAAATTAAAGAAAAAAAAAAAAAGCACTAAACAAACACTAACTTTTTTTTTTTTTTTTTTTTTAAACACAGACACTAAACACACACTAAGCTAAGCTAGATGAAATAAATGTACACTAACAGTGTGTACACTTACTACACAAAATTTAACTAAACTGAACACAAAACTTAGCTTTTATAAAAGCTCTTTAGGGAAAACTAAACAAAATTTGAACTGAGATGCCTATCAAATATCACTGAACAGTGAACCTGCAAGATCTGACAGTAACACAAGATGAACAAAACTTAGCTTTTAGAAAAGCTCTTTTATAAAGCTCAGATCAATATGTGTTCTGAAATCTCTTGCAAATATAACTGAACAGGGAGGATTGCAGGATC
The DNA here is from genome assembly GCF_905171775.1 of Rana temporaria. NCBI lineage: Eukaryota > Metazoa > Chordata > Amphibia > Anura > Ranidae > Rana > Rana temporaria. Next base: position 109,642,042 of record NC_053496.1, on the reverse strand, counting down.
AAACAGTAACACAAATGAAAAAAACAGCACAAAACAGCACAAAACGTAGCTTTGAAAAAAGCTCTTGGGTCTATTGCTTTGAAAAAAGCAGTTGATATACTGGAAAAGATCCACTGGAATCACTAAATAGCAATGCTGGTGATGATCTAAATCAATCAAGAACAAAGACACAGGAAACCAGGAAACCAGGAACACAGAAACAGCCTCCACACTCTATAGCAAGCTTCTGAATCTGCAATGAAATGGTGCTGGGAGTGAGCTTATATAATGTCCATGCAGGCAGGTTCCTATTGGTTGCTAACCTGTGACGAGTGTGGAAGGAGAACTCTGATTGGCTCTGATGCAAAAGGGCGGAGCAAATAATCGCGCAATATTCCTATTGCCGAATATTCGCATTGCGAATATTCGGCAATATAAAATGATCGCTTCAGCTACTCGGCCCAATGGCTCTAATCATACCAGCAATGCTTTCAGACGTCTATGGAGATCACTAGGATGTGATCTGTTTTAAAAATGAAACTGTAAAAATCGCTCTGATGCGGAAGATCGGGGCGAGGAAAATAATCGCGCGATATTGCGTTTGCCGAATAATCGCATTGCGATCTTTCTGGAAAATTCAATGAACGCTTCAGCTACTCGGCCCAGGGTCTCTAATTATACCAGCAATGCTTTTAGACGTCGATGGAGATATCTAGGATGTGATCTGATTCAAAAAAAAAATTGTAAAAAATCGAATATTCGGAATTGCGAATATTCACCGCGAATTTCGAAATATAGCGCGATTTCTCGAATATGCTATATTCGAGTCGAATATTCGCAATGCGAATATTCGTGAGCAACACTATTATTTACATGCTGGAAAAATCTGTAAAATTTTGAAATTACCTCGGTTAAAACTGAATTAAATCACAGAGGAGGCAAATGATGGGGGTGTAACTGTGTATTTTTTGCTATTTTTTTTTTCCTTCAGTTTGCAAACGACTAGTGTCCTATGCTAAATTTTTGAAAAATTACAGCCAAGTACTGTATTTATTGGCATATAACACTCACTTTTTTACCCTGAAAATAGAGGGTAAACTGTGCCTGTGTGTTATACACAGGGGGCTATGGATTTTTTTCCCCTGAAACTTCCCTCTTAAAGTTAGGGTGCGTGTTATACGCCTGTGCGTGTTATACGCCGATAAATACGGTATTTTCAAAATTGTGGGGCTAGCACCATTGGCATTTCCCATCATTCAGATCTAGAAAATATGCTCTCCAGAAAGATGTTGGCCACTGCTTCAATAAAATTGGTTTAACAAAATATGCAGCGCTGTGATGATTATAAACACAAGTTACATAAACATAAAAAACATAAAAAAGTCATTCTGTGTTAAACAAATAAAAGTCCAATGTTCCCACTCAGTAAGTGCAAAATAAGGTCTCTGACCACCATAAGGATTGAAGGCTTACCAGAATTAAGTGCAGCAAACATGTCTGATAATGCCACTCATGTGGAGTATGATGAATCCTCTCCCTTTATCCTTATCCTTGGAACTCCAAAAAGAAAAAAGGAAAAAACTAACATGGTGTAATATTGTTACCACTCTGATAAATTACACCCAGGTGAGTAACACTCCATACATAAATATAAGTGATACTGCCAATCACCAGCTTTTACCCCATTGCAGTGTGCACACTCACCAAACAAAAGATCATAAGAAGCATCAAAGGTGAAAACGGAGATGTCCACAGGTTTCAATAAAATGATTTCCCCTCATATTATCTCACTTCACAGAGTAGAGCTCCATTCATATGTCCCAAAATACCAAAGGCCATAAACAAAAGATGTGCCTCATAGTGTAGTATTTATTAAAAGGACATACAATGAACAGGTAACATTACATAAAAACAATATATCATGCTGCTAGACTCACATATAAAACCGCCACATGGACCTCTGATGTGGTGGCACAACGTTCTGGCTCTGAAATCCTACCCTTAGTGATTCACATGAGAATGCATCCTCAGGGGCCTCTAACGTGTGAAACAGCGGCCATGTTTATGTAGTCCAAACAGGAAATGTAAAACATCCAACTTCCTGTCCGGGGCCATTTTCTGAAAATTGGAACATGTCATTTCCTGTCCAGTGCCATTTTGTTATAGAACGAGGAAGTGGTGTAAATACAAAGACAAACGATGCTTGGTAAGGGCTAACACCATTTTCTTGGAGACCAGAATATCAATTCCGATCCCACACTATTTAAACATATAACCAGGAAGTAAATTAAATTAAATAACTCCCTGATGTGTAATTACAGCAGTTTAAAAATACCTATATACAGACATCCCAACCTGCAAAAACTAATTTTAGGGAGGTTTCAATCAAATTTTAGGGAGGTGACGCTTTGCGCCAGTGCCGACCCCCCCCCCCCAATAAAAGCAGCCTTACCAGTGGCAATTAAATGCAGCCTGATCAGTGCCAATTAAATGCAGCTAAACCAGTGCCCATGAAATGCAGCCTTACCAGTCCCAATGAAATGCAGCCTGATCACACAGGGACTGGGCTGGTGGTCCTGGGGTCTGGCTTCTAGGGTCTGGCTGCTGGGGCCAAGGGTCTGGCTGCTGGTCCTGGGGTCTGGCTGCTGGGGCCAAGGGTCTGGCTGCTGGAGCTGGGGCCAAGGGTCTTTCTGCTGGAGCTAGGTTGCTGGTCCTGGGGTCTGGCTGCTGGGGCCAAGGGTCTGGCTGCTGGAGCTGGGCTGCTGGTCCTGGGTTCTGGCTGCTGAGGCCTGGGGTCTGGTTTCTTGGGCATTGGGTCTGGCTACTGGGGCCAAGGGTCTGGCTGCTGGTCCCTTGAGCATGGGGTCTAGATGCAATGGGGCTGGTGAGGCATCTCAGTCAGCAAATTCAGTACAGACCCCCCTCCCGCAGTACAGACCCCTCTCCCTCAGTGCAGATCCCCTTCCTGCAGTGAAGACCCCTCTTCTACAGTACAGACCCCTCTCCGGCAGTGCAGACCCCTCTCCTGCAGTACAGACCCCCCTCTTTTGGTATAGACACCTCCCCCTCAGTACAGACCCCCTATCAGTATAGACACCCCCCTCCCACAGTACAGACCCCCTCCCTCAGTGCAGACCCCACTCCCTCGGTATAGACACCTCCCCTCAGTATAGACACCCCCCTCATCAGTATAGACCCCCCAGTGCAGCCCCCCTCTATCAACATAGACCACCCTAAGTGCAGACCCCCCTCCATCAGCATAGACACCCCTAGGTGCAGACCCCCCTCCATCAGCATAGACCCCCTCAGCATAAACACCCCCCTCCATCAGTGTAGACCCCCATCCCTCAGCATAGACCCCCTAAGTGCAGACTCCCCCTCCATCAGCATAGACCCCCTTAGTGCAGACCTCCCCTCTCTACTTGTGCTAGTAGTCCCCCCTCCCATAGCGGCCCCAGCATATGTCCACATATAAGTACAGTACACTGTTCAGATCTCAGAACAGCGCGGCATTTACACAGCGGCGTATCCCTCCACGGACACCCTCATCCATCCTGTGTACATGTAGTGTGGGAGGAGCTGAAGTGCAGAGGGCTGGAGGGGCGGGATACTGAACTGAGCTGAGAGCCAGGGGAAACCTTTTGGAGAGGAAGAGACGCAATTAAGTGGGGTGTGCGGATTGTTTCATTACCGCTGCCCACAGGTGTCACCCGGGTGCGTACCGCACCCCCGCCCCTTCGTAACAACACCACTGCCTCCGCCCACCCCCTCCTTCCCTGCTGAATTAACTGGACCGAACAAAGTACCCGTGCCCATGCAGCAGCCTAAGTAGACTGGGGACAGCAGTATGGGCTATTCCCCCCTCTGCTTCAGCTCGCAGCACCTTACTGCCGCCTGTCACTCAGCCACAGATAGAGCGGCCGTACTCCATTCTGCCGCTCGGGCAGCTCTGTCTGTTGGTGGCTGAGTGACAGGCACAGCCGAGAGATTGCCCTGCACTTCGGGAGCCCACATCCAAATGCGGGAGACTTGAGATGTCTGTGTATAAAACTAATGGTGCTCTTATAGGTAAACAATGGCATAACTAAATGCCAGGATAAAATAATACTATCCGATTCAAATAAAACATTTAAAAATAAAAAAATAGCTGAGATGGACTAAATAATGTACTGTATATACAAGCATAAAAATAACATATATATATATATATATATATATATATATATATATATATATATATATATATATATATATATATATATATATATATATATATATATATAAATGATTTATTTTATTTATTTATATGTATCCTGTAAAGCCTACCCATAGTGAGATATAAAGTAACATCAAGAGAAGCATAAAGGAGAAGAAAAAGAATATACCCCTAAAACATTCTGGGGTAGATCCACAAAAAAATTACGCCGGCGTATCTACTAATACACCGGTGTAATTTCAAAATTCCCACGTCGTATCTTTGTTTTGAATCCTCAAAACAAGATACAACGGCATCTGGGTTAAATCCGACAGGCGTACGTCTTCGTACGCCGTCGGATCTAAGATGCAATTTTTCGGCGTCCGCTAGGTGGCGTTCCCGTCGTAATCCGCGTCGAGTATGCAAATTAGCTATTTCCAACGATTCACGAACGTACGACCGGCTGTCCCATTTTTTTTACGTCGTTTCCGTTCGGCTTTTTTTTTCCGGCGTATAGTTAAAGCTGCTATATGGTGGCGTACTCAATGTTAAGTATGGCCGTCGTTCCCGCATATAATTTGTTTGCGTAAGTCGTCCATGAATGGGTCTGGACGCCATTTACGTTCACGTCAAAACCAATGACTTCCTTGTGACGGCATTCGGAGCAATGCACCCTGGGAGTTTTTACGGACGGCGCATGTGCAGTTTGTTCGGCGCGGGGATGCGCTTCATTTAAATGAAACATGTCCCCTACCCGCCGTATTTGAATTCCGCGCCCTTACGCCGCGATAAATACTCTATGCCGCTGTAACTTACGGTGCAAATTCATTGAGGATTTAAAGAAAAGCAAAGTAAGTTACAGCGGTGTAGCGTATCTTACATACGCTGTGCCCTGCGCCGATGTATGTGGATCTGCCCCTCTATGTTTATGCCCATGGGGTGCATGAGATTTTAATTCATATAACTAGAATGTTTCCATTGGATATTTCTCTAACTTTGTTGCATCCCCTCCAATGGGGCTGTAACTTAGCGATGCCTACAAATTATAGATCTCTGTTATGTGTTCTATGAAAATGCATGAATAAACAGTGTTTGATGTACCCTGTTCTAATATTAAACAAAAGCCAAGGAAAAATCCTTGGAAAAATTACAAGCTCTACTTACCAACCAGCCTGTGACCAACCAGATCAACCTGTCTAACAGTATGGCCCGGATTTACGTAGAGCAGCGTATATTTGTGCGGGCGTAGCGCATCTCATATGCGCTACGCCGACGTAACATTGAGAGGCAAGAACAGTATTCACAAAGCACTCACTCCCAACGTTGCGCCGGCGTAACGTAAATAGTCCGGTGTAAGACCGCCTAATATACTATACTACTGCGACAGGCGCAAGTACGTTCGTGAATTGGCGTATCTCGGTCATTTGCATATTCGACGCGTAAATCGATGGAAGCGCCCCTTGCGGCCAGCGTAAATATGCGCACAGGCTCCGACGGATAGGAAACTTACATCGGTCGGATGGAGACACATTTCAGGAGTATCTATCATTAGGAATCAGGCGCATAGAAACAGGGGTTTAGTTGCACAAATCTGCAAATTCATACGTAATCTACAGGCCCTGGCAAGGCACCCTGTGATCTGTAGACCCTACCTCTAACTTATAAGAGACTCCACAGTGGAAGCACATGCATTCTGATGAGATAGATGAAGGCAGATGAACTGGCAAATTTGGGCTGGGAAATTTGTGCAAATAAACCCCTGTTTTTAAACGCATGCTGTTAGACAGGTTAATCTGATTGGTCACAGGCTGGTTGGTAAGTAGAGCTTGGAATTTTTCCAAGGATTTCTTCCTGGCTTTTGTTTGATCTGCATTGGCTTCCAATGCTTCTTGCTGCAAAGGCCAGTTATAGGTGAGGGCAGTGGCACATTTTTTGTATACCTGTTCCAATATTGTATATATGCTCTCTAAGGCGGTCTCTTAATCTATTCAAATTTTTTTAAAATATATTAAAGTTACTGATGGTTTCCAGTGGACATTCTAAAGATGTCAATATGCTGGTATGGTCTGGCTGTGACCGGAATGCATACCAGTAGCCCATTAAATTAAATGTGTGTGACTATGTGGAAGAGGCAATGTAGTAGCGCTGAGTACAGCTAAAAGATTGTTGCAGTAATGTAGGTGGATGGCTTTGTGCTGTAACCTGTAATATTACAATAGTCCTCTAAAGGTGGGGAACAGGAGCTGAAACCATCTTTTACCCATCTTATTAAATTTTTGCAATAGGGATTTAGTGGCTGTGTGCAGATGGCCACCATGTTGTTTAAGTCTATTGGAGCCTCACAAGTCGATTCCACCTGTCTTCCCCCAGTCTTTTTACATGCCAATCTAACTGACAAAAGTTTGGAGATACATTTGAGCGGTACTATTTTCATTGTTTTGGGCTATATTTGTAATATTGCAGGTTTGTTTTGCTTTGGTGTCTAGTAAGGTTATAAGTCAATGAATCTTAGACCTGCAGTGTATTAATGTGCTTTTACTGAACAAAAATACTATACATACAAACTTTTACAATTATAGAAAAAAAATCAATACAAGACTAGATTGGCAGATATACATACAACAAGCAAATTGCTAAAAAAGACGACTTAACCCCAGTTAGAGCAGGTTCACGATCTCCATAGACAACAAGAACCGAGGCTTATGCAGCGTACACACAGTCGTTTTTTTGTGATGAAATAAAACAACGTTTTTAATCATGAATCAAAACAACGTTTTTCAAACTTCATTTTAAAAAACGACGTTGCCTACACACCATTGTTTTTTCAAAATGCTCTAGCAAAGCGCAGTTACGTTCAGCACGTACGACGGCACTCTGTTCCATTCAAGCTCGCATCATAACTTGCTTCTGAGCATGCGCGGGTTTAAAAACGTTGTTTTAAACGTCGTTTTACCCACACACTAACATTTTAAATGACACAAAAAACAATGTTTTGAAAAACAACATAAAAAATTGAAGCATGCTCGAATTTTTTTTTTGTCGTTTTTCAGAAGACATAAAACGACGTTTTCCCCACACACGGTCATTTTAAATGACGTTTTTAAAAATGTTGTTTTTTTTCATCACAAAAAACGACCGTGTGTACACGGCATAACTCTAAAAGCTGTTGCAGAGATCTTCATTGGCGTTAAGTTGTCTTGGAGTCCCCCCCTTCAGTCTCTATTGTTGGCTTGTGTTGAAAAGTTTTACCATTGCCACATAGGTGTTGCCCCTTTTGCAATACTAGATGGCCCTATATTACCTACATTTCATAGGTAATATATGTCAGAAGGGCAAGATATTGTTAACCATTGATTAACTTGTTGATTTTAGTTACATACAATTGCATCTAAGTTCTAATTGTTTAAGGACAGCTTGTGTAATTATTACCAAGGCATTTAAGAGATGCTCACTCAAACATTCAAAAGTAACCTGATTTCTGTTTCAGACAAACCACTAAACAGATTATTCCATGTACAGTAAAGTCTGAGCATAAAAATCATAAAGCAAGACATATATTTATATCAAATGCAACACAAGGTTAGGCTCAGACATTACAGTAATGATACAAGTCCAGGCCCCAGTTAACAATTTGAGCACTCTGGCATTCAGAAGAAGGGCCCTACTTGTATAAGATAGTGTGACCTTCTGGGACTTCTGGGAAATGCCTAACCTCTGACTACCATCTTCTTAACTGAGACCCTAGCCCAGCCTTTTTAAACCAGGGTGCCTTCAGGTTTCTTCAGGGGTGCCTTGCCTAAAAATTGCCTAAAAGTTACATAAGCCACATGTTTTCATTGGGCACAATTACAACCTTCAAACCGCCGTCATCCTAACAACCTATGATGTCATCTGTTGATAAGAAGGACATTGAGCACAGCATCCTTGTTTGCCCCCTCCTTTTCCCCTTTCCATCAGCACTGATGCCACAGTAGCTCATTGAGGGAGGGAAACTGAGAGAAGAGAAACATTGGAATACTAGTTAGTACCAGTGTACAAAGGTGCATTTACTTTGGAAGAACAAATCCCCTCTAATATTGAGTGTGTGTGTGTGTGTGTGTGTGTGTGTGTGTGTGTGTGTGTGTGTGTGTGTTGCTGTGGTATGTAAAACTATTAATGACATTTTTAAGGATTTTAAAGATTTTGGAATGGGGTGCCTTATGTGCCTTACCCCTTATGTCTAAAATAAAGGTTGGGAAACACTGTGTAGACAAGCATAATCCTGCACTTTAGTTTAGTTATATTCCTTCAGACACTGTATAACAATTGTTTAAAGTAATGCTAGTATAACAACCTAAAAATCTTTATATTATTGCAATTTGTTTTTATTAATGTTCGCACAGAACAAATCAGTTATGTCCATCTGTCATTTACATGTAAATGTCAAGAGTAGAAATGTATTGCGTAAAATTCAGAAATATCCCAACAGTAGAATCACATCTACAGTGAGACTGCATTAACAGGAATTACAATCCTCGGGACATTATGTTCAGACACAGACATACATTGCATCCAAGTTATATCATGAATGCAGAATGATTCATTATGGCCTGTTAGTGAGGCACCAAAACAGGGCACATGCAAACAGATAGTTGTAACCTCCTAAATGTCTGTCAAATGCTGATGTATCATCCTCCGAGATCCAAAGTGGATCACTTTTTAGAGAACAGTAGGCACTGCCACCTGTGTGAAAAAGCCCTTACACAGCCATGGTGGCTTCAGCATATGGAGAAGGTCAGTCTGTAGAACCCTTCCACTAGCTTCCCAGTGTTTCTTTCACAATGTATATATATTATAACTGTGAAAACTACTCATACTTTTGGAGAAGTAGACCGTACTTGTGAATTAAAGGTTTACAGTTTACTATAAGTCAGTTTACATTGGCAGTCTCAGCTAGAAAAGGCTTTAACATAATTCAAACCGAATAAAGCAGTACAGACCCCGTTTTCTTATCTAATAATGGGATCTCACAATAGTTGAGAAACACTGTTCTAAGATCTTTAAACAAACTTTGTATGTTGTGTTACAAAAAATAATGGGTTTAAATGGATAGTTATCTACAATGTTCTCTATTCTCTTGTGTGCAAGTAAAGGGAATTAAAGGACTAAGAAAAGACAAATCTGTACCTAATTATAAACATCACTGAATCTCCTAGCTCTGGAAGCATCACTAGATTTAATTAAAATAATTTATTGTTTTGGTTTCCGTGAAACATTATCTAAAGTCCTGCATTAATCTGACTTCTATCGCAAAGCAAACAAAAAAACAAACATAAAGTCTTGCAGAGAATCCTTAACATTCATGAGCACATTCTGTTATAGGTTAAAAAATAACTGAAAGTGAGTGAGCTTCAACCAAATGCTCCTATTATTTTAATTGTCAGTGCTTAATTCCTGGTAACAGCCAAGACACCACTTCCTTTAATTAGTTGTTGATTGAAAGACAAATTATCTAATAAATTAAACACATTTGTGCAAATATAAGGAACATTATAGATATGGTGATATTTGCCCTCGGCTTGACGTGTCAGTCGAGACCTGACATACAGATCAGGAATAGGGCGAACAAGGACAATTCAAACAAGTTCTGCTTTTTTATCATTGACTGATCTAGTGAATACAGAATCAACAATTACATTGATTAGATAAATGAGTAATTAAGGTGAATTAGCATGTTCCAGGAAGGCTTCTTGATAAATACCAAGGACGGATGTCTGGAGTGGGTCCCATATAATTTAAAGTGATTAATGTTTCCTTGCGTGCACTCATCACAAGGTATCTCTTGGCCTTTTTCTGTCCCCAAGGTGTGAATTAATGTCTTCTCGTATCAAAGAAATGCATCTACAGGGGATGCATTGTAAACACTTTACAGCAAGAATGTCAACATTGCTCTAAGAACTCTTTACATTAAACTGATAATAATGGGCACATGTAGAGCTGTGTTTCCTTAAAATTGTGTTTGACATTTCTGCATCTTAAAATACCCAGCCTTCTATGAAATCACAGTATATCAGTAATCAATGTACCTAAAGGGAATCTGTAATGTTTTCTATATACAGTGGTTCCTTTATGTATAATGTATACGATTAAAAACTCACATCTTTATACATATCTATTATTTTTACTGCATAAATATTTAATATTTACCATTTTACAGTACAGAACTTTATAGGGCATTCTACCTTCTCTGTAAGCAGAGAAACAATGACGACAAAGTGGTGCACTGAGCTAGAGGAAGACAAGCCAGTGAGAGTGGGATAAAACAATGCAAAGGGCTATAATGAGTCCAATGATATTCTGTCTATAATATCAAAAGGGTGACAGTCATTAAAGAATTCATCCTGGGGCTACACCTTGGCTGCCAGTTTGTGAGAGTAGACGCGGCTCTGCAGAAATTCAAGTGGAGAAATTAAAGCACAACTTGTTTATTCAGGAGGTAAACAACTCGCATTTTAGAAGTCTTGAGCCTGGCATGTCATAATGATATCATCCCACTGCATCTCTGGTTGGTCATGCTGTGTCATTTAAGCCCCATACACACGGTAGGACTTTTTGACAACAAACTTCAAAATAAGCACGTTTTCAAAAAAATCCTACCGTGTGTATGCTCCATCGGACAAACATTTCACTGGGGGGAGGGGGCGAGCAGGCAAGACAGGACACTCTCTACTTTGCAGATAGAAAGAGGAGCCGTGTGTTAGTGGGTGTCCTGACACTCCTGCTCGCCCCCTCAAGAGGCTTTCTCCACATCAGGAAGAAAACCTTGCATTACGGTGTGTAGTTACAGACAGAAGAACAGGAAGTGAGGATTTCTCAGAAGAAATAAGAACATTTAAAAGCAAAATGGAAGGATGAGGTAAGTGAAAGTGGACTGCACTAAGGTAAAGGAAGCTATTTAGGGAAAACATTTTTTCCTTTTCAACCCCTTTAAGTCTACTTTTTTTTTATATAGTCTTAGTACCATGGATCTACACTTTTTACTTGTATAACTGAAATAAGGATGGTTTGATGCAATGAGATACCATTGCGTGTTTGCTCCACTAAGGATATATGATTTATGCAATCTTAACCACTTAAGGACCACCTAACGCCGATACACATTGGCAGAATGGCACAGCTGGGCACAGGCACATACAGGTATGTTGCCCTTTAAGAGCCCAGCTGTGGGTCACGCGCGCCGCCTCCAGCACGCTCATGACGCGGTCCGAAGCTCTGTGACTGCGCCCGCGGGACCCAATCGCCGCTGGTGTCCCGCGATCGGGTCACAGGAGCTGAAGAACGGGGAGAGGTGAGTGTAAACACACCTTCCCCATTCTTCTCTGTGGCAGTGTCAGTGATAGTCTGTTCCCTGATATAGGGAACGACGATCAGTGACTTTACACGTCCAGCCACGCCCCCTATAGTAAGAATCACTCCCTTAAGGTATACTTAACCCCTTAGCGCCCCCTAGTGGTTAACCCCTTCACTGCCATTACAAAATTACAATGGTCACAAAAATGTGTCAAAAGTGTCCGACGTGTCCGCCATAATGTCGCAGTCACGAAAAAAATAACTGATCGCCGCCATTACTAGTAAAAAAAAATATTAATAAAAATGCCATAAAACTATCACTTATTTTGTAAACGCTATAACTTTTGCGCAAACCAATCAATAAATGCTTATTGAGATTTTTTTACCAAAAAATAAGTAGAAGAATATGTATCGGCCTAAACTGAGGAAAAAAAAATTATATATTTTTTGGAGATATTTACTATAGCAAAAAGTAAAAAATATAGATTTTTTTTCAAAATTGTCGCTCTATTTTTGTTTATAGCGCAAAAAAAAAAAAACCGCAGAGGTGATCAAATACCACCAAAAGAAAGCTCTATTTGTGGGGAAAAAAAGGACGCCAATTTTGTTTGGGCACCACGTCGCACGACCGCGCAATTGTCAGTTAAAGCGACGCAGTGCCGAATCGCAAAAAGGGGCAAGGTCCTTAACCTGCATATTGGTCCGGGTCTTAAGTGGTTAAGATGCAATCAAATAAAAGCATAATTATTTATTATCAACTATACCATTGTGGGACTGTCTGCTTTCTGGACAGGACATACGGTCATGTCTAAATTTGGTTAAAGACATCACCCAATGATGGTGGCTTCACATGTGGACTCTCTGATCAGAAGTGCATTCTTTGATCAAAAGTGCCGGAGTTAAAAACCAGGAGTTGGCTATTATCTGCTTCTGCTTGCAGATTTTTTTTCCCCTCTTTTTCTCTGACACTTTTTAAACAGCTTTTTTTCTTTTTCCTTTCTGCTTACTAAGGGGAGGGTTTAATTGTTCACAGGTTTGTGTTTGTTCACAGGTCTTCACAGGTGAGTATAAAGTGGCTGTACAAGCTCCCAGAGGAGCTGTCTCCCAATGATGGTGGCTTCACATGTGGACTCTCTGATCAGAAGTGCATTCTTTGATCAAAAGTGCCGGAGTTAAAAATCAGGAGTTTGAAACAGGAGGTAAGACAGGAGTCTTCATTATTTTTTTTCAATCACTGATCCAGAACAAGCTTGCAGCTAATAAAGTTGGAACTCTTGCTATATAGATTCAGCGGTGCAGCAGACGCTCTCATCTTAGTCTGCTCACCCCAGGGACAGTGAGAGCAGGACGCTCTCAAACGAGTCGGCTCTCCCCAGGGATAGTGCAGCCAGGCAGGGTCCTCCCAGCTCTCAGGTGCTGCAGACACAGCTCAAAAAAACAGGACTAAGACCCCCCCCCCACACCCCCCTGGCCAATTGATCCAGGGTTGCACCGATCGCCGTTAAGGGGTCAGGAAGGAATTTTTTCCCCCGATCGCTGCAGATTGGCACAGCACGCCTGGGGTTTTTCGCCTTCCTCTGGACCAATCGGGGAGAGAAGACTCAACGAGTGACGGCTCACTTGGACAGTCTTCCACCCATCACGTCCGGCGTCTCGCGGCTCTTCCTGCATCCGCGCCAGACCAGGCCTCATTCGCGGCCGCCGCAATTAGGAAAGACTGACGACAATGTGACTGGCGACAATGGCTAATCTGCGATACTCTGCGGACTCTATTCGGGGTCTGAGACAATTCGCAACAGCATTACCAGCCGTCACCAAAAAGGCCTTAAAAATAGAGCAACTTTTGAGATTCGATCGACGATCGACCATCAAAAATGTAAACTATTTAACCCAGCTCAAGCACATATCATGTGCTTTGATCAACACAAGATCGGCAGTAAAACACCGATTAGAAATCCACGATTTCTTACTACAAAACGATCTAGACTGCCTCTTTATTACAGAAAGCTGGCTCTCAGACGACTGCAACACCATTCTCGGAGAATTGGTGCCAGAAAACTATCGCATTATAACGGAAAACAGAATAGGGCAAAGAGGAGGAGGCCTGGCGGTGATCCACAAGAATCACATTACAATCACTAAGCCAGCCCTTCAAAATCCTCTTCCTTTCATGGAAACCCTTACTCTTCAACTTCAAACTTCCCCCCAGGAGACTGTTCACATTCTCCTCTGCTATAGACCACCTGGGCCAAAATCGCAGTTTTTGCCATCTTTAACGGAGTTTATATCCACTTATACCCTTAACAGCAAACACCTTTTGCTGCTCGGGGACTTTAATCTGTGGGCCAACTCCGCACAGGATCCCATTGCGGACGCCTGCATCGATCACCTGGAGGGATTAGGGCTACAGCAACTTATATGCGGGCCAACACATGCTTCAGGTCACACACTCGACCTAATTTTCAGACAAAATCTGAAAATAAGCATTTTAGAAAATGAACCATTGCCATGGACAGACCACCATGCAATCAATTTCATAATCTCCAAAATTCCCCCAGTGATAAAAGCACCCAAGCCGGTGACAATACACTGGGCTAGATCTCAGAAGAAGCTCCATTCGGAACTCTTTAAATCTACCTTGGGAAACAGAATCAAAACAATCCATCCACATCAAACAGCCGCAGATACACTGGATGCCATAAACGCAGCCCTGCTACAGTCAGCCGATTTAGTAGCACCGAAACGCAAAGCCTGCATCCGAAAAAGAAAGTCTGGCTGGTTCAACAACCAGCTGTCGCTCCTGAAGCAAGAGCGCAGAAGGGCGGAAGCCACCTGGAAAAGAAGCCCTGCAGAGGATAACCTCATCATCTACAAGGCAATAACAACACGATATCATAAAGAAATCTTCAAAGCCAAGAAACATCATTTTTCTATGGCGATTAACAGCGCCCTAAACCGCCCCCGCGAACTCTTCAAGATGGTCACCCAGACCATGAATCCAGGATGTCTTGAAGTCCCCAACTCAGACACCCAAGAGTTCTGTAATGAACTATCGGATTTCTTCATCAACAAAATTGAAAGAATCCGGGAAAGCATCTTGCAAAACAATACCCCCCTCAACCCCACCGTCAATCAACCACAAAACACCCACAGAAACGCTCTACAATCAACAAAGTTTACTCTGGAACCGATCTCCATCGATACCACAAAAAAAATCATTGGTGCTTTGCGGAACAGCACATCGCCCGATGATATCATCCCCACCAAACTGCTGAAGGAATGTGCCGACATCCTGGCACCACCCATCACACAGCTTATAAACCAGTCATTTAAGGAAGGCACAGTGCCATCCCTGTTGAAAGAGGGCACAATCCAGCCCATCTTGAAAAAACCTAACCTGGATCCTAAATGTTCTCTCCAAGATAATGGAGAAAGTAGTGGTACAACAGCTGCAACAGCATCTAGATACCCACAATCTACTGGATCCATTACAATCAGGCTTCCGTCCCGGACACGGGACAGAAACGGCCTTACTCAAAATATGGGACGATGCCCTCGAGGCCGCAGACGAAGGAGAATCTTGTCTCCTGGTTCTGCTGGACCTAAGCGCACGGTAGACCACAAACTGTTACTGATGCGACTAGCCAAGCTAGCAGAAGTCGCAGAAGGTGATTTACCATGGTTTTCTTCCTTTCTTGAAAACCGATCACAAACAGTTAAATTGGGTTCTTTCACGTCGGAAAAGCGCACGGTGTCATGTGGAGTCCCCCAAGGATCCCCCCTGTCACCGGTGCTTTTCAACATCTATCTTCGCCCTCTCTTTGATATTATCAGTAGCCAAGAACTACTCTATAACTCTTATGCAGACGATACGCAACTGTATTTTCGCATCTGCAACAAAAAGGATCATCATCCCAGTTTAGAGAAATGTCTCTCTTTGATAGAAAACTGGATGACAAAGAGTTATCTTAAACTCAACAGTTCAAAAACAGAACTCCTTATGTTTCACGCCAGCCGAAAGAGTCAACTGGCAACAACCTGGACACCCCCGCCCATTCTGGGCCAAATCATCACCCCTAGCTCCAAAGTCAAAAGTCTCGGGGTCATCTTCGACACCTTCATGACAATGGACGCACAAATAGGGTCAGTAGTCAGCGGAGCGCACCATCTGTTGCGCCTATTACGCAGACTTATTCCATTTATCCCCAAAGAAGACGTAGCAGTCGTGGTGGGAACAATCGTGAATTCCAGACTGGACTATGCTAACGCCCTGTACCTCGGACTCCCAAAGTACCAAATCTCCCGTCTGCAAGTCGTTCAGAATACGGCCGCCAGACTGGTGACTGGGAAAAAAAAATGGGAATCAATCTCACCTTCGTTGAGAACCCTTCACTGGCTGCCAGTAAAAGACAGAATTGCATTTAAAGCACTCTGCCTGACACATAAGTGCATCCATGGGAAGGCTCCGCAATATCTTTGCGACAAGATAGAACCTCACAATTCGAATCGCGTTCTGCGATCCACCGACCAAAATCTGGTCAGGGTACCAAAAACCAAATACAAGTCCAAAGGAGAAAGAAGGTTTGCTTTTCAGGGTCCTAGACTATGGAACGCTTTACCAACCAGCATTCGGTTGGAGGAAAACCACCTGACTTTCAGAAGACAGATCAAAACTCTGCTCTTTTGATGTCATGAGACACGAACAACTAGCGCCCAGAAGCGATTAAGTTCGCATGCGCCACGCTTTATAAGTTTTTCATTCATTCATTCACCCAGGATCCCCAGCATCTTTGTTTAGATTCAGCAGCTGGCTGGAGATCTTTCATGCAATGAGTGTAGCAGCTTTTGTGGTTCCTGGGAAAAAAGTAAGATTACATTAATGTATAATAGCACACCATGCCAAAAATGATCTGAATAATAAATAACATAAATAAAAATAAATAAGCTCAGCAAGATTCTCCAATTTGCTGTTCTGTAGGAAGCAGAACTCCTGCTGACTGAACAAATTCATGTATTCAATTGCATATTCACCTGTTCACTATTCTATTCACTTATATATGAAAGTGGTTGTAAAGCCTTGGGGACAGGTTACACCTACAGGTAAGCCTAGATTGAGGCTTACCTGTAGGTGTTTGCAATATCTCCGAGACCTACACGGTCTCTGAGATATTTGAAATTTCCCGAGCAACGCCTTCTTCTGCGCATGCGCCATCTTGTAGGGCACGCTGTGCTGTTTCAAGCCGGGGTCATGCCGTTAAAGACTGCTCCCACACGCATGTGACTCTGGCCAGTGTTTGGAGTTTGGAGTTTGTGGCCCCCGGAAGAGGGGTGAAGATGGACGCTCGCTGCCATGGAGGAAGACGGCTACATCGCAGGCTTCTACTGCAGGTAAGTGTCACATGATGGGCTACTATGCGATGCATAGTAGCCCATTATGCTTCACCTTTGCAGGGAGACATTAAGGAACTAAACCCCATCATGGTTTACTTCCTCTTAAAGTCGGTCCATGCTAACCTGAGCCCTTTATAGACAGTTTGACATTTTCTGTATTCTACTTTAGTAGATACATTTGTTTATTATTCAGTTGAATTTTTGAAAAATGTATTTATATACTGTTTGTATAATTTTGAAATGTTTTCAAAACGTAGATTAACCATTTGCTTACTGTGTACTTAACCCCCCTTCCTGCCCAGACCACACTTTGAATGACATTTTTCTCTTTCATTGATGTGCGCTGATAGGCTGCACTTATGGCCACTGATAGGCTGCACTGGTGGGCACTGATAGGTGGTACTGATGGGCACTGAAGAGCACCGATAGGTGACACTGATGATCACTGATGGGTGGCACTGATGGGCACTGGTAGGCACTTGTAGGTGACACTGATGGGCAGCACTGATCGGTGGCACCGATAAGGAGGCACTGCTAGGCATTGATTGGAAGCACTGGTGGGCAACGGTAGGTAGCACTGTTAGTACTGGTAAGTTGTACTGCTGACACTGGTAAGTGGCACTGGTGGGTACTGATAGGTGACACAGGCAGCTTATGCACGGGAGGACATCATATGATGGCCTGTCGGCAATTAAAGCCTGTGCTGTAGCCGTCATTCGGCTATAGCACAGGCGGGAGGAGGTTAAACACTCTACCATATGTATCGGTCTATTTTTTAAGGAAGAGCATTGACAGAGAGGGGAGAGAGGAACCAGACATGACACCCGTTTGTTTACAAGTGATCGCTCTGTCATTTGACGGAGCAATCGTGTAGTAAATGGCCGCTGTCAGCGCCCATTTACCGTAAAAACCGGGATCCCAGGGGCATGTGGGAGCGCAATTCTGGGAGGACGTCATAGTACACCCTCCCAGATTTATTGAGCCGCACTGTAGCCTTCATTCGGCTATAGCTCGGTTGTTAAGTTGTTAAGGAAAGAATAACAGCACAGTGCTTATGCTGTGCAATTCTTCTCTTCCTATCTTGTAATACACCTCTGCTGACCACGATAATCATGGCTGCTGAGCCCAGACTAGCGTGGTTTATGTGCCTTCTTCATCGGCAGCCCTGCTCCCTCCTCTGACAGTCTCTCCCCTCTCCCTCCCTGTCATCATGAGATCACTTTCCTCCCTGCCCCTCCCACCTCTATTCAGCTGCATAATGCAGCACATAGGAAAGGAATCCCATGCAGATCACATAATTCCCTGTGCTGGCCAGCCTCGTTCTATGGAGAGAAGCAGGAGGGACAGAGATTACCCTGTGACTAGGGTTGCCAACTCATCCCTTTAAAACAGAACACATATTAACTACACAGGTTCTGTGGCTGATTAAGGAGGTAATTAAACTCACTTGGTGCCTTATTTGCATTAAATTAGCCTCAGAACCTGTGTAATTAATATGTGTTCTGTTTTAAAGGGATGAGTTGGCAACCCTACCTGTGACATCAGCTGGTCAGCAGAGGGGAATCTTGGCCCTTCCCACTTCTCTGCAAAGATTGAGACTGGCCAGTACATGGGGATCGTGTGACCACACAGCAGCATGGTCAGAAAAGGTGTTTGCCCTGTTCATTTCGAGCAAACACTTACACTTTCATTAATGGCAGCCTATCTGCATGGGATACATGTAAAGTCACTTTAGTGAAGCTGAAGAGAACCTCTAGCCAGGGTAAAGACAATCAAGCATTTACATATTTTTAACAAGCTTTAAAACAAGCCCTCACTGACCTCTATCTGCAGGCATTGTGAAGGAATTAAGTGTAGCGCTAAATATATGTGAAAAGATAAATATAGTGAATCTATATAAATGACATGTAATGATAAATGCAAATATTGATCCACAATTGAGTATAAACCAAAATGATAAAGTCTCTCAAGTGTGAAAAGAATGACAACAGTTCAAAAAATTAGTGAGTGAATCAATCAATCAGGTGACTTGTCTTCGCAGGCATGAAGTGAAGTGAATCCACCACCAAAATGAATGGAGGCTTACCGGAATCAGTGGACCCAAAATAGGCTTATACCTAATGGGTCATACAGGCTTTTAAGTGATGTATCCCACTCCTAAGGAATCATATGTGACAAACACGGATAAGAAATCCAATGCAGGCAATAGTTGAACCAGAGAGAGGATTTGACCATAGGTCAGCTTTAGAAGTTAGGGACTTGGATCCATATGAGTGGCTCAAAATCACAGCTCAAGGAAAGGAATAAAGGAAAAAAGCAAAGATGCACATAGTGTAAATCCGATTTAAAAAAGTTTACTTGACAGTAAATAAATTGGTTACACTCAAATTTTCAGCAGTAACATCAGGCATAAAAACAAAAAGCAGTAGTGTCAGCAGTTTCCCGACGCGTTTCGATCCATTAGATCATCATCTGGGGTGTTCTAATGGATTGAAACGCGTCGGAGAATTGATCTATTTTGCGGTGTTGGCTGCAATTTGTATGTTCACAAGAGTAGCGCGGTGTTATGTATACTATTTGTATAATCTTTTTACACGATTGTGGAGGAATTGATCCTTAACTTATATAGAAATATTGGAGTTGTTCAAGTCATGCTCATAGCAGCTCAAATTGCTCTGCTCCGCTACCCAGATTTTTCTCTCTTAATGTTTCAAATCAGAGCCTATTGCCATCGTTAGGAGCGTCCCAATCGGTGCAACACCGGCTTTGCGGCGCCGCACTGATTTCCAAAAGTAGTTCCTGCACTACTTTTGGTGATGTCTTTCAAGTCTCCCCCTGCAACCTGATTGGTTATGCACAGCTGTACCAGATTCGGTGTGAAATAGTCTATCAGAAAGGCCTAGACTGTCCAAGTGTCAAAGAATATTGAAACAAAAAAGAAAAATTGGACGGGACTTTTGGAGGACACTTTGAATTAAAACAATGGCATTAGATTAAAAGAGTTTTATTGATACAAACATTAAAAATCATAACAAAAATTGCAGCATGATGCATACAACAAAGTAAGCAATACGTGTAAAGGCTGGCCGAAGGCTAGCCTGTGTTTGTGGGAGGAGTCTGCTGAGTACTTAAGCCTCCTCCCACGCAGAGTCCTGTGTTGGCGCCATTTCAGGTTTCCCATCCACCCGTTCCCTCAGATTTCATAAACACTATTTCTCTTTGTACATTTTCTTATTTTCACATTCAGGGTATGCCCTCTTCTCAGGCATACCGACCAGCTAGGCCAAGGCACACCTCAGGCCTTGGTTGTTAGGGTTATCACAGTTCATACTCGAAGACTCTGACTACAAATGTCAAATTGAAGAATTGCACATGCTATCATTTCTCAAAATACTACTGCAACACAACAATAACCCTACACCTCTCAACTGAAACAGTCTTCTTTAGGAAGTTCTTTGTTGAGGTGTAAATTGAATGGACCCTAAAAGACAAATGTCAATCAGAGACACATTCTGGAAAATCATGTTCAAAATATACATCAAACATTAAAAATATGAATATACACTGCTCCAAAAAAATTAAAGGAACATTTTGAAAACATATTAGATCTCAATGGGCAAAAATCTCATGCTGGATATCTATACTGATAGGTACTGGGAAATGTGTTAGGAATGAAAGGATGGCACATCTTTTGATGTAATGAAAATTATCCAACTACAGAGGGCTGATTTCAAGACATCCGAAAAACAAACTGAAAAAATTATGCAGCAAGCTAGTACATTTTGCTGGAATTTCATTGCAACAAATCAAAATGGTCCCTCAGTAGTTTGTATGGCCCCCAAGTGCTTGTATGCATGCCTGACAACATCAGGGCATGCTCCTAATGAGACAACGGATGGTGTCCTGGCGTATTTCCTCCCAGATCTGGACCAGAGCTTCACTGGGCTCCTGAACAGACTGAGGTGCAACCTGGCAGGCAACGGATGGACCGAAACATAATGTCCCAGAGGTGTTCTTTTGGATTTAGGCCAGGTGAGCATTAAAACCATTCAATGGTATCAATTTATTATTCCTCCAGGAACTGGCTACATGCTCTCACCACATGAGGCCAGGCATTGTCGTGCACCAGGAGGAACCCAGGACCCACTGGCACCAGCGTAGGGTCTGACAATGGGTCCAAGGATTTCATCCCAATACCTAATGGCAGTCAGGGTGCCATTGTGTAGCCTGTAGAGGTCTGTGCGTCATTCCATGGATATGCCTCCCCATAAAGTTATCCGCGGCTTCTCCAGACCCTTTCACATCATCTGTGAAAAGCATTGGGCACCAGTGGAGGACCTGCCAATTCTGGTGTTCAATGGAAAATGCCAATCGAGCTCCACAGTGTCCGGCAGTGAGCACAGAGCACCACTAGAGGAGGTCGGGCCCTCAGGCCACCCCCATGAAGTCTGTTTCTGATTGTTGGTCAGAGACATTCACACCAGTGGCCTGCTGGAGGTCATTTTGTAGGGCTCTGGAAGTGCTCACCATGTTCCTCCTTGCACAAAGGAGCAGATACCGGTCCTGCTGATGGGTTAAGGACCTTCTACGGCTCTGTCCAGCTCTCCTAGAGTAACTGCTTGTCTCTTGGAATCTCCGCCATGCTCTTGAGACTCAGCAAACCTTCTGGCAATGACACGTATTGATGTGTCATTCTGGGGGAGTTAGACTGCCTGTGCAACCTTTATAGGGTCCAAGTATCGCCTCGTGCTACCTGTAGTGACACTGACCCCTAGCCAAATGCAAAACTAGTGAAAAACAGTCAGAAAAGATGAGTAGTGGGAAAAAAAATGTCAGACACCTCCACCTGAAAAAACAATCCTGTTCTGGAGGTCGTCTCATTGTTGGCCATCTAGTGCACCTGTTAATTTCATTAACAGCAAAGCAGCTGAAACTGATTAACAACCCCCTCTGTATACACCCCTCCCCCTCTGCTACTTAACTGACCAGATCAATATCCCAGGGGTTCTGATTCAAAAGTGTTCCTTTAATTTTTTGAGCAGTGTATATATATATATATATATATATGTATATATATATATATATATATATATATATGTATATATATATATATATATATATATATATATATATATACTGTATATATAAATATGTGTATATTAGACTGCCTGCACTGTGTGTGATATATATATAATGTTTAATATTAAACTGCTTGAATGCCATTAACCGGCCTCTAGCTAAAGTTTCCTCAATCATAACACTATATACGGCTGTTGTGTAAGCAGCCTTATATAGTGTGGGGCGTGGACTTAGATTCCTGAGCCATGATTGGCTAAAGGCACCCTGCCTTCAGCCAATCATGGCTCTCACAGCTAAGCATGCTGTGATTGGCCAAAGCATGCAGGTCAGGTGCATGCTTTGGCCAATCAGCAGCAGTCAATGCACTGCAAGCTCCCAGTGCATTATGGGGCGTTCCGCGGCACTCAAATTTGCCGTTTTGGTTAAGTTGCAATCAAGCTAACTCCTGATGTTCCAGTCAAACTTACATTCGACTGGAACATCTGGACCATAGCCATTATAACTTATTTTTGTAAGGCTGATTTGCTATTTTCACTGCACTCTTGCATAATCTTGATTTTAAGATTGTCTGCAATTAAACAATTGAATACACATGAGAAATATGCAAGGACATACAAATTTCAATATAAAGGGCATGCAGGTGTGGTTAAGTTTGCCACCTCATACCTTTAAACCCGAATACATATTAATTACGCAGGTTCTGCGACTAATTAAGGTGGTAATTAATTCACTTTGTGCTTTACCTGCATTAAATTAGCCTCAGAACCTGTGTAATTATTATGTGTTTGGTTTTAAAGGGATGAGGTGGCAACCCTAGATATGGTACCGTTTCTAACGGGAATACTGTATATGAAAGCACATATGTTTTAGTTAACAATGTCCTTTAGACACATTTATTGCATGCAGACAGTACTTGAGTGTCATTTAAACTATCTTTTTCATCTGCATAGACCGCATTGATTTCTGGTAGTAATTGTTTTCTAACTGGCCCACAGCTGTTTACCCATCCAAGATAATTACTCCAAAGAAAGGTGAAGAAATCTATTATTAAGAACCACTAATTGACCAAGAAAAATCAATAGAGAGGTTACAATGATTAGATGAAGGATAAAAGGAAGCCAAGGTGAAGTTGCAAGCCCAAGGTTCTATTACTTTAATAACTTGCTTCATAAATGTGACACATATGATCATTACAGGATAATCCTGTTTGTAGTCTGCCCCTCAACATTCAGGGATGTTATATCTGTCTGTATACTAAAATCTTTTTTGGCTTGATGGCCACATACTTATGTATTTGTGCTTGTATGATTGCTAGGGATGGGCGAACGGTTCGGCCCGAGCATAAGTTGGGCCAAACTTTGGGCCGAACAATATGCTATGGGACACTAACATGAAAAATCAAAAGTGCTAATTTTAAAGGCTTATATGCATGGTATTGTCATAAAAGTGTTTGGGGACCTGGGTCCTGCCCCAGGGGAAACGTATCATTGCAAAAAAAAAAACCTGCACCAAAATATATCCATACCAGACCCTTATTCGAGCACACAACCTGGCAGGCCGTAGGAAAATAGGGGGGGGACGGGAGAGCACCCCGCCTCCTGAACCTTACCAGGCCACATGCCCTCAACATGGGGAGGATGTCCCCATGTTGATTGGGACAAGGGCCTTATCCCCACAGCCCTTATTGGAATCTGGAAGCTCCCTTTAACAAAGGGGGACCCCCAGATCCCGGCCTCCCTATGTAATTGGTAACGGGGGTACATTAATAATAAAAAAAATTCCACCGTTATAATCCTTCCATGACCCGATGATACACGCCTCCTTCTGCCTCCATGGGAGACGCCTGCCAAATGATGCGAGACCCGCCATGACAGCTCTTAAAATAGCCGCGGAAGGATTACATCGCTGGAATTTTATTTTTATTTTTTAATAAAGGTCACAAGCTGTGTGTGTATATTTTATGTTTTTAAGTCACTTTTTTGGGTGAAATGGTAGGGGTACCCCATTACCATTCACACGGGGGGGCGGGATCTGGGGGTCCACTTGTTAAAGGGGATTGCAGATTCCAATAAGCCCCCTGCCTGCAGACCCCCACAACCACCGGGCAAGGGGCCCTTGTCTCCATCAACATGGGACATCCTCCCCATGTTGAGGGCATGTGCCTGGTACGGTTCAGGAGGGGGGGTACAAGAGAGCTCTTTTTCTGGGGCCCTGCCAGGTTGCGTGCTCGGATAAGGGTCTGGTATGGATTTTTGAGGGGAACCCCATGCCATTTTTTTTTATTTTGGCGCGGGGTTCCCCTTAAAATCCATACCAGACCTGAAGGGTCTGGTATAGATTTTGAGGGGGACCCCTATGCCATTTAAATAAAAACTGGAGCACGATTCCCCTTAAAAAGCCAGGTTGCATGCTCGGATAAGGGTCTGGTATGGACTTTTGAGGGGCCCCGCGCATTTTTTTTATTTTGGTTCAGGGTTCCCCTTAATATTCATACCAGACTCAAAGGGCCCGAGGGCTGTCACACTGGAGTGGTGCGCTAGCAGGACTGCTTCAACTTTACTTTTGTTAAGAAAAAAATATTCCTCTCTGGGTTATCTATGTACATTACAAATATTTTAACAAACTTTGTTGCAGATTCCTACTTTTTGTTATTCTGAAGACATAACTGTGTATTTGTGTCCATGTGGAAATTGTATCTAATAGGAGTTGTTTCATAATTATAAATCAGCTACTGCACCTGCAGGGCTCTAATTTGTAAAATTCTGCAGATGTGATTTCCTATTGGGAATATCTCACCAAAAATTACATTGTTGTTGCAGGAGATGCCTGAAATTTAATTTGTATCTTAGTGCAGACTTCTGGGAAAATTGGTGAGCCAATCACACAAGCAAGACATTATATTTTTGGGGGGTGTTCTGTACACATTTTGTGTACAGAACACATCCAGGTAGCCATATTGCAATACATTTTACAGAGAGCTGCAGATTGAAAAGGAAAGGGTTATTTTTAATAATATTCAATTACAATATGTCTTGAGTTACAATTGTATATGCTATATTTTTTTTTATTTGCCATTTTTTATCCCCCAAAAGTGGAGTTACCCTTTAAGCTTTTTTTTTGCAAATTGATTATTTTGAAAAGAAAAAGGCAGCCAGCACTCTGCAGGCAGAAAATGTACACCGTAAGAAAGCAAAATGTTAGTGGTTGTAAAGGCATTATATACATTATACATTATATACATCAAGGCAAAAATACTTCGGTGTGCAGCCCCCCCACCCCATCAGCCCCCCTTATACTTGAGCTCCATCTAAATCCAGCGATGCTGCACAAGAGACTCATCTGTCCAGGTCTCTCCCTCCTCATTGGCTGAGAAAGCAGCAAAGTGCCATTGGCTCCCAGTGCTGTCAATCAAAGTTAGTGAGCCAATGAGGAGAGAGAGGGGGCACAGTCGGGTCGCGGCTCCGTGTCTGAGTGGACACAGGGAGCTGCACCTCAGCTCAGGGTTTGACCCGAGAAGAGGATGATTCGGGCTGTTCTGTGCAAAACCAAGTCACAGAGCAGGTAAACAGTATAACATCATCTTTTTTTTAGAAAGCATTGTTTTTGTTTCCATGGAGCATAGGAGTATCCTACCTATTTTCTTCTATTTTATATTAAATATCTGAGTTTTATTTATTGTCTATAATTGAAGTAGCTGCAATTGTTTTGATTCAGTGATTTTTTTACTCACTAGCCTGAGAGCAGAAGGAACCAATGAGTGCTGCAGGAAACACAGGGGATTGACACTCAGAAGTGTTGGTTTCTGAGGAAACTTAGACAAGGAAGTCTCTACAATGAAGGACTCTTCAGTGTGGTGGGCCCCCAGGGGAGGTATTCACTTCCTTCTTTTGAGGCGTGGCTTTTATTGAGACTTTAGACTTTGTCACATGGGTCACTTAAAGCAGGGGTCTCCAGACTTTCGAAAGAAATTGCCAGTTTACTGTGCTACAAATTTTTAGGGGGCCAGACTGTGCCCAGTGGAAGTAAACAATGACCAATCAGTGCCTCAAGGGACAGATAAAGCCAATCAAAGGGCCACAGTTAGAGACCACTGCTTTAAAGTGTTGAAAGGATGATTTTTACTCTTCTTTTAGATTCCTTTAGAAGGATTTTAGTCGCTTTCTGACCTGGGACAATTGTTTCACCAGGAGGAAATTATGGTAAATTCCCAACAGCAAGTTTAGTAGAGTGAGAGAAAGCTACAACCCCTGCCACCTTTTTAATAATGTTTGTGTTCCTGTAGAAGTTTACTAATTTCCTGTCTGGTAAAACCTTTGTCACTTGAACAGAAAGTAAGGGAAAATCTCTGAAGTTAAAAGCAAAATGTATCCACTAATTGGTGGGCATTAGGAATGCAACCAATATGACTGAATGGGGCCATGGCATACTTTTTTTAGTGGTTAAAACAGGCGGTGTGGAGGTGACATAATGTCTCACTCGCCACCTGTCAAATGCCCTCTGAAAGCCTTCCAAAGCAGATTGCTTTTGGATAGCAATATAAGTGTATACATGACATACTGAAGAAATATTGTGTTTGTAGTAGACGTATTCTTTTACTTGTAGCACCTCCTAGCGTTGCTAGAGTACTAATGTTAGGATTTTTTGGTAATGTAGGTAAACTCAGGCTTGGCTGGCAGCCAATGAGGTCTTGTGAGTGTTACAGTCAGAGTCCTCTTTTTATGCTAGACCAAAGCACTATGGGAACATCCAACTTCTTTTGCGATTACCTTTTGAGCTTTCCTCTTATGGAGGGTGTCACTGATGGTTTTCTGCACAACTGTCAGGTCAGCAGTCTTTGCCATGATTGTGATTCCTACTGAACCAGACTGAGAGACCATTTAAAGGCTCAGGAACCCTCTGCAGGTGTATGGCTTAATTACAGTGGACACTTTGAGCCTAGAATATTGCACCTTTTCACAATATTCAAATTTTCTGAGATTGTGGATTTGGGGTTTTCATGAGCTGTGAGCCATAATCATTACAATTATGACAACTATCTTGCTTTGCATGTACGAGTCCTATCTCATATATTAGTTTCACCTTTTAAGTTTGCATTAGTGAAATAAATAACTTTTGCACGATTTCTATTTTTTTGAGTTTCACCTTGTATACTGGATGTATATAGTTGAGTCCCTAAAGATTTCCTTGTTGATCAAGTGGGCATCCAATAATAACCCTTTCCCCATCCAAATTGAATCCCCTAAATAAAAAAACAAAACAAAGCTGCAAGGACTGATTTTTGTCTCTGGAGTGAGTGGAAAATTATGCGCCTGGCTGTGCAGGGTGGGAGATACCCAAATTCACCAGCGGCCCTTGCGTGGGTAGCGCTACATACTTTTAAAATTCAGTGGACTGCACTGGATCAAGATAATGGCTACTTTAGAAAAATAATAAATGAGCATATGTATAATGTTTTACAACATGAATGTAGCTGGAAATAGCATTTAATTAGGAGATTAAAACTTTTACCTATACATTAAAATGTACTTATAGTCACTTTGCAGGTAACAAATACAATGCTAATAATCATAGTAATAATAATAATGGCTTTGACATGATGAAATGCATATTTATAAGGCTTTAAGGCCATTGGGATTAAAATAAATGATAGACCCAGACCTATTCATCTCATGTGATTCTTACAACTACAAGAGTAATGGGACCAGTGACCTTCATAGAGCAAAATATATCAGCCTTGTGGTGTTCATCAAGTAAGCCACATAATATAATACCAAAAAGAAACTGTAATGATTTATTTATTTAAATTAACACATTTTAGGCAAATGTTTTTTTAATATACTGTATATAGTCTTTCTTTTTACAAGTAACATGTAATACATGCCAAAAAATTCCATGAACTATGGGTTATCTAAAGGAACAGTAGGCCTCGTACACACGGTACAATAATCAGAAAGTGTGAAGATGAGTCGTCTGCAGATTTTCGAATCGTTAGTATGGTGCATTCGACAGACGATTTGACTTTTACATCAGACAAAAAGCTTGATGTGCAGACTATAAAATGTTTGTCTGAGTGAACTTAACGTCTGATTTTTGGATGGTCAGTACAGAAATCCCATCACACAAAAAGTCAAAAGTTAAACACGCATACTCGGAATCAAGGAACGACTGGGAAGAGTTTGGTCTTGTAAACTACTGTTCGTAATCTAATATTAACATTCGTGATGCGGCAATTGATGAAATGTCAAAATTCTCATCTTTCTTAACCACTTGCTTACTGGGCACATATACCCCTTCGTGCCCAGGCCTAATTTCAGCTTCCGGCACTGCGTCGCTTTAACTGACAATTGCGCGGTCGTGCGACGTGGCTCCCAAACAAAAATTGGCGTCCTTTTTTCCCCACAAATAGAGCTTTATTTTGGTGGCATTTGATCACCTCTGCGGTTTTTATTTTTTTGCGCTATAAACAAAAAAGAGCGACAATTTTAAAAAATATATATATTTTTTACTTGTTGCTATAATAAATATCCAATTTTTGGAAAAAAAAACTATTTTTTTCTCAGTTAAGGCCGATACATATTTTTCGACGTATTTTTGTAAAAAAAAAAAAAAATCACAATAAGCGACTGGTTTGCGCAAAAGTTATAGTGCCTACAAAATGGGGGATAGATTTATGTTTTTTTTTTTTTTTTTACTTGTAATGGCGGCGATTTGCTATTTTTTTGTCAGTGTTGCGATATATTGCGGCGGACGTATCGGACACTTTTGACACAATTTTGGGACCATTCACATTTATACAGCGATCAGTGCTATAAAAATGCACTAATTACTGTATAAATGTGACTGGCAGTGAAGGGGTTAACACTAGGGGGTGAGGAAGGGTTAAATGTATTCCCTCATTGTGTTCTTACTGTGTGGGGGAGGAAACTGACTGGGGAGGTGACCGATGCTGTGTTCCTATGTAAAGGGACACAGATCGGTCCTCCTCTCTCCCTCACAGCACGTGGAGCTCTGTGTTTTACACACAGAGCTCCACGTCCTGCTGTGTTACCGACGATCGCGAGTGTCTGGCGGACATCACGGCCGGCAGGCACTCGCATCGGCTCCGAGCGATGCGCCGGGCACGTTGTTTCCCTGCTGCGCGCCCCCAGCGGCGCGCACAGGGAACAACAACAGCAGGACGTCCAGGGACGTCCACCCAGCACTTGAGAAGCCACGCTGTGGACGTCTTTCGACATAGCGCGTATCTCAAGTGGTTAATGGGATAATAATGAAGCTGCTTTGGCATGTAGTTATGCCAAATGTATTTTAAAAGGTATTTGTTTTGTACGATCTGAAAATTGTGAATCAACGCTCACCAAACTTTCACTAACACAAAATTAGCAAAAGGACCCAAAGGGTGGCACTTGAGAAATTAACTTCCTCTTTATACCTCATAGTACGTCACTACGTTGGTGTTTGTCGAACGACAATTTACAGATAGTTTGTATTGTAGACAAATTCCTGCACACAGCCTTTTGACAAAAATCAGCCACTTGGTCGTCCAACAATCAAACCATTTGTACAAGGCCTATGACTCGAGAAAAAGGGTTTAAGTTGGTGACAAGATGGTATAGATGCCCTTCGACTATACAATATTTTAACCCGTCACTACTAGATACCTGTTGGCGATGTTTGGTCCCCAAAGGTACCATGCTCCACATCTGGTGGCATTGCCCTCCTGTAAATACATTTTGGCAAGGAATCTTTGAATTATACTGCAAGGTGATGGCAACCTCTATTCAACCAGGTAGCCCTTTTGTCTATGCTTCCTGGTCCTTTCAAATCTGTTAAGAAAGATGCACTGCAACAATTCCTGGCCGCGGCCAGGGAAGTGATACTGGAGATCGACAACCATGCCTTCCCTGGGGGATTGGGCTACTGGTGTGTATTAGGGACCTGGAATGTCTGTTGGCTCAGGAAGCTGGAAAGGACTAGCAGTTTTCCCTCACCTGAGTTTATCTCTTGGGCTGAAGGTGACTCAGATGCTACCACCTCAAATTATAGAGAGAGTTATCCTCTCCCCAGACCTCTTGTCTCTTTCTTTCCACTCCCTCCATCTTTTTGTTGTATATGGACCTCTTACAAACACTCTGAGCATTCATTATGTAACTTTCCCTGTCCATCTTTGACACTGTGTGATCGCTCTATCATACTCTTCTCTTAACCACTTAAGACCCAGACCTTTAGGCAGGTAATGGACCTGCCCAGTTTTTTGCGATTCGGCACTGCGTCGCTTTAACTGACAAATTGCGCGGACGTGCGAAGTGGCTCCCAAACAAAAATTGGCGTCCTTTTTTTTCCCACAAATAGAGCTTTCTTTTGGTGGTATTTGATCACCTCTGCGGTTTACATTTTTGCTCTATAAACAAAAATAGAGCGACAATTTTGAAAAAAATTCAATATTTTTTACTTTTTGCTATAATAAATATCCCCCAAAAAATATATAAAAAACATTTTTTTTTCTTCAGTTTAGGCTGATACGTATTCTTCTACCTATTTTTGGTAAAAAAAATCACAATAAGCGTTTATCGATTGGTTTGCGCAAAATTTTATAGGGCCAGATTCAGGTACAAATGCGGCGGCAATAACGTATCGTCTTTACGTTACACCGCCGCAAGTTTTCCTCGAAGTGCTTGATTCACAAAGCACTTGAGTATAAACTTGCGGCGGAGTAACGTACAGACGTCCGGCGCAAGGCCCGCCTAATTCAAATGGGGCTTGTACCATTTAAATTAGGCGCGCTCTTGCGCCGAACGTTCTGCGCATGCTCCGTTAGTAAATTTCCTGACGTGCTTTGCGCGAAGTTACGGCGCCCCGATGTGTTTTGTGAATGGCGACGTGCGTAACGTACTTACGCCGAAAGAAAAAAAATTAAATTCGACACGGGAACGGCGGCCATACTTTAACATGGCTGGTGTAAAGTTAAGCCATGAAAAAGCAGGCTTAACTTTGCGACGGCAAAAAACAACGTAACGTGCGCGAGTAGCTTCGTGGATCGCCGTAAAAGCTAATTTGCATACCTGACGCTGGAAAACGACGCGAACTCCACCCAGCGGTGGCCGAAGTATTGCAACCTAAGATCCGAAGGCGTAGGAAGCCGTAAGCCTGTCGGATCTTAGCCAAATGCCGTCGTATTTTGTTTGTGAATCACAAATTAAGATACGACGCGGCAAATTTGAAAATACGCCCGAGTATCAGTAGATACTCCGGCGTATTCTTCTGTGAATCTGGCCCCTAGTGTTTTCAAAATAGGGGATAGTTTAATTGCATTCCATTTTATTAGACATAACCAAAAGTGGAACTTCTGCTCGTTGTACTCCTCCACTCTCCGTGGCACCTTTTGGGGGGGAGGGGGGGACAGGATACCTGACTTTCACAGGTATGTTCCAACTTCCAGGAGCCTCAGCGTGACCCACCGGGCTCCCTACTCCTTCCCCGGCCTGCTGGGCCAGTAGGATAGAGGAGCCGAATATATGCGCAGTAGTAAGGCTTCTCTGCCAGTTCCCTTACTCGCAAAATAGGTGGCATGCACCCGACAGATGATGGAAACATCAGCTGCAGTGCCAACTTTGCTGGACCCCAGGACAGGTAAGTGTCAGATTACTAAAAGTCAGCAGCCACAGTATGTGCAGCTGCTGGCTTTTAATTTTGTAGCGGTGGGCAGACCTCTGCTTTATCTTTCTGAACTTATTTGTTTTGGTTTCTTTGTATGTACGCAGTGCATGAGTTGTTACCAACATGTGGTGAAAATATCATGTGAATATCACCTTAAAAAATATATTTACCTAGAAAAATGGTGATGTGTTCAATACTTTTACCCGCTCTGTGTATATGCTGTGTGTGGATATAGATATAGATTATATCTATATATACATATATATATATATATATATATATATATATATATATATATATATATATATATATATATATATATATATATATAGACACACACACGCACAGTGTGCACAGCCTATTGCATTAGGGTGCGCACCCCAACGCTCAAATATATATATATATATATTTATATATATATATATTTGAGCGTTGGGGTGCGCACCCTAATGCAATAGGCTGTGCACACTTTGAATATTGATTATGACAGTAGCTATGATCATCTTTTATTTTTTTTTTATTTTTTTACTCTTTTACTATTTTTATTAAATTATTTCAAAATATAAAACCTTACATACTTTTGTCAAATTTACAAAACATGGCGCGTGGCCAGGCAGCGGATGTAGCCGGACGCGATCGAAGTGAGCTCCGCCGTGCATCCTAGCTTATCATCCTGAGGAAGAAACCACACACCGGTCAAAAGCACATCTTCGTGCCCCTCGTTATCCGTGAGCACGGGCATACCTTTCTCGGCGCTCCGGTCCCGCGATGTCGCTCAGCAAGAAGCAGCTTGTGAATAGACCGGCGGAGCACATGTTCAAAATGGCGCATAGCAGGGCCGCACAGCAAAGGAGAAACAACGAGAGGCGGCGAAAAACTGTTCTCCAAGTCCCTGCCAAAGGATCAGGTGGCCACATCCAGTACAAACCGGAGGGCTCTCCAGTGGTGGATCCGAAGCGGATGACACCGTACCGCTTGAAGACCCGGTGCAGGCGGGACTCGTGTGGGCCACAGTGAGTACTCCTAACCCCGAGTCTAATAGGCCCCAATCCCCAGTGAGCCCTACAACGGAGGGGGAACCTACTCTGCGGGACATATTTGCAGCAGTGACCTCATGCAATTTGTCCATAACTGCCCTACCAACGGAAGTTAAGGGTATTAAGTCTGAGATCTCTTTTCTCAGGCAGGATGCCCAAAAGATGAGGGAAAGAACCTCCTGCATGGAAGAGAGGGTGAGCACATTGAGGATGACCTGGGGGGCCCATGCAGAGGGATCTCTCCTATAATATCACTTGATTGACCAGCATTCCTCTAGATTAGAGGAATTAGAGAACAGGATGAGGAGAAGTAAAATTAGGGCCATAGGCCTCCCGGAAAAAATGGAGGGGAAGAACCCCGTCGAATTTATTGAGAAATGGCTGGTTACTGCATTTGGAGAGAAGTTTTCTCCCCTATGTTCTCAGGTCGAACGTGCCCATAGAGTGCCATCCAGACCCCTACCACCCGTGCACCACCGAGACCTTTTTTTGTTTTAAACTCCTACACTACCGGACAGAGACGCTATCCTGCATAATGCGAGAATCAATCCATCAGCCCTAAAAGTAGACAACACGAAAATCTCCCTATTTCCCAGACTTCTCAGCTGAACTGCAAAAGAAAAGGGGCAAATTTCTGGATGTTAAGCGCCGCCTGAGAAACTTGGAGCTTAAATATGCGATGTTGTACCCGCCAGACTGCGAGTGGAAGTATTTGGTTCTGTTCAGTTTTTTCGATTCCCCTTCTGCTGCACACAATGGCTAGACCGAGAAGAACAATCGATCCGGGACTCGAGGGCAGACGTCCCGCAGACTGAGTGAAGGAATTGCCCAGTCATCCGGGTTTCAGGCAGTATCTTCCGCATTATCCACTGCTAGGCGGTTATTGTTCGCTTTGGTTGCTAAGGGCTAATAGTTGGCTGTTGAGAAGCTTTTTAAGACACTATGGTGCGCTTCCCACTGTTGCCCCAGAAGGGCTATGTTGAGCCCTGTTCAGTACCACAACCGTGTTATTCAGGCCATGTTGGCCATGCTACAACTATTTTCAATGATAAGGAATCCCACCATGAACTGTCACCTGAACTTCACCAGAAACTACCAGTACACACCTGTGCTGCTGTTGACTTACAAACCATGTCTCTCGAGTGCCACCATGCCTGCTCCGAAACTTTTCCTGTTCCAAGTCACCTTTGCCGACGTGCCTCCTAATCCTATTTTTGGGAGATAGGCCCAATCAAGGCTTTTAGATATGTCCGTTTGTCCCGCACATGCTGCTGCAATGTTGCCCTACCTATATGCTTTTTGTCGCATTGTACCTAAGACTTGGCTTTACTATTGGTTTGCTAGCTACACTTGATCACAGCGATATTTACCTAGGTCTTATACGAGGACATTCTCCTGTCACTAATATGAACTTAATGCAATGTCTAATATAACTAGATGTCTATCTTGGAATGTAAGAGGTCTAAATGGCTCTGTTAAACGGTTAGAGGTGCTGCGCACAATCAAGAGACTGGGTGCTGAGGTGGTGTGTTTACAGGAGACTCACTTCCCCTCGGGCTCCACTCCGAGGTTAGCGGCCGGGCAGTTTTGCCACCAATACCACTCCACGCATACGGTCTACTCGAGGGGAGTGAGTGTCCTGATCCGTCGAAGCACCCAATACTCAAATATGGCTACTAAAATAGATCCTGAGGGTAGATATGTCTTCATATATTGTTCTTTGTATGGGATTAAATGTGTGTTGGCTGGAGTGTATATTCCCCCACCGTTCTCATCTACTGTATTGAAACTACTAGCTGATTTCATGTCTTGTCTTCCTGGTATCCCAGTGCTGGTCCTCGGGGACTTTAACAACCTGATGGAATATGAGAAAGACAAACTGAAGCATAATATAGGGATAGGGGGACATGAGAGGAGGGGCCCCACACCTTTTTCTAGACTGATGGGGGAGTTGGGTTTGACTGATGTCTGGAGGATCGGTAACCCAGATGCCAAAGTGTATTCCTGCAGGTCAGCTTCAGTGGGGGGACTGTCTAGGATAGATATGGGCTTTGGCAATGTCCTCTTGCTCCCCATGGTGAAAGACTCTGCATATCACCCGAGACACACCTCAGACCACTCTCCATTCACGGTTGATCTAGGCCTAGGGGAACAGAGGGGTAGGAGCCTATGGAAACTCAATCCATTTTGGTTGTCCCTTATTCCGGAGCAGGATCCAATGCCACGACTCTTAACGGATTTTTTTAAGGATAATTTGGGAACGGCTGACATCCAAGTTGTGTGGGATGCGGCTAAGGCCTATATGCGCGGTCAATTTATTAGAATCATCAACCATATCAAAACCGACACTAAGGAGTGGGAGACACGAGTGTTAGACGAAGCGAGCCGCTCTGAGGCAGACTATGTGACAGATCCCTCTGACGAAAACGCAAAGCGGAAATGGTTAGCCTCACAGACCATGCTTAAGGACCTCTCTTTTCAAAAAGCTGAGAACAAGAGGTTCTTTCTGCAACAGAAGCATTTTGAGGAGGGGGAAAAAACAGGTCATATGCTGGCGATTCTAGCTAGGTCACAGCAGCCCCACTCCTACATTGCAGCGGTTGCTGATGCGGGGGGTGCGATGTGTCATTCCACGCAATCCATTTTAGGATGCTTTAAGGAATTTTTCCAAAATGTATACTCGTCTAAGGTTAGCCCCACTAAGGAACAAATACACTCATTCTTGGACAAATATCGGTTACCGACATTTTCTAAGTCTGAGGTTACCATGCTTAATGCGCCCCTTACCCGAGAGGAACTCCTGGAGGCACTGGCGCAGGCACACAATGGCCGTGCGCCAGGAGCTGATGGCCTTCCCTCAGAGGTCTATTGCAGGTATTCAGAACAGATCATCCCCATCCTTCTGAAAATATATAACACAGCCTTTGAAACTGGAGTGCTGCCCCCATCTATGAACGAGGCCCTGATTATAGACATGTGCACAGCAAAAATTTTCGTTTATTTCTGTTTCGTTTCTGTTCGTTTATCGTGATTCGTAACGAGTCGTAATTTCGTAAGACGTTAGTTATCGTATTCGTACTCTTTAGTATTTTCGTGACACTCTTTTTTCCGTTTCTGTTTTTTTTCTGTTAGTTTATTTTTCGTTGAATCGAGATTCGTATTTTCGTTATATTTTGTATTCTGCCGCGTTCGTATTTTTAAAATGATTTTTTCGTTCCTTCGTTTTTACGTTAGTTTAATTTTCGTTGTTTTGTTATTCGTATTTACATTATATTTTCCATCATGCCGCATTCGTATTTTCGTAAGAAATATATTTTCGTTGCTTTATGATCATTCGTATTTTCATGTCTAATTTCCTTTGATTGTAAAAACATACTTTTGTAGATTTTATTGCATTCGTAATTCTGTTAGAATACATTTTACGTTTATTCGACACACTACTCCTCGTAATTTTGTAATTCGGATTTTACTGTGATTGGCTTGACTGTCTTAGTTAGCACACACACCCTGTCTAGAATGAAGTCTGACGTAGAAGAAAACTAAAATATGTCAGATATTACAAATACAAATCTAGAAATTAGATGCACTGCAGTCTAACACAGAAAAAGACACAAGGAGCCAGGAGGTAATGAGAAAGAAGCTCATTGGGGGAAGGAACAAACCTCTTCAGAGGAAAGGGACAGCGCTCAGTGGCTATTGGTCAATGTCCAGAAATATTTCAGTACTAACGAAAGCTAATTTACATTATTTTGTATTTTCGTTGTTTTCATTTCAGTTTTCCGAAGATCCGTAATTTATTTTTCGTTAGTTTTGATTTTCGTTTTTTAGTCTTTGTTCGGCATTTCGTTTTCTTTTCGGTCTTCGAATATTAGTAAGTTTGCATTTTCGTTCATTTTGTTTTTCGTAATTATTTTTTTTTTTTGGGTTCGGTATTTTCGTTGTTTCTATGTTTTCGTTTCTTTCTTCTTTCGTATCTTCGTTGTTTTTCATATTCGTTTTTTTGAAAATATCGTTATTCGTTATTAATTGCTCTAAACCATTCGTTCATTCGTATGTTAACGAATCAACTAAAATAACGAAAAATGACGGAAAACGTATTCGTAACTTAAAAAATTGCACATGCCTACCTGATTATAGTTCTGTTGAAGCCTGGGAAGGATCCGCTCTCCCCAGACTCATACAGACCCATTTCCCTCCTGACATTCGATGTTAAACTTCTGGCTAGAGTCCTGGCAACCAGACTGTCCAAGTGCATTCACAATGTGGTGCATAGGGACCAGTCAGGCTTCATTCCCACGAGATCCACGGCACAAAATCTACGTAGGCTGTTCCTAAATATTCAGGTCCCAGTAGACAATCCAGGCAATAGGGCTATATTCTCTCTCGATGCAGCCAAAGCATTCGATAGCGTTGAATGGCCATACCTTTGGGAGGCGCTGCAGCGGTTTGGGGTGGGACCCTCTTTTCTGAAATGGGTGCAATTGTTGTATAGCTCCCCAACAGCAAGGATGAGAGTCAACGGGGAGGTATCCGAGTCGTTTCGACTCTTTCGGGGCACACGGCAGGGGTGCCCACTGTCGCCCCTGCTGTTTGCCCTGGCACTAGAGCCCCTGGCGATTCACGTGAGAGCATATTCAGGCATCGCAGGTTTTGTCAGGGGAACGGGGCGGGATGTTATCTCTCTATTTGCAGACGACACGTTATTATATTTAGGTGACACACGGGAGTCTTTGAGTAATGTGATGTCTTTGATAGCCGACTTTGGGGATCTGTCAGGCTTCAGCATCAATTGGAACAAATCGGTACTTATGCCACTGGATCCCATGACAAACAGTCTCCCAAACTGCGCCAGGGATATAGTGGTGGTAAATGAATTTAAATATCTGGGTATTCAAATCACCCCCGATCCTACCCAATACTTGGCCAAGAATCTGACACCACTGTTACTTAAATTCAGACAGAAGTGTGTGTCCTGGAAAAAACTCCCTCTATCGGTCACAGGCAGAGCAAACCTTGTTAAAATGGTGTGGGCCCCCCAACTCCTATACATTTTTCATAACGCCCCGACCTGGATACCACATAGATGGTTTTCTCAGATTGATGCTCAGTTTAGGGATCTGATATGGGGTGGTAAGACTGCGCGCATAAAACTTAGTACACTACAACTTGCCAAGGACCAGGGTGGTCTAGCGGTCCCTCATGCTCGTTATTACTTTATTGCTTCGCAAATTCAACATTTAGGAAATTGGGGGGAGATAGACCACGGGGACCCGGTGCGTGCGCCGCTGATTCCGCAGGGGTCAACGCTCCCTGCGGTGTCCCACCTGGAAGCGGGGTTCACGCATCTAGATCAGACATTACCCATGGTGATGCTGCTCAATACGCTCTGGAAATATGTCCGGTCCAGTCTTGGTGTCAGAGGGGTATGCCCTTTCACCCCTATTTGGAAAAATTCTTACTTCAGAGAGCTCCTTAAACTTGAAGGCTTCAGGCTGTGGGACAATGCAGGGATCCAATACATTACACAACTGTTTGATGGTTTAATCCTCAAGTCATTTACAGATCTACAAGAGGAGTTTGGGTTGGGCAGAACACAATTCTATAAGTATCTTCAATTACGGCATGCAGCCCAGAAAGAAGCCAGACTTTCCCCTATAAGTATAGTGAGGCACCCCCTCCATAGTGATGTGCTTTTCAATAAGGACAAAAAGGGCATGATTTCACAAGTCTACTCCAGCTGCTAGTGTCACCCACGACGCGTCCGAATTGCCATGTAGGAAGGGGTGGGAAACTGATCTAGGCCCCATTGACGGGGATACATGGGAGATGTGCATAACCTCCGCTCCTTTGGTCTCGGTATCAGCGCAACATAGACTCTCGCATTTGTACCTCCTCCATAGAGTGTACAGAACCCCCGCCCGACTCTACAAATGGGGAATACGAGACTCCCCAATCTGTCCCAAATGTAATGTGCAGGAGGGAGATTTACTACACATGTTATGGAAATGTCCGAAATTATTCCGTTACTGGAACTATGTCATTACCACTATATCTCAGGCATATGGCTTTTCGTTGTCTCATGACCCAGTGATCTGCCTTTTAGGTGCCCTAGAGGTATCATCACTTTCTCCTAACGGCCATACAGCCGTACTGAGGCTGCTGTATGTGGCACGAAAGGCCATAGCTAGATTATGGATCACCCCCAGAGTACCGTCAGAGGGACAATGGGTAAAGATGGTAAATAGCCTGCTAATAAGAGAGAAGATCACTTACCAACATAGAAAATCACTTAAGAAGTTTTACTCACTATGGCAACCCTGGCTAGATGTACCGGGATTGGGCCCCACCCAATTGATCATGGAGAGACTACTGCAAGGGTAAGGGGATAATTGAAGGTTGGGTAAGGGTGGGCTGGTGCCAAGACAGGCAGTGAGATATCCAGGTGTGTTTCGTGTGACAGGTTGTGGTGTGGTAGGGATCTTTGGATCTTTGTTTTTTCACGAGGTTACAGGTTAATGGCAAATAAAACAGGACCGTTGCGTGCCTACGCCGTGAGGCATGTGGAGATATATGTGGAGGGACTCAGGTATATTGGAATAGTTGGGGTGACGGGATAGAG
Source organism: Rana temporaria (assembly GCF_905171775.1). Taxonomy (NCBI): domain Eukaryota; kingdom Metazoa; phylum Chordata; class Amphibia; order Anura; family Ranidae; genus Rana; species Rana temporaria. Next base: position 109,602,759 of record NC_053496.1, on the reverse strand, counting down.
TCTGGAATCCAGTGCATTGAGGTGCTGGCCTTCACTACATACGGTTGGTGGCCTCAAGGGTGCTAGTTCCATGTAAACGCAATACTGTACTGACTAATGTTATTGTATATCCTTAAATGTTTTATCTGGATGGGCTCTCGCCCAGTTGTGAACACATGTAAGTTGTTTTTTGTACGCATCCTACAGTGCTGTATGATTATCTTTTTTGCTTCAATAAACCTTTTCTTGATTAAAAAAAAAAAATTACAAAACATTCAAAAAACACAAGAATGGATCAATATTATAGCATATACTCCTCTCAATTTTTCAAAGTTCTCGGGAAAAAAGAGGATTGGGAAAACTCCGTCTCCCCCCCCCCACCCCATGATCATATTTAACATATATTTATGCTCTATTCCATTCCGAATGGTTCTTCTTAAGGGCTTTCATATTACAATCATAGAGGATACCCCATGCCCCTATAATTCTTGAAAATTTCATTATTCTAACTTGCTGCAGAGATTTACATTTGCGGTGACCCACACATCAGGAGAAGCTCTCCTTTGACTGCAATGTGTCAGGCTGTGAAAGAGCTGACCCAGACTCGGATCAACAGTGACCTCAAACTGTTAAACAAAAATGCAGCTAGCCTTCAAGGCCTCAAAATCATCCAATCTCTGAATCTCTTCTGAAATGACACCTCTGATCTTCTGCTGTATTAAACCTTAGAACTTCTCTTTGAAGTGTACCATTTATTATTAAAAATATGAATAATCTTACTATATAAAACTGATAGGAAACAGCAAAAAACCTGGTCTTAAAGTAAAAAAATATATATTTTCACAAGCTGATTAATCAATAAATTAATGTTTTTCAACGTGAAGTTTCAATTAACCCTTTCATTACATGTAGTCTGAGAATCAGAGTTAGGAAGTAATGGGTTTGCCTATCTGACTGTGCAGTGTGGCAGATGTGTGTGAATCACATTATTTGGCAGGTTAAACAGTTCAGACATGTAGTACACATTTACATTTTATATTTACTTGATTCATGCAACAATAGTATATTTTGTGTGTTGGAATACATTGTTCTTGTATTTTTGTGTACCTACTACATCAGCCAGTAGATGGCGGTGTTTATAAAGTTTGTAACTGCATCTATGGTTCTAATCTGTCTTTTCTCTGTATAATAAAGTTTTCCTATTAGTTCCTATTATATAAACAGTGAAGCCCTGTATGTGTATGAGACTGTCTTTAGGTTCTGTAGGGCTATATACAGAATTCTAACAGGTTATGGGCCCAGGCATAGACAAGCGAAAAGCTGAGAATACAGTCATAGCCAGCTACAGCAAATGAAGTGCAGGATTCTGTAGCAGAATAAAATAAAATGGCCAGTAACATAGCTGCAACAAAGTTTTCATTTGCAAATCTGACAAAATAGAACTACCAGTCTTAGGCCCCGTACACACGTCCGAGGAACTCGACGGGCAAAACTCATCGTTTTGCTCGTCGAGTTCTGTGTGAAGCCGCCGAGGATCTCGGCGAGCCAACTTTCCTCATTGAACAACGAGGAAATAGAGAACATGTTCTCTATTTGGCTCGACGAGGAACTCGTCGGCTTCCTCGGCCGAAAGTGTACACACAGCCAGGTTTCTCGGCAGAATTCAGCTCCGATCGAGTTTCTGGCTGAATTCTGCCGAGAAACTCGGTTGTGTGTACGGGGCCTGAGAAATTTAAGATGAAAATGCTGCTAGAGAAGGTACATGGAAATGTATAAATCAAGTCAGGCTAGAACACCCTTCAGATGAGTGGCTAGAGAAAGACCAAAAAGCTCAGAGCACAATCTCTTTTAGTATAGAAGATGATCAAATTGTACATATACATGTGAAACTGCAAAAGAAATGTGGGAAGGTATTCAAAAGGTACATGAAAGAGCTAATCTGTATTTGATTAGAAATGTAAACCAACCCAAGCTAATGAAAGGCTACAATATGCTGGATTACATAAGGCCCAGCATGGAAATAGTTGAATGCGAGAGGTATAGGAGAAGACATAAGACTTTCATGTTGCAGCACTATTATGCAGCAGTTTACCAGAAAGTTATGAAACGCTTGTCACAGCACTTGATGGAGGTCCAGATGATGATAATCGGATCGTGTGTAACAGGCATTAATCCACCTTTTAGAAAATAATAATTTCACAAACATTTGCAGGAAAAAAACACACTTATTTTTTTTGCATCAGAATCAGCAAAGCATTTCACCTGCAGTCAGTGGATTATGGGTGCAATCCAGACTCCCGCAGACCCGCCCTCCATCTCTCGGTCCATACCAAGGTATGGGCTTTTAGTTGGTGAGGTGGGAAAGGGTCATTGGACTATGAGTGTTCCATTGAGAACTACATGTCCATCCTGCTGCGGTGGGAGATGGGACATGTAGTTCATTCATATACAGCACAGTTAAGAAACCAGGGCTCAAGTCCTGTGGGAACGCGTGGGAACACAGTTTCCTTTGCAGGACTAGAGCAGCCGAGAGCAACTGAGCCGCCTGAGCCAATCCTTCACTAAGCGGCGATGCCCAGCTCGAGTCACTGTCAGGGGCAGGCCAACCTTAGTAATCCTTTATGTTACTGGCCGCTTCCTGTATATGGATTCCGCAATGCCGCAATGTCTCCTGGGAGTTTTTGTTATTGTTCCCAGGAGACATTGCGGAGGCCTGCCGCGAGTTATCGTGGGATTTAGAAAGAACTTACTTACTCTGGCCACGGCGGCCAGTAACATAAAGGATTACTAAGGTACAGTGGATCGGAAAAAAACAAACAAAAACATGCGGTTCAGTAATTATGCATATGAGCGTATCATTTTTTTTTTTTTGGTGGGGGAGTAGATCTTGGGTGGGAGTTCCCACAGTTTTTTCCCCACGACTTGACTACTGTAAGAAACCATGAATGGTGTCAAGGTCCCATTTGTACCATGTTACATGTTGCACCCTAAATACAGGTATAACATTCAACATGGTGCAAAAGGTGGAGTTAACCCTTAAATTTCTAGTCAGCATTGTAGAATGCTACAGAGAACACAGTCCGCATGATGTTATTTTGTTGTGGGCACATGTACCAGTATTAGAAAGATATATTTATATTTTTTTAATGACATCACATACAAGCTACAAAACGAAAGGAGAACGAAGATTCGCTGTTCAAGGACCACGGTTATGGAACGCTCTACCTTCAGACATTCGGATGGAGGAAAACCATCGGGCCTTCAGAAAAAAACTTAAGACCTATCTATTCTGAAGCATGGCTGGACGACCACATTGGATACAGTGCCTTGAGGCGATTTAGTTCGCATTTGTGGCGCTATACAACTCACTCACTCACTCACTCACCTCACTCACTCACATACACATATCAGAAATGCAAAACAACATTATCACTGGGACAGTATGAGAGGTAAAATCAGGAATACATCAGGAAGAAATCCGCACTAGAAAAATATTTTTTTAGAAAGTTTCATAATAGTCATTAGCTATTGATTAATAGAATTGCACATAAAAGGTGAACTTCAGACACAAAACATTACTGAAATATATTTCTTAATAGTCACAAAAGATATACAGTAAATCTACTTTGTGTACGTCAGATATTTTTGCAAACCCAAATATTACCTTGTAAAAGTAGCAGTGACATCATCAATGTGCTATGCAGAGCCTGCACAGAGAGCAGAGCTGTAGAAGGGACTCAGCAGGTCCACCCATTGTTGGCTGCCTGCAGAATACTAGAAGAGACACAAGACCAGTTACTAGGGCCGATCCTAGGGTCACAGATGCCTGGGTGCAGAAATATTTCTGGTGCCCCCACATGGACTTAGTCATCTTACTAACTCTTCCCCTTTACACATGTTTCTATGGCTACGACTCAAACACAGAGATGCTCCCCTATGAAAGTCTTCATTAGTGTCCCTATCAGTGTCCCCCCCAGCAGGTGTCCCCCATCAGAGCCCCCCACAGTAGGTGTCCCCCATCAGAGCCCCCCCCCACAGAAGGTGTTCCCATAGATCAGTACTTGTCCATTAGGTCCCTGTAGCTCAGGTGCGCTGGGAGCAGAAGCACTTTACAGGGGGCAGGGCATACGTGGCATCTTTGGAGGGTGGCACTTGGAGAGCATTTCTGGGATTGCACGGGATGATTGGCAGCAGCACTGACATTGACAAAGCACACCAAGATTTATTTACAAATGCATGTCTCTCCTATTTGGACACCATGGCCCGGATTCACAAAGACTTACGCCGACGTATTCCCTGATACGCCTTCGTAAGTCCAAATGAGCGGCGTCGTATCTATGCGCTGATTCTTTAAATGAGATACGCCTAAATTTTGCCAAGATACGACCGATGTAAGTCTCCTACGCCGTCGTATCTTGGGTGCATATTTACGCTGGCCGCTATGGGCGCTTCTGTTGATTTACGCGTTGAATATGTAAATGAGCAAGATACGCCGATTCACGAACGTACTTGCGCCCGTCGCTGTAATCTACGTCGTTTACATAAGGCGTTTTTCCGGCGTAAAGTTAAACCACCAAAAATATGGTCTAAGTTGTTTAGGGTATGGACGTCGGAACTGCTGTCGGATTTTACGTCGTTTACGTAAGCCATACGTGAATGGGGCTGGGCGTAAGTTACATTCACGTCGTACGCATTGAGCCGTTGTATCTTAGGGAGTATTTGCGACATGATTCTGAGCACGCGCGCGCATGCACCATTCGTTCGGCCATGCATTTACATGGGGTCACGCTTTATTATAATACTACACGCCCACTGCCTTGCTACTTTGAATTAGGCAGGCTTACGCCGGCCATTTTACGTTACGCAGGCGCAAGAAAGGGAGCAAGTGCTTTGTGAATACAGTACGAGCCTCTCTATGTTACGTCGGCGTAGCGCATATCAGATGCGCTACGCCGCTCTAAAGATATGCCGATCTCTCTGAATCTGGCCCCATTTGTCTATCTCAGAGTTCAGTTTTAAAGGAATATTACTAATTATGGCTTAAAAGGTTAATTTAAATACTGGTCTTATGCAGTCTTGACTAGCTCTGTGGTTATATCTGGAAATGCATCAAATTCCCCCAGATCTTTAACTGAATGTAAGAGTATTAAGTTAGTCTTTGAGTGGGAAATGTAATTCACTGCTCTGGTTCTCAGAGTCATTAAAAGAAAAAAAAATAGTATTCTCCAAGACAAAAGGAGCACAATTATGCAAGGTGTCAGCATATAGATTAATAGCATTATAGGAAGGTGAGAGACCCAGATGCCATGACAGTTGTAAAGCTTGCTGTTGGTCTTTATTTAAGGGCATGCTGTTTAAAAGAAATGATTTGCATTTCACTTCATTGGACATATATAATAAATTAGCATATTGTGGAATAAGCGGCATCTGTTAATTAGAGGGACAATAGAAAACTAACCAAAAATAGACAAAGATTATAATTCTTTTAGTTTATTTTATTTTTTTTAGATAAGTGTGTGTGTATTGTGTGTGTATATATATATACACATGTTTAGGTGTATGGTTTAAGCTCTTAGAAAGAAAAATGAGAATAGGGCCAGCCGTAGATGGATCAAAATGTGTCTGGTTCCTGCTGAACCGGCTGAATTTTGATCCCTCTATGGACAGGCTGGTTGCACCGAAGTCAATTCATCGATTGACTTCAGCAGAACTAGTCTGTAGGGTTAAAAAAAAAATTGAAGTTAAAAAAAATATAGGAAACAGAGAATCTGAAGGGTCACTTTGTGCTTTTGTTGCCATTTTCCCTTTTGAAGGGCCAATTCATGAAAACTGGAGAAAGGAGAATAACTGTCCATCTTATGAAACTGTAAACAATGTATTGGTCAATTTGCATTTTATTTTTTTAGGCTCTCTTTCCCATTTTTCCCTTTGAATAACACACTTACCATCCTTCAACCACTTGCTTACTGGGCACATATACCCCCTTTCTGCCCAGGCGAAATTTCAGCTTTCGGCATTGTCACACTTTAAATTAAAAATTGTGCGGTCGAGCGATGTGGCTCCCAAACAAAATTGACGTCCTTTTTCCCACATGGACTTTGGGGAGATCTCACGCCGTTTTTTTTGGCGTATGGGGTTCCCCTTAAAATCCATACCAGACCGAAAGGGTCTGGTATGCTCTTAGAGGTGGGATCTGATTTCAGTGATATTCAATGGGCTGAAGTAGTATCAAAGTCGGACCAAAGTAGTACAGGGAGCATTTTCAAAGTCAGACCGACTTGTGTCGGACCAGTTAAGATGGCTCCCATAGGGAAACATTTATTTTCACACGTCATGCGACATGAGTTCCCAATGTCGGAGTGTTTGTTGTACCAGTGTGAACCCAGCTTTAAAGGGAGTGCTCCGAGTCTCAGCTTGTTACCTGTATAAAAGATACCTTGTCCACAGAAGCAATCAATCAGATTTCATTCTCTCCACCAAGGCCAAGACCAAAGAACTGTCCAAGGATGTCAGGGACATGATTGTAGATCTACACAAGGCTGGAATGGGCTACAAGACCATCGCTAAGCAGCTTGGGTGAGAGGGTGACAACAGTTGGTGCGATTATTCACAAATGGAACAAACACAAAATAACTGTCAATCTCCCTCGGTCTGGATTAATGCTGCCTATGACCCCAAGAACATCATCCCCACGGGCCAAACAAGGAGGTTGAAACATTATGCTTTGGGGGTGTGTTTCTGCTAAGGGCACAGGACAACTTTACTGCATCAAAGAGATGATGGATGGGGCCATGTACTGTCAAATCTTGGGTGAAAATCTCCTTCCCTCCTTCCCAGGGTATTGAAAATGGGTCATGAATGGGTATTCCAGCATGACAATGACCCAAATCACACTGCCAAAGCAACAAATAAGTGGCTCATGAAGAAGCACATAAAGTCCTGGAGTGGCCTAGCCAGTCTCTAGACCTTAATCCTATAGAAAATATGTGGGGGGAGCTGAAGGTTTGCGTTACCAAACGTCAGCCTCAAAACCTTAATGACTTGGAGAGGATCTGCAAAGAGGAGTGGGACAAAATCCCTCCTGAGATGTGTGCAAACCTGGTGACAAACTACAAGAAACGTATGACCTCTGTGACTGCCAAGGGTTTTGCACCAAGTATTAAGTCATGTTTTGCGAAGGGATCAAATACTTATTTCACTCATTAACCACTTAGCGACGCATGACTATATATGTTGGCACAATGGCACAGCTGGGCAGATGGACATACTTGTACGTCCCCTTTTGTGGGCTTGCACGTCCACCGTAAGCTCCGTGAGTCCGACCGTGGGTCCCGTGGACTCGATGTTCTTCCAAGTGACAGGACACTGATCACAGCTCCCTGTAATCGGGAGCGATGATCAGTTTCGTGTCACACATAGCCCATCCCTCCTACAGTAAGAAGCACTCCCTAGGACACACTTAACCCCTTCAGCGCCCCCTACTGGTTAACCCTATTCACTGCCAGTGTAATTTTTACAGTTATCAGCGCATTGTTATAGCAATGATCGCTGTATCAATGACAATGGTCCCAAAAAAGGCGTCAAAAGTGTCTGCCATAATGTCACAGTCACGATAGATCGCCGCCACTAGTAAAAAAAAAACATTAAAAAAAATGCCATAAAACTATCCCCTATTTTGTAGACGCTATAACTTTTGTGCAAACCAATCAATAAACGCTTATTGCGATTTTGTTTACCAAAAATATGTAGAAGAATACGTATCGGCCTAAACTGAGGAAAGAAAGTGTTTTTTTATATATTTTTGGGGGATATTTATTATAGCAAAATATTTTTTTTTTCAAAATTATCGCTCTATTTTTGTTTATAGCGCAAAAAATTAAAATGCAGAGGTGATCAAAAACCACCAAAAGAAAGCTCTATTTGTGGGGAAAAAAAGGATGTCAATTTTGTTTGGGAGCCACGTCGCACAACCGCACAATTTTCAGTTAAAGCGACGCAGTGCTGAATCACAAAAAGTGCTCTGGTCTTTGGCCAGCCAAATGGTCCGGGGCTGAAGTGGTTAAAATGCGCATCAATTTATAACTTTTTTGAAATGTGTTTTTCTGGATTATTTTGTTGTTATTCTGTTAAAATAAACCTACCATTAAAATTATAGACTGATCATTTCTTTGCCAGTGGGCAAACGTACAAAAACATCAGGGGATCAAATACTGTTTTCCCTCACTGTAAGTTGCTTTGTATTCCCCAGGATCTAGCCGGAAGGAGTGTGATGACATTCTTACCAAGTTCCTGCAGGCTGAAGACCAGTGACAAGGCAAGTAAAAAAAAAAAACTTTTTATTTAGGCCCCTTTCACCTGAGAGGTCCAGTCGGGTCCGCCTTTATTTTTTTCAGGCAGGTCCGAACGGACCCTCCATTCTCTTCTATGGGCAGTCGGATGTAAACAAACTTGTGTGCGTTTACACCCGACTACCTCCGATCTGATTTGGCAAAAACAAATGGAAGAGGATCAATTCCCCTCTGTCTGGCTGGATCAAATAGGAATGTAGTTGGGTGTAAACAGACAGCCATGGGCGTCCGCTGCAATTTTTTCAGGGGGGGAGCTTCATCAGCGGCAACATACAGTCGCGTTAAACCCTTTCTTCAAATGCTAGCGGGGGTTAAAAGCGCCCCACTGGCGACCGAATAGCGCAGCTAAAACGATGGTAAAACTAGGCTAGCTGGCAGTGTGAAATAACTCTTTAGATAATTCAGCTTCACTCCATGCCCATATAAATATAGCCTAGAGAATGTACAGACCCCCCTTCAGCACAGATGGACACCCCCCTTCAGCACAGACCCCTCCATTCAGCACAGATGGACCCCCCCTTCAGGACAGACCCCTCCATTTAGCACAGATGGACCCCCCCTTCATCACAGACCCCCCTATTCCACACAGACCACTCCATTCAGCACAGACCCCGCTTCAGCACAGATGGACCCTCCTTCAGCACAGATGGACCCCCCTTCAGCACAGATGGACACCCCTTCAGTACAGACCCCCCCCTTCAGCACAGACAGACCCCCCTCCCCTCATCCCATTCGGTACTTCAGATCACAGATGGCACAGGCAAAGCAAGTTCCCTCCCCCTGTGTACACATAAACACTGGAGGGGGAGGCGGCTTCACTCTGCTTGCTGTGCCTATGTGGCATCCGGCCCGGGACTGCTCAGACAGCCCTCGGCCACGAGACTCTTTAACACCTTCTCGATTTTCCAGGGGGGGTCGATTGCATCCCCTTGCCCTATGAAGCAGACGCCCATGCAGACAGCCAGTTCGTTTTACATCCGACTGGAGAGCAAAGCGGGTTGTGTCTGCTCTGCATAAGTGCATAAGCAGAGCTGAGCAGGGGATCTCTAGATGGATCCTCTGCTGAGAAAAACTGGATCCAGCCCATGTGAAAGGGGCCTTACAGGTACATTTTACACCTAATTTGTGAAGGTGGAGGGGACCAAACAGGACATTTCATTGCATGGTCTGCTTTCAACATTTTTTTACATTTCACATACTTGTCGCTTTTGTTTCTACATAATTGAAAGTGTTGCCACTTAAATTAATCTTGCTTATTAACACTTGCAGTGACATAACTTATAAATAAGGGGAATGAAAAAGTTCACCAACGCACCTAAGCTTGTGGTTATGTGTCTAATTTTTTTTACCTGCATGTGGAACTGTGATAACTAAAAATAAACTGTCACCTCATCAATTAATTAAATGCAACTGTCTGTAGCAGCTGGATAATTGTGTCAAATCTACACATAAATGAAACTTGCTATGTAATCGCTCTACTTGTCATGCAATACCTTCTCAGTTTAATAACCATAATGCTTTGCAAAGAAAATCTGTTTCCTAAAGTTTGTTGCTACAGAAAAATGACACTGCATGTATTAAACATTTTTTTTACTAAACATCACAAAAAGCATAGTATTTGTCGGAAATGTATTTGCCTTTTTAAGTGTAAATGTTTATTATATATTAGTATGAGGCTTTTATAAATAAGACATTTTGTTTGCCTTTGGCTTGAACAAAGCACACGGTTACAGATCCCAGTGTTCACTGGAAACACTGTAGGGATTTGGCCCCAAGACAATGGGGATATGTAAAAAATGGGTTACTTCGCACAAGAGATTATTTGGTTAGGGGTTACATTTAATGTTAGATTTTAGGGAGTTAAAGAGGTGGTTAAGTTAATTACCAATATTGCACGGTCATGCAACACTGTTCCCAAACTACATTTTTATAATTTTCTTCCCACAAATAGGGTTTTCTTTTGGTGTTATTTGATCACCTCTAGGGTTGTTATTTTTTGCTAAACAAACTACAGAATTTTTGAAAAAATAAACTTTTTCTTAGTTTTTGTCATAACATTTTGTTTTCCCCTTCACTGACAGGCACTGATGAGGCGGCACTGATGGGCACTGATAAAGTGGCACTAGTGGGCACTGATGAGGAGGTACTGATATGTAGAATTGATGGGAACTGATAGGCGGCACTGATGGGCACTGACAGGCAACTGTGATGGGCACTGACAGGCGGCACTGATTGGCACTGATAGGTAGTAATGATTGGCACTGACAGATGGCACTGATGGGCAGCACTGATGAAGAGGTACTGATAGATTACTGACAGGTGTTACTGCTGGGCACGGATTGGCACTGTGGTGGGCACTGATTGGCACTGTGATGGGCACTGATTGGCACTGTGGTGGGCACTGGCACACTTTATTATTGGGACACTGCTTGGCACTGATTGACAGGTGATTTGTACAACTAAGGGGGCTGTGCTGATAATCAATGTGCTAATTATCAGCACAGACCCACCCCCCCCCTGACAGGGAGAGACGCTGATCAGAACAGCTGTGATTGGTCACAGCTGATCATGTGGTAAGAAGCCTCTGACAGAGGCTTCTTATTATGATCGGAAATGCGGCTTGTCAGACCCCGCGTGTCAGACACCACACTCGCGATCGCCATGCTCCGTGCCCCCACGGGCGCCCGCCTGCATGTTATCCTGCTGGACGTCATATGACGTATAGTCAGGATAACAGAACCACTTCTCGGCCATCATTCTGCATACAGCGGGCGGGAACCCCCAAACATTATATTTGTTGTTTTTTTTTTTAGAAGAAACCCTAAAAACAAAATGGTGGTTGTTGCAACTTTCGCCACATGGTATTTGAGCAGCAATTTTGCAAACACTTTTTTTTTGTGAAAAAAATCATAAATAAAAAAAAACACTAAAGTTAGTCCGAATAATTTTTTTTGTATAATGTGAAAGATGATGTTACAACGAGTAAATGGATACCTAACACTAAGGCCGGGTACACACGATCAGTCCATCCGATGAGAACGGTCATCAGTTAACCGATGAAGCTGACTGATGGTCTGATGTGCCTACACACCATCAGTTAAAAAAACAACCGAGTCCAACGCGGTGACGTAAAACATAACGACGTGCAAAGAAAAATGAAGTTCAATGCTTCCAAGCATGCGTCGACTTGATTCTGAGCATGCACAGGTTTTTAACCGATGCTTTTGCATACTAACTATCGGTTTTGACCTATCGGTTAGGCGTCCATCGGTTCAATTTTAAAGCAAGTTCTAAAATTTTTGACCGAAGGATAACTGACCGATGGGGCCCACACACGATCGGTTTGGACCGATGAAAAGGTCCTTCAGTCTGTTTTCATTGGTTTGGACTGATCGTGTGTACGCGGCCTTACTCTTTGAAGAAAACATAATCTGCTGGTTAATTTACAACATGCTTTTCACAAGCTATGGCAAACAGTGGATATATTAATACATCTCTTCTGGGACACGCATATATATATAAGTAAGGTTAATCATGGCGATCAAGGGGTTACGTGTTCCCTAGGGAGGTGTTTCGGCTCTCTAAAGAGTGATCATTAGTCGCCGGCGGACATCGTGGCCGGCAGACATTGTGGCCGGCAGACATTGTGGCCGGCAGACATCGTGGCCGCCAGCCACGAGCATCAGCTCCGGAGTTGCGCTGCACGCGTGTGCCTCCGGCGGCGCGCGTGCATTCCCTATAGTCCGTAAAGCAGCCGCCGTACATCTATGGCGATTCACACAGGGGAGCCAACTGTATGACGACGGCGGTTGGTCAGCAAAAAGTTAAACTTGTCAACTAATCTCAGGCGTACATTTTTATAACTTGATATTCAACTTGATTTCTCACAAAACCATTCCTTCACTAAAAACTGTCTAGTAACAAAGGGCCAGATCCTCAAAAGAGATACGCAGGCGGATCTGCTGTTCCGCCTGCGTATCCCTGTTTCTATCTTTGGAACTGATCCACAGAATCAGTTTCCAATAGATAGGCAGAAGATCCGACATGTGTAAGGGACTTACACTGCCGGATCTTAGGATGCAGTACCAGCAAATTAGCACTTACGGAGATCCACAAAGCTTTTACGCTTCGTTTTTTCTCCGTAAGTTTTAAGTTGCATGTGTAAAATTAGGGCTGCTTTTACAAAGTGTAAACTGTTTACACCTTGTAAAAGTAGACCCTTCTTTCTCGCGACGCTGTTTTTTTTTTTTTTATGCCCGCCGTATCTTTTTTTTTCCCGACTTAACTTTTTTTACCCGGCGCGATTCACAAAACTCGGCGTAACATAAAACCGCGCAAAGCACGTCGGGAAAATGACGTCGGGAGCATGCGCAGTACGTCCGGCGCGGGAGCGCGCCTAATTTAAATGGGACTCGCCTCATGAAATTAAGAATGCCTTGCGTCGGACGATTTTCAGTTACACCGCTCAAAATTTCTAGGTAAGTGCTTTGTGGATCGGGCACTTAGGTAGAGATTTTGCGGCGGTGTAACTTAAATGGAAAAAAATATGTTGCGCCGGGTTTTTGTGGATCTGGCCCAAAATTACTAATAAAATTAAATATAAAATTTGGCATAGTTCTGTCACTTGTCTCACATTTTTTTTATTTTTTTTAGGTGATTTATTGAAATGGTTATGAGCAGTTGTAAGCATAACATTACAGATAACTCAACATTTTTTGGAGATCTTGTGGGAAGTCTTAAGAATTTGTATGGTAGGCTGAGCAGTGGACACATGAGCCTATCATTTATACTCAATGGTAAGCCAAATCACTAAACCATAGAGGAATCCTCATTTTGCACAGCAGACATACCTAATATGGTTACAATTTTAAAACGATAATAGTGTATCTAAGAAGGAAAGAAGCACCAACATAAACTGCAATAAATGAAATAAACTTAAAGGAGTTGTAAAGGAAAAACATTTTTTGCCTAAAATTAATGTCTGCAAGGTAGACAGACAGAATAGTGTACTGATTCTGTTAAAAAACGAGTAAATACCTATTAAATTCCTTCATTTATATCACCTCCGGCGTTCTAGTTTCTGTTCTCTCATTCACTTCCTGGTTTGCGGTGCTCGTTCATGTAAGAACTACATTTCCCAGTATGAATTGCAGCACGCCCAGTAATTCACACCTACTTGAAGTCTCTAACACGTAGAGAGCGTCCTGCCGCACAGATGTAGTTCCCAGGAGGGGGTGAGCATGTTACTGACCAACGCAGTAAAGCCTTCCTTCACGGTGGTGAGTAACAATCAGACAAGCAGGAAGTGAACAGAACAGAGAAGAAATAGAAGCAACTTCTGAGCAAAAACGAACAATGAGGAAGTGAAAAGAGGAATGTCTGCAGGTAAAGGATGCTTATTATGAAAAAAAAATGTTCCTTTACAACCCCTTTAAGGCCCCGTACACACGACCAAACATGTCTGCTGAAACTGGTCCGCGGGCCAGTTTCAGCAGACATGTTTGGTTGTGTGTAGTTACGAGCGTACAGAATTTCACCGTACATTTGCCCGCCGGGACGTTTTTCAGCAGACATTTATTTCCAAACTTGTTTTAAAACCGTCCGCTGAAATCCTGTCCGAACGGACATGTTTGGTGGTGAGTACACAAAACCAACGTACAAAAACCCCGCGCATGCTCAGACTAAATGAGGCCACGGGAGCGCTCGTTCAGGTAAAACTCACGTTTGTTTGGGATATGGCACATTCGTCAATAGAAAGATTAATTCTAGCAATAGAACACTGAAGAAAACGAGACAATAAACAACACTTGATGCCGTCGATTTATTCATTCTTCTCTTGCTAGAAATAATCAGTTATTTAGCTCATGTTATTTCAACTGAGTTGTTCCATACTGAAAAGTGACATTTGTTAGGTGTGATGTAGTAAGATTTTAGCAATCTTTTATTGGCCCGACGTATCATATTTTTAGTGGTCCTCCATGTATATTTTTTTTTTTTTAAGGTTAATGTTTATCTTTGCCACTTTTTTTATGTGTTATAGTTATGTCACCATTTTGAATTTTTTAATAGCAAATTGTTAGGATTTTGCTTTTGTTTGTATATTTAACCTGGATTATTTTTGAAGGTTGTTTAAATTGTCTACCATGTTGGACACCAAATGCCCCCCCCCCCCCACATGAGTTAGTGAATTTTTTAGATGAAACATTTTATTTGTTAGTAATGGTTGATGCCTAAAATAATCCCCACAGTATTACAAACAATAGGCACGTTTTTTAAATCAACAAAAACGCTTTTATTTTAGCAAATGATAAAATGAACAAAACAGAATGGCAGCACTTGAACAGCTAGCAAAATACTGCAAACTTGCATTGTCAAACATGGTGAAGGCTAAACTAGCAACCTCAGGAGGCACACAAACTAAAATCTGAAGCAGAAGCACAATAACACCAAGGAACCCAAGCTGTGGTAGTCAAACAAGATGCCATTTGTGGGGGATCAAATGGAAGGCAGGGAATCAACGTCTCCTCTTCCTTGCAACCTTCCTTCCAGGCTGCCTTCCAGCGGGTCTTCCCTGGGCCCTTGCAGGTGGGGATGATGTGGCAGCAGGAGTATGGTGTTGAGCAAGCCGGGCCGGGTCACATAGCCCAGTGTCTGGGGTCAGCAGCTCCCTCTCCATCCACCAAAGGGCCTGGTTGATCACACCCTTTGCCAGTTGCCTCTGCTCCTCCGTGCCTTTATTTAGATCGTGTGCCAGGGAGGCACTGTAGGCCTCAGTGGGGTTGAGGGGGGCCCTCATGATGGCACTCGCCTCCCTAATCATTTGGAGGCTGGCTTCCTCCACTGCCCCCAATTTCTTCTTTCGGCCTGGTGGCCTAATATGGAGGGGAGGAGCCTGGCTGGTGGTGGTTGTCCTGGGGAGCTGCTGAACGCCACTGGGCCCGGCCTCCTCCTGGCTGCCACTGACCCCTTCGGCCTGGCTGTCAGTGAGGAGAGGATCTGCCACCTCCTGGCTGGTCTCTTCTTCCTGTGTTAAAAAAAGGGACATGTTGTAATATATTTATAAATATAATCACTCACATTTTCATGCTTGAATCTTCTTTGTTGCCGCTAATTTAAACTTGAAAACAGACTCACCCTCTGACCCCTGCAGTTGTCATCCCTGACACCTATTTGTTTGCCCACGACTTTTGATTTTTGCTTCCCAGCTTGTATTTTATTAACCAATATCAAGTCAAGAATCAAACAATAATTAATATTATTCCATAAATATTTATGAAACTACTATACCTCATCATCGTAGAGGCGCAGATCTGCCTCTCTGTCAGCCAGGCCCTCTTCATCCGACTCTGCAGGGCTGTGTTGATCTGGGGAAGTCCCGCTGGGAGGTAGCGTGGAGGGAAGGCTGGGATTCAGACTTGACATAGATGGCCTGCCTTCCAGTTGATCCCGCAAAAAAGACATCTGGTTGTAATACCATAGCTTGGGTTCCTTTGGTGGTCTTGCTGCTGCTCCAGATCTTAGCTGCTTTTGGTGAGCTTTGTATGCTCTCCTATATGTGCCCCTGAGGTTGGCAAGTTTATCCTTCACCATGTTGGCACTGCATTCTGGCACCCATGTCCTCATGTATGCTGCTAGCTGTTCAAGTGCTGCCGCTCGTATGTCCTTGTTATGATAATGGTCCTGCTTTGAATCCCACAGGATGGGCATTTCTCGGAATTTATCCAGCAAGTGCTGGATAATGTCTTGGGTCTGCAGTAGATCCATTTACAATTTTTATTGTTGTAATTTTAGTCTAGATTACAAAAAGAAAAAGAAACCAAAAACACGATTTAAAAAAGGCTCAGCATTTACATTGATAGAATCTGTTGTTAAAAAAGTAGGACCTATATAGAAATACAAACACAGTGTCTCTTGTTTACAAAATGCTGGCCAGCTCTGCCCCATTGGTTGGTTGTAGCTAACATTTTTTAAATACATGCCGCCCCTTTGGTTCCATTGCAGGAAATAATAGAAATCTACAACCATACACAATTATTACAAATGACAGCATTCCTCAAGGCACTATTGCATGTGTAGATATCCTGCCCCTCAGCATTGATTACATGAAAGACACTTCCTAATGACCTCTGTCCAACCAACACAGAACAATATTTGGCCTGATCTGAATACACCCTACATAATTGCTAATGAGTTACATCATTTTTGACATCTATATTTTGTGATGTCTACAAAAGCATTTGTGTACGAAAATCACATTCTGGTATCCAAGAGACATAATAGCTTAATAAAACTGTGCAACCAACAGACCAAACACCCATCCCATGGCTCTACATTTTATAGTCCGCTGCTGATCCCATGTTTAAATTTCTTACCTGCCTCTCTCAAAATCCTCGTTTGTTACGCTCGATGAATTAACACGTAACCAACGTAATCACGTCATGCGCCTTTTATCCACTCCGCGTATGTATGAAACGCCACCCTCGTCACCTTTGCCATGCCCCTAATCAATTGAAAATGTAAATATGGCGTTAACTGTGTAGGTTCTGGAATCGCGCGAATATTCTCCGCGTAACCTACGTCAATACGTTGTTGGCATTCGCGACACTCCGCATATGCAAGAATCCCCGCCCTCATCTCCGCCCCTGATGGGACATTTCCTCGTTTCCACGCCCCTAATCTCTGTGGGAAGGAAAGATGGCGATGTCACACGAGCGGGCACGGAGCTCTCATGGCGCAAGTGAAGGGACAGAGGCAGGACCGTCCCGATCCAGGCCTAAAAGATATAAAGCCACTAATATGGCGTTTGAAGAAATGGTGGAGTTGGTTTACATCATGAGGAGGAAGGATTATGATGGTGAATGTGGGCCCTACAAAACACCGAACCGTAGAAAGTCACACATAATGGACAAGGTGGCAAGGAGAATGAGGAGAATGTTTGGTGTCACCAGGTCCAAGGAGCAACTCCGGAAGCGTTGGTCCGATTTAAAATTGAGGGAGCCACATCACATGAAGAAGATCCTCAAAATTCTGCGTAAAAGTAAGTCCATATTATTTAAGGGGGGGGGGAAATGTCTGCAAGAATGTGTTGACATGTAGTTTTTGACATCTGCCTCCTTGGCCTGCTTGTACTTTTGAACACGTGTAGATACTGTATTGTGTTTATGTCAAAGAACAACCTTTACCAAATAATGTGAAATAGTTAACACGCGTAATATGACATTGTTTAGCAGAAATGCGAGGTTAGTCCAGGAACAACACACCTGGACATGGCTGACTGGCCACAAACTTTGTTTGCAAACATTTTTGAATAGCAAAATAACCGAAATTTACTGGAGTGCATGTGACAGGCAAACAAGATTCATTCTCCAAAATGCAAATAAAGCTGATGTATTAACATCTGGAAATGCAAAGCACCTGTGTCTCAACAATCAAAGGATATTTATTTGGAGGGTCGACGAGAATTAATGTTTTGGGGGGACATCCATGTGTGTCACTTCTTTCCAAAAAAGGGGCAGGATCAGAGCTTGGCCTAGAACTCCGCCAAAAATGGAGGATTGCTGAAAGAATAAACAAACAAAAATCATCATAAATGTATCGTCTATGCAATGTGTGCGATTTATGATATACAATATCTGTGTGCTGATGAGTATACCTTTTGTTTTTTCGGATTTCTTATAGGGGAAAGAAGACGCCAGCAATTGGAGGAGGCAGAGAGGGCCAGACACCCACAAAATCAAACACCTCCACATGTGGAGGAGGAGGAGGCTGTGGAAGGAAGAGAGGAGGCTGTGGAAGGAAGAGAGGAGGATGTGGAAGGAAGAGAGGAGGAAGACTTAACTCTGGATTTAGAATTCGGTGAAGATGAGGCGGAACTGGACGAAGCAGAATTGCGTGATTTTGAAGGGGTATTGATGGATAAAGAAGGAGTTCTGGAAGAAGATGGAGGAGTCGTGGATGATGAGGGGGAGGTGGTGGAAGAAGGAGGAGTCGTGGAGGATGAGGCTGAGGTGGTGGAAGAAGGAGGAGTCATCGAAGATTGTGAAATTGTGGATGTGGAAATTATCAGGCCATCAGGTCAGTGTCACCACAACATTAATAGGGCCAAACATATGCAGATAGGCCGGAAACTCGTTACATATTTTGAATGCCAATTTGTTTGTTTTTAGGGGATGAAGATGGTGTAGCACATTTTTCACGTGCAAGTGCTTCAATAGTTGTACAGCAAGTAATGGAGTGCAGCACGGAAATGGACAATATGCGGGAAAGGATGGTCGTCATGGAGCAGAATGTTCGAAATGTCATTTCAGAGTGCAGCACGGAAATGGACAACATGCGCCAAAGGATGCTAGTCATCGAACAGAATTTCAAAAATATCATTGACATGATGGGCCATGTCAAAGACTGAAACACAAAAGCCCATCCCCCGCCCATCCCCCACCCACAAAGCCATTTTTAATTTTAGTACTTTATAATACGCCAAAATTTCAAAATGCACACACAGTGTGCCAATATGTGCTATCTGCCATCACAGACTAGCTATTGTCTGTGCTTTGTGGGTACAAACCCCTCCTCGATCCTCAAGTAGTTGAGAGGAAGAAGGGTTTGCTCCCACAAAACACAGACATTGATCACCCATGATGTCAGATAGCACATGTGGCCATTTGTCTGTTTAACCAATGACATTTGGCGATTTTTCACTGAATGTGTGCATTTAGAAATTTTGGCGTGTTCCAGTGTGAAAGCACACCATCCATGACTGACTGCTGTTGTTTATTTTTTTTTTGGTTTGGTGTTGATCTTGTTTTGGTTGTAAATGTTTACAGTTTCAGATCACAAAACGAACAAGAAATATCACCTAAAGAAATAAGTTAACTAATTAGCTTAAAAAAATACCAAACTTTTTGGTTGTTTTAAAATTTATAATAAATAAATATACACAAAAAAATACAAAGCACAAAAATGTTTTGTCGAAAAACACTACCCCAAAATGTTTAAATGTAAATAAATTTCGTAGAAAAAAGAAAAAATTTAAAAAAAAAAAATTGTAAAAAATATTTTCAAAAACACCAAAAAAAATAGAAACATATAAATTATTCTGGGTTACTGAAAACCAAACTAAATATATATATATATATATATATATATATATATATATATATGAGACAAGCCAAAAAATTCTGGCGTATATTTTCTGTGAAATTATTATTACATTGTGTTTCGATCAGTATTCTTGATAATCACTGTCAATAAAGAACAAAAATGAAAGAATTAAAAGCAAATATTTACAACACAAAATTCCTAAAAAATGTTTGAATCCAAAAAAGAAGCATTTTTTGGGGAAAAAGGACTAAAATAAAAAAATAGAGTTGTGACATCAAAAGCTGAAAAATGAGTGGCTTCTTATTTCTAGACTGAATACCCAGTTTGTAGATGAGTGAATAATGTGCAAATGTGGTTAGTTAATACATCTGAGTAAGTAAATTTGGCACTAGAAGTGCACTATTTTTGGAGAGAACCTGGAAGACAGAAAAATAGAGAAAAAGCAGTAATGACAAACAACTGTATAAAGTCCAATGGTCTAATTATTTATTAGTTCTGAGAATATTCCTTTCTTTTGGGGGCCGAATTAGAAAGAAATATGATCTGGCATAGCAATGGCCCCCCTACCCATAAAGTACTCAACATATTTGTCGCGTACCTCACGAGCAGATTGGGGGGCCAAGCCAGCGCGACCAGTGTCCAGGCCAGGAATGTTCTCTGAGGGTAGTCCTGCCTCAGAGCCCATGGGGGCTAGGTACGTCTGGGAGTGCCTGCGTAGAAAATTGTGCAAAATGCAGCAGGCAAATATAATGGTGTTCAATTTATATTCCGCCAAATGTATCGATGTCAGGAACGTGGATTACGTGCACGCGTTCTGGTCCGCCGGGAAATATGGTCCGCTGGTGTGTACAAGCCAGCGGGCCAAATGACAAAACAGCCTTGTACGCCGGAAACAGCCCGTCGGACATTTCCAGCGAACATGTTTGGTCGTGAGTACCCGGCCTAACAGTTTGTTTTACAAATGGTTTATCTTACCTTGTTCTTAATGTTAAGCATCCATTTTCATTAATAAATTGTATTTTTTTCCAAAAGTAAAAAAATAAATAAACAGTTTTAAAAAAGCAACAGGCAACTTTTTTTTATCATTCAAAAGTTTTATTAAAGGTATAAAGGATACAGAAAGCAACAGGCAACTTTTATTTTTTCTACCGTCATTATCTCATGGTTTTTACTCATTTGCACTCGGTTCTTTTCAAAAGACCACATTATTTCCAATCCTATTCACTTGTCAAAAGTGATTTGAGTTCTTGTTATGTTACAAACACTACAACTCTCAGCTCACACCCTGTCTGGGGGCCCCATTTCCTTTTGAACAGTTCTCTTCCATCACAGCCTAAAAATTCACCTCTAGCGCCCTTCAATCTAATCATGCCCCATCCACCTTTTCTGGACATGTGGAACAAAGCTGTCAAGCTCATGTCCAACCACAAGAGCTCTTGACCAATTAGCAGCTTCTCCAAACAGCAGGAATTTTAATTAGGAGACCACTCAATTATATCAATGAACAGCCTTTGCCCTCAGCCTCCTGCTTCCCACTTTCCCACCTCTCTTATGCTCTGTACTGCTGGGCTCTCACAAATAAGGATTGTTAGACTTTTTTTCAGAAGGTGTTGGCAGTAGAAAATGGGTTCTTTTACAGACCATGCCTGCCTCTTATTGTCCTTTATATGAACCACCACTTGCTGGGCTCCTGGCTCCCTTGAGCCATTCTTTCAGATGATCTATTTTAGAATTTGGAACTGACTTCAAGGGAATCTATCATTCTAATAACATGATTGTGTTCAATTTTCAGATGCAGAAACACATTACATGCAGGTGTTTCTGTGAACGTTAATCTTAGCCACAAAGTTGTTAATAATTGTAAAATAGAAATTCTATATGTGAGGGATCTATAGAGGAAAAGGGATAACAGCCCCACTGCCCAACGTTGTGACTTGAGCTGTAATTCTAATTGAAAGCTAGTGAGGAATGAATGAGCTCTTCTGTACTTTATTGTTTTGTTTAGAAATCTGTTCAAACCAGCACAAATTATGTTTGCTGATGATATACTAATATTTATGTCTTCCCCTCATATTTCTGCTCCCAACCTTATAAGGAAGCTAGATAATTTTGCACAGATATCTGGACTAATTATCAACCCTCAAAAATGTACAGCCTTAAATATATCCTTACCTTCCCACTTTACAACAAGCACAAGCTTCCCTCCCATTCTCCTGGTCTACATCGCACCTGACCTACCTAGGAATTACTCTTAAAGCGGATGTGCCATGAAAAAAATATATTAAAAGCCAGCAGCTACAAATACTGCAGCTGCTGACTTTTAATATTAGGACACTTAACTGTCCTGCAGTCCAACGCCGTCCACAGCAGAGGACGAGCGATCACTTGTCACTCTGCTGCTCCCCCCGCCAACCTCAGTGAGGGAACCAGGAAGTGAAGCGCTCCGGCTTCACTACCCGGTTCCCTGGGGTGCATGCGCGAGTTGCTCTGCGCCGCTTTTTGTCTCTCGCTGTGCTCTGGGAGTCGAGTGTTCCCAGAGCACAACGGGGGAGGATGGGAGGTGATGTTCTGCCTGCAGTTTGCCCGAAACTGTGTGGCCAGAAGTGGGTGCAAATACCTGTCTGTAGACAGGTATCTGCACCCCCCTCCCCCTGAAAGGTGTCAAATGTGACACCGGAGGGGGTGAGGGTTCCGATCAGCGTGAGTTCTACTTTAGGGTGGAGCTCTGCTTTAAGCCCTGTACACACGATCAGTCCATCCGATGAGAACGGACTGAAGGACCGTTTCATCAGTTAACCGATGAAGCTGACTGATGGTCTGATGTGCCTACACACCATCGGTTAAAAAAACGATCGTGTCAGAATGCGGTGACGTAAAACCCACAACGTGCTGAAAAAAACTAAGTTCAATGCTTCCAAGCATGCGTTGACTTGATTCTGAGCATGCGCGGCCTTTTGACCGATGCCTTTGCATACTAACGATCGGTTTTGACCCATCGGTCAGGCGTCTATCGGTCAAATTTTAAAGCAAGTTCTATTTTTTTTGACCGAAGGATAACTGACCGATGGCGCCCACACACGATCGGTTTGGACCGATGAAACGTACCTTCAGTCCGTTTTCATCGGTTTTGACTGATCGTGTGTACGCGGCCTTACTCCCAATTTAACTGAATTCTTCTTGGCTAACTTTCCGTCATTACTAAAGCTAATTACCAATCTCCTTAAACAATGGTCCTCATTTACCAATCTCATGTATTGGTAAAATAAACGTAATAAAGATGACTATTTTACCCAAGATACTATGGGCCAGATTCAGGTAGATCGGCACATCTTTCTGCCGGCGTAGCGCATCTCATATGCGCTACACCGACGTAACACAGAGAGTCAAGCACTTGCTCTTGCACAAAGCACTTGCTCCCTACGTTGCGCCAGCGTAACGTAAATTATTTGGCATAAGCCCGCCTAATTCAAAGTAGGTGGACGGTGGGCGTGATCCATTTAAATGAACCGTGACCCCATGCAAATGATGGGCCGAACGAACAGCGCATGTGCCGTCCCGTAGATGCTTCCCAGTGCGCATGCTCAGAATCACGCTGGAACGAACACCTAAGATACGTTGAATCACTGAACGTAACCTACGCCCATCCCTATTCAAGTAGTCCTACGTAAACTACGTAAAATACGACGGCTGTTCCGTCGTCCATACCTTTGCATGGGATGCGCCTCCTTTAGGTGGAATAACTTTACGCCGGACGTACGCCTTACGTAAACGGCGTATATTTCTGCGACGGGCGCAAGTACGTTCGTGAATCGGCGTATCTTAGTCATTTGCATATTCGACGCGTAAATCAATGGGAGCGCCCCTTGCGGACAGCGTAAATATGCACCCAAGATACGACGGCGTAGGAAACTTACGTCGGTCGGATGAAGCCTAATTTCAGGCGTATCTAGTTCTATGGGTACGGCGCAGAGATACGATGGCGCACATTTACACTTACGTGGCGTATCTGTAGATACGTCGGCGTAAGTGTTTCAAGAATCCGGGCCAATATCTATTTCGGGTTTTGCCCATTCCAGTTCCAACATACTTTCTTAGAAATCTTCAACGCAAAACACTAGTGTTCATCTGGGGCTCTTTAAAACTTTGTTTATCTAAACACACACTTTACCTTCCCAAACTTAAAGGTGGACTAGGATTCCCCAATTTCGCCTCTTATTACCATGCAGCTTAAATAGCATGCATCACCAAATATCACGCAAAATACGAAACCCCACTCTGGGTTGCAATTGAAGCAATTGACTGTGATCCATTTTCTATAACAAATTTAATTTGGTCCAAACCCTCAGATCATAAAAATATTAAAAATAAGATTACCAAACACACAGTTACCATCTGGGATACATTTTAACTTATCAAAGGACTACAATCTCCTCATGTTCCCCTTCTATCATTTATTAGAAACCCACTATTCTACCCAGCCTGCACATTCCCTAATTCATTTAAAAAATGGATTTCCTCTGACATAACTCAACTCTGTGATATATCAACATCTACCTCACTTATAACATTTCCTGAACTATGTGATAGACATCAACTCCCCCAATCAGAACTTTTTCGATATCTGCAGATCAAAAAAAAAATCATGCCATATATGCAAATATACAAAATATGAGTAAACTCGATGAACTCACACATTTTGAACGTATATGTAAACACGAACCTCACTCTAAAGGGCTCATATCAATAATTTATGGTCGGAGCCCTACGGCCGACACGGACATGGACACAGACTGACTAGGACTCACAACATACAATGGACCTGAAGTGTGCGCTGGCCCTAACGGACGGTACGCCAGAATAAGGGGGCATACCCTGTTAAATGATAGATGTTGTGGAGAGGAATGAACCTGGGAATTCCTGTGAAATGGGATGGGGGGGTGGGCGAAGTGCGCCGGAAGTCTCGTGCTGAGACAGGAAGCCGACGGAGCCCGGAGGGAGGCGAGGAGATTATATAGGCTCCCCGGGCTCCTCCCATAAACACAGGCCGCTGCTCGGCCTTATTACTTATGGTCGGAGCCCTACGGCCGACACGGACATGGACACAGACTGACTAGGACTCACAACATACAATGGACCTGAAGTGTGCGCTGGCCCTAACGGACGGTACGCCAGAATAAGGGGGCAAAACATTCAGGTAGGGTTATAGTTTTATTGAGTCAGAACATTAGTGAGCAAGTATGGCGAAGGCTTGTGCCATCTCCGCCTGAGGGTCAGGAATGTACCTAGCGAAGCAGGCAGACTTCCACCTGCCTAGCTTCTTAATGATATGGTCGGGGACCCCGTGTCGCGAGGCGGTTGAGGCTGCTCCGATACGAAAGGAGTGGCCCGAATACTGGGTAGGATTGAGGTGCAGAGTCCGAAGGAGGATCCTCACGTGTTTAATGAACTGGCTGGTGTTCAGAGGTTTGTCCGGAAAAGGGAGTAGAGGAGCGGAGTCTGATTGGGCTGGCAAAAGTAAGAGTAGGCGGTCCAACACGGATACTGGGCACCAGGCGTTACCTGTCTTGTAAATGGCGATGTCTAAGCCGGGGCCTGATTGCTGTGTTTTGGTGGTAGTGAGGTGAAGCGTGAAGCTGTCTTGATGGCGGACCAAGTGTCGTCTGCGCAGGACTTGGCCGGCAGGGCTGTTGAAGGCAAACTCGCTGGGTCGGAGGAAACCATAATACGCTAGGTAGATGGCCGCTTGTATGACCAAGCTAGGCAGGAGGCCGAACGGGGATGTGGCGAGGATGGCGGACAGGTCTCTAAATATGGTGCTGGTAATGGGCAGGCGTTTGGCGTTGACAACTGGTTGTTGCTTCCGGACTGCGCGTAGGGCAGCTTTGACTGCGTGGGACGTAAACAGCGAAGGCTTCGCCGGATCGTGTAAGGCCAGAAAGTGCTGGACGCCAGCCAGGTAGAGACGGATGGTGTTGTACGAAAGGGACTGGCAAGTGTGACAGTAGGAGATGAAGGCCAATACGTGCTTGACACTCGGGGTGGTGTTAGCGGAGTGGCGCGTCAAGAAGTTGGTAAAGGTGTCCCAAGCCGTGTGATAGGCTTTGAGGGTATTGCGGGAGAGAGACTGGTTGATCAGCTGGGTAGCTTGCTGTAGGTGCTGTGTCAGTCCAGGGTCAGTTGAGACCAAGGAGGGATAGGGGCTGAAGATGGATCGGCTGCGGGTTTCTGCTGAAAAAAAGAGGCATAATTAAAGCGGGACAAGGCGTCTGCGGTGAGATTACACTTGCCGGGGAGGAAGGTACAATGCACATTGAATTGGTGTAGCAAGGACAGTTGCACTAGCCGACGTAGGAAGGACATTATAACAAGAGACCTGGACCTGCCCTTGTTAATAATGTCGGCTGTGGCCTGGTTGTCGGTGGTGAAGGTAACAGTTTGTCCAGCCCAGCTGTGGCCCCAGAGTTGGGCGGCTGCTACGATTGGGTACAACTCGAACAAGGAGGACGTCTGGGTGAAGCCCGGGACCGCTAGTATTTCTGGCGGCCACGGTCCTGCGAACCAGTGGTGGCCAAAAATAGCTGCAAAACCTGTGGAGGCTGCGGCGTCGGTCACTACTTGTGGGGAAAGGGGTGACACTGACGGTATAAACATTGATATACCGTTCCAGTTGGTGAGAAATTCTTCCCACATCGAGAGGTCCGCTAAGGCTGCGGTATCCAACCTGAGAATCTGATCAGGGTCCTGTGCATGGGAAAGGAAGACCAGAAGGCGTGACACGAAGGATCGGCCCTGAGGGATGATCCTTACTGCAAAGTTTAGCATTCCCAGGAGGGACTGCAGCTGCTTCCTGGTGCAGCCCTGCGTTTGGGTGAAACTATGGAGGACTGCCCTGATGCGGGTCAGTTTGTCGGGGGGGAGGCTGGCTTGCATGGAGGTGGTATCCAGATTAACTCCGAGGAAGGTAATGGAGTGTGCTGGGCCTTCTACTTTGTGTTCTGCGAGGGGGACGTTGAGATTTTTGAAGACGAGTCTCAACTTTTGGAGGTCTCCTGGAGGCGTGTCGGGTTGTTCAATTAGCAAAAAGTCATCCAAGTAGTGGATGACTTGTTGACAATGGGCTTGGTGCACGAGAATCCAGGTGAGAGTCTGTGCGAAGGTGTCGAAGAGCCAGGGACTAGACTTGGAGCCAAACGTCAGCTTGGTGGCGAAGTAGTATGACTCTCTCCATTTCATGCCATGCCAACACCAGAGGGACGGGTGGATAGGCAAGAGTTTAAAGGCGTCTGAGATGTCGGCCTTGAAGAGCCAGGTGCCCGTGCCGGTTTTAATTATGGCTTGGATTGCCATGTCTACAGATGCGTATTTTAGGGAGAACTCCTCCGAGGGGATCAAGGAGTTCAGGCTGGGGGTGGGGGAAGAATGAGGCGCAGACAGATCGTAAACTAAACGTGTTTTATTTGAAAACTTGCCCTTGACAAGCCCAATAGGGCTGACTCTCCAGGTGCTGAAGGGGGGTGTGGTGAAGGGGCCTATGATGAAGCCTCGCTCTAGCTCTGTCTGTAAGAGCTGGTCTATGGCCTGCTCGTCTGTGGCGGCTGAGCGCAGGTTTCTACATTCGTGCGTTGTGTGGGGTAGTGAAATGAGGCCTGTGTGGAACCCTTCTGTGAAGCCTTGGACGAGGAAGGTGGTGAGGGAGGGGGTGGGGTGGGAGGTGAGGTAGAGCTCCAGCCAGGGGATGTTAATGCGGCCTAGTCAGGTCTTCTTTTGTTGCTTGACTAGGCATAGGGTCCTGGGGTGCGCTCTATGGCACGTAAGGCAGACATGGAGCAGACGGCATTGGCTGAAGTTGCAGGAGCCATGGTTAAAATTATTGCAGATGGCCGCGCCGCCTAGCGTCTGTACTGGGCGCCCGAACTTGTCGGCCTGGGACGTCTGCTGGGTGGCCGGTAGGCCCGGAGCTGCCCTCGAGGTCGAGGGGAGTTCGAACGGGCGAGTGTTGGAGGTGGTGTTGGTGGTGGTGTTGGCGCACCAGGTGGCGGTGTGAGTGGAGGACTGGCAAACAGCGCATAATGGTGAGCGCAGGCCAGCAAAGTGGCGGCAGAACAGCTCGGTGTCCATGAGACTCCAATCTGTAGCTGTCTGGAACTGCAGCAGCCTGGCCGCTGCTTTGGCTGAGAAGGAGCGGTGGTAGTCATAGAATGAAAACCCTCCGTACTTGTAGCCCAGATCCACTATGGTGTGGAGATAAAGGTCCAGCTCTTCCCTCCTACTGGGGGAGGCGGAGCATAGGACATCTCTGAGCATGCCAAAGGCCAAGGCAAATTCCGGGGCCGATAGTTTACGGTTAAGCCTTGGGTCTTTGGCCTTGAGGACCACTGAGACGTCTCCCCAGGCATAGGCCTTGTTGTCGGCTAGGTCGTGTACCGAGATGAGGAGGGAGGCTAGGTTGATGTCCTTGCCGTCCAGGATGTCCTTCCTGATGTTGGCAGGAACCAAGTGGGCTGGGAGGACTACGGAGCACTTGCCTGTGGGTGTAAGCGGGGGAGGTATTTGCGGTTGCACTGCAGACGGGGTGAGCGTGGATGGATCGGGGGAAGCTGTAGGTGGGCGAGCCTCCAGAAGCATCATTCTCGCCTGTACGTCTGTAATTGTGGTGGAGAGTGTTGCGACCATGTTGTGGAGTTGGGACACGGCGGCGGATATGGAGTGTAGCGAAGTTTGCTGGGTGCTTGGTCCGGGTGAGGCTGGCGGGGAGTTGTTTGAAGCAGGAGGTGGGAACAGGAGCCTGAAAAGTTCTGCCTTCCTGGCTGTGGACGGAAAGGGCACATGCTTGCGCCTCAACTCCGCTGTTAACTTGGGGATGGTCCATCCCCTGAAGGAGCGTGCGCTGCCGCTCTCTGAAGCGGGGGGCGGTGAGGAAGGGGCAAAAAGGTCTTCGCTGCCGTCCTGAGACATGACTCAGGGTAAATCGTGCCCTGGGTACGGAGTTTTGTCTAGGAGGTCGAGGTGGGACGAGCAGGAACCTGCAGGGGTGAGATAAAACGGGTTGTTTCCGTGTCGTGCCGGGGATGGGGGATCCACCTTTTTTTTTTTTTTACCTGTAAAATTACTGAACCTGGTGTGCAGGGGAAGCTGGCGAGCTTGACTGACCTGTGGAGAAATGATAATACATAAGGACGGGGGCTAGATAAGCTCGAATGTTGTAAGCGACCGACGAAGGGGGTGAGGCGGCGATGGCTTGGTGGCCGAAATGTCCCATGACAGAGGCCTGAAGCGGTGCGTTGCGGGTGTGGCTGACAACGCGGGGGCTCTGGAGCATGTGCCGAAATGAGGGTGACACTGTTGGGGAACGTTCGAGGCAAGCCTACCAGCGGGAACGTGCAGGGGTTGAGATCTGGACTTGTGTCAAGTAAATGAGTGACAGAAATTCCCATGGCAGAGATGCAAAACTCTGGAGCATGTGCTGAAATGGGGCTAAGAAGAGAGGGGCCTGTTTGGGTCCGGAATGTGTGTGAGGATGTGTGTGGTCTTGCCGGGGCATGTTTGTGGTAGGGCGAGTAGCTGAAATGACCCAAACCGGTGCACTGTGGTTGTGGGTGACTACCGGGCTCTGGAGCATGTACTGAAAAGGGGGGGGGGCCACGGCGGATTTGGCCACATGTGGAATGGGGTGAAGCTGCAGCTGAGAAGGTGTTTGTGTACCCCCAAGACGTACTGCAGGCGGGCAAGTGAGGGAACGTCCCATGAGAGAGGCGTAACAATGTGTTGTCATGTTGTTGGCGACTGCGGAGCTGTGGAGCATGAGCTGGGAGTGAGGTCGCTACTGATCGGGGGTGCCGCGGCTGGTATGCGTGTGGGTGTGATGCGTGGGGAGCGCAGGCTGTGTGAGGCATGATTTGGAGGCGAGTGGGGTGTGTCTGGAATTGCTGTGAAGCAAAATGGAGGGAACAATGGATGGGGTGACTGGAGAAGCCTGATGATGCACCGCATGAAAAATAGTGGCGTGAGTGCTTGTGCGTGACCGAGCATCGGAAAGGTGTACAGCAATGGGTACTATGGCAGAAGATGCAGTGCTGGGTATACGTGTGTTCCCAATGTGGTGCACGGTATACCATGTGTTGGGGACTGAGAAAGCCATGGGGCTGGGAGGTCGGTGAACTGGAGAAGCTGCAAGTTGGTCTTCTAAGGTAGAGTTTTTTTTTTTTTTTTTTGTTTTTACAATAAACCAGGGGAAGAAAAGGAGAAAGAAAAAGAAAAAATGGCAAAACACAAATAAACAAACAAGAAAATAAAAATAAATAAATAAATAAAAAACAGTTTAATGACATGAATACCAAAGGGGAGCTAGTTGTAGCTGTGCCAACGGATCGGTGCACGTATGTGAGGCATGTGACAACAAGTGGACTACAGTTCGGTATGCAGGGTAAGGAAAATATTGATAGGTATGGGGCGGACTGCACAAGATGCGGTTGGGCATTGTAATCACAGTTTTTGCTGTTGCTTAATGAATCTGTGACTACAAGAATATTTCAGTTTGCATTGTCAGTGATCAGTTTTAGAGTTAAGCAGTAACACTGCAGAAAAATACTTATGGTAATACATCTGCTGTGGTAAGCATTATGAATATACATTTATGGGTTTAAACTGAGAGTAAGGAGTGTAGACATGTGTGGTGTGACGAAAGTGCGTGGGCGTTTGTGACAGTGAGTAGACAGTGCAAGGAGCGGGTAAGGTGTATGTACCGGCATGTTGAAATGCCTGGGGTCTGCCAGTATGTGGGATACGTTGGTGCGGTGGGGGCTGAAATGAATGGTGAGCCCGCGGTGGGAAGGGGCTCGGGAGCCGGGAGAGCAGAGCCTACCTTGCGGCAGTCGGACGATAACCGAGGGACGCCCCGGTGTCTGCGGAGGTCGCTGGATGGATTGGATGGCGCGGATGGCGCGGATGGCGCGGCGGCGGCGGCTGCGAGGGATGACGCAATCGAAGTGCGCCGGAAGTCTCGTGCTGAGACAGGAAGCCGACGGAGCCCGGAGGGAGGCGAGGAGATTATATAGGCTCCCCGGGCTCCTCCCATAAACACAGGCCGCTGCTCGGCCTTATTACATATAAACACCTTATTACTTTGCCTACTGCAGATCCACCATCATACATGGAAAAATGGGAGAGAGACCTTGGACTTCATTTGAAATGATCCATTTAGGGATAACATTTGGACCACAACAAAATCATCTTCACAAAATATAATAGCTCTAGAGACAAATTATAAAGTACTTTTGCGCTGGTACTTGGTTCCTGTCAGAATTGCGAAATATACTTCCCACTCTGCTTCTGTGGCTGTGGTGAACTAGGATCACATATACACATATTTTGTGAATGTCCAGTTGCAAAATGTTTTTGGAAGGAGGTTTTTCTAATCCTCTCTACCTTGTTCAAAAAAACAACCTGACCCTTCAATTGCACTACTAAATCTAAAACCGACTTCTATTTCCCACACTCAATTCAAACTCTTTCTACAAATCACTACTGCAGCAAAGCAGACAATCGGCAAAGCGTGGAAAACCCCAACATTAATGATCTCAGAAACCAAAACCAGAATAAACCAAGCCATGACCCAGTCAAAAACGGAAGCCATTACCAATGATAATATTGGAAAATTTGAAAAAATCTGGAATCCTTGGGTGACTCATTTTTTCCCTCCTAATTTCTACATCACATTATTAAGACCTTGGTAATATAACTACTAATATCTATTTAATATGCTAATAACATAAGACCAACATAATAAGATACCCCGGGGACCTTGTTCGACCTTTTCTATCTTATCTATCAACTATCTTTATTTTTTTCTCTTCTTCTTCTTAGCCTTCCTTCTCTTCTATGTTGTCTCTTTAGTTCTTTTTTTGTTGTTGTTTTTTTCGTTCTTAGCATATATTGTTATTATATGCAAAAATGATAGCAGCATTACTTTTTTTTAATGTTTTTATTTATCAGTATATTTCAGCTTTAGAGCTCCATTGAAACAGTACAAACCTAGGGCCTAATCCTCAAAAGAGATACGACGGAGTAACTGCTGTTATCCCTGGTCCTAACTATGGAACTGATCCACAGAATCAGTTTCCCATAGTTAGGACGAAGATCCGACATGTGTAATTGAATTACACTGTTGGATCTTAGGATGCAGTACCGCATCCGCCGCTGGGGGCATTTCGCGTCGAAATGCCGCCTCAGGTATGCAAATTAGGACTTACGAAGATCCATGAAGCTTTTACGCTTCGTTTTTTCTCCGTAAGTTTTATTTTGCAAACGCAAAATTAGGACTGCTTTTACAAAGTGTAAACTGTTTACACCTTGTAAAAACAGACCTTTCTTGCTAGCGACGTGATTTTTTTTTAATTTTAATTTTTTTTTTTTGGCGCCGTATCTTTTTTTTTACCCGACGCAACTTTATTGTCCCGTCGCAATCCACAAAGCCCGACGTAACATAATTTCGCGCTATGCACGTCGGGAAAATTACGTCACGAGCATGCGCAGTACGGCCGGCGCAGGAGCGTGCCTCATTTAAATGGGAATCGCCCCCTGGAGAAGAGGAACGCCTTGCGCCGGCCGGATTTAAGTTACACCGCTCAAAATTTCTAGGTAAGTGCTTTGTGGATCGGGCACTTAGGTAGAAATTTTGCGGCGGTGTAACTTAAATAGGAAAAATTACGTTACGCCCGCTGGCTGAGGATTTGGCCCCTAATGTCTATACAATAAATCCCTGTTTATCTTCATTATATATTAGCCCAACATTATACAAGGTCTAGAAATTATGACCCTTACATTTTTCTTTATCAATTCCTATATTACCTTACACTGTTATATATTATTACTATATCTGGTTTGTAATTACTAAATTCAACACTAAGCATATATTTTAGCAAGTCTCCAGATAATGGTCAACATATGTTAAACTCAAATTACTGTTTTTTTTTTTCTTTTGTTGTTGTTGCCTTCTAAAAAACACTGGAGCTTGATATACATATCTAATTTGTGTTCTCCTTAACTGCTACTATGTATAGTGACTATGTTTATTGAAAATATATGCTTGTAATTTTAAAAATGTAATAAACAAATTTGACAAGAAAAATAGAAATAAAAAATAAAGAAATGTGATCAAAGGTCTTTCTATATGATCTAGGACATTATCACAGTCAATATGATATCCTCATTATACAGAGTGCTGATTGTGATTGTACTTGATTGTGATACTGATGCTTAAATGAAGGTATGCTTATGTGTGTGGTATAGCACCAGAAAGTGGTATGGATTTGCAGACACAATATAAATGCAACCAATTGTGATTTAGATATAAGTAAATGTGTGAGATTGCTGAATCTTAAAACGAATTAAATGAACCATCAAACAAAGTATGCAGCTACCCTGCCACAATGAAGTACAGTTAAACACAACAGACATTTTAAATAAGTAAAGCTGATGTGGGCACTTGTCCAAAAAATGATAAAAATAAAGTTTCTAACCACACAGAACATAACACATTTGTGAAATAATACTCAACCATACTTACAATAATTCTTTATTTTCTCAAAGTGATAACGGAGCATGCATTCTTCAGTATGAATACCTGTGCAGCATAATTACTACCTCATGAAATAAAAATAAGTTCACTACACAAAGGTATCTAAACTAGAGGAAGAATAGGGAACCAGGAATACATAAACCAATGTCTTGTTTCTTGGTACTGACTAGACATGTGCATTCGTTTTCGTCCGAATGCATTTTCGTCCGAATTTCAGGTATTTTCATTATCGTTTTAACAAACTAAAACGAATGCCCAGGATACGAAAACCAAAAGATCTGACATAAAAAAATGCTTTATTTTCATTTTTGTTGCAACAACATTTCGAAATAGATAGAAGATTCGACATGACGCTGACAATGACAATCTGTGTCTATCGAACCTGTGGTTGAATGTGCCTAACCGTAACTCTATTAGTCTAAGATTATTCTACATAGAGAGAAAAGATTCGACACTATAGAGAGAAAAGATTCGACACTATAGAGAGAAAATATTTGACATTATAGAGAGAAAAGATTCGACATTATAGAGAGAAAATATTGTTGCTGGAATTGGGTGGGGGAAGTAAAATAAAAATAATGATGATGATGAATGTTATTGGCTCATTGTAACCAAAGAGGAGGAGCAGTAAAATAGCTAGAACTAACTTGACAATTCAACATGAACGACAAAGATTCGACAAAGCATCGAAAAACATACAAACGTCAAATCTGTCATTGAAGGCTTATGGTGTCTGTCGAAAGTTCTAAGAAGGTTTGACGGAGCAGCTAAACTGTACGACGCTGCAATCGTACATTTCTGGTCAAGTGCTCGGCCCAAAGCCTATAGAAAAATTCTAATGTTGGTTGACTAGTAATAATAATTAATAAATATAATTATTACTAGTCATACAACATTAGAAGGCAGAATATTCGACCAGAAATGTACGAAAAATGCTATTGGACTCAATTGTGTCTATGGACTACCCTATTGCCATGTGTTTTTTAAGTAACAGGCAAAGCGGACTAGTTTCTTAGGGCCAGATTCACGTAGAATCGCGGCGGCGCAATTTTTCATCGCAAAGTGCCTGATTCACCAAGCACTTGCGATGAAAACTACGCAGGCGCAAGGCGGGCCAATTTAAATGGGCGTGTGCCATTTAAATTAGGCGCGCTCCCGCGCCGGACCTACTGCTCATGCTCCGTTTCTTAACTCCCGCCGTGCTTTGCGCGCCATGACGTCATTTTTTTGAACTGCGACGCGCGTAGCGTACTTCCGTATTCCCGGACGGCTTACGCAAACGATGTTACATTTTGAATTTCCATGCGGGAACGACGGCCATACTTTAGACAGCAATACACTTGCTGACTAAAGTTAGGGCACCAAAAAAAACGACTAACTTTGCGACGGGAAACTAGACTAGCGGCGACGTAGCGAACGCGAAAAACCATTGTGGATCCGCCTAACTCCTAATTTGCATACCCGACGCTGGTTTACAACGCGAACTCCCCCCAGCGGCGGCCGCGGTACTGCATCCTAAGATCCGACAGTGTAAAACAATTACACCTGTCGGATCTTAGGGATATCTATGCGTAACTGATTCTATGAATCAGTCGCATAGATAGAAACAGAGATACGACGGCGTATCAGGAGAAATGCCGTCGTATCTCATTTGTGAATCTGGCTCACAGTTCCCATCAGTCTCCACCCACTCCACTATAAAACAACTTGGCCACACACTTCTCTGTGTAACATGGGCTAGGGAGGGAGCACATTAAGTATGGTCATTCCTCAGTGCTTTCCTCTGGCAGGTTTATGTATCTGTTTGTTAGGTACATAAATCTGGAGCAAGCAATGGCAACTTTAGGGTAGAGGCTTGGTAAAATTATATCTATGACACCCTTTATAAATTATTTTTCCAAGATTTCCCTTTAGGTCCTTTCCCAGATCAGCAGTAATAACAAGATATCTTAGACAATTGTTTTACTTATTTCAAGATTGCCCTTTACCTTTTTGTTCCTGTGACAAGTCAAAGTCTTAGATGAAGGGTGAAGCCCTCTAGAGAAATTTACAATCAATAAACTACTTGTTTTGAATTTTCTTTCCTCCTTAATCATAAAGTCAGAACGAATGTAGCACTGTAGTAAAATTATTATTCAATGTATTTTTTTTAGGTAGCTAGTGGTTAGACTGGGGGAGAGAGTAGCATCACTAAGAACCAGGTATGTTGCATGCATATGTGTTGGCAAGGAGCATGCTGATAATTTTTAACTTGTCTTTCACTGTTCAGTCAGCATTCTAGGGGTGAGGAGAGGACACCACTGTTCCCTTACTGTAAGTGGTGTCACCTACCTGGCTGTGCTATCTATGTAATATATCTGTGTAAATCTCAGGACTGGATGCACAAAATTACAAATCCTTTGGCAGGTAAACAAGCTTCATTATATGAATTTCATCTGTAGTACGGTTGTAATGATCAGACTAGATTTCTCAGGTTTTCCATTCAACAGCCCATGTTTATTTATTCTTATGTGTTATTTATTATTTGTACTTCTTTGCTGTTAATAAATCTAAATCGATAAAAATGTTTTCAGCTACAATTATGCCTACGTTTGCCATGTCTGGACTCAAGTTATTTTCTTAGTCATTTACAAGTGTCATGCTCGCTTGTCATATCTTGTGTTGAGAAGCCTTAATGATGGAAGGTGCTGCAGACAAGTCCTTTTATGTGTTGCAGTCCAGCCTCTCTGTAATGTTACTTTGGTCATTTGTTAGACTTGATCTAATGTGGTGGCCCTCAGCATGTGCATATGTTGATCCTTTCATTAAGGTTGAATCCATGGAATGTATGCAAAGGATAGACAGCTGGTAGTAGCACAGGTTCAATTAGTGCCATAAAGAAGGCTCTGTGCTAAAACACTTTTGACAAGCCAAGTTGTACAGACTTGAGATCTCTGACAAATATCAGATCATATTTGGAAAATAAAGCAATATTGAGGAATGAGGATCATGTTAAAATTTGAGAACAAATCCTGGTATTTTAAAAAAAAGTTACATATGAAATGTAACTATTTTACTGTGACTGTTGAAAAATACTTTTCAGCATTAAGGTCAGCTAATTTCCTTTTCTAAACTGAACTCAGAGACTAACAGAACCTTAACCCAAGCACCTATTAAACATAATTTTCTTCTAGTGTGCAATTTTAAAAATCACAGTGGCAAAAAAAATACAAATCCTTTGGCAGGTAAAATAGCTTTATTTCAACTCTGTATTTATTAGTTAGCCTGGCATTACATTTTAACATCAAATAAAAGGAAAAATATTATACAAATGTACAAGTTCAAAGAACCTTTCTTTAAAAGTGCTTTGCTAAAAGTAGCCCTGATACAACATGGACCAACCCCTTTAACAAAATATATATTTAAAAAAATAATTTAAAGTATGACAAATAATACCCTTAAATAAATATCTTTCTATGTGCATTGCATTTACATACATTGCATTAAATAAGACCATTCACAGTCGGAACTTCTGACAAGTTGTACTAAATATATCTCTTGTTTACTTTATTGAAAACATTAATAAAGAAATATTTAATTAAATAAGACCATTCATTTGAATGGTGGGATGGGATACCTCTCAAAATCCATACCACAACCTTTTGGGTCTAGTATGATTTTAAGGCATTATCCTGGGTGATGTAATTGACTGAATATGGTCATATTTGGTCAATGATGTCAGCCAGCATCCCCTGCCCTGTTTACATGCAGCTTTTGGATGGCAAAATATAATTTGCACCAGATGTTCATCAGGGTAAGATAGTCTCAGTGGTTTGGATTGTTTTGTTTGTTGTGTTCATTTACTTTAAATAAGGGAGGACACCTTATTTTAATATCTTCCTCAACCCCCCACATTCATTGGGCCAGGGATGTGGGGAAGATTACCTTATCACCATCAACACAGGGACCAAGTGCTTGCCAGGGGGGGGGGGGCTCCCTGGCAAGGTGCTCTCCTGATGTTGGGGGAACGTGGCCTTATATGGTTCAGGAGAAGGAATGCATGCTCATTGCCCCAGGCTGCATGCATGCTCAGATAAGGGTCCGGTATGTATTTTGGGTGGGACCCCAGGGTAATTTTCTTTGAGTGGGGTCCCCCTAAAATCCATACCAGACCCCTTGGTGGGATAAGTGCCTGATATGAATTTTGATAGTGCCAATCATTTTTGAGGTGCACCATAACAACCAATGAGTAGCAACCAAGAACATAATTGGTTTCTAGGAGGCCATTGACTTGCTCACAAAGCATCTTTGCTTGCTAAGTTGCTAGTTGTCTCCATCCTACAAACCAATCTACCTTCAGCAAATGAATGACTCTGCTGCAGCAGCTGGAGGTTCAGTGGGTGGGCGAACTGGCCATTGGTTTGCATGTTGTGTGAAGTGTGAAATGTGAACATGTAGGCCCGGATTCACAAAGCACTTACGCCGACGTATCTCACGATACGCCGATGTAAGTACAAATGTGCGCCGTCGTATCTATGCGCCAACCCACATACTAAGATACGCCTAAAAATAGGCTTCATACGACCGATGTAACTTGCCTATGCCATCGTATAGTGGGCGCATATTTATGCTGGGCGCATTTGCCGCTCCCATTGATTTTCTATGCACATATGCAAATGAGGGAGATATGCCGATTCACAAACGTACTCGGCGCATAATATACGTGGTTTGCGTAAGTTGTATGTCTGGCATAAAGTTATTCCCCATATAGGAGGCGCAACTCATGCAAAGGTATGGACCAGGGAACAGAGCCGTCGGGGAACAGAGCCATTGTATTTTACATCGTTTACGTAGTACGTGAATATGGCTAGGCGTAGGTTACGTTCACGTTGTAGGCAGTGATTCGACGTATCTTAGGCAGATGTTTCGACGTGATTCTGAGCTTGCGCACTGGGATGCGGCCACGGGACTGCACATGCGCCATTTGTTTTAAGTACTTCTATGGCGCTTGGCCCATCATTTGCATGGGGTCACGCCTCATTAGCATGGCTCACACCCACTTCCACCTACGCTGGCTTACGCCGAAAAAACCCAGCGTAGATTTGAGAGCAAGTGGGAGCAAGTGCTTTGTGAATACTGTGCTTGCCTCTCTGCACTGCATCGGCATAGCGTATATTCGATACGCTACGCTGGCATAAATATGCACCAATGTATGTGAATCCGGGCCATAGAGTTTGGGTTAAACTCAAAATGGATGTGAATCCAAATCCATACTCCTGGATTGGTTTACATAAAATTGAACACACTATATATCAAATGCATACAAAGTAACAAATTGATATATGTCCTATTTATAAAAAAGCAAACATGCATAGGGGTGGATTAACTAAAACGGGAGAGTGCAAAATTCTGTGCAGCTGTGCATGGTAGCCTTCTACCTTCAGCTAGTTCAATTGAAGTGATACTAAAGTCTAAAAAAAAAATCTTTAAAAATAACAAATATGTAATCCTTACCTGCTCTGTGTAGTGGTTTTGCACAGGGCAGCCCAGATCCTCTTCTTCTCGGGTCCCTCGTCTGTGCTCCTGGCTCCTCCCTCCTATTGAGTGTACCCACAGAAAGCAGCTTGCAATGGGGGCACCTGACCTGAGCCATAGCTCCATTTGTCCATTCAGACACGGAGCTGCGGTTTGCCCCCACCCCCCTCTCTCCTGATTGGCTAACTGACTTTGACAGCAGCAGGAGCCAATGGTGCTGCTGCTGTGTTTCAGCCAGTCAGGACGGAAAGACGACGGAGGCATTTGTGCACATCGCTGGATAGAGATAGGGCTCAGGTAAGTATTAGGGGGGCTGAGGGGGGATGCTGCACACAGAAGGTTTTTTTATCTTAATGCATAGAATGTTAGGATATTTTTAGACCTTGCCATGTACCTGTATTGATAACATGCTATTTTCTTGGTAGAGAAAGTTCCTAGTTTCTAAAGAATGATCTTTGGTAAGACTAATAGGAAGGCTTAGGAATCAGCCACAAATTTGGAAAGCACAGTCCTACATGTAGTCTGTAGCTGAAATGGTTAGCTTTATGCATCTGAATTCCTGTAGGTTTAATAAAGTAGACACTGCTTGAAATAAAATAAAGAATAAAAGACTCAGAACTACAATATGAATAGCTATAACTATTCAGGATTGAACTTGACTTCTAATAATGTCTTTATGGTAGCCGAGACACAAGAATGAGCACTGTGATACATCATTTCAGCTAGAATGACACATTTTACTCAGGTTTCAGCGCTTGGAAGATCAGCAGAAATTATAGTTTTACAAATTGGACTTGAATCCAATAGAAAGGGAAAGGTTCCTTTCAATGGTCAGTTTACATTTAACGTGCACTTCTTCTTGAAAGGTTAAGTTCACTTTGGATGGCCAAAGAAGGTTATTTATATATTTCTTACGAAGCACCCAAGGAAAGCCCAGAGCGTTTGACATTTTCAGACTCTCGGGACAGGTGTTATGTTTTGTATTATTCACCCCAGCCCCACCCCCCCCCACGAAAAAATGAAAAGTCAGCAGCTGCAAATACTGTAGCTGCTGACTTTTATTATTAGGACACTTACCTGTCCAGGGATCCCATGATTTTGGCACCCCTGCCGCCATCATTTATGGTAAAGAAAACCTGCAGTGAATCCATTTGGTTTCACAGCCAGTTCCCTACTGTGCAAAGCGCACTGCGCTTTCTTACTGGCCCAGCAGCAAAGGAAGGAGAAGGGGGGCCGACGAGGGACGTCGCCACAGCACAGTTTCTAGAATGTGGGGACAGGTACCTGTCAAAAACAGGAAACAGAAGGAGTCGGTCCAAAGAAGCATGGGTCACCTGCTGGAATGCTTTCAGGGGAACTCAGGAGTACAGAGGATGTGCTGGAGTGGTGTTTGCAGCCAGGTGGTGCCTGTTAGATGTAGCAGGTCTTTGGTAGCACAGGGACAGGAGAGAAGTTGGTTTGAAGCCAAGGCCAGGTGCCAGGTGGGTTTCAGAACAAACGCGGTCAAGTGGATAGCCGGGGTCAAACAAAGGAAAGCAGGAGGAGAAGATCTGTTAACCGAGGCGGGCAGGAGACAGGTTCAGGACATGCCAAGTCTGTAACTCAATAGGAGGATCAACTAGCACCTGCAGATACTAACTGGCTTCCATATAAAGCAGGGGTCTGCAACCTTTAAGGCATAAAGAGCCACTTGGACCCGTTTCCGAAGGAAAAAAAAAAAACTGGGAGCCGCAAAACCAAAAACCAGTGTATTTCATACTGCCCAACTCCCATACATACCGCACCCCTCTCATGTACATACCACCCACCTCATACACTCCGCACCCCTCTTATTTACATACCACCCACCTATATACACTCCGCACCCCTCTCATGTACATACCACCCACCTCTGATATTGTACAGTATTGCATTTGTTGGGCATGTGGAGGTGGAATCATATCTGATATTGTCAATATCAGATAAGATTCCACCTCCACATGCCCAGCAAATGCAATACTGTACAATATCGGATAAGATTCCACCTCCACATGTCCAGCAAATGCAATTCTGTACAATATCAGAGGTGGGTGGTATGTACATGAGAGGGGTGCGGAGTGTATATAGGTGGGTGGTATGTAAATAATAGGGGTGCGGAGTGTATGAGGTGGGTGGTATGTACAGGAGAGGGATATGGTGTGTATGGGAGTTGGGCAGTATGAAATATACACCATTGGTCACTGATGCATTGGTGACCAGTTGCAGTTAACCCCTTTGTGCTGCATTAGTGACACCAGCATCAGTGTTTATGAACCCTTTCATGCTGCACCATATAGAGGGGTTAATAAACACTGACACTGGTGTCACTAATGCAGCACAAAGGGGTAATTACCTGCCACTGGTCACCAATGCATCAGTTACCAGCGGCAGTACATTAACCCCCTCCATGCTGCATAATAAAAATACCATTGTAAATTACCCCCCCCCCCCCCAAGGAGTTAATTACTTCAGGGCAGGGGGAGTGTGATTGATATTGTACAGTATTGCTGGGCATGTGGAGGTGGAGTGTGATGATGAATGAAATCGTACAGTATTGCTGGTGGGCTGCCCATCAATACTGTACAATATCAATCACACTCCACCTCCAGTCCTCCACATGCCCAGCAGCAATACTGTACAATATATATCAGATTCATCAGTGTGTGTCACACTACTCCACCGGCACCTCCACAACATGCCCAGCCCAGCCCCAGCCCTAGACTACCGCTCCTCACCTGTGCAGGGCCACGGTCGGTGTACTGCTGCTGAGCTGGCTGGACCGGTGGAGCGGAGCCTCCGCGGGGGAGATGTCGGCGGCTGTCGGCTGAGGTGAGCCAGACTGAGTTGTCACACTGCTGGCGGGCAGGAGACTCCAGGCGCGTGCATGCACCAGCGCCACCCACGATCACAGAGACAGGCCAGCTCTGTGGCCACATGACCCGGCCGCCGATGCTGTGACCCAATCACCGGCCAGTTCACATGACCCCCTCTGCCCGGACTGCCCCCCCCCCGCACGCAGTAAATGTAATTTCGGTAACGCCGCACAAGTAATAGGAACGGCGTTGGTGAGAGGGGACTTGCAACACTGCCCGGAGCCTCGGCAAAGGTTCAAAAGAGCCGCGGGTTGCCGACACCTGTAAATATAAAGGATGTTTGGCGCCTAAATAAGCTGGGGGCGTGCATAACTGTGTGCCAGTGGGAATGCATGTTCCAGCGTGCATCGGTGTGCGCACTTGTTCGCCAGTGTATATGCGTGTGCCAATGTGCATCCGTGTGCGCTCCAGTGCTTTTGTTATGTGCCAGTGTGAATTCTTGTGGCCATGTAAGGTACTGGCAAGGATGCCAGGTCTCTGTTGTGGATGGTGCCCTGATAGTATGTCCATGCTGTGTATGAGAAATATTATATTGATAACTTTGTGTACAAAATACATTTTCATTTTCTTTCTGCATTTTCCAGAAACTTGTGGCAAAAAATGTAGTCTTCAAAAGACTCACTATGCCTCTTAAAAAAATACATTAGTGTGTTTTGTGGATGTTTCCACTATCCTTGTGTTCCAGGGCCTCCAAAAATGTGATCGCTAGTCAGGAAATTAGATTTACCACCATAGAACGCCTAAAGGTGCCCCTCTATGTGGCTAGGCTGTGAAAGTCTCACACATATGGTATTGCCATACACAGGAAGAGTAGCATAATTACATGTGGTATCCTCATAATTAGGAGGCATAGCAGTGTGTTGACAGTGTATTGGGGTGTAATTATAAGTATAATATGGTGTGTGTGAGACATAACTTATTACAATGACAACTTTATGAAAATAAAACACATTTTATTTCTTCAAATGTAAAAAAAACGATAAAAAAAATGACAACTTCAAAAAACTCACTATGCCCCTTACTGAATACCTTTGACTGTCTATGTTTCAAAAAGGGGTTCATTTTGGGGGTATTTGTACTGTCCCAGCATTTTAGGGCCTCATGAAATGATAGGCAATCAGTACATCGTTTTGTTCTTTTTTTTGTTTTATAGCAACAAAATATTTAAAACAATAAAATAAACAGTGTAGATTAAATACTACGAAAAGAAAGCTCTCTGTCTCAAAAAATGAATAATTTGGGTACAGTGAGTAACTGTCAATTAACCACTTAAGGACCGCCTCCTGCACATACGTGGCACGCTCGCGCGACCCGGTCCGAAGCTCCGTGACTGGGACCGCGGGACTCGCGGACCCAATCGCAGCTGGAGTCCCGCGATCGGTCCCCGGAGCTAAAGAACAGGGAGAGCCGTGTGTAAACACGGCTTCCCCGTTCTTCACTGTGGCGGCAGCATCAATCGTGTCATCCCTTTTATAGGGGGACACAATCAATGACGTCACATGTACAGCCACACCCCCGTTTAAACACACTTCAAGTCACACATAACCCCATCAGCGCCCCCTGTGGTTAACTCCCAAACTGCAATTGTCATTTTCACAATAAACAATGCAATTTAAATGCATTTTTTGCTGTGAAAATGACAATGGTCCCAAAAATTTGTCAAAATTGTCCGAAGTGTCCGCCATAATGTCGCAGTCACGAAAAAAAATCGCTGATTGCCGCCATTAGTAGTAAAAAAAATTTTTTTATAAAAATGCAATAAAACTATCCCCTATTTTGTAAACGCTATAAATTTTGCGCAAACCAACCGATAAACGCTTATTGTGATTATTTTTACCAAAATTAGGTAGAAGAATACGTATCGGCCTAAACTGAAGAAAAAAACTTTTTTTTTATATATTTTTGGGGGATATTTATTATAGCAAAAAGTAAAAAATATTGCTCTATTTTTGTTTATAGCGCAAAAAAAAAAAACGCAGAGGTGATCAAATACCACCAAAAGAAAGCTCTATTTGTGGGAAAAAAAGGACGCCAATTTTGTTTGGGAGCCACGTCGCAAGACCGCGCAATTGTCAGTTAAAGCGACGAAGTGCCGAATCGGAAAAAGGGGCAAGGTCCTTTAGCTGCATTTTGGTCCGGGTCTTAAGTGGTTAAAGTGTGACAGCACTGAAAGCTAAAAATTGGCCTGGGTGGGGATAATATACTAACACAATAATTTTGTTATATCTGTTTAAAGCACAAAATACCCAATCTTTACTTAAAACCAATGCTTCGGTGTTACCTCAAGAAGCATAAAAAGCCCTTCCTAGTCTGTTAACAACAGAATGCATTCCCCGTGTTATCAAGAA
The DNA here is from genome assembly GCF_905171775.1 of Rana temporaria. NCBI lineage: Eukaryota > Metazoa > Chordata > Amphibia > Anura > Ranidae > Rana > Rana temporaria. The sequence goes on along the minus strand of NC_053496.1, from coordinate 109,559,003 downwards.
GAGGAGAAGAGGTTTTGTAGTCCTAACACACTTCTTTCTCTAGGCTGAAAATTCTCCATATATTCACTGCAGAACGTGCTGAGGATCTGAAAAAGGAAAACGAATACAGCCACCACATCTAAGGAATGATAAACCGCAATGTGTAACATTTTTGATTGTGTGTTTTTTTTTAATCAAGAAAAGGTTTATTGAAGCAAAAAAGATAATCATACAGCACTGTAGGATGCGTACAAAAAACAACTTACATGTGTTCACAACTGGGCGAGAGCCCATCCAGATAAAACATTTAAGGATATACAATAACATTAGTCAGTACAGTATTGCGTGTACATGGAACTAGCACCCTTGAGGCCACCAACCGTACGTAGTGAAGGTCAGCACCTCAATGCACTGGATTCCAGGCTCTATCCCGTCTCCCCAACTATTCCAATATACCTGAGTCTCTCCACATATATCTCCACATGCCTCACGGCGTAGGCACGCAACGGTCCTGTTTTATTTGCCATTAACCTGTAACCTCGTGAAAAGACAAAGATCCAAGGATCCCTACCACACCACAACCTGTCGCACGAAACACACCTGGATATCTCACTGCCTGTCTTGGCACCAGCCCACCCTTACCCAACCTTCAATTATCCCCTTACCCTTGCAGTAGTCTCTCCATGATCAATTGGGTGGGGCCCAATCCTGGTACATCTAGCCAGGGTTGCCATAGTGAGTAAAACTTCTTAAGTGATTTTCTATGTTGGTAAGTGATCTTTTCTCTTATTAGCAGGCTATTTACCATCTTTACCCATTGTCCCTCTGACGGTACTCTGGGGGTGATCCATAATCTAGCTATGGCCTTTCGTGCCACATACAGCAGCCTCAGTACGGCTGTATGGCCATTAGGAGAAAGTGATGGTACCTCTAGGGCACCTAAAAGGCATATCACTGGGTCATGTGACAACGAAAAGCCATATGCCTGAGATATAGTGGTAATGACATAGTTCCAGTAACGGAATAATTTCGGACACTTCCATAACATGTGTAGTAAATCTCCCTCCTGCACATTACATTTGGGACAGATTGGGGAGTCTCGTATTCCCCATTTGTAGAGTCGGGCGGGGGTTCTGTACACTCTATGGAGGAGGTACAAATGCGAGAGTCTATGTTGCGCTGATACTGAGACCAAAGGAGCGGAGGTTATGCACATCTCCCATGTATCCCCGTCAATGGGGCCTAGATCAGTTTCCCACCCCTTCCTACATGGCAATTCGGACGCGTCGTGAGTGACACTCAGCAGCCTGGAGTAGACTTGTGAAATCATGCCCTTTTTGTCCTTATTGAAAAGCACATCACTATGGAGGGGGTGCCTCACTATACTTATAGGGGAAAGTCTGGCTTCTTTCTGGGCTGCATGCCGTAATTGAAGATATTTATAGAATTGAGTTCTGCCCAACCCAAACTCCTCTTGTAGATCTGTAAATGACTTGAGGATTAAACCATCAAACAGTTGTGTAATGTATTGGATCCCTGCATTGTCCCACAGCCTGAAGCCTTCGAGTTTAAGGAGCTCTCTGAAGTAAGAGTTTTTCCAAATTGGGGTGAAAGGGCATACCCCTCTGACACCAAGACTGGACCGGACATATTTCCAGAGCGTATTGAGCAGTATCACCGTGGGTAATGTCTGATCTAGATGCGTGAACCCCGCTTCTAGGTGGGACACCGCAGGGAGCGTTGACCCCTGCGGAATCAGCGGCGCACGTACCGGGTCCCCATGGTCTATCTCCCCCCAATTTCCTACATGTTGAATTTGCGAAGCAATAAAGTAATAACGAGCATGAGGGACCGCTAGACCACCTTGGTCCTTGGCAAGTTGTAGTGTACTAAGTTTTATGCGCGCAGTCTTACCACCCCATATCAGATCCCTAAACTGAGCATCAATCTGAGAAAACCATCTATGTGGTATCCAGGTCGGGGCGTTATGAAAAATGTATAAGAGTTGGGGGGCCCACACCATTTTAACAAGGTTTGCTCTGCCTGTGACAGATAGGGGGATTTTTTTCCAGGACGCACACTTTTGTCTGAATTTAAGTAACAGTGGTGTCAGATTCTTGGCCAAGTATTGGGTAGGATCGGGGGTGATTTGAATACCCAGATATTTAAATTCATTTACCACCACTATATCCCTGGCGCAGTTTGGGAGACTGTTTGTCATGGGATCCAGTGGCATGAGTACCGATTTGTTCCAGTTGATGCTGAAGCCTGACAGATCCCCAAAGTCGGCTATCAAAGACATCACATTACTCAAAGACTCCCGTGTATCACCTAAATATAATAACGTGTCGTCTGCAAATAGAGAGATAACATCCCGCCCCGCTCCCCTGACAAAACCTGCGATGCCTGAAGATGCTCTCACGTGAATCGCCAGGGGCTCTAGTGCCAGGGCAAACAGCAGGGGCGACAGTGGGCACCCCTGCCGTGTCCCCCGAAAGAGTCGAAACGACTCGGATACCTCCCCGTTGACTCTCATCCTCGCTGTTGGGGAGCTATACAACAATTGCACCCATTTCAGAAAAGAGGGTCCCACCCCAAACCGCTGCAGCGCCTCCCAAAGGTATGGCCATTCAACGCTATCGAATGCTTTGGCTGCATCGAGAGAGAGTATGGCCCTATTGCCTGGATTGTCTACTGGGACCTGAATATTTAGGAACAGCCTACGTAGATTTTGTGCCGTGGATCTCGTGGGAATGAAGCCTGACTGGTCCCTATGCACCACATTGTGAATGCACTTGGATAGTCTGGTTGCTAGGACTCTAGCCAGAAGCTTGACATCGAATGTCAGGAGGGAAATGGGTCTGTATGAATCCGGGGAGAGCGGATCCTTCCCAGGCTTCAACAGAACTATAATCAGGGCCTCGTTCATAGATGGGGGCAGCACTCCAGTTTCAAAGGCCGTGTTATATATTTTCAGAAGGATGGGGATGATCTGTTCTGAATACCTGCAATAGACCTCTGAGGGAAGGCCATCGGCTCCTGGTGCACGGCCATTGTGTGCCTGCGCCAGTGCCTCCAGGAGTTCCTCTCGGGTAAGGGGCGCATTAAGCATGGTAACCTCAGACTTAGAAAATGTCGGTAACCGATATTTGTCCAAGAATGAGTGTATTTGTTCCTTAGTGGGGCTAACCTTAGACGAGTATACATTTTGGAAAAATTCCTTAAAGCATTCTAAAATGGATTGCGTGGAATGACACATCGCACCCCCCGCATCAGCAACCGCTGCAATGTAGGAATGGGGCTGCTGTGACCTAGCTAGAATCGCCAGCATATGACCTGTGTTTTCCCCCTCCTCAAAATGCTTCTGCTGCAGAAAGAACCTCTTGTTCTCAGCTTTTTGAAAAGAGAGGTCCTTAAGCATGTTCTGTGAGGCTAACCATTTCCGCTTTGCGTTTTCATCAGAGGGATCTGCCACATAGTCTGCCTCAGAGCGGCTCGCTTCGTCTAACACCCGTGTCTCCCACTCCTTAGTGTCGGTTTTGATATGGTTGATGATTCTAATAAATTGACCGCGCATATAGGCCTTAGCCGCATCCCACACAACTTGGATGTCAGCCGTTCCCAAATTATCCTTAAAAAAATCCGTTAAGAGTCGTGGCATTGGATCCTGCTCTGGAATAAGGGACAACCAAAACGGATTGAGTTTCCATAGGCTCTTACCCCTCTGTACCCCTAGGCCTAGATCAACCGTGAATGGAGAGTGGTCTGAGGTGTGTCTCGGGTGATATGCAGAGTCTTTCACCATGGGGAGCAAGAGGACATTGCCAAAGCCCATATCTATCCTAGACAATCCTCCCACTGAAGCTGACCTGCAGGAATACACTTTGGCATCTGGGTTACGGATCCTCCAGACATCAGTCAAACCCAACTCCCCCATCAATCTAGAAAAAGGTGTGGGGCCCCTTCTATCATGTCCCCCTATCCCTATATTATGCTTCAGTTTGTTTTTCTCATATTCCATCAGGTTGTTAAAGTCCCCGAGGACCAGCACTGGGATACCAGGAAGACAAGACATGAAATCAGCTAGTAGTTTCAATACAGTAGAGGAGAATGGTGGAGGAATGTACACTCCAGCCAACACACATTTAATCCCATACAAAGAACAATATATGAAGACATATCTACCCTCAGGATCTATTTTAGTAGCCATATTTGAGTATTGGGTGCTTCGACGGATCAGGACACTCACTCCCCTCGAGTAGACCGTATGCGTGGAGTGGTATTGGTGGCAAAACTGCCCGGCCGCTAACCTCGGAGTAGAGCCCGAGGGGAAGTGAGTCTCCTGCAAACACACCACCTCAGCACCCAGTCTCTTGATTGTGCGCAGCACCTCTAACCGTTTAACAGAGCCATTTAGACCTCTTACATTCCAAGATAGACATCTAGTTATATTAGACATTGCATTAGGTTCATATTAGTGACAGGAGAATGTCCTCGTATAAGACCTAGGTAAATATCGCTGTGATCAAGTGTAGCTAGCAAACCAGTAGTAAAGTCAAGTCTTAAGTATGATGCGACAAAAAGCATATAGGTAGGGCAACATTGCAGCAGCATGTGTGGGACAAACGGACAAATGTAAAAGCCTTGATTGGGCCTATCTCTCAAAAGTAGGATTAGGAGGCACGTCGACAAAGGTGACTTGGAACAGGAAAAGTTTCGGAACAGGCATGGTGGCACTCGAGAGACATGGTTGTAAGTCAACAGCAGCACAGGTGTGTATTGGTAGTTTCTGGTGAAGTTCAGGTGACAGTTCGTGGTGGGATTCCTTATTATTGAAAATAGTTGTAGCATGGCCAACATGGCCTGAATAACCACCGGTTGTGGTACTGTATAGGGCTCAACATAGCCCTTCTGGGGGCAACAGTGGAAGCGCACCATAGTGTCTTTAAAAAGCTTCTCAACAGCCAACTATTAGCCCTTAGCAACCAAAGCGAACAAAAACCGCCTGGCAGTGGATAATGCGGAAGATACTGCCTGAAACCCCGGATGACTGGGCAATTCCTTCACTCAGTCTGCGGGACGTCTGCCCCTCGAGTCCCGGATCGATTGTTCTTCTCGGTCTAACCATTGTGTGGCAGCAGACGGGGAATCGAAAAACTGTACAGAACCAAATACTTCCACTCGCAATCTGGCGGGGTACAACATCGCATATTTAAGCTCCAAGTTTCTCAGGCGGCGCTTAACATCCAGAAATTTGCCCCTTTTCTTTTGCAGTTCAGCTGAGAAGTCTGGGAATAGGGAGATTTTCGTGTTGTCTACTTTTAGGGCTGATGGATTAATTCTCGCATTATGCAGGATAGCGTCTCTGTCCCGGTAGTGTAGGAGTTTAAACAAAAAAGGTCTCGGTGGTGCACCAGGTGGTAGGGGTCTGGATGGCACTCTATGGGCACGTTCGACCGAGAACATAGGGGAGAAAACTTCTCTCCCAAATGCAGTAACCAGCCATTTCTCAATAAATTCGACGGGGTTCTTCCCCTCCATTTTTTCCGGGAGGCCTATGGCCCTAATATTACTTCTCCTCATCCTGTTCTCTAATTCCTCTAATCTAGAGGAATGCTGGTCAATCAAGTGGCTATTATAGGAGAGATCCCTCTGCATGGGCCCCAGGTCATCCTCGATGGTGCTCACCCTCTCTTCCAATGCGGAGGTTCTTTCCCTCATCTTTTGGGCATCCTGCCTGAGAAAAGAGATCTCAGACTTCATACCCTTAACTTCCGTGGTTAGGGCAGTTATGGACAGATTGCATGAGGTCACTGCTGCAAATATGTCCCGCAGAGTAGGTTCCCCCTCCGTTGTAGGGCTCACTGGGGATTGGGGCCTATTAGACTCGGGGTTAGGAGTACTCACTGTGGCCCACACGAGTCCCGCCTGCACCGGGTCTTCTAGCGGTACGGTGTCATCCGCTTCGGATCCACCACCTGGAGAGCCCTCCGGTGTACTTGGTGTGGCCACCTGATCCTTTGGCTGGGACTTGGAGAACAGTTTTTCCGCCGCCTCTCGTTGTTTCTCCTTTGCTGTGCGGCCTGCATATGCGCCATTTTGAAACATGTGCTCCGCCGGTCTATTCACCAGCTGCTTCTTGCTGAGCGACATCGCGGGACCGGAGCGCCGAGAAAGGTATGCCCGTGCTCACGGGATAACGAGGGGCACGAAGATGTGCTTTTGGCCGGTGTGTGGTTTCTTCCTCAGGATGATAGCTAGGATACACGGCGGAGCTCACTTTGATCGCGTCCGGCTACATCCGCTGCCTGGCCACGCCCCTTTGATTGTGTGTTTACATATGCTTTAATCACACGCCGGTACTGCAATAAATATGGACTACTCTGGTTATTGCTGAATTCACCAGAAAAAAAAAAAAAACTTTGAATCATTTTGAATGACAAACAGAATACTTTCAAGCATTCAAGCATGTCAAAATAAATGTTCTCTCTATGCACATGTGTCTCATCAGAAACAGTGCAACTCCCTAGATATTAGGCTACAAGTCTTCAGCAAATGATTTCTGATGTTAAATTCTGAAATTAAATTGCCTCAATGATATTAAGAGTTCTCTTTATGTAAATGTACCTAGAAAATGGACTTTATACCAACTTAAAAACTTAGGAAGGAAGCTCTTATGTCTAAAGCAATCATAGTCAGCTGGGTACACAGTTCTAAATGATTAGAATGCTGAATGTAGCCCTGGGCATCGCTTCGATAGTAAAAAAAAAAGTGGAAGATGAATGCGTCAGAGATTCTTTTCTTGTCATGGTAGAGGAATCAGTCCAGACAACTTATAATACCAGAAGTCAGCACAGGATATTGCAGGGGAGCAAAGAATCAATACAATCTGCTAAAGTAAAACATTTAATATTTAACTGAAACAAATACTAATGACATTGAAGATGTCCTTCAAATCACGTTTGTCCATACATATGCTGAATTTTGCTATCAATAACAGAGCTACAAGCTGTACTCAATATACAGTAGATTAAGGTAGTTTTAACAGACTTCAGTTTTGATGTACTAAGATAATGGAGAATTTGTAAAACCGCAAATGGAATATTGACCTAGTTTAATAAATAATATGAAACTGTGTCCACCTTACTCACCCAGTTGCATGCAAGTTAAAAATCCTCAGTAATATTTGTAAGTGTTTAAAGGCTAGCAACACATTTTTATATTATGTTACATGGTATTCCCATGTTTAGGATTGAATAAAGAGAGGGGTGGGAAAGAGAGATGGGAGGAAGGAAAAGCAGAAGCTGAAAAAGGAGAAGGAGAAAGAAGAGAGGGGAGAAGATTTGGAATATGAAGGGATAGCACTCACATGGGCCACATCTGTATATGTAGTAAAGGGGGAACAATAACTACAAGTAGATATTGATGGTCAGACTTTGAGGCCAAGGAAGTATATTAAAATATAAAGTTTAATATCATATTAAATTACAAACAAATATACATGATAATAAATACAATTACAAAAATGACCACTGTATACAAAATCCTTAGAAGTCGCCGACGCACGTTTCGCCGTGGGGCTTCTTCAGGACGATAACAAGGATTTCGTAGAGTAACGTATAACAGAGAACAAGTAGTTATATGACAAATGATCTCTCGATGGATGCATCCATAAGGCACAAATAGCAACCGGTATCACAAGATCGATAGGGAACTTGTCCACAATTTATAGAGATGGATCAGCTAGTGTATACAGCCAGAGGAAGGAGCATATCCCCGATAGGGGAAATAGTAACCTCGTAGTGAAAAACACAGTTCACAAGCTTGAGATATGCGTAGCAAATGTAGTCAATCGTCGTCTGTGCTAAAATAAACAGTCCTGTGGCATGCTGGGACAGCAAACACCTTGCAGACAGCAAGAAAACGTATGATCTGCATCTAATAAGTCCCCAGTGTGTAGGTTCCTATATTAGGCAACAGTGTTGCAATCATCAAGGGTAGTGTCATATGGCTGGAGGAGGGTGAGGTATGTGTCCCAGGGTGTACAAGCGTGTGTTTTAGGAAGGCATGGATTTGTAGATGAGCTTATATATTCCATATACATATATTCCATTTGACAATGGTTGTTCAGAATGGCTATTAGTTCTGATCTGGTGGTGTGGGGGGGGGGGGGATTTAGCAATGGCTAGGCGGTGGCTATGAACATGTGGGAAATGACTGTGTGGGAGAACTGGGGCCAGGCATCCATTTCCATACCCAATAGAACCATTTGAGGTGAGAGGGGTACATATGTTAGTGAGATGGAGAGCATAGACCATAATTTAGTAAGGGTTGGACAGTTCCACCAGATGTACAGTAAGTTCCCCCGGGTTTTCACAGTTTCTCCAACATAGATTTGTTGAGGAAGGGTAGATGTGGGACAGTTTAGCTGGGGTTAGGTACCAGTTGTGGTATTATGTCTGTACAGTTTCCCAGTGTGTTATGCACTGTGAGATTTTCAAGGGTGTTTAAAGTGAGCGATGCCATTGTTGGGGGTGTAGGAGCATTGAAGTAGTTGTTCCCAGCATAGCATAGTTTGGGTTTTTGAATTGTGGTCGGTAACGATGAGAAGTTTATCTAGATAAGAAGTGTAAATAATAAAGATAAATAGTGATCAGCGCAAATTCCTGAAAATAACGGCAGAAATATAAATAAACCCTAAACATAATGTAAGTAGACACTTTGCTCAGATACATAACGAGGACCCCACACAGCTTCAATTTGGGGGAAATAAGAGGTACAATAGGAGGGGGGCACACAAGGTCAGATCCATTAGTCAAAAGGAATCTAAATGGATACATACTCTCCATACACTTGTACCTGATGGACTGAACGCAGAATTTGATTTAAATTGTTTTAATTAAATTTTTTAATTTACATTTTATATTAGACATGTGCAGGATGAAAACAATTGTTTTGTTTCGTTTTGATTCGTTATTTAATTAAATTTGTTTAGTTAAGTTTGTTGCATTCATTACATTCGTTTTCGGGATTAATTTTGTATTCGAAAAAATTCTACCGCATTCAAAAAAACTCTACCGCATTCAAAATAATTCTAACGCATTAGAAAACAAATCTACCGAATTCGAAAAAACGATCAAATTCGAAATAATGCTACCACATTTAGGTGTCCGTTTATGAAGCAGTGAAATCTATTCATTGCTTCATTCTCCGACATTCACGGAGGAGATTTTTCTCCTCTGTGTGCCAGTTTATGAAGCGGAGTAGATCGCTTCACCCTTGGAGGAGTGAAGTGATCTACCAATGCTTCAAACAGTGGAGAACGGCCCCCGATGCTGGAATCTCGTGATACTTTACGAGATTACAGTACCAGAAATTCACAGAAATACAGAGATGTCAGTTTATTGAGCGGTGATAAATTATCACCGCTCAGTACACTGACAGACGGCGTGGTTAATGTAACTAAAATAACGAGTCCCCCTGCATAATATATATATGTATACACACGCACATTGTATATATATACATGTACACATTATATATATGTAGATATATATATATATATATATATATATATATATATATATATATATATATATATATATATACACATAAATATTACAGGGGGACATGGTTACAGTGTTGAAATTCAAATTCATTCTATACGAAATTCGAATTTGGGAAAATGGTTATATATATAAATATAAAACCATTTTCCGAAATTCGAATTTCATATAGAATGATAGTTCATTTCATATAGAATGATATTCGTATAGAATGATTTTGAATTAGAATAGAAAAGATTAGAATAGAACAGAAAATAGAAAATAATAGAATAGAATTGGACAACAACAGAACAGAATAGAATAAAATATAATATGTTTTTCTAGTTTATTATTTTCTATTATTTTCTATTCTAATCTTTTGTATGCAAATTCAAATTCATTGTATACGAAATTCGAATTTTGGAAGATGGTATATACACACACACATTTTCTGTTCTGTTTTATTGTTTTTTTATGCTATTCTTTTCTATTCTATTCTAATCTTTTATATTCAAATTCGATTTCATTCTATACAAAATTTAAATTTCAGAAGGTGTGGCCTCTTCCTGTGCTGATGTGTCCTCGGAACCAGCGGTGCTCCGTAGGCGTTCAAGGGGCTACGCAGGAATGCAGGCAAAGAGATGCCATGCAGTGCTTGAGCTGGTGTGCTTGGGGGACAGGAGCCACACTGGGCCAGAGGTTCTGTCAGCTCTGCAGGGGCAGGCTCAGAGGTGGTTGACGCCACGCCAGCTTAAACCAGGAATGGTGGTTTGTGACAATAGCACCAACCTCCTCTACGCCCTGCGACAGGGACAACTGACCCATGTGCCCTGTTTTGCTCATGTCCTTAACTTGGTGGTGCAGCGGTTCTTGGGCAGGTACCCGGGCTTAAGGATTGTCCTGAAGCAGGCCAGGAAAGTCTGTGTGCATTTCCGACGGTCATACAATGCCAGTGCTCAGCTGGCAGACAAAGGAATACAACCTGCCCAAGAACCGCCTAATCTGTGACATGCCCACCAGGTGGAACTCTACGTTGGCCATGCTGCAGCAGCTGCACATGCAGCAGAGGGCCATCAATGAGTATCTGTGCCAATATAGCAGCAGGACAGGGTCAGGGGAGCTTGTTTTTTCCCCATGCCAGTGGGCCATGATCAGGGATGCATGCACTGTCCTGTCACCATTTGAGGAGGCCACGAGGATGGTGAGCAGTGACAGTGCATGCATCAGTGACACTGTCCCTCTAATTCACCTGTTGGAGCACACGCTGCATGGAATAATGGACAGGGCCCTTGAGGCAGAACAGAGGGAGGAAGAAGAGGACTTCCTTACCTCTCAAGACCCCCTTTATCCAGACAGTGTTCCTGCTTGCCCGCCTATCACACAGGAAGAGGAGGAGGAGGAGGAGGAGGATTGTGTCATCATGGAGATGGAGCCTAGCACTCAGCATCAGCAGCAGTCTTCAAGGGATCAATTACAGTCCCAAGGAACCCATGGACTTGTACGTGGCTGGGACGAGGTGGCTGTGGATCATGTCATCCTCAGTGACCCAGAGGACTGTGCCCCGAATGCCTCAGCAAACCTATGTTGTATGGCCTCCCTGATCCTGCAAAGCCTGTGGAAGGATCCTTGTATTCATGCTATCAAGAAGAGGGATCATTACTGGCTGGCAACCCTCCTTGATCCACGTTACAAGAGTAAGGTTGCGGACCTTATCTTACCGTCCCAGAGGGAGCAGAAGATGAAACATCTTCGGGAGACCTTGCAGAAAGGTTTGTGCAATGCTGAGGCTTCAGTCAGTCACAGAAGGAGCGGTGGAGAAGGTGGCCGTCTTTTGTCTGAAGCCCCAAGGTATGACTGGTTCCAACAACCATCGCCAGCGTCTGTTTTACATGGTGCGGGAATACCTAGGGGAAAGATCAGACTTGGACACCTTTCCCACTGAAAATCCTCTGGCTTACTGGGTCTTGAGGATGGATCACTGGTCAGAGCTTTCACAGTACGCAATTGAGCTACTGGCTTGTCCTACATCCAGCGTTCTTTCAGAACACACATTCAGTGCTGCTGGAGGCTTTGTAACCGATCACAGGGTGCGCCTCTCCACCGACTCGGTCGATCGACTGACCTTCATAAAAATGAATCAGGCTTGGATCACCACCAGCTACCAAGCACCTGATGCTGATGTAACTGAATAATGTTTTTGAAATGTCAGATCCCTTTGAGACTGCCTATGCTGATGCTGAGTGACTATCCTGTTATGCTGAGTGACTCTCCTTTTCCTCCTCAATGATCATGCTGATAGCTTGTAAGAACATTGTTGGTTCTGGGCACCAGCACCAGTGCCTAAGGCCCAATGTTTCTGCCCCTGTTTAACAGGGGCATGTAATTACAATTTTTGATGCAATACTTTTCAGCGGGCTCATTCCTGCGCTCCAACTAGAGTATCTGTGAGGGGTTGCAGTGTTGTGGCACCAGTACCAGTGCCTAAAGCCCAATTTTTCTGCCCCTGTTTAACAGGGGTGTGTAATTACAATTTTTGATGCAATACTTTGCAGCGGGCTCATTCCTGCGCTCCAACTAGAGTATCTTTGAGGGGTTGCAGTGTTGTGGCACCAGCACCACAACCACCACCAACAAAGGCCCAATTTGTTTGCCCCTGTTCGACTGGGGCATGTAATTACAATTCTTGATCTAATATTTCACAGCAGGGCCCATTCCTGTGCCCACCAAGAGTAACTGTTTCACAAAAAAATTTTTTTTTTCAAAACATCATTTGTCATTGGGACAAAAAGTGAATTGCAATCTTCTGAACAGATGCACACAGACAGCAAAACAAATATTACAGGGGTGATAACCCTTCTCTATGTTTTCAGAAAAGCTTAAAAATAGATTTTATGGCTGGAGCTACACTTTAAAAAAGTACCAGTTCACAATTACAAACAGATTCTACTGAACAACAAACCTACAGTCCCTGTCTTGTTTGCAACACCTATATACTGCTGTTCAAAGTATATAGGGCCAAAGGGTCTTGTAATGATCTGAGAGGAGTTGGGGGAAACCCATGCTATTTTTCTCAATGATTTGCATCCATATTGCATGGACCAGACATTACATTTAAACCGCAAGCAGTTTTAAATTACTTTTTTCTTATAGTAATCTAATTTTGTGCAGGACAGTTCTACACACATGCCACTTCACAGGCATATATAGACACCCAGTAGGGACGATATTTATATGAATTTTTCATATTTTTTTTCACTTTAAGAATCATTAAAATCACTGCTCCAGAAAAACTACCGTTTTAAACTTTTTTTCCATTGATACATGTTCCCTGGGGCAAGACTCAGGTTCTCAAACCCGTTTTCCGACAATAACTTGCATATTAGCTTTAAAATGAGCACTTTTGAATTTGAACGTTCGAGTCCCATAGACATCAATGGGGTTCTAAATGTTCGTACGAACGTTCGGTCCATTCAAAGGTTCTGGTACGAACCGAACGGGGGGGGGGGGTGTTCGGCTCATTCCTAGTTACCTGGATCCCTGCTCTGCAGAACATCCATCCACCATCTCCCTGTTCCTGTTTATCCCCTGTCCTCGTCTATCTTCTGATCTCCTTGTGTATGACCTTGGCCTGGCCTGTTTATGATTACGGTATCTCCCATAACTGTACATATTGAGCTAGATTCACGTACCTTGGCGCATCGTTGGGCGGGGCGTAGCGTATTGAATATACGCTACGCCGACGGCGCGCAGAGAGCCCAGAGCAGTATTCACAAAGCACTCGCCCCGTACGTTGTGGCGGCGTAGCGTAATACGGTCGGTGTAAGCCCGCCTAATTCAAAGTAGGCAGGTAGTGGGCGTGCTACATTTAAATTAACCATGACCTAATGTAAATGAAGGGCTGATCGAACGGCGCATGCTCAGAATCACGTCGCATATACTCCATTAGATACGACGGCTCAATGCGAACGACGTGAACGTCACCTACGCACAGCTCTCTCTCTGAATCTGGCCCTATGTCTTTAGGTGAGGGTGGTGGTGCAGAATTTGAGCTGGTAAGGTTGTATAGTTTGCAGTAGATGAGCTAAATTGATTAGCAATATCTTTGGGGTTGGTAAATCGGGCACCAAGATGGTTAATGAGATAAGGGATTTTAGCTAGGTTAAGTTTGTGTTTGAGCTGTTTGGCCAGATAAGCTTTCAGTTTGGAAATTTTGCAATAGTATTGCAAACTGAGATGTTTAAGGTGGAAATCGAAGTTATGAGTTAGAGATAACATTTTAAATACTCCATAAAAGAATCTTCTCTATTTTACAAAATAAGCAAAAACACTTGCATTGCTTTATGTATATATCCTACCCCGTAGGAGCTTCTGGCATTTGCCTATATCTTCCCAATATTTGCCCCCACACAACTGGGGGCACACACAATTTCTCTCAAAGTCTTCAATGACCAGTCTAGGGGTTGTTTTCGTTGTTTTATTTTTTGTAAAATATGGATAGGCAAGGGGATTTAGTGGAAACTATTCACAACTGAGGACATCTACGGGATTTATCAGTTAAGCTCTTGTGAAGTGCTTGCTGAAAGCAGATAGAAGACTTATCCTTGGCAGTAGCAACAAAGTCGTTTCAGGATTGATCAAAGTCTCTTTATTAGCAGTAGTAGCTGGACAAAGCTCCTCAGGATACAAGCCAGTTATGGCAGACTGCTCCAGTGTTCGACAGTCCAAAAGTAGCAGAAACCGAGAAAAGTCCTATGCAGCTGGACAAAGCTCTCCAGGACACTAGTCAGTGTTCTCTTGTCTGGACCCTTTACCTGGCTATTTAGTATACCAGAAGGGGTTAAGAGCACAAGTCTATGGATTATTTGGGTTGTCTGTACTCATAAAATGTCCAGGGACAGCTGGTAGCCTCCTCCCAACTTCCAAACAACACTCTATAGCTGTGATGCCATACCAGATCCTCAATAGACAGCCCCTTCATCCAGCTCTCTGTAGAACCAGGCTCACTCTTTCTAATTTCAGGCCCTCAGCATGGCAGCCAGGTGCCCAGGAGAGACAATGTGCCCTCTCCCAGACTAGAACTCCTCTCTCCAGAAAAGACTGCATGCTCAGTGTGTCCAAAGAATAAATACCCTCTTCCAGCATCCTTCAGGGCCACTCTCCCTGGGATTGACTGAAGTGGCATTAACCACTTCCCGACGGCCGTACGACTATTGACGGCCGCAGGGTGGTTCTACTTCTCTGGGGTGCCGTCAATTGACGTCCGCCCCTTTCCGCGTTCCCTGCGCGTGCTCCCGAGTGCGCAGTGGGGAACTTCTGTGCTGGCCGTGTCCCTTGGACACAGCCAATCACAGATCGCCGTGAACGGCCAATCGGAGTGGCCGTTTGCTAGGCGATCTGTGCGGCCAATGAGAGATGATCTCATATGTTTACATATGAGATCATTTCTCATTGCCGGCTCTCACAGACAGCGGTGCTGTCAGGGAGAGAGGAGACCGATCTGTGTCTCTTGTACATAGAGACACAGATCGGTCACCCCCCTTCCCCCACAGAGTTAGAACACTATATAGGACACACATTTAACCCCTTCATCACCCCCTAGTGTTAACCCCTTCCCTGCCAGTCACATTTATACAGTAATTAGTGCATATTTATAGCACTGATTGCAGTATAAATGTGAATGGTGCCAAAAATGTGTCAAAAGTGTCCGATGTGTCGGCCATAATGTCGCAGTCGCAATAAAAATCGCAGATCGCCGCCATTACTAGTAAAAAAAATAATAATAATTCTGTCCCTTATTTTGTAGGCGCTATAACTTTTGCGCAAACCAGTCGCTTATTGCGATTTTTTTTTTTTTACTAAAAATATGTAGAATACGTATCGGCCTAGACTGAGGATAAAAAAAAGTTTTTTTTTGTTTTTTTTTCCAAAATTGTCGCTCTATTTTTGTTTATAGCGCAAAAAATTAAAAACGCAGAGGTGATCAAATACCACCAAAAGAAAGCTCTATTTGTGGGGAAAAAAGGACGTCAATTTTGTTTGGGAGCCACGTCGCACAACCACGCAATTGTCAGTTAAAACGACGCAGTGCCGAATCGCAAAAAGTCCTCTGGGCAGGAAGGGGGTTTAAGTGCCCAGTAAGGAAGTGGTTAATATTAATGCCGGGTTCTGCATAGCATCAACCTATTCACCCAGAACCTTCTTGGCTACTTGAATACGGAGGAGGCCAGGCGCAAACCCAACCAGAAACTGAGCACACTATACTAATAAATTGCAGCTCTCTGTTAAGCAGGTGTAGGTTTTCTTTAAAATTTCACACTACCTTTATTAGCCTCACTAGAAAGGACATTTAAAATAAACCTGTATTTTCACAGTGATATCACATCTATATCAACGTGTGAATTACACTGTGAGGTGACAAACCACTTTATTTATGTCTACCTTTAGCCTTGAAACTCCTTTCCTACAGTTTAACTTAACACTGTCATTAATCCATAGCATTAAATATTTAAAGTGGTGTAAATAGTGTTATCGTATCTTAGAGAGAGGCAGCAGACAATAAAGAGAATAAGCTGATCCAGTCTTTCGGTGAAACTGAAGACAGCGTTGTAATAGCTGAGTGCTTGCAGGTCAGGGTGACTCCATGGCAGCAAGACTTTGTTACTTTGATAAATGTCATAATCAGAAATGGATTAAGTGTGTTTTTAGTACATAAGAAGTAATTGGGTAGCAGAGTTCTATACTTTAGTATTGTGGAAAAGCAACACGACTGAAGAACCTTCATTCTCTGTCACTAAGCTTTCAATCTGACAACCTCATAGCACCTCAAGACAACTTGAGTTAGCACCTACTTTATATTTGTTACATATTCCCATTCATATAGCATAACATATTTAAAAATTACTGTTTACCGTTTTAAGTGGCATTTTCAGAAAATCCCAAAACTGAAAAAAAAAAAAAAAAACCTAGCTTCTCATTCTCTGTAATGTTTGAGAGGCTGGGCAAATAATGTTTAGCATATTTAACAACGATTGTACTATGCTTACAAATCTCATTATCAGTTGTAAATTAGATTTTAACCCTTTCATGACCAAGCCTATTTCTGACATTTGTTGCTTACAAGTTAAAATCTGTATTTTTTGCTAGAAAATTACTTAGAACCCCCAAACATTATATATATATATATATATATATATATATTATATATATATATCACACTGTATTTGTTGCAGCGGTCTTTCAAACATAATTTTTGGGGGAAAAAGATACTTTCATGACTTAAAAAAAACTAAACAGTAAAATGAATGTGAAAGATGATGTTACGCCGAGTAAATAGATACCAAACATGTCATGCTTCGAAATTGCGCACACTTGTGGAATGGCGACAAACTACGGTACCTAAAAATCTCCGTAGGCGACGCTTTAAAATAAATTATCGGTTACCAGGTTAGAGTTACAGATGAGGTCTAGGGCTAAAAGTATTGCTTTCGCTCTGACGATCGTGGCAATACTTTACATGTGTGATTTGAACACTGTTTACATATGCGAGCACGACTTAAAGTGGAGTTCCACCCTAAAAATGAACTTTCTATTAACAGCTTGCCTTTATTGTAAAAAATAAAAATAAAAAAAAATTTTTACTCCCTTCTATCTGGCTGTTACTAGGCAGATTTTGTAATCTGCCTAGTTCCTGGTCCTAGGTGGTTCAAATTCCTGTCCTAAGACCCCATTGCCTCCTGGGATATGATGACACTAATTTCCCAGGAGTCTCTGGGCATTACTGTGCCTAAAAACGCCCCAGCATGCACCTCTCCCTGAAAACCAGGAAAAAAAAGGAACTGGGCTTCACATGCCCACACATATGATAGATACAGCCACAACATGAGCTGGAGGATATAAGGCAAGTGTTTGCAATGATTTCTGGAATGATTGGGGAACTATCAATATGTTTTAGGGACTATTTAATGTGATTAATTTTAGTTTGAAAAAAAAAAAAAACGTATACCCGGAACCCCGCTTTAAAATACATTTTGATCACTTTTATTGCTGTCACAACTCACAAGGAATTTAAACATCGCTTGTGACAGTAATAGGTGTCCATGTTGAGGGCATGTGGCCTGGAATGGTTCAGAAGTGGTTCACGCTCTGATCTAGCATTTATGGGGGAACTATATGCTAATTTTTCCATTCTTGCTGTAGGATGTGCTACAGCACAACTGAAATATACAAAGAAAAAAGATGATACAGTTTAAATTACTGGCAAATAAAATTTCATTGCTGGCTTTTTTTAAGGCAGCCACTTTGAAGATGTCTGTGTGCTGTTTTGGGCCAGAGTTCCCTTTGTCAAGCATCTTGGGTTACCAAATACTTGACAAAGAGGACTCTGTGCCATGCATGACATCATCACAACCTCACGTCCGGTCAGTCACACTTTTTTGCTGTTCACTGCTGCCTCCCATCCGACTGCACACTATCAGTGCTGACTCTTCCGGGTTTTTAGCCTATTGCAGCGCCTATATAAAATGAGCTCTTCTGGTTTTCGATTGTATATGGTTTCCTCCTCCCATAGTCCCAAAAACAGATTTGCAACACTGGGTGCAAAATTTGTAGTGTGCTCCTCTAATCAGTATTGCATACTAATTAGTATACACACTACTGATAGAGGAGCTTTGTACTAGTTTTTACTCTGCTTTGTTGAGGGCTACGTATGAGGTGTGACTATTAAATAACGAGTCTGTGATCCCACCTAGTAAACAAAGCAGTCAGAACTGGTTATAACTGCATGCGTGGTGACCTTGAACATGTTTGAACCTGCATGACTAGCAGCAACAGTTGACGATCAGTTGATTGTGAGTCGTCATTTCGTTTGGTTGTGTTTTCTGTAGTGTGCCAAAAAAATGCTAAGTTTAAAATTTAAACAATGTGTCAATTTGAAATATTTAGTAAAATTGCACAAAACGCCAACAGAATGTTTTCAAATGCTTACTACAGCTTATGGGAGTGATGGCCTGTCTCGTGCACGTGTGTTTGAGTGGCACAAAAGATTCCGCGAGGGACGTGAGAATGAATTCCCAAAAGTTAAATCAGTGCTTAAAGGGACACGTTTTGAGTCAGTTGATGCTGTAAAGAGGAAAATGGCAGATGTGTTGAAACAGCTGACAGAAATAGATTTTCTCCATGCCTTCGACCAGTGGAAAACAAGACTGCAGCAATGTATTAGTGCAAATGTGGAATCTATTGAAGGGTACAAGCATTACATTTGTAATACATAGAAATAAAGGTGTGTTATTTAATCAGTCTCGTTATTTAATAGGCACACCTTGTACATTACCCCTCCTAAGGTCTGTGTTTTTGTATTGCAAATTCTTACTTTTAAACAACCCTTGGAACAATGACTCCCCCTACTTTTCTAGATGTTTTTGATGTACCCTTACTCAAATGCCTTACTGTGACATTTTAATTATCTGCTTCCCTTAAAGTGGAGGTTCACCCTAAAAACGATTTTTTAACATTAGAGGCAGCATAGTAAGGGCATATACTTTTGGCAGTTTTTTTTTTCTCTGTACTTACCTTTATATTCTGATTTGGTCCAGGGCTTCCGCGTTCTGATGACTCCGGGACTGGGCGTTCCTATCCCTGCCTCAGGGTTCCTATGACTGCGGGACTGGGCGTTCCTATCCTTCGGTTCGATGATTGACGGCTTGTGAAACAGGTGACCTGTCACACAACGTGCGTCACCAGATTTCCGGAAATAGCCGAGCTGCGAGTCGGCACTATACGGCGCCTGCGCCCGCCGTGTAGAGCTGACTGCACAGGCGCCGTATAGTCCCCACTTGCAGCTCGGCTTTTTCCCGACATCTGGTAATGCGCGTTGTGCGACAGGTCACCTGTTTCACAAGCCGTCAATCATCCAATGGAAGGATAGGAACGCCCAGTCCTGCAGTCATCGGAATTCTGAAGCCCTGAAGAAAAACAGAATACAAAGGTATGTACAGAGAAAAAAAAAAAACGCAGAATGTAAATGCCCTTAATGTGTGTAAAATTCAATATTTTTTTGGGTGAACCCCCGCTTTAAACTTGCTTCACTTACATTAAGGTTTTTCCTGTATACTCTTTACCTATTTGAAGAGCTAAAGTTACTTTTGAATATTGTGAAAACTGTCAATAAACCTCTTTGGAAAACAAAAAAAGGGATTAAATGTTTTGGCAGATGCCAAAGCAGAGATAGAGGGGAACTATTCCAATACTAGTTCTGGGGACTCTAGTGACAATCAAGGATTCCTTTACTTTGGACATCCTGTTTTGGCTATGAAATAGTCAAGGGAAATCTCCCAAGTGGTACACAGATGGGAAAAAAACTGACAGGGTAAGTAAATGTATCCAAAATGAACACAAAAATCGAAAAAAAAAAAAGATATAAAATAAACCTGGCAATGGGATCAGGCAGGGAGCACTTCAAGTGGCACAGTAAGAATAGTTACTGCCAACCAAAATCTACTCCAGATACCCAAAGCCAGATACAAGTCCAAAGAAGAGCGAAGATGTGCAGTCCAAGGCCCTAGACTATGGAACGCTTTACCAACCAGCATTCGGTTGGAGGAGAACCACTTGGCCTTTAGGAGAAAGATCAAAACCATCTCTTCTGAGGACAAAAGTGAAATGGACGCCAAGCGCCCAGAGGCGATTTAGTTCGCATGTGCTGCGCTATATAAGTTTCTCACTCACTCACTCAGACACAATAGAGGTCCAGGGTACAAATCCAGATCCTGATAACCTAGTTTATTTGCTAACACTCGGCAAACCAATACAGAAGAGGTCTGAAAACACTTTCCTTCTCACTGTACAGCATAAACATGAATAATATTTA
Source organism: Rana temporaria (assembly GCF_905171775.1). Lineage (NCBI taxonomy): Eukaryota > Metazoa > Chordata > Amphibia > Anura > Ranidae > Rana > Rana temporaria. The sequence continues at coordinate 109,538,615 of NC_053496.1, read as the reverse complement.
TGCCTAATGCCGCGTACACACGATCAGTCCATCCGATGAGAACGGACCATTTTCATCGGTTAACCGATGAAGCTGACTGATGGTCCGTCGTGCCTACACACCATCGGCTCCCAGGAGACATTGCGGCATCGAGGAAGTGACGGAATACCCGCACACTACCCGATGAATCCAAATACAGGAAGCGGCCAGTAACATAAAGGATTACTAAGGTACAGTGGATCGAAAAAAAAATGCGGTTTAGTAATTATGCATATGAGCGTATCATTTTTTTTCTTGGTGGGGGAGTAGATCTTGGGTGGAAGTTCCCACACTTTTTTCCCCAGGACTTGACCCCTGATCTGACTGTATATAATGACTGCAAAATGATATGCTGGGTGCAAAAGCATGGCAGCTAAAGAATTTTACTCCATAGATGGTTCACTCTGTAAGTGTAATGTGTAATTATTATACTAATCTCTCCTTAATTCAGGGACCTTTAAATTCTGAAGTTTTTCTTTAATGGATTCAAGGTTACCTACTGTGTTCTGCATTATTAGCCATGTCATTTACCTATTTGTTATTTTATTCAAAAATGAGATGATATTCCAACATTACTCATGTCTGAGCTTTCTTTCTATTCATGAATTTAATAAAAACCACACACCTCCCAGCAGGATAACCTTGGTTAAAAGCAACTGTGAACTGTATCAAGATGTTTTCTTGTGACGTTTTTCATATTTTCTTTCATCTTAATGTAACGGAGTCATAAGCATTAGAACCCTCTGACAACATTATCATTACCGTAATCACTGGTGCTCGTAGGATGGATGTCTAGGGTCTGCTCCAATATAATTACCATAATTACAGGTGCTTGAAGGATGTAGGTCTTGGGAAAAAAGAATACGTCTATAGCCTGCCTTGAGGATGTTAACAGAGGACTAGAACACGGAAGGGGCATACAACCTGTTTCATTCTTTCCATTGCTTGTTTTAAATAATAAAGTTTAAAAGAGTTATATTTTTTAATACTTTATACCGGTAACTGGTGGCTTGGGGAATATTGCTAAAGGGTATAGCTATATAATGCAGAGGGCATGTCATTAAGATTATTGCTGAATTTGCACTGAAAGTGGCTGCCAATTTTTTTCAGGAAAAAAATCCTTAGTATTTCAGGGAATTTGTAATTGAAGATAATTTTTTTTCCAATTTTCCTCATTGTACTGTAAATAATTCTCCAGAGACGCATAAACAAAGTACAAATGGAAGTAATTTATATTTAATTTCAAGAATCCTTAGAAAAGATGAGCCTATTTGATTTGCTCAACATAATCAACATTGTGCCTGGGAGGGATCTTAATAAATTGTATTTTCTCTTTACAATATAATCAAGCATCCAAATAAGGATCCTAAAGAAGCAGGCAATGGCTCCAGCATTACAGTACAATGTTCTACACATGTCTGTTTTCACTGTTAGCCTTTGCATTCAATATATGTATAATGTATAGTGTTGAGCAGAATATGCCATATTCGATTTCGCGATATATCTCGAATATATATTCGAATATTCGAGATATATTCGCTAAATTCGAATATTCGTGATATTTTATCGAAATGAAATGATTGCGATTTTTCGCTATTGCGAATGCGAAAATAATTGCGATTTTTTGATAACTGCGGTAGGAGCACTCTGATTGGCTCAGAATATTCGTGATATTTTATCGAAATATCGCAACATGCGAATGCGATATTTATTGCGCAATTTCGAGAAATGCTGGAGGAGCGCTCTGATTGGCTCAGAATATTCGTGATATTTTATCGAAATATCGCAACATGCGAATGCGATATTTATTGCGCAATTTCGACAAATGCTGTAGGAGCACTCTGATTGGCTCAGAATATTCTTGATATTTTACAATACAAAATAATTGCGAATATTCGGCAAATGCAGAAGGAGCACTCTGATTGGCTCAGAATATTCTTGATATTTTACAATACAAAATAATTGCGAATATTCGGCAAATGCAGAAGGAGCACTCTGATTGGCTCAGAATATTCTTGATATTTTACAATACAAAATAATTGCGAATATTCGGCAAATGCGGAAGGAGCACTCTGATTGGCTCAGAATATTCGTGATATTTTACAATACAAAATAAAAAGTGTTTTGCATTGGTGGTGATTCTTTACTCTATCCATCTGTCACAGCCATTTGTCAATCAAACACCTTGAAGATTGAACACGTTCATGCTGCATGCTTTGGACTTTTTTTCACTTCACATATCAAAGACATTTTTATGAAAGATTATTTTTCTATTATTGGGACTATATTTCTTTATATATTTGTTTCACTGTGTATTTCACAAGTTATTTGCGCTTGCTTATTTTATAATTTGCCCACATGTCTTGTCACTAGACATATTTTTTATTCTTGTAGAGCGACTCCATTTTCTGTCTTGTATTAATTTATGTTGTATAACATTTTTGAGTTGCTGCTGTATTCTCCCCTTTTTTAAGGTATGCGCAATTTTTTCCTTCTTACAAAAAAAAATAATATCAAACATACAAATATTCATAACATACACATACACAAAGCCCCCCCCTTTTGCATCAGAGACAATCAGAGTTCTCCTACCACAGTTATCGAAAATTCGCAATCATTTTCGCATTCGCAATAGCGAAAAATCGCAATTTTTTTTTTTTCAATTTGGCAACATAAAAGGATCGCCTCAGCTTAGCTACTCGGCCCAGGGTCTCTAATCATACCAGCAATGCTTTTAGACGTCGATAGGATGTGATCTGTTTTAAAAATCAAATTGAAAAAATGCGAATATTCGGAATTGCGAATATTCACCGCGAAATTCGAAATATAGCGCGATTTCTCGAATATGCTATATTCGAGTCGAATATTCGCAATGCGAATATTCGTGAGCAACACTAATAATGTACTTCAGTTTTCTTCGTGTTCAGTTTGAGAATTATGAGCTCATGTTTTGCTGAATTATTCAGAAATTTTAAACAGCTTACATTTTTGTTCTCTGGTGCTTTTTGCGTCACTCACATCAAGTTTTTTTTTTTTTTTACTTGCCTTCATGACTGCATCTCAATCACTTCTTGTCAATATTTTATATTTGCATATTAGTTTTCATATAAGTTTTTGTATGCGGAAATGTTATGCAGATACTCGTGTAATGTACCTTTGTTTATGTACTTTCATTATACTTAGGTTGGTAGAGCATTTATACTGTGTTAGCCATCGATCAGTGCGGAAGACACTATTAATGTCTATACAGGCAAAGCATTAGCCGACAAACTACAGAACAGGGTCCTGCCCTCAAGACTACCCCTTGACATATTTCACCCAATGGGATTTGTTGTAGAGTATAAAGGAATTTTGGTATATCTGTTCAATAAGTTCAAATGATTATGATTCTCACAGGAATCCAATGCCATGCTGTGCACCCTACAGTATTTTTTTAAATGGTGTTGTCAGTCTTGCTCAGTCTACCTCTGTCAATTACAGAACAATTACCACATGTTATAGAGATGAGGAAAGGAGGAGGTGTTTTCTAGTCGAAACACACTCTAGGGTTGATTTACTAAAACTGGAGAGTGCAAAATCTGGTTCATCTCTGCATAGAAACCAATCTGCTTCCAGGTTTTACTCCCCTTCACGATCCGGGGCATATTTATGATTCTGCCACTTAACAGAGATATCATCCCACTTCCTCTAAAGTGGTACCAGAGACCAGTTTAAAACTGAAATACAGTATATGAGTCTGTCATTAGCATTAACAAAGCAGTCTCTGAGTTCCCCTGTAAGTTTTTTTACCTGTTGATTCTCCTCTTCCCACTTACTTTACCACACAAGTTAGACTTGTTGGTCAGTTATGAAAAGTCCAGTTACCACATTTAATAATTGGGAAGCTGAATTTGATCAAATTTTGCTTTGGGTTTAGATATGCTTAAGTTAGCCAGCAAGCCATGGTAAATCTCCCCAGCATTTATCATTGAGGACAGATGTTCATTAGAAGTTTTTCTAATGAAAATTACAACATGCAATTCCTCACAAAGAAGGATGTCATATTTGAATATGATGGCTGCCATTGTTGATCCCAGTCTTTGCAAGTTTGCCCTGTATACCTTGTTATTAACCTGTGAACATTTGTGCAAATCAGTTCTGAAAGTACTTTAACTGCAGTGACTGTATACGTGTTCTAGGTGAGTTACTTCTAGTATTGGAACACTGTATCCTGCTTTACAAAAAAGACAATCACAATGGCAGCTTCCAAGTTACTCCAATGACAGGTTCTTTAACATATAGTTTTCTCATGTATTTATTGCATAAAATCAGATTAAATTATTTTGGTTAAAACACAGACCACCTGTTATTTATGACTAAGACACTGAAGCACACACACCATACCTTAAAATACTATTTTAGAACTTTAAAATGTGCATGTTTATTAAAGGAAATTTAAGAACTCACTTTCTGAATCATTTACCTTGAACCAGCATGAAATTCAGTCAAGTCAGTGAGTGAATTCTATTGGCTACGAGGGAAAAACCCAGCAATACATCAGCAACAACCACTGAATTCATTTAAACAAAGGTAGTTACCCTTATCCTGGATGACAGTCTGATTTAGAAGTTCATGAGAGACCTCCGCATAACAAAATGTTGTGGGGGGTCCCTATTATTCATCCCAGGCCCTTCAGTAACATTTGGGTCTAGTATATGTTTTAAGCAGAACCCCGTGCAATAATCCAGAAAAAAAGCAGGGTCCCCCCAAACATCCATGAATGAAGACTGGCAGGCCAGGGAAAGGGGTAAATAAGCATAAGCCCCCCCCCCCCAAATCACAAAAGGCAACATTCTCTCAACATGGTACCTTGTTCTGGCCCTATGGTCATTGAAGTCTGCAGGCAGGGGCTTATTGGAAACTGGGAGGCCCTTGTAACAAGGAGGGTTACACAGTACCTATATTATTTCACAAATAAAATGAAAAGTATTTACTGTATAAGTATAAATGAAAAATGAAAAAAAAAAAGTCCCACAATGTAAATCTATCATTGCATCATGCAGTAATGTATATCCTCGTCAATTACGAGACAACTACCAAAAAAATAAAAAATAACCTGACGACCCAGAAGCATGATGATAGGCTACTCACCAAATGACCACTTCTTGCGCTTCCATTGGGAATATAAGAGAAGGGGCATGATGACATCATCAGCTTCACCTTTTAAAGGCTACGTTCACCTTTTACATAAACTTACCCATGCAGACACACTGGGGTTGATTTACTAAGCTGGGTTCACACATGTCAGGATGCGGTTTGCAGACTGCAGTCCAAAGTCTGGTACGTTTCTGTTCCCCGATTCAGGTGTGAATATTTGCCTTAATTCGCACCTGAACCGGACCCAAAAACGCACAGGACCCTTTTCAAAACTGCACCACGCCTGCCTCGGACATGTGTGAACCGACCCTATGGAGAGCCAGTCACATTCACATGTTATGTGAATTGGATGTGGTTGAAAATACATCCAATTTGCATATATGTGAACCCAGCCTTAAACTGGAGAGTGCAAAATCTGACTCAGCTTTCTGTTTTTTGTCAGAGCTTAATTAAAAGTTAGATTGGCTACCATGCACAGCTGCAACCAGATGTTGCACTCTTTCGTTTTAGTAAATCAACTCCACTGTGTTGTTTATAAACATATTGTTGAATGCAAAAACCATGAGAGTATACATTTTTTGTAGAAGCCTGGCTGAAATATCAATGTTTACAATCCTACACTGACTTATTATCAGGGTACAGCAGTCATTGGGGCTCGCCCCCCAGTTTTGTAGGAGGAGGCAGGCTTCCTGATTCAAAAGGTATACATGCACATTGTGCTTTCTCCCATCTCAGCAAAAACTCTGCAGTTAAACATCCTCACCAGAATTATCACACTGCAGTAGTTCCCTTCCATCTCATATGTTTAGCTACATCAACTACTACTGAGCCTTTTGTTTGGAGATTATCACTTTAATTGTACTCATAGAAGACGGCTCAGTGGCCATTTTGTTGTAGCCCATGTCCTGGAAATAAGTGTGGTTACAGAATTTTAAACATTGGCTAGCTTCATGGGTGGCCGAAAAGGCCTACAGGTATGGTATTTGCAGTAAACTATATTTTTGCAAATTAGTGGGCTGAGTTACTAAAACTGGAGAGAGCAAAATCTGGTGCAGCTGTGCATAGAAACCAATCGACTTCAAGTTTTTTTTGTTAAAGCTTAATTGAACAAGCTGAAGTTAGAAGCTGATTGGCTACCATGCATCCAGTGTGTAGAATACTGGAGCTCCTTGTTTGCATGGGTCATTTTATGTAAAAGGTGAACTTTTTTGGGCAATAATGTCATCATTATTCCCACCCCTTCCCTAAAAATTAATAATGCACTGTAGCTATGTTCATTATTACGTTGTTCTTCACTCAAATTTGTTGAGTTCTATGAAGTGAAGGGAAGGTTAAGATAATTTGCTGGGCTTTTTTAGAGGTCTTAATCCCTTGAAGGATTTTCCTCACTTCTTGTTCTAAGTATAGGTGGTTAGGAAATATGTGAGGGGAAATCGCTTCAATAGCAACATAGACTTCAATAGAATCTTGAAAAAGTTGTAACTTTTCTACTCTCTATTTGAAAAAAAATCACTTGTCTTTGAGGCAGGATACTCTAAGTTCATTTATAAATATATCTTACACACACCAGTATCACATACCTGGTAGCAGAGCCTGAAATTTGGAGGAAGGCCTCTCTTACACAACTGACTCGGGGTCCCTGGTAGTGTGAACAGAAGGCGCAGGAGTGCAGAGCCACAAGAGTGCCTGTAGATCTTGCCTGTAGCAGACAGGAGAGGTCGTCAGTAGTCAGTGAAGCAGGTGGGCTGGTAGACAGCTGGTGGATTGCAGACTGAAGCAGACTGGTACTGGCAACAGCGGGCAGGTGAGGCATGCACTGGTAGCAGACTGCAGAACAGCAGGCACAACAGGATGTGTCAGGAAGCAGAGTCAGGCAAACCTGGTCATTCACTGGCAGGATGGATCAAGTACAGAGGAGCAGGCAAGAGCATGGTCTGGGTACAAGCCGGGTCAGGAGCCAATCAGCGTCAGGGCAGCAAATGGAGCAGACAGAAGTGGGCGGACAAGGCGAGTTGTGGTCGATGCAGGCAGAGTTCAGAAAGTGGTCAGACAAGTCGGGTCAGCAACTGGAATCAGGATACAGAATAACAAGGTCACAGGATACAGGGAAGGCTGAAAGACAAAGCAGCATTGATCCTGAGCACTAAATAGCCCATTTGGCACCAACATCTGTCACCTGTCCACGTAAGCAGTTCCTACGTGTATGAGAGGAAGCAAGTATAAGCCTGTGAAGGGGCACAAAAGTTTGTCCCCATGTTGTCTACTGGCATGCCCTTTCTGACCACTAGGGATGAGCTTCGAGTTCGACTCGAACATTGCCTGTTCGCCTGTTCGGCGAACAACGAACAAATAGGGGTGTTCGCGGCAAATTCGAAAAGCTGCAGAACACCCTGTTAAAGTCTATGGGAGAAATCTAAAGTGTTAATTTTAAAGGCTAATATGCAATTTATTGTCCTAAAAAGTGTTTGGGGACCTGGGTCCTGTCCCAGGAAACATGTATCAATGCAAAAAAAAGTTTTAAAAACGGCCGTTTTTTCAGGAGAAGTGAATTTAATAATGCTAAAAGTGAAACAATAAAAGTGTAATATTACTTTAAATTTTGTACCTAGGGGGGGTGTAAAGTCAGCATGTGAAAAAGCGCATGTTTCCCGTACATAGAACTGTCCCTGCACAAAGTGTCATTTCTGAAAGAAAACAAGGCATTTAAAACCGGCTTTGCGGCTCTAATGAATTGTCGGCTCTGGCAATTCAGAGATGATTCATTCATAAAAAATAAAAATAAAAAAGCTGGGGGTCCCCCCAAATTCCATTAACAGGCCCTTCAGGTCTTATATGGATATTAAGGGGAACCCCGCCGTCAATTTAAAAAAAATGACGTGGGGTCCCCTCCAAATATCCATACCAGACCCTTCAGGTCTGGTGTGGATTTTAAGGGGAACTCCACCCCAAATTTTAAAAAAAATGGCGTGGAGTTCCCCCAAAAATCCACACCAGACCCTTATCCGAGCACATTAACCTGGCCGGCCGCAGAAAAGAGGAAGGGACAGAGTGCGTCCCCCCCCCCTGTCCTGTACCGCACCAGGCCACATGCCCTCAACATGGGGAGGATGTCCCCATGTTGATCGGGACAAGGGCCTCATCCCCACAACCCTTGCCCGGTGGTTGTGGGGGTCTGCGGGCGGGGGGCTTATCAGAATCTGGAAGACACCTTTAACAAAGGGGACCCCCAGATCCTGCCCCCCCCTATGTGAATTGGTAATGGGGTACAATGTACCTCTACCATTTCAGGAAGGAAGTGCAAACACTTTTTAGGACAATAACTTGCATATTAGCCTTTAAAATTAACACTTTAGATTTCAAATGTTCGAGTCCCATAGACTTTAACAGGGTTCTAAAGTTCACACGAACATTTGGTGTGTTCGCAAGTTCTGATGCGAACCAAACAGGGGGGTGTTCGGCTCATCCTTACTGACCACCAGCATTGCAATGCCTCTAAAGACCTTTAACTTCCATGTTCTGGGACCAAGGTACCTTGAATCTTTGGCTACTGTAATCTGAAAGGTTATTTCTGGTAGTGATAATCACTGGATTAGCCCTCTTCCACATTACTCCCACATTGCTATCAGTCCATCACTAATGTGGGTGAATTTACAGACCTACAGTAAGGGAACATGCCAAATTTGAAGGGTGCAGAGCCAACAACCAACACTACTGCAATGCTGAACCTTAAACATGACGGTCTGCTTGAGGCTGTTAAATGTCCTTTTATTATGGTCAGAAACAGGGCCGCTGTTAGGAATCATGGGGCCTTGTACAGCCTACCTGATGGGGCCCCACTTCGACCCCTTCCTCAGCCCCACCTCTGACCCAGTCCACTGTCTACCAATGTTTTCTTGGGACCAAGAGCTGGGCGGCAGCTCAGTCTTTGTGCTAAGCAGAGTGGAGCACTTACATGAGATCATTTCACCAGGGTAGGCAGTGAGTGGCCGGCTGGAACTAGATGCTATGCTCCTGTGCCCCAAATTAGAAAAAAGTCCCTCCTTGGCTTTTACCTCCTGGGCCCCTCTGTTGTCCGGATGTGAGAATGTAATTGGGAGAATGTAATTAAACACCCCCCCCCAAGCATGTAGGAAGGGGGGTGTAGTTTAGGAAGACCTATTTTTTTATTGAGGCAAAATGAACTATAAAGCTGCCCGGGCCCCCCTGTTGAGCTGATGAAGCCTGGTACAACAGGTCTGGTTTTACTGCCTTATCAGCGGCTCTGGTCAGATATCATTTTTCCCTCCAGTAAGAGAGAGGTATTATGTAATATTACCAAACATACAAAGATTTTAGACTGCATTTTTACAGATAATGTATAAAACTGTGGATGGAAGGCAGTCTTGTTTAATGGGTAAGAAAAAGGAAACTGCATGCCAAAAAAGTGATTATGTCACTGTTAATCTACCCCTGTACATTCTTCCCTTCTTTGTTAATATGTAAACAATGCAGCTTGTTAATGGAACTCTAGTTTATACACTTACATTCCTGTCTATGCTACAATGATAATGTATATCCTGTATATAGCAAAATAAACACTTTATCATCACTTCATTGTTAGTAGGATGTTAAGTTTAGATTGCATTAAATGAATGTAACAACAATAACCTGTTTTTAAAGTATTTTGTTTAAGGAATAATAGGAAAATTAACCAGTATGGAAGATTTTACCCCCTTCATTATCAGACCATTATTTTGCTATTCAGAATTTGTGTTGTAATGCAACACTGTATGTAAATGAAATAATATATACCTGTATTTTTTTCCCACACAAATAGAGTTGTCTTTTGGTGCTATTTTATCATCATTGGGGTCTTTATTTTTTGCTATATAAACAAAAAAAAGAATATATATATATATATATATATATATATATATTTATATATATATATATATATATATATATATATATATATATATATATATATATATATATATATATATATATATATATATATATATACAGTAAGTGTATATTGGTTTGTGTGAAAGTTAAAGCATCTACAAACTATGGTATATATTTTTGAAAATTGGTCAATCATGATGTACTGACGGGCTATCTCATTTCTTGAGGTCCTAAATTGCCAGGATAGTACAAATTCCACCCAAATGACCCTTCTTTTTGGAAAGTAGACAGTCTGAGGACTGGCAAATTTTTTGAAGTTGTCATTATTTGTTACATTTTTTGGAAAATTAAATTATATGAAATAATTTTTTTCAACATTTTTGTTACATACTGTTACCAGTGAAGTACAGTGGCATCATATGAGATAAAGGAAAAAACTGTGCTAAACCCACGTGTGAAAAATAAAAGTGAACTGAGAAAGCTGCCAGCACTCCAACAAACAAAGTATATCAAGAATAGAAAACAAATAGTGCAGCGCTAAATAAATCAATCAAAATGACAAGATTGATATAGTGACATGTGAAACAAATAACTAAGTGAAATAATCACAATGAAATACAGTGATGAGGAAGTCCATATATGTGTATTGACCACGTATTGTGGAAAAAACTCCTTCCAAATGGGAACACTGGATGTTGAATGGCCGATAGCCAAAGGGAATCACGGTTACTTCACACAAAGAGAAGATGAAATACTCTTACCCTGTGTTGTGGACTCATCTGTTTATAAAACAGTGGGTCTGATGAGCTTGTGGTCCTCAAGGACCTGAGACGATATGATGAAATCTCCCAGGTAAGCAATGCAGTCTTGGTGGCTCCTATGAGATGGATCTCAAGGGCTGAAGCGGCAGACCAATAGACGTGCTGCTACAGGCTGGATGTAGACCAGTTCATATAAACTCCAAAAAAATAAAATGAACAAAAGAGTGCTCCAAATGGTGCAGGTCAAAAAAAAAACACTGAAGGTTTATTAGAATAAAACAAAAGTCATATAAAAAATTACAACAATTAAAAGTGATTACGAGAATGAAGAAATAAAAGCAGTATGGGGTGCTGTGAAGCAAAACACTGGACACATTTCGGCTCAGAAAGCCGTCACCAGGGGCATATAGTTTTGGTTGTGATCTGTGATTGGCTACAGATAATCACATGGTACAGGTAGTCGGGTACCATGTGATTGTTGTGGACCAATCACAGATAACAACAGAAAGCAAGCTCTTCATGAAGGGAAAGCCATTAATAACAGGCTGTTTACATTGTTATCATGTGACTGCTTTGACCAATCATAGCGATCGTATGATATCTGGTTACTAATTACGGTGGACACAACAGTCATGGGTGGGCAGCCAGAGCAGGCATAATTATGTACATGTATGTGACTGTGACTGTGACTGCGCCGCAGTATAAATACTGTGGTGGGTCAGCAAGTGTTTATGTACCTTAATACTGGGCGTTTTTACCCCCTTACTTCCCAGACCAATTTTCAGCTTTCTGTGCTCTCGCACTTTGAATGACAATTAGTCATGTTACTCTGTACCCAAATGATATTTTTCGCATTATTTTGTTCACACAAATAGAGTTTTCTTTTGGTGGCATTCATTCACCACTGTTTTTTTTTTTTTTCTTTTTTTGCGATATAAGCGAAAAAAGAGTAAAAATTTTGAAAAAAAAATCATACAATCCAGATAAGTGTATGATAATTGATTTGTGTGAAAGTTAAGTCCCGTACATGGTCAGATTTTCCAACGGGAATTGTGTGATGACATGTTGTCGGAAAATGTAACCGTTTGTATGCCACATCGGACAATTGTTTTCAGATTTTCAGCGGACAAATGTTGGATAGCATGCTTTAAAATTGTCTGCCAACAAATGTGTGTTGTAGGATTATCGGATCGTGTGTACACAAGTCCTTCGGACAAAACTCCAAAGTACAAATATGCATGCTCAGAAGCAATGCTCACCATAACACAACATTAGCAGAAGTTGCCCAAAGTGTGGCGCTAAAGAGCTGAAAAACCACATTGTTTTGTGTTTGTTGGCCAGCAATTCTTTGCCGTTTGTATGCAATACAAGTTCATGACCAACGCCCTTCAGACAAAAATCCTACGCTTTGTCCAATGAAAATCGTGTGTGGGCTTTAGTCTACAAGCTATGCTATGTATCACTGAAAATTGATCAACCCTGTTTATCCTGCTACATATCTTTGGAAAAAAATAATCCAAATAAGTCCATATTATTTGGTCTTTGTGATGGGCCGTACAGACGACCGAACATGTCTGCTGAAACTGGTCCACGGACCAGTTTCAGCAGACATGTTCGGTCGTGTGTAGGCCCGAGCGTGCAGGATTCCAGCAAACATTTGCCTGCCGAGCCTTTTCCCAGCGGGCAAATATTCCTGGACTTGTTTTAAAACAGTCCGCTGGAATCCTGCCCGCTCGGACATGTACGGTCGTCTGTACAGACCTACTGTACATGTCCGAACGCCCGCCATCCCTCGCATGCGTCGAATGACTTTGACGCATGTGTGGAAGCATTTAACTGGCAGGGCCGCCCACGTCGCCGCGTCATCGTCGCGGCGACGGGGCGGACACGCCCCGCGTATTGTTTACGCGCGGATTTCTGTACGATGGTTAGTACAGCCATCGTACAGAAATTCCCGGGCAGACAAGTACGGTGAAAACGGTCCGGCGGACCGGGTTCATCGTACATGTTTGCCCGTGTGTACGCAGCCTTGAAAGTTACAGAGTCTACAAGCTACTGTGTCAATCATTGAAAATTGATCACACTTGATGTACTGATGGCCTATCGCATTTCTTGAGGCCCTAAAATGTCAGGACAGTACAAATACCCCCCAAATTATCTCTTTTTGTAATGATGACAGTCTAGGTAGGTAAGATCCATAGTGAGTTTTTTAAAGTTGTCATTTTTTGCCCACAATTGTTTGGAGTTTTTATTTATGACAAAATTAGCATATTAACAAGCTATTTCTCACACATGGCATAGGTAAACTTGCAATTACACCCCAAAATATATTCTGATACTCCTCCTGAGTATGGTGATACTACATGTGTGAGGCCACATAGAAAGGCTCAACATGCAGGGAGCACCATCAGATGTTCTAGGAGCATAAATTGCCTAAGTACCTATCACATATTTGAAGGCCCTGGAGCACCAGGACAATGGAATTACCCACAAAATGACCCAATTTTGGAAAGCAAACATAATGAGTCTTTTGAACATGTATTTTTTTCCCACACGTTTTTGAAAAACGTGGAAAGAAAATGAAAACTTTTTTTTTTTTAGCCATGTTGAATAATCTTTTAGTCATGTTGACAGATTACTGTGATAGATGTTGATCACTGGGACAGATGTGACAGATGATCACTGACAGATGTTTACTGGGACAAATGTGGCAGATGATCATGAACAGATGTGCACAGATGATCATGGACAGATGTGTGCAGATGATCACAGACAGATGTGGCAGATGAGTACGGACATATGTGTGCCAGATATGCGCAGATGATCATGGACAGATGTGGCAGATGATCATCGACAGAGGTAGCGTTCCTGCCTGTGTTCCTGTAACTGAACTGTCTTACCAGTGTATGACCCAGCCTGCCTGACTCTGCTATTCCTCCTTCTGTCACCAGGACCTACCTATCTACCGGCTGTGCCTGCTTACTGTCTGCTATCAGTATATATCTCGCTTGCCTGCTATTTCCAGTACCAGCCTGCTTCGGTCTGCTGCTCACCAGTTGTCACCCTGTCTGCCTGCCTGCTTCATTGAAGACCTCTGGCTACTATCCTGTCTGGCATGGGCAACTCTGCTGGCAAGACTTACAGGTACACGTGCCACTCTGCACTCCAGTGCCTTCTGTTCACACTATCAGGGGTCCCGAGTTAGAGGTGGTCCCGAGTTAGAGGTATAAAAGAGGACTTCCTCATCATATCAGGCTCTGCTACCAGGTACGTGGAAACTTCTCTAAAACTCCAAAATGCATTAAAAACACTTCACAAACACCCATGAAAAATGCTAAACATGCCAGAAAAACGCACAGCAAAAATGACTCAACTGCACATGCATAGATGTAAACCTAGTCTGAAGGTTGACTATGTACCACTGGTTTCCTTCATACCTCAGCAATTCTATCAATGAGCTCCCCTCCTAGATATTGCTGTCCTGCTAAACTATCCTAGATTTTTCCCCTACTGCAAAAAGTTTCATATATCTTGCATTCGAAAAGCCTCCAACATAGAAAGTGTGACCCAGGCCAAGGCTAACGAGTTGACTTGCACTATGAAACGATAAAGTAAACCATCCATGAGGGAATTATGGAAGCTGCCATTGCTGATCTCGCTTTTTGAAAATGCTAGTTTCCCGGATATCCTGCTTGCTGACCCTTAAAGGAGTTGTAAAGGAAAACATTTTTTTTGCTGAAATTACTGTTTACAGGGTATAGAGACATCATAGTTAACTGATTACTTTTAAAAATGATTAAAAATAGATAAAAATCAATCATATAATGTACCTGTAGTTTCAGTTTCGTTTATGCATCTAGTTTCATGCTTCTGTGAAGTACAGAGACACAGAGCCAATAGAGGGCAGTGATGGTTTGTAAAACGAAAGTGATTGGTTCTGAGGGGTTTAAGACACACCTCATTGATTAGTGCCACATAGAGAAAGCTCCCATGACTTCTTTCATCAGGAAACAGACTGTTCAGAACAGAGAAGGATTACAGCAACATCATAGCAAAAATGAACAATGAGGACATGAAAACAGGACTGCAGTAAGGTAAAGGAAGCTATTCAGCTAAAAAAAAAAAATTCCTTTAGTGACCCTTTAACTTTGGTACTTTGAGTCACTGAGCTAGAGCATTAATGCAGAACTTTTTCTTGTGACTTTTTACATACTTTCTTCAGTTGAGTCTTTTAGAAAGTATTGAAGCCAGTGGGCACATCTAGTAGCCAAGCAGGAGGACAGAAGCAGTCCCCTTATTTATTTTATCACAGGTTGATTATAAAGTGTATCTAAACCAAAAACATGGTTACGTTTTTAGAGCCCTGTCAGATTTCTATTAGTGATGAGTGAATATGCAATTGTGCAGTCAAGAGGGTCTTTTGCAACAGCTGCTTACTCTGTAACCTGGCACCAAACGCAGATGACTATCCAAAAAGACACTATCCAAAAAAGAGTTGGTTTTTGATATACTTTAAACACTAGACATCTGATTATTCAGAAAAACCCTTTGTGGGAAGCCCTGAATGCTAAGCACTCTGGATAATACACCCTACAGTAAAATACTATTCGGAAAGTCAATGGGCCGGATTCAGAAAGAAGATACGACGGCGTATCTCCTGATACGCCGTCGTATCTCTGAGTCCGGCCGTCGTATCTATGCGCCTGATTCATAGAATCAGGTTACGCATAGATATGCCTAAGATCCGACAGGTGTAAGTGACTTACACCATCGGATCTTAGGCTGCAATTCCAGGCCGGCCGCTAGGTGGCGCTTCCATATCTTTTAAGCGTCGGATATGCAAATAAGCATTTACGCCGATTCAGAAACGAACGACCGCCCGGCGCTTTTTTATTTTACGTCGTTTGCGTTTGGCTTTTTCCGGCGGAAAGTTACCCCTGCAGGGGTAAGTGCGGCGTATACTATATGTTAAGTATGGCCATCGTTCCCGCGCCGAGATTTGAATTTTTTACATTGTTTGCGTAAGTCGTTCGCGAATACGGCCGGACGTAATTTACGTTAACGTCGAAACCAATGACGTCCTTGCGACGTCATTTGGAGCAATGCACGCTGGGTAAATTTGCGGACGGCGCATGTGCTGTTCGATCGGCGCGGGGACGCGCCGGATTTAAATAGTACACACCCCCTAGCCGCGGAATTTGAATTCCGCCAGGGGATTTACGATACACCGCCGCAACTTTAGAGGCAAGTGCTTTCTGAATAAAGCACTTGCTTCAAAAAATAGCGGCGGCGTAACGTAAATCAGATAGATCCGCTAACCTATCTGAATCTAGCCCAATGTGTGAAAACTTTTTTGAAAGTTTGAATAAATAGTTTCTTTTTTGGACTTGGCTTAAAAAATATGCAAACACAGAGAATGATATCAATATTGAGTGTTCCATTAGAGCACAGGACAAAGACAAAGGTTATTTAGAAAGTCACAAAAACTTTTGAATAGCGAGTTCAAACAACCCTTTTGACTGTAATTATATCAGAAGCCATATATATGTATAGAAACTGTTTGCTATTGTATGAAGGCTGACCACAGACAAGACACAAATTCAAATAAATATAGGATACAAGGGAGACACACTGAAGGAACTGACATCTTTTCTGGATTCTGTCAGTTTTTTTTAGTGTATGTATTTTTTGTCTCTTTTGAAAGCTGGAGCTAAGTCTAGACATTACCAAGCCAAACAGACAAAGAGTGAGTTTCTCTAATTCCCTTTGATTTCCCCCCTCTATCTCCTGGGGATGTCACAGAAGGTGAATACTGTAGAGCCTCTTCTCTGATGAAAAAGAACAGAAAAAAACAGTACAGCCGTTCCGTATATAGAACACTGTACATTCTCCAGAGTTTAAAACCTTTCTTTGAAAAACATTGAATAATATTTAACAAACTTTTTTGGGAGGGGTATCGCTGCCAAAGAATTAAAAATGAGGAAAGAAAGCTATAATCCCAAAAAAAAAAAAAAAAAAAAAAATATATATATATATATATATATATATATATATACTGTATATATATATATATATATATATATATATATATATATATATATATATATATATATATATATATATATATAATTGTGGCTTACTGGCTTTCACTCTTAAGGAGGAACTGCACTCTGCTCACATAATTTGTAATAAAAACCTCTTTGCAATTCTGGAGCTTCCCTCCAACCACTTTGCATATTATTTTATATATACTGTAATATTGTACAATATGCTGCAGAAATCCCCCTCCACTGAATCTGGGGGCAACCATTTTAACTGTGGGCAGATGAAGCTGCTGCCTGTTCACTTCCTGGATTTACACAGACACACCTCCAGCTCTGCAGCTCTCATTGGCCCTCTTATGACTCATACCCCCCTCTCTTCCTGGCAAACTCTCACAAGAGTAAGCGAGAGCTCTGTATGATGTCATAAAAGAAAGAGGAAGTGGGCTGTATAAGGTATTTACTGGCAGAAAACAAAAATGTTTTACTATCTGAAGTTAAAACAACAAGGGCAGAAGATTTAATAGATGGAAAGTTGAAAAAATTACTGAAGTTCCACTTTAATTTTCAGCTCAGGCTAATTTTTTATCATGGACCCTGCATGGCATTTATATTTTATCCCTGTGCTTGCTGCTTCTGATTTCCTTGTACAGCCCAAATCCAATTCATGAGTGGACTTACTAAAGGCAAGTCCAGTTACCAAGTCACTTAAGTGGCCCTTGTGCTTCAAAAGGTTGGGCAACCCTGATCTAGAGAATGCTCTGCAGATGACTAACATAGTAGGGTGCATTCACACCACGATTTTATCATCCTACTTGTTCTCACGATTTCACGGTTTGAAATCGTACAAATCTGTATGGCAAAACGTATCCATTCACTTCCATTCATTAATGTAGGTCCCCAAGTGCATCCGATTTGATCGGCATCAGATTTGATACGATTTAAAATCGCATCAAAAATCGTGTTTGACCACGATTTTTGGTCCTGATTTGAAATCGTATTAAAATCGTGTCCGATTTTTTTTATATTGTGGTCAATCTAAAATCGTAATAAATCGGATGACTGTGCGTTTTTATCCGATAAATCGTACCCGATTTTTTATTACGCATGCGCACTAGACACTGGAACGAGCTAGAAACTTCAAGAATCTTCTTTTTCCCAGAAAGCCAGACATTATTTAAAATCAGGATCCGATTTTTTAGTGAAAATTTTTGACATACGATTACATACGATTTTGTCATATACGGTTTAACGGTCCGATTATCGGATGTAAAAATCGTGATGTGAACCTAGCCTTATTCTCAACTCTCAAATTCGTCTTTGTGTGTATGCACTTTTGTGAGTATAGTAGACACATTAGTCTTCATTATAGCATTTCATTAAGGTGCAAAGAATGTTTACCTATTAACTTTTAGAGGCCTGCCCATAATGTACTGTAAATGGACAGCTAGTACAGGCACAGCAGCGTACTGGTACATCACTGTCTGCCTCCATGTCTAGGGTGAAAACCCCATCACCCCCCCTCCGCCGACACCCGCTGTGATTATACCAAGCAGGAGTTTGTCAGCAGGTCCTAGCCAATGATTAATGTCCAATCACAGCCCAGAGCCCTGTGTTGACAATTCAACATAGGGCTCTGTACAGAGGAAACAATCTCTCTGTTTCTCAGGGATACGAAACAAAGATCTTTAGTAAAACATCAACATTAACCAGTTAACAACCGCCCTATAGACGATATACATCTACAAGGCGTTTGCTTAACTCTGGGAGGACGTCCATGGGAATGTCCGGGACCGCCGGGTCCTCCGGACCCGGCGCATCACGGTAAACCGCTGCTGATAGACGGAGCGATCACTTGTAAACAAACTGTCATCATGTGATGACGCCGGTTCCTCCCTCCCCTCACTGTACAGTGTGAGAGGAGAGGGGGGAGAGAGCGGATGCAGCAGCAGCTGCTGTGGGCTGGATCTGTGACACATGCAGTCACAGATCCAGCAAGCCTGTGCAATACTCTGCAATACCCCACAATACTCTGCAATACCCCACAATACTCTGCAATACCCCACACTACTCTGCAATACCCCACACTATTCTGCAATACCCCACAATACTCTGCAATACCCCACAATACTCTGCAATACCCCACAATACCCTGCAACAACGCCTATGGGGATTTTCAAAGTTTGGCGCCATTCCACGAGCGTGTGCAATTTTGAAGGGTGACATGTTGGGTATCTATTTACTCGGCGTAACTTTATCTTTCACATTTATGCAAAAGAATGAAGAAAAAATACTAAATTTGCTAAATTTTATAACAGAAACAAAGAAAAATTCTTTTTTTTTACAGAATTTTCAGTCTTTTTTCTCTTATAGCACAAAAAAAACCAACAGTGATTAAATACCACCAAAAGAAAGCTCTATTTGCGTGAAAAAAAGGACAGAAATTTCATTTGGGTACAGTGTTGTATGACTGAGTAATTGTCATTCAAATTGTGAGAGCACCGAAAGCTGAAAATTGGTCTGGTTATTAAGGGGGTTTACGTGTCCAGTGATCAAGTGGTTAAGGATGAGCCGAACACCCCCCTGTTCGGTTTGCATCAGAACTTGCGAACACACCAAATGTTTGTGTGAACTTTAGAACCCCATTAAAGTCTATGGGACTTGAACATTTGAAAACATTTGAGGGGTGTCAGTCTGTCACCCCGCAACACAGATCTAGGTAAAGTGTCTCTCACGGAGACACTTTACCACGTGATCAGCCGTGTCAAATCACGGCTGATCACGATGTAAACAGGAAGAGCTGTTGATGGCTCTTCCTCACTCGCGTCTGACAGACGCGAGTAGAGGAGAGCCGATCGGCGGCTCTCCTGACAGGGGGGTTCGCGCTGATTGTTTATCAGCGCAGCCCCCCCTCGGATCGCCATACTGGACCACCAGGGATTTAAAAAATAAATAAAAAATGGGCAAAAAAAAGACAGTAAAAAAAAAAGATGCCAATCAGTGCCCACAAATGGGCAATGCCCATAAATTTCCCTTTACATTGGTAGTTAGTGGGACCTAACAAGATAATTGGTATTAATGCTTACTCATCTGAGATAAAGTAGTCCCATTCTCCCATTTACTGGCTGTGCTGAGTAACATCACTGCCTTACCTCACAAATGCACTTCTGGAAGAATGGTCAAACCTTCCCATGGACACACTCTTAGGGCTCTTTCACACGTCCGTTCCGTTCGTCCGTTTTTTGGACGTCTGTTAACGGACGGCAATGCTTTCCTATGGGTTAGCGTCCGTTAGCGGATGAGCATCCGCTAACGTCCGTTAACATCCGTCTCCGTTAAGCTCCGTTTTTTGAATGGAAGAGAACACTATTTTTCTTCCATCAAAAAAACGGAACGGAAGAAAAACGGACGTTAGCAGACGATCCGTTTACCATCCGATCCGCTAACATCTGTTTTTAATCAAAATATGTAAAAAGCCCCCCCAAAAAAAAGAAAAACGGATGAAAAAAGGGATGGAAAAACGGATGGAAAAACGGACGAAAAACGGACGTTAACGGACGAAAAACGGATCGGAAACAGATGTAAACGGACGGAAAACGGACGAAAAACGGATGAAAAAACGGATCAACTGATGAAAAAAAAAATGATCTAAAAAACTGAGCGGACGTGTGAAAGAGCCCTTAAAGCTTGTAGACAGCCTTTGCCAGAAGAGTTGAAGCTGTTATAGCTGCAAAGGGTGGGCCAACATAATATTGAACCCTATGGGCTAAGATTGGGATGCGGTTAAAGTTCATGTGCGTGTAAAGGCAGGTGTCCCAATACTTTTGACAATATAGTGTATCAATTTATCTATCTATGGGTATGTATTTCTCTATTTTTTTTTTTTTTTAACCAAACACCTACAACAGTTAATTAAAGGATAGAAAATTATGGCTTCATTTCCACTGGCATTTTTACAGCCACTGTTGTTAGCCTTTTTTACAGCTTAAAAACGCCTGTCCATGTTTATTTTGTAAAAAAAAAAAAAAAAAACATTTGTGAGCTGCAGCTTTAAAAATGCAGCGGCAGCGTTTTTGAGCGTTTTCGCGTGTTTTTGAGCGTTTTTGAGCGTTTTTTTTTAACGTCTGGCGTTTTTACAGCTCTACTCTGGAGCTTCAGAACGCCCTGGTCCCGCGTTTTTTTTACAGCTCAAAAACGCCTATGCCATTTGCAGCTCAAAAACGCCTATGTGGGCATGATGCCATAGAATAACATGGACAGGCGTTTTTAAGAAGTAAAAAACGCTCAGAAAAGTGGCTGTAAAAACGCCAGTGGAAATGAAGCCTAAAAGTTGTTTCTTACTGCAGTATTTTGTAACAGACTCAGAAGACCTAAATTGGTTTTAATCGTAACAACCACACCAGTGACTAAAATGTTTGGATTTAACTTTTGTTTGGGTGGAAATGGCTTGTTATCTCAACCGGCCAGATCTGAGAGACAGACAAATTTAAGCCAGTTTATAATGTTTTATTCCTAAAACAATTCACAGTCAGGGACAGGATATTTTTAAGCCTGACCTATGAAACACATGCAATGTTTGTTTGACAGTTTAATTCTTTATCACTCCAAGCAGGGAGCTAAACCAGGCCTGGAGGGCTCGGGTGGTGGCAGGAGGTGGACATGGAGGTACTGACAGCCTGCAGGAAACACTCTAATTAACATGTATTAAGTCAAATCTGATTGCATTAGACGTGTATACGAGGGTGTTTGGACCAAATGTGAAGTACAGCCTGTGCTAAACAGGAAAGCTGCATTTAAAAATAGAAATTAGATAGTTGTATATGCCTTATTTTTCTTGATTTTCTTCATTTCTGCTGGAGAATATAAAAAAGGAAATCTGTAGCTTTAGAAGCTTTATTTTCTTTAACAACTAATCCTTTATATTTGAAAGGTCTGGGTTTTTTTTTTACCATTTCACACTAGGACGAAAAGGAAAACTATGTTAAAATGTGTAACAATGGTGGTTAGTAGATATGGCATCATTTTTGATTTTACTGATGTAAACAATTTGTGTAGCTTTTAATTACTGGTGTCTGTTGATGTGCTTCATAATGCCCGGTACACACGATCCGATTATCGGACGAATGATCGTCCGTTTTTTTTTGTATGCTAATCTCACGTCGAATCTGATGAGTTTATAAGTCACGAAAATTCTCGTACGGCAGAATAAAAAATCGGAAGTGATGTCATGTGTTGTAATGCATTTGTATTGCATTTTCAAACGACAGCTGTACTGATTAAACGAAAATCGTACTGGCATCGTACGGAAAAAAATTCCGTGCATGTCCGATGGAATAAAATCGGATGAACTGTCCTGATCAGCTCTCGGAAGCTCTGTACTAACGATCCGATTATCGTACGATCGTTTCGAAAGCGGCATTTTTCGTACGATTTTCGGAGCGTGTGTACGGGCTTAAGGCTACATTCCGTTAATATACCCTTGTGCTTGCATCTCCTTTCCAATAGCCAGTCAAGATTAGGTATGAACGAACCCGCGTGGGTGTGATTTTCTCATGAAAAACACTTACCCACTACTACTGCCATGCCCTGCCCTATTTCTCATTTTAGACCGGCCTATCATTATACTATTTTGAGGAGATGAATTGAGCGCATAGATTTTACTGAAACGATAGCAATAGTGGGATGAAGGTGTGGTGCTTTTGCTGCACATTCACAAGACAAATACAGATAGAATATTGATTCTTCCCCCCCGGAAAAAAAAAATTAAAATATATATATATATATATATATATATATATATATATATATATACACTTACTATATATAATATAGCACATATTTTGGCTGGTCTCTGTGTCACTTAGGGTCCTCACATACACATAATGAGGGGCTCCAGGGTTTTACTGATGTGGAGAAAATTAACTTTTGGTTTTCCCAGAATCCTAATAGGTTCTGTTCTAGTTCTTGGAACCAAAAGGCTTTGTAGAGCTTTGGGTGGGGTAAAGCCTCCATTCCTTATCTTACCTAGTAGCCATACCTTGTTAATAGCCTCTGAGGTCCAAAGTTTTTTATACACGCAAGCTGATTCCCAGGGATCTATTTCACCCTAACGAAGGAACTTGAAACTGGGTGAAAAGGCTGAGTGCCGAAAGAATACAAAACAAGGTACAAGTGCTACGATTTTGATCATCCATTAGGATGAACCCTGTTAGTCAGGAAATTATGCGTTAGTGGCTTGGATGAGCCTTTTTATAATTTTTTTTTATGCAATGGACCTACTGTACAAAGCCCTCGTGCATTAAAACAGTGTTTGCTGCCTTGCTGGAAAAAAAACGTAGAACCAAACTGGTTGGACTGATCCTGAATGACATTTTCTGGTGCATGGTTTATTTCTGTTGACAAAAGTTTCCGCTTTTCCGCTTTACAGCTTAGTGAAGGATGTGGGCAGTGCCTTAAAGGGACATCTATTGAACAAAAAGGAGTGTGTAAAACAATTCATAATTGGCAAATGCTAACCAGAGACAAACCGCTTAACCACCAATTCAATGCACAGCTCACTGTAGTGCACCAAGCCAGCTTAGAGGGACAGCAGCAAGTGAACCTCTCTGTAGAAGCAGATACAGACTCTGTTAGAGATGGGGATGGTGGGACAGGGGCTAACTTCTGCACCTCAACAGCTAGTGCAGTTAGGTTTGATTGCAATTGCCTCTGGAGAATGTTTAATCCTACTTCCTACGCCTTTAAAATATTCTGTATGAGGGGGGCGTGGCTACCGCGCAGTGGAATGGACGCCTGAACCAAGAGCTCCGCTTCAGCGTCGGGGAAACCAGCACACCGAGGCATCGTGGGGTGTATAAAAACACCTACAACAGCACCCATTAGCCCGCACGTCTCCCGGGGATGACTAAGAAGCGGAAAAACGCCGCGCAGCCGGCAAAACTGGAGGATTTCTTCTCTCCCAGGCCTAGCAGCGTGTCCCAAGATGGCGCCGGCCGCGTCTCTCCGGCCTCCGCCGGCGGATCATCTCTCTCCACACCGAGCCCGGGATCTAGGGATGGGACTCAGCGTCGCTCTCCAGGGGCTTCCACCCCCCTCTCCTGCAGCCCGGTGAAGTCAAAACCACGGCTGTCGGCCGCACCGAGTGACTCTCAGGTCAGTGCTTTGCAGGGATCCATGGAGGACACACGTGAGCTCTCTGCCCCCATTAACACGTTTCCTACCTCCAATACACCTGTGTCAGACACTACCCTAAAAGATATGTTAGTCTCCCTGCGCAGCTCCCTCCATGCTGACATGATGGAATGCATGAGAGGATTTAAAACAGAAATGGGGGAGCTGGGCGGCAGGGTAGATCATGTGGAGCAGAAAATGGGAGAATATGCTTCCTCATACAACTCCCTAGTAGACTCTCACAATGACCAAGGAGATGAGGTTGCATGGCTCAGGGCAAAGGTCGCAGACCTCGAAGACAGGTCTCGCAGGAATAATGTCAAGCTGAGGGGTGTCCCTGAGACTGTTATGCCTGCCCAACTACAACAATATGCTCGTGAGCTAATGGGACTGCTTTTGCCCTCCACTCCTGAATCAGAACTGGTGGTGGATCGCATACACCGCCTGCCTAAACCTGCACACCTCCCTGACAACATACCCAGAGACGTACTGATGCGGGTGCATTTCTACCATGTCAAGGACCAATTTATGCTGGCTTTCCGCAAGAGTCCCCAGTCATCTGACCGTTATCCTAACCTACAAGTATACGCGGACCTCTCCCAGCACACGATGCAGAGACGCAGATCCCTTATACCTGTCACGAAAGCACTGCGCAACCACAACATTATCTACAAGTGGGGCCAGCCGACCAAACTCATCGTAACCAAAGATGGCACCTCCAGTGTAATCATGTCCCTGGATGAGGGACTTGCCCTCCTACGCAAGTGGGACATTTTGCCCGAACACCCCCCTGGGGACGCAGCATCTGCATCTGCACCTAGAGCCCAGTCTCAAGACGAATGGTCACTAGTGACACGCAAAAGAAACAACAAAAAAAAATCGTAAAACCCCCTTGCCTCGGGGATCCTGTTCTATTAAAGTTGTTCATTTGATTCCCTGACCCTACTGGAGTTCTGTTTTTCCACGAACTTCCCCCCCTGCAATATGTGCAGCTACTCTGCATCCAGATCCCGGATGGGATCTTCCTTTTTATCCGTGCTACTGTTTCTCTGTGTTATAACCCCCCTATTTTTGACTCTCAAGATCTCCCTTTCTTTCTCTCTTCCCCCTGAGATGGACACCGAATTCTCATCAAAGAAGACATCCTGCTACCCGCACACACTCACTGCCTGGAACCGGCTGGTTTGGAAACCCAGATGCGAAGCCATAAGGTACTGTTATCACTCCCTTTTCATGCTCGACTATGGCCCTGACGGTAACCTCTCTTAATGTCCGAGGTCTGAACCACCCAGTCAAGAGAGCTTCCGTATGGAGAGAGGCCCTGAAATTACGCTCAGATGTCCTATGCTTGCAGGAAACCCACCTGACGGCGTCGGGCGCACCTACCTTCCAACACATTAAGTTCCCTCATGTCTTTCTGGCATCCGCCTCGAAAAAACAAAAAGGAGTCGCCATTGCCATCAAGGACTCTGTAAACTTTTCTCTACAGGACTCTCTGATCGACCCCGATGGCAGGTTTTTGGTCCTGGTTGGTACCTTTAACAACAAACAGTACACATTGGTCAACTTGTACGCACCCAACACCCACCAACTCCGCTTCCTGAGGAAACTCTTCTGCAAAATTAATAAGATAAGAAAAGGGGCTTTGATCATGTGCGGAGACTACAATCTAACGGTAGATTTTGAGTTGGACTCAACCTCCCGCTCCAAACGCCACCACCCTGCCTTACGCGCACTACTACATGCTGAGGGTATGTTTGATGTCTGGAGATGTCAACACGCAAGCGAAAGAGACTACTCCTTTCATTCCTCCAGACATAACTCTTACTCACGTATAGACATGATATTAGTGGATAAGTTTTTGTTGCAGAGGGTGTCCTCGTCCGCCATCCACGACATCACGTGGTCAGACCACGCTCCGGTGTCGGTGGTGGTGGACGGGGGAGCCCCGGTCTCTTCGCCCTTCATTTGGAGGGCGGACTCCTATTTACTTCAACAGCCTGCTCACGCTGCCTATCTGTCCTCTCGATTGGAGGAATTTTTCAATGTCAATGTTGGTTCTGTAACCAATCCATTTTCTATTTGGTGTGCCCATAAGGCCTACATTAGAGGTATGATGATACAACTTAGTGCGCGGGTTAGGAAGCAGAGAGCACAAAAACTAGACTCTATACTCGCTGAAATTGTCTCCCTAGAATCGCAGAACAAACAATCTCCTGATATCTCGATAGCTACTAAGTTACACGGTGTGCGCACAGATCTCAGGAGATTGCTACTTGAACGCTATGATAAACATGTTCAATCTCTCAAACTGTCCCACTATGCGTCTGGCAATCGAGCGGGCAAATTCCTAGCTCAGCTACTGAAAAATCGCAGAGTGAAAACCACTATCCCTTTTCTAGTTAAGCAGCCGGACGGCAGCAAACTATATAATCCCCGGGATATAGCAAATTCATTTGCAGAGTTCTACTCCTCCCTCTACAATCTCCAAGACGATCCCTCTACCCCCCAACCTGTAGAAGAGACAATCTCTTCCTTCCTTGCTGACCTGGCACTGCCCACCTTGTCCCACGCTCAACTTGAAGCTCTTAATGCGCCGATCTCGGAATCCGAGATCAAGCGAGCAATCAAGACCCTCCCCCCGGGGAAATCCCCGGGCCCGGACGGACTCCCCAATTGCTACTACAAGGCCTTTGACTCCCTCTTAGCTCCTGCTTTAGGTAAGATATTCTCTGAAGCGATGCTCTCTGCTTCCTTCCCAAGTGAAATGCTTAATGCTTTTATTGTGACTATTCCAAAACCGGGGAAGACACCTACTACGCCCGCAAATTTTCGCCCCATCTCCCTTCTCAACACAGACGTGAAACTCTATGCTAAGATCCTAGCATCCAGACTGCTCCCAATCCTACCCTCTCTGATCAATCCGGATCAGACAGGGTTTACCTCTGGTAGACAGTCCTCAGATGCCACTAGAAGGGTGATAGACCTGGTTCACCACGCGGGGGCCTCTCGAACGCCTTCTCTGCTCCTCTCCTTGGATGCGGAGAAGGCGTTCGACAGGGTACACTGGGGATACATGACCCGGGTACTGGAGAAATTTGGATTTTCAGGTCCCATTCTGTCGGCAATTCTGGCACTCTACTCCACGCCTTGTGCACAGGTCTATACCTCAGGTATGCTTTCCTCTACTTTCAACATAACCAATGGCACTAGACAGGGGTGTCCCCTATCCCCCTCCATATTTAACTTACTCGTAGAACCCCTTGCAGAAAAAATTAGAGCTCACGCAGATATCCCAGGGTTTGTGTTAGCGGGCCGATCCCATAATATAAGCCTATTTGCGGACGACATTATACTCTTCCTAACCTCTCCAGTCTCCTCCCTTCCTCAGGCACACACAGTCCTCGCAGAATTCAGCCGCATATCCTACTATAAGATTAACTACACTAAATCCTTTATTCTGGGTCTCAACCTCCCCCCTTCCCTCCAATCCCACCTACAAACTTCTTTTCCATACTCCTGGGCCGCATCCACTATACAATACTTGGGGATACAAATCACAACAGACCCAGCGAAACTAGCAGACGCCAACTACATCCCTCTAATAGAAAAAATTTCTAAGGAGGCGGCTCGTCTGGCCAGGGTCGAATTGACGTGGTCAGGACGCCTGGCCTCTTTCAAAATGTTGCTTCTCCCCCAAATCTTGTACATTTTCCGCACACTCCCCATCCCACTGAAATGCAGCCACCTCAGAGCCCTCAACAGCACCCTCAATCGCTATATATGGGGCACCAAGCGACCTAGGTGCGCTAAGTCCCTGTTAATTACACATAGATCAGTAGGGGGCATGGGCCTGATTGACCTCAAAGACTACCACCGAGCAGCTATACTTGCCCAGATCAGACGTTGGATATCTCCGACCCCTGACATCCTTTGGTGTAGTATAGAGAAAGCCCTCAGCCCGACCAAGGACCTCTACAGTGCCCTGATACTTGACGCCTGGAGACCTCTCCCATTGCGTCAACTACCGTTGACTTTCCAGGCCACCATGTTGGCCTGGAGAGAGCTGCGCACCCTAGCATGCACGTCCTCTAGTTCTGTCTTTGTACCAATTCCTATTGAAACCTTGTCAGCTGCAATACCACATACTTCCTTCTCCAGCTGGACCACCAAAGGCATTACCCAGGTTGAGGACCTATACTGTCAGAATGTACTTAAACCCTTTGACGTACTGGCCGCGGAATATGGCCTGTCACAAGTGGACAGCTTCAGACATTCGCAGGCATCCCATTTTCTCCACTCATTACAATCTCGCAATGTACTGATCCCTGACGCCATATGGCAATTTTACACTAAAGCAACTCTCCCTCCCAAGGGAGTCTCCCTTTTCTACAACCTGTTCCAGGACAAGCTCCTTTTTAAAATAACCCCCCCGTTTTGTAAATGGGAGGCGGACTTGGGCAAAACTTTCTCCCCGACCCAATGGAAGTCTTCATTTAGGCATATATACAAAGCCTCCAGATGCATTAATCACTGGGAGTTGTCCCAAAAGATAGCCCTACGGTGGTACCTAACCCTATATCGTATAGCCCAATTCTACCCCTCGGCCTCCCCGCTGTGTTGGAGAGACTGCGGAGGGATAGGCAGTATTCTCCATGTCTTCTGGTTCTGCAAACACCTCACGAGTTACTGGAGAGGTATCTTTAGATGCATCTCTCGTATAACAGGTATACTAACACCCCCCAACCCTGAACTGGCGATACTGAACTTGGGAATCGAGGGTTTCCCCCCAGATTTTCGAATCGTAGTCACACACATCCTGCTAGCGGCCAGACTGCTACTGACTAGGACAGTGGTCTCAAAGTACCGGCCCGCGGGCCATTTGCGGCCCGCGGACCAGTTATAAATGGCCCTCAGGCAGGGTGGAAGTGAGGGGAGCAAAAAAAAATATTTTTTTTTTT
Organism: Rana temporaria; assembly: GCF_905171775.1. NCBI lineage: Eukaryota > Metazoa > Chordata > Amphibia > Anura > Ranidae > Rana > Rana temporaria. The sequence continues at coordinate 109,509,644 of NC_053496.1, read as the reverse complement.
TTTTTTTAGCTGGTGCCATCTGGTGGTGAGCCGTTGGTATTACAAGTTATTACCACCAGATGTGAGCTGGCGCCATCTGGTGGTGGCCGTTGGTATTACAAGTTAAGCATTACAAGTTAAACAGCAATTCTAATGTCATTTTACACTATTTTCACTGCCATATTCTTCCCTCTAATTAGAACCCCCAAACATTATATATACTTTTTATCCTAACACCCTAGAGAATAAAATAGCGATCGTTGCAATACTTTCTGTTACGCTGTATTTGCGCAGCGGTCTTACAAGCGTACTTTTTTGGGAAAAAATTACACTTTTTTTAATTAAAAAATAAGACAACAGTAAAGTTATCCCCATTTTTTTTTTATATTATGAAAGATAATGTTACGCCGAGTAAATTCATACCCAACATGTCACGCTTCAAAATTGTGTCCGCTTGTGGAATGCCTACAAACTTTTTTACCCTTTAAAATCTTCATAGGCGACGTTTAAAAAAATCTACAGGTTGCATGTTATAAGTTACAGAGGAGCTAGAATTATTGCTCTCACTCTACCAATCGCGGCGATACCTCACATGTGTGGTTTGAACACCGTTTACATATGTGGGCGCTGCTCACGTATGTGTTCGCTTCTGCGCGCAAGCTCGTCGGGACGGGGTGCGTTTTCTGGCTCCTAACTTTTTTAGCTGGCTCCTAGATTCCAAGCAAATTTGTCAAACCCTGACTTACACCAGTGCTGACTAATAATGTGTTCGCTGACACCAGTACTGTTGTTTTTGAAGTTTGAAAGTTTGCATGCGGCCCCCCATGGCTTATGAAAACTTGTCTTGTGGCCCTCAGGTAATTTGAGTTTGAGACCCCTGGACTAGGAATTGGAAATCACACACAGTACCAAATGTTTCTGAGGTCCTAGAAACCACCAGAAGCAACTACGTTTTTGAATCCCTATTAGCAAACAGAGAAGGCAGGAGGGCGAAATTTGATACCCAGTGGAGGCCCTGGACTGACTGGTTCAAAGTGAAGTGAACGGGTGAATTTGAAATGTCTTCCTCATGCCATGTTCATTTTGATATGTTCTAAACGACTACCTAAAAAAGAATATAATTACAATGTTCCCACGAGTGTCCATCTCATCCCCCCCCCACCCCCCCCCCCCTGCTTCTCCCCATCCCCATCCTCCTCCCCCCCCCCCCTTCCCTCTCCTCTCTCCTTCACTCCCTTCCCCCCCCCCCCCCCCCTGACTCTCTTTCTCACCACCTGTTCTCCCCCCCGCTGTACTCCTTCATGTACTCCTCTGAGTATGATACGAGGATAGGGACTCATGTACCATGTACCCCTATCCTGCGTTAATTGATGTTGCACTGTGAATGTCTTACCCATACTCATATGCTCTACTCTGATTAATCTGCTTATCTTTGGAGTTGTTAATATTGTTTGACTTTCCCGAATGTTTCATGGGAATACATGTGAGTGTTTTCTACTTTTGTACTCTGAAAATTCCTCTCAATAAAAACTATTGTACGAAAAAAATATTCTGTATATAGTTTTTTTTTTTCATGAAAAGAAAAGAGGAGCCTTTCATTGCGCCACTAAATTTGAGAAATTGTGGAAAGTTGACTGGCGATACCAGGTTCATCACCCATCGATCTTATACTAGATAGAATTCTGTCATTTTAATATCCCCTGCAATATGTTGGATTTGGGTCAACATTCACTAGCAATATAAAAAGAGAAGTATGAGCATACTTACCTAGGTGGATGCTGCATCTGTCCCCTGGTGCCTCTACACTGAGAACCAAGCGATCGAACATCACAGATGGCTCAGTTATCACAGCTCCTCGAGCAGAGAGCTGCTGACTGTCAATCAGAATCTCTTCGCTCTGCTCCTCCACGCTCACTGGAGCGCTGAGCAGTGATGGATACCGACTTCCATTGTCACAATGATGCAGTGCCTAGACTGATTCCTGTCTGTGACATCAGCAGAGAGTGGACTTCAGCAGTGCAAAACAAATTTCACTCCTGTGACCCATAGGAGAAGCCCAGCCAAATGAGCTTAGGCTTTACTTCGCCTTTAAGATCTATAGCATAACATATATGCTGTCAGTAAAGTCAATTTAAAAGTAAAGTGATTAAGAAGATGTCTACTGAAATCAAACTTACTACTGTTATACTCTGGAACCTTGTATTACTGTTACTGTTTCTATTGTTCAATAAACTTTAGCTGATTTTAAAAAAATGGAATTAAAAAGATGGACACATCCCTTGTGTCAGAAACCATGAATCAGACCGAGACAGACGTGTGGTTAAAATAACACTTGTTTAATAATAATAATAATAATAATAATAATAATAATAATAATAATAAAAGGTAAACAGAGCAATATAGTCAAATCATAGCCAGAGTTCAGTAACCGGAACAGATAGTCAGACAAGCCAGGACACCAGGGAGCCAGAGATCAGCGTACTTTAGGACAGTCCATGAAATCAGGAAACTAGAGAATTAGCGTAGTGGAACAGCAAGCAGGATAAGGAACTAGAAGTGATGTCAGCCAAGCAAGTCTTTAACAGGTGAGAGTCTCTGGATGTATTGACCAAGGCAAAGGCAGAGAGGAACTGAACTGAACAGCTTAAGTATCCAGCAGGACTGACGAACAGGATATTATCATCATGTGAGTAACTGTGGAAATGATTGGAGCTGGCAATTAACCGACAGCTGAGTGGTCTACTCGGAGAAGGAAGGGCTGAGCCCAGCCCTGACACCGTGGCCATATTTGGCTAATTACCCTGATGACCCAGCCTTTGTTTATTTTAGTGGTAGGGACTCGTAGATGTTATTTGGTGCCAGCGGAGCAATGGGAGCAGTTGTGTCCTGGTGGGCCTCATGTTTTTTTATCTGGGCGCGTTGGCCTAATATTTTAGGTGAGAACGCATTTAACAATATCAGGGGCCACAACATATGGCCGAATAAAGAATTGAAAAATGACAATATACAGTTCTTAAAAAAAATAAAAAAAATAAAGAAATTGTCAAATGTTTGGGTGTGTTTATAGGGTACATCCTTTTTTGTGAATAAGTACGGGTACTATGTACCATTTATTCATTCACATGTATTTGGAGGTCCCCTTAGTTTTAAAGGGGGCTTCCAGAATCCGATAAGCCTCCTGTCCACAGACCCTTACAACCACCAGGCCAGGGTTGTGGGGAAAAGACCCTTGTCCTTATCAAATGCTGTGCCAGGGGGTGTTGGGGAAGTGAAAGCTCACCCCTTTCCCAGCCTGCCAGGTTGCATATTCAGATAAGGTATGACATTTGAGGTGGATCTCACACCATCTTTTTTTGTGTTGGATCCCTCTTTAAAATTCATACCAGACCTGAAGAACCCACACTGTTTTTTTTGCTTGTTTTTTTAACAGTGTCTACATTCACTGCCACATGAGCCACTGAATGAACAGGGCATGGATGAGTCCTTAACAACCCACATCTCTGAACTGGAACAATCACATTTAGCTGAGGTAGGAGCACTATTGCTAAATTCCTGATGCAGCTGGAGGTCCTGTCTGCAGGAAAAATACGGTGTTATGCAAATGTGTTAAATACAGCAAAATAAAAAATCTAGGTTTACCTGTTCCTGAGACAATTATAAACATCTGAAATCCCTACTAAACCAAGGCAATATTTAGGTTAGGGAAAAAAGCTGTAGTATTTTTTCCTGGAAAGGTTTTATTCAAAGTAACCAAATTCAGATTTATAGACAGGACACTACCTAATATAAAGATATATATATATGAGATATGAGAAAAGACTGCGAATTTCAGAAATCCTACACGCAATTTGCCAAGCAATATTTATTTGACAAGAGAGACATCTATTTCCCAGCATTGGGGTTTTCTAGTCTCTTGCCTGCTCCCAGTAGTATTTATTTAATGGGCAAATGTTAGAGAGCTGAGATCACTTTAAGGCTATTTGAAGCTTGCAAGAAGTAGCAGCTTAACTCACATGCCCATCAGTAAATACAATGCAATGGAGAGTATGAACCCTTGTGTGTAAAATGAACAGCAAGATTCTATTCACACTTTTGTGATTTCCTTTGGTTTAAAATATTGTATGTCTCCTCTTACAGCAGATTAACTGCAGGATGCTGATTAGATTAAGTAATATAAAATTACTGTAGTTCAGAAGATGCATTTGTTGAATTTAGATGGTATTGAAGTAATAGTGGGGTTGTTGTCACAAGAATTTACTCAACTCTTGTCACCAGTGCAGCTACTAATGGTAACCATTAGTGGGAAAGCATAAGCAATGCCGACAGATTGATCCAATGACTTGTTACTGGGTTTCTAACGTGGAACTATTATTTGAACTAGGGGTAATGCCTTCTTTCTGACTTTTTCTGCTTGTTTGGCCAGTGATTCAAAAAGTATTGAAGCCAAGGACATTCAGTGAGCCATGTACCTACATTTAAATGTTACCTCTGGTCACTTTAATACTTCTCTCAGTACAGGCAGGCTTAAGACACATATTTTGCCTGGACTGGTTAATATTTTTTAATCGAGACCTATAGCTAGGTTCTAATTGTCGGCATATAAAATGTCATTGACAGCTACTTTATTAAAAAATAATAATAATATTTTCTTTGTAAATGGCAACCCTGGCCAGTGATTTTGGGGGTCAGGAGGTGCGGAAGCTGGAAGCAACTTTTCTCATTTTGCTGATTGCGCACTGTACATTTACTGTGACAGTGTGGGATTGCTGTGCATAATCGTATACATATTTATAATTATACATGATTCTTAATGTTCGGGTAGGGGGCACGTGTGCTCCCGCAGGCCAGTCCGGCTGTGCTATGATTCGTCACAGCACATGCTGATCACCGGGTCCCAGCCAGTGATTGACTACTGGCACTGGCGATCTGCTCTGCACTTCCAAGACAACACAGCTCTGTGAGTGTAAATAGCACAGAGCTGTGTTCAGTGACAAGTGCTAGTTGTATTTTCATTCCCTACTAAAACAAATAGATCCCCAGTAAAAGCAGCACACAGTAAACACAATAAACACTTGTTAGGCACATATTTAAGCCCTTGATTGCCCTAAATGTTAAACCCTTCCTGTCCAGTGTCATTAGTACAGTGACATTGAATATTATTAGCACTGATCATTGTATAAAAAAATAAACAAAAGTTCCAGTATATATCCCATAGTTTATAGACGCTATAATATTCATGCAAACCAATCAATATACACTTATTAGTATTTTTTTATGTTTTTATCAAAAACATGTAGCAGAATACATTTTGGTCAAAATGTATGAAGAAATTAAAATTGGGTTTCATTATTTTATGTTTTACAGTTGAAATTAAAAAAATATTATAATGTAATGGGGCCATAGATGTCACTGGTGCTTAAGGGCTTGGTGGTGCCTGCTTCTGGAAAGGCTGTACACAAGGTTTGGGGGTTTATCTATGGGAGTGTTAGACCATTCTCCCAAAAGCGAATTTGTGAGGTCAGGCACCGATATGGGATGAGAAGGCCTGGCTCGCTGTCTCTGCTCTAATTCATCCCAAAGGTTTACTATCAGGTCAAGGTCAGGACTCTATGCAGGCCAGTCAAATCCCTTTACCCCAAACTCGCTCATCCATGTCTTTATGGACCTTGCTTTCTGCACTGGTGCGCAGTCATGTCTCAACAGGAAGGGGCCATCTCCAAACTGTTACCACAACGTTGGGAGCATTAAATTGTCCAAAATGTCTTGGTATGCTGATGCCTTCAGAGTTCCCTTCACTGAAACGAAGGGGCCAAGCCCAATCCCTGAAAAACAACCCCACACCATAATCCCCCTTCCATCAAATGATCACTGCACAAAGCAAGGTCCATAAAGACATGGATAAGCACGTTTGGGACGGAGGAACTTGACTGGCCTGCACAAAGTCCTGACCTTAACCCGATAGAACAGCTTTGGGATGAATTAGAGTAGAGTCTGCGGCCCAAGGCCTTTTTCATACAACATCAGTGCCTGACCTCACAAATGCACTTCTGGAGAATGGTCAAACATTCCCATAGACACACTCCTAAACCTTGTGGACAGCCTTTCCAGAAGAGTTTAAGCTGTTATTGCTGCAAAGGAAAGGCCAACTTAATATTGAACCCTACGTACTAAGACTGGGATGCCATTAAAGTTCATGTGCGTGTAAAAGCAGGCGTCCCAATGCTTTTGGCAATATAGTGTATTTTGCACAGAAATTCAAGACAAAGTGTAATTCTTTCAGATTACTGCTTTGGCACAAACAACATTATCAAATGTTTCTTATGACGCAGCAAATTTTCACTTTTGTTGAGTACGTTTTCATGGTAGGTATTTTAATATAAGTCACCTCTCTAATATCTGATTGATATCTGATCAATCAAGATAAAATATTTTATTTTCAAAGAGTTATTCTTATGCAGAGCAATTCATTTCATAGCTTTCTCACTAAATTGTGGAATGTGTAGGGTAAAAGAGCCTGCTTTTATAAAATGTCCAATATATATCTGCTTCTGGCTTTACTGTCTCTAATGTGTAACCCAGCTATACCAGTGTACATATGGCTAACTGAGGAAGACAAATAAACGAAACCTCCAAAGTCAAGAGTTGTGACACTGTAAAAAGATAACTTGACCTCCAACAGATTATACTGAGCATGTTTCCTTTTGTGTCAATGCCTAAGGTAAATAACTAAAAGAGCAATATTTTTAAATGGAATGGGTCAGTAAAGCAACATTTGCACTACCATCTCTATCTGAGCAAATATTAAACCATTTCACTCTGTTTACTCAGGTTTATGTAGGGTTATAGAAAATAATAATGCATTTAAGATATACAATAGGTAACCATGGATGTGCATATAAAAAAGTTTAAAAATACTAAATATATCTATGTATATACACATTTTATTTATGTTTATACAGTCTGATAGTCATACAACATCCACATTCTTTGATATAAAGCACTCAACACGCAACTGCCCCATTTTATGTTACCTTCACCTGTTCTAAAACCTTAAATCTTGTTAAAACCCCATAAAGGAACTTTTAAAGGGAAGATTTACAGAGATAAACATGGAGGCTACCATTGCTGACCATAGCTGCATTCTATGGTGTAAAAGAGTCCTTATCTAGAACAAGCATTCAATTAACAACTTCTGATATGTATCAGAAAAGGTTTTCCCTCTATAATACAGCAATTTACTTAAAGGCAAATCCTTTTACTTTTTTTTCTTCAATTCATAATTCATTTTACTCTAAAAGAACACACAGCCAAACACTCTTCCCCTTACTCCAAAGAACAGTCTATAGCACATGTGTCAAACACAAGGCTTGCAAGCCGAATCCAGCCCACCAGGCCATTAAATGTGGCCCTCACACCCAGTGGCGTACTAAGGGGGAGTGGGGCGTGCCACACCAGGTGCCACACACTAGGGGGGTAACAGTCCGGCAACCCCCCCCCCTCTGAGAATGAAAGGAGAGCGTGCGGTGACAGAATATACATAGAGTGCCTGAGCGGAGCATGTGGTAGATTTGCGGGTGGGGTGCGAGGAGCTGCACCCGAGCCAGTCGGCGCCACATCCGGTACCGGTGGGATGATCCCCTTCTTTCACGGCTCTGATCAGTCTCGGGCAGCTGCTGTCAGCCGAGCAGAGAAGCCGCCTCCCCCTCCTCCTGCATGCACAGCACTGTATAGACATAGAGGAGGAGGGGGAGGCGGCTTCTCTGCTCGGCTGACAGCAGCTGCCCGAGACTGATCAGAGCCGTGAGAGAAGGGGATCATCGCGCCGGTACCAGATGTGCCGCCGACTGGCTCGGGTGCAGCTCCTCGCACCCCCCCTGCAAAGCCACCACATGCTCCGTTCGGACACTCTATGTATATTCTGACGCCGCACGCTCTCCTTTCATTTGCGGAGGGGGGGTGCCGGCCTGACATTCCCCCCTCCCCGCCTAGCCACTAGTTCTGGCTCTCTGTCTGTGGTGTGTGTCTCTGTGCAATGTGTGTGCAGCCTCATCACACCACAATTGTCACTTTCTGGCCACCATAGAGTGGCAGGGCTCTGCACTGTAAGGGGGTCTGCACTGTAAGGGGGTCTGCACTGTAGCGGGGGTCTGCACTGTAAGGGGGCCTGTACTGTAGCGGGGGTCTGCACTGTAAGGGGGCCTGCACTGTAGCGGGAGTCTGCACTGTAGCGGGGGTCTTCACTGTAGCGGGGGCCTTCACTGTAGCAGGGGCCTTTACTGTAGCGGGGTTTTGCACTGTAAGGGGGCCTGTACTGTAGCAGGGGTCTGCACTGTAAGGGGGCTTGCACTGTAGTGGGGGTCTGCACTGTAAGGGGGCCTGTACAGTAGCTATCTCGTCCCTTCCCGCATATAGACCCCTCCAAATTTCCCTTACAATACATAACATTCTGCAATGTATTTTGGGGAACACTTGAGGGTCTGTGTCCTGTTTTTTCTTTTAAAAAAGAAGCAGGAAGGAGGTATCATTTGCTAGCAATTTAAAACACTTTTTTTGCTTTGTACATGCCAGTGGTAAAAAAAATCACTGCTCCCAGCCTCATGGAAATCTATATAGTGTGTGTGTATATATATATATATATATATATATATATATATATATATATATATATATATATATATATATATATATATATATATAATATATTTTTTTGGTATATATTCCCAAAGACAATACAACCTTTCCAATGCTATTTTTGACACCTCCTTGCCTGTTACCCTAGAAAATGGGCATTTTAAATTTGACAGATTCGGCTAATTTCAATTGGGTTCAGGTTTGGCATCTGAAATGCTGAACTGAATCCAGTGCAGTTTGGCTCATCACGAGTGGTCAGTTTCCCTTTCATTGGTGGTCAGAGAAAGTTAAAGTGTGCTTACTTACCTGATAAAAGGTTCACATTTCTCACGCTGTGAGATTTATTGTCACGGTTTCCTGCACTGTGCTTGTCAGCATTGCTCTTTGAACTGCCATATTGCTTACTTCTGATACATGTTAAAAGAAATAAAAAACATTGTCGTTGAAACAGTTATGTTAACTGGAGGCCAGCTCTGGACAGGTTTAAATGATAAAGTGAGTAATGGAAAATAAAATTACCTGGACATAGATTGTAATTGAACATTTAGTGTTTTGTTGGACCAATTTTGCTGAATGTTAGCAGATGGCTGCCACAATAGAATGTTGAAAATATGTTTTTGAAAAATGGTTCAGTTGAAGACATTAGAAGCAGGGAAGAGATGTGGAACAAAGACCGAGAAAATTATCAGACTACTTGGAAGAGCAATTTTAGATCATTCAAATAGAGATGGTTTCTATTTACAAATAGAGAGCCTAGTAATGAATGGAACAGCTTTTAAAAACCTTTTGCTATCACAAAACTGTGCTGAGATTTGACTAAAAAAGAAAATGCTGTTTTGTCAGCAGATTAACCCTTGCTAATCTCCAGTGTGGCAATGTTCTATATTGCTTTGTTTAACACAGAAAATAACTGGAGAGAATTAGGGCTGCCATTAGGTCTCACAGCACCTCATGCAAAATGTTTGTATAATTTGTCACCTCTTCATATCACCATACAAGGTATAACAAATGAAAATAGAAGAATAAATCAATAACACCATGTTAATAGACCACTACACCTTAGTATGTTGCACTCCTCACTTTAGCACTTTTACTCATATGTGACATATAGTGAGAAATAAGGGTTCAGTTAAACATGAGTGAAGTGGTTGCGATGGAATGTACCCCCTTGAGGATTTCACCTTATGGTAGAGGGTCATCTCTAGAGATGAGCCGAACATCCCCCGGTTCGGTTCGCAGTACAACATGCGAATACGCAAACACTGTTAAAGTCTATGGGACACACACATGAAAAATCAAAAGTACTAATTTTAAAGGTTAATATGCAAGTTATTGTCATAAAAAGTGTTTGGGGACCCGGGTCCTGCCCCAGGGGACATGTATCAATGCAAAAATATGTTTTAAAAACGTCAATTTTTTCGGGAGCAGTGATTTTAATAATGCTTAAAGTGAAACAATAAAAGTGAAATATTCCTTTAAATTTCGTACCTGGGGGTGTCTATAGTATGCCTGTAAAGTAGCGCATGTTTCCCGTGTTTAAAACAGCCCCTGCACAAAATGAAATTTCTAACGGAAAAAAATAAGACTACTGGCTATAATGAATTGTTGGGTTCCAGCAATACGGATAAAAGTCATTGAAAAACGACATGGGTCCCCCCCCCCAGTCCATTACTAGGCCCTTTGGGTCTGGTATGAATATTAAGAGGAAGCCTTCAACCCAAAAAATGCATGGGGGTCCCCCCAAATTCCATTACCAGGCCCTGTAAAGATATGAAGGAAACTTGGACAGCCGCACTCCAAAAATGTTCTTTTAATTAAAATCGATCACAAAATGAACATGTCCCCCCCTCTTTTCTGCAGCCGGCCAGGTTAACATGCTCGGATAAGGGGTCTGGTGTGGATTTTTGGGGGAACTCCACGCCATTTTTTTTAATTTGGGGTGGAGTTCCCCGATTTATATAGGTCTCTTATGACGTCACAGTCCCACCATGCTCCGGGACCCATGGAGCATGATGGGACTGTGACGCCAAAATAAGCCTATATAAATCGGTGCGAGCCGCGCACCCGGCATTACAGCGGGGGGAAGTGTCGGGTCAACATAAGAAAAGAAGAAGGCAGAAGACGGCAAAGAAGAGTGGGCTGCGCCACAGCTAGTAAGAGAGCTAAAAAGAAGATATCAGCGGCCAGCCCCGAAGAAGGCACCGGAGAGTGAGCGGGAGAAGAACCGGGGAGTGCCGAGATGACAACGGAGAGCGGAGAAGATGGAAGAAGACCCCCGGAAAGTGGAGAAGACCCCCCGGAGCTGACTAATAAATTATTTTAAAACCCTGTGTTGTGTGTTTATTTTTTGACACTTTGCCTCCAAGTGAATGGGTAGGGGTACGATGTACCCCAAATTCATTCACCTAGGGTGGGGGGCCGGTATCTGGGGGCCCCCTTATTAAAGGGTGCTTCCAGATTCTGATAAGCCCCCTGCCCGCAGACCCCGACAACCAACAGCCAGGGTTGTTGGGAAGAGGCCCTGTCCTTATCAACATGGGGCAGGGTACTTTGGGGTGGGGGGCCGCAGAGCACCCAACCCCCCCATGTTGAGGGCATGCGGCCTGGTACGGCTCAAGAGGGGGGGGCACTCGTCCCCACTCCTTTCCTGATCGGCCAGGCGGCGTGCTTGGATACGGGTCTAGTATGGATTGTGGGGGAACCCCCACAAAAAAAAATTGGCGTAGGGTGTTCTCCTTACAATCCATACAATCTAAGGGCCTGGTATGCCCCTGGGAAGGAACCCATGCCGTTTTTTTATTTAAAATTTGGCGTGGAGTTCCCCCTCATGATTCATACCAAACGCCACGGCTAGAATTGGCGGGAATCCAAGTCGGGTCCCCGTCGCTTCTATGACAGCTTTTTCCCATCGCGGCGAGCCGGCTCAGCGCTGGCTCCCGCGACGGGGATCGTAGGTGGTCAATCTCGCCAAGAAAGGGAGCGATATTGACACAATATCGCGGTCACCTACAGTATATGAATTGTGCATTCTTATACTGTATATTTATGTGATGGTACGCCTATCATAGGTCACACATTGGTACAGTGTACACTTCACGTCAGTTGACAAAACACACTTGTCTCTTGCGCCCTTTATTATTATAATTTCATTGCCTATTAGTATTTACTAATTTTAGGTGCAGCATCTGACATATTAGAATTGTATTGGTAGGTTGTCACTGACACCCCATTTTTTCACTGTATAATGATAAGCAAATGGCACTAACCAAAAACTGCCAATAACATTTACCCTCTATCACTTTGGAAGAGAAAAAGCAAAGAAATAAGATTATCTATAGCCTGTGTACTTTAAAAAATGTGGTATACCTCACATTCCTATTATTAAGACACGTATGCAGAGGCTACAAACTAGCTAGTATGTGGCATTAAAGAATCAAGAAATCTGGTATGTCACTTATTATTATCATGTAAAGTACATACCCTATATTGTCAAAAGTATTGGGACGTTTGTCTTTACACGCACATAAACTTTATTGGCATCCCAGTCTTAGGCCCCGTACACACGAGAGGATCCATCCGCTGAAAAATCTCAGCGGATCGGTTTCAGCGGATAGATCCCCTGGTGTGTACGTTCCAGCGGATATTTCCGATTTCCAGCAGATAAAAATTTGTAGACATGCCTACAAATCTATCGGCACCAGCGGATCGATCCGGTGGTCTGTACAGACTCACCGGATCGATCCGTCCGAACCCATCCCTCGCATGCGTCGTAATGATTCGATGCATGCGTGGATATCCTTATATGACAGCGTCGCGCACGTCGCCGCGTCATCATCGCGGCGACGGCGCGACACGTCACCGCGATGGGAATTCGGCGCGGATTTCGATCCGATGGTGTGTACACTCCATCGGATTAAAATCCGCAGAGGATTTATCTGCGGATACGGTCCGGCGGACCGTATCCGCGGATCAATCCTATCGTGTGTACCAGGCCTCAGTCTTCTAGGAAGGCTGTCCACCAGGTTTAGGAATGTGTCTATGGCTGAGTGAGTTTGGGGTAGAGGAACTTGACTGGCCTGCACGTAGTCTTGACTTTAACCCGATACAACACCTTTGTGATAAATTAGAGTAGAGACTGTGAGCCAGGCCTTCTCATCCAAATCAGTGCCTGTCCTCACAAATGCGCTTCTGGAAGAATGGTCAAACATTCCCATAGACACACTGCTAAACCTTATGGACAGCCTTCCCAAAAGAGTTGAAGCTGTTATAGCTGCAAAGGGTGAGCCAACTCAATATTGAACCCTACAAACTGGGATGCCATTAAAGTTCATGTGTGTGTGCAAAGTCAGACGCCCCAATACTTTTGGTAATATAGGGTAGTATAGTGCAGATGTGCGAGTCATTAATCTTGAGTATTGACAGGTATCAAGCGACAGAAGGGGTGACAGGATTGGTGAGCTACACTCAACGAAGCAGGAATCATGTTAGAACCAAACTGGGCCATCCCCAAACTGTTCCCACAAAGTTGGGAACATGAAATTGTCCAAAATTTATTTGTATGCTGATGCTATAAGAGTTACCTTCACTAAAACTAAGGGGCTAAGTCCAACACCTGAAAAACAACTAAGCCCCATACGTTTGTGGGGATGAGCGAGTTTGGGGTGGAGGAACTTGACTGACCTCAACCCAATAGAACACCTTTGGGATGAATTAGAGTGGAGACTGTGAGCCAGGCCTTCTCGTTCCAACATCAGTGCCTGATCTCACACATGTTCTTCTGGAAGAATGGTCAAACAGTCCCAGAGACACAACCCTAAACCTTGTGGACAGAAGAGTTGAAGCTGTTATAGCTGCAAAGGTTGGGCCAACTTAATATTGAACCCTACAGACTGGGATGCCATTGAAGTTCACGTGTGTGGAAAGGCAGGTGTCCCAATACTTTTGACAATATAGTGTATTTAGCCGTAACCATTACTCAATCATTGATAATGTACTATATAAACTAATTTGATCAAAAATGATCTGCACCTCCAATAAAATGTGTCTCTGTGCAAGTTGCTGAATTTTGCTCTGTAAATGCCTGCACATCCAAAGTACTAGCAAACAAAATGATTTAATGAGATTAGATTTTCATTTTCTTGTCATGCTGGAGTTTTAATAGGAGTAGTTATGATCCATGCTTCAAAACGGCTGACTGGGCCATTCTAACAGATGAATATACTTTGATGTAAACCATTCCATTGTAGCTCTGGCTGTATGTTTAGGGTTGTTGTCCTGCTGGAAGGTGTACCTCCGCCCAGTTTTAAGTCCTTTGCAGACTCTAATGCCCTGTAAACACGATCGGTTCATCCGATGAAAACGGATTGATGGATTTTTTCATCAGATATCCGATGAAGCTGACTTTCATCAGTCGTGCCTACACACCATCGGTTAAAAAAACGATCGTTTCAGAACGCGGTGATGTAAAACACAATGACGTGCTGAGAAAAATGAAGTTCAATGCTTCTGAGCATGCGTCGACTTGATTCTGAGCATGCGTGGATTTTTAACCGATGGACGTACCCACAGACAACCTTTTTTTTTCTATCGTTTTTTTAACCATCAAATAATTTTAAAACAATTTCCTAGTGATTTCACCGATGGATAAAAAACGGATGGGGCCCACACACGATCGGTTTGTCTGATGAAAACGGTCTATCAGGCCGTTTTCATCAGACGAACCGATCGCGTGTACGCGGCATAACAGGTTTTAAAATTGCACTGTATTTGGCTCCATCCATATTCCCATCAACTCTGACCAGCTTCCCTGTCCCTGCTGAAGATTTGAAAAGCATATCCACAAATTAATGCTGCCACCACCATGTTTCACAATGGGGATGGTGTGTTCAGGGAGATGTGCAGTTAGTTTTCCGCCACACATAGCGTTTTGCTTTTAGGCCCAAAAATTTAATTTTGGTTTTATCTGACCAGAGCACCTTCTTCCACATGTTTTCTGTGTTGCTCACATGGCTTCCCGCAAACGGGATTTCTTATGGCTTTGTTTCAACAATGGCTTTCTTCTTACCACGCTTCCATAAAGGTCAGATTTGTGGAGTGCACAGCTAATAGTTGTCCTGTGGACAGATTCTCCCACCTGCGCTGTGGATCTCTGCAGCTCCTCCAGAGTTACCATGGGCCTCTTAGCTGCTTCTCTGATTAATGCTCTCTTTGCCCGGCCTGTCAGTTTAGGTGGATGGCCATGTCTTGGTAGGTTTGCAGTTGTGCCATACACTTTCCATTTTGGGATGATGGATTGAACAGTGCTCCGTGAGATGTTTAAAGCCTGGAATATTTTTTTATAATCTAACTTTGCTTTAAACTTCTCCACAACTTTATCCCTGACCTGTCTGGTGTATTCCTTGGTCTTCATAATGCTGAGATTAAATTACACACCGATGGATTATATTTACTAATTAGGTAACTTCTGAAGGCAATTGGTTCCACTAGATTTTAGTTAGGGGTATCAGTGTAAAATGAGCTGAATACAAACGCACGCCACACTTTTCAGATATTTATTTGTAAAAAGTTTTAAAAAAACATTTATCATTTTTCCTCCACTTCACAATTAGGTGCCAGTTTGGGTTGGTCTATCACATAAAATCCCAATAAATACATTTACATTTTTGGTTGTACCATGACAAAATTTGGAAAATTTCAAGGGGTATGGATACCTTTAAGGGCACTGTATAAAAAGATATTAGTGAAAGCACCAGAATAAATGTGTTGTCCTGCGGGTACAATCAAATTGTTCTCAGTTCATGATATTGAGTATACCAAAAATGTTGATGAATTCTTTTTTCTGTGTCCTCAGTTGCATTGTGCATAAAAATCACATATTTGTTGATTAGTTTTGATCAGTCACCCTCACTTTCTACAGTTGTGGCCTGTGCCTGCCGGACTCCAGAGTAGCATGTGAAAGCCAAATGCTTGTTGTTGTTATTTATGTTCTTCAACAAATGCCTTTTGATTTTCAACGCAAAGTCATACATAGCCTGAAGTAGCGTTCATTCGCAACTGCTTCTTTGTTATGTTTAAAGTGTCCATTTGTCTCAGCTGAATAGGACAAGATAACAATGTAAAGGCTCTATAATTTAAAATAAAAGGGCAGCTGGGTACAGCCGGCAAGACTGCATGAACCTCACTTCTTTTGAGAATGTTTGTGTTATTTGCCTTAATGAAAGCAGGAGTATACAAGATATTCAAGACATTTCTTTTGTTTAGGCAGAATGGGCACCGGGAACACAGATGTAAGAACAGGGGAACATACATCTGCATAAGTCCTAATTGGGGAAATTAAATGCCTGCAAAACAGTTTAAATACAGAACATTTTTATGGGGCAATGTCAACAAAAAATCAGAGCAACAATATTCACTCCTTAGCGCCACAATTATATTTTCTTTTTAAATTACACCTGCTGCCTTAATGGAATTTTATTGCTATGCCTTCCAAATGATTAGCATTTGATATAGTGTTTGTACAGCATCTAGTGGGGGGAGCATAGACGGGGACAAAATATGGTTTGTTTTAAAACAATATATAGAAAATATTTATTTTAGCAGTGCATTTAGCTATTTTCTAACACTTTAACCACTTGGTAACCGCCCCATAGACAATATACGTCTACAGGGCGGGTGGTTAACTCTAGGAGGGCGTCAATGTACGTCCTCCCAGAGTCTCTCTCCCACGCGTCCCATGGGGCGTGCACACGGGAACATCCGTGACCGCCGGGTCCAGAGGGTTTTTGCTAAAAAAGCATATATAATGTTTTGGGGTTCTATGTAATTTTCTAGCAAATAAATGATGATTTTTACATGTAGGAGAGGAATGTCAGAATTGGTCTGGGTGTTCCAGAACGCCTGATGGTGCTCCCTGCATGTCGGGCCTCTGTATGTGGCCACGCTGTGTAAAAGTCTCACACATTTGGTATCGGCATACTCGGGAGGAATAGCATAATGTGTTTTGGGGTGTAATTAGTGTTATGCATATGCTGTGTGTGAGAAATAACCGGCGAATATGAACATTTTGTGAAAAAAAAAAAAAAAAAAGAATTGTGGGAAAAAATTACAACTTCTAAAAACTCACCATGCCTCTTTCTAAATACCTTGGAATGTCTTCTTTCCAAAAAGGGGTCATTTGGGGGGTATTTGTACTTTTCTGGCATGTTATGGTCTCAAGAAACGAGAGAGGCTGTCAGTACATCAGATGTGATCAAATTGATCAATTTTCAGTAATTGGTACCATAGCTTGTAGACCCTATAACTTTCACCCAGACTAAATAATAACCCAATTTTTTTTTTTTTTTTACCAAAGATATGTAGCAGTATACATTTTAGGCCAAATTTATGAAAAAAAAATACTTTTTTTCAAAATGTTATAATAGAAATGAAGAAAAATTCATTTTTTTTACAAAATTTTCTTTCTTTTTTCATTTATAGCGGAAAAAATAAAAACCGCAGAGGTGATCAAATACCACCAAAAGAAAGCTCTATTTGTGGAAAAAAAAGGACAAAAATTTCATTTGGTTACAGTGTTGTATGACTGAGTTATTGTCATTCAAAATGTGAGAGCACCGAAAGCTGAAAATTGGTCTGGTTATTAAGGGTGTTTAAGTGCCCAGTTGTCAAGTGGTTAATACTTTGCGTAAAAAAAATAAAAAAAAAATAAAAAATGCAAGGGAAACGTTTTACACTATTCAAATTACTACTGAATGGCGCAGTATATTTTGATGTAAATCATTACTAAACTGACCTACCAATCCATGTGCACTTCATGTTAAAACATTTTAAAACACCAGCACCTTTTTTTCCAGCTGAATTTCCAGGACACTGTGTTCAGGAAATTTCAGGCTACAAACTTGCTGAGATCTTGTGGCACAAGCAGGCCTTCAAAGGCTAGGTTCACCTTTGGAAAATGTGACACATTTCACCTGTATTTAAGATGGAACATGTCACATGTTCTAGCTCCTGCATCCTGTCCCACTGATGTCCTCTTTATCAGGTACTAGAGGCGAATGGAAAGAGGGCTTCACCTGCGGCTAAGTTCCAAACTCTCCTAGAGATAAGACAGAAGGAGTTGGGCACAAAGTAGTACAGGTTGTCAGTGGAGTTGCTAGCAGATGGATTCAGGAACACTGCTGATGTGATGAACAGAGTCTGCATGCAGGTGGCTCCTGTGAGATTTGACAGGTCTGTCGAATCAACAAAGGCCCGCGATCAGGAACCAGGTGGGAAGCAGAGCAGACAAAGTCAGGTGGAAGCCAAGGTCAAACACAAGAAGCAGACAGAGGTTATTTGTTAGACAAGCCAGGGTCTGGAACTTGAGACAGGCAGGAGACAGGTCAGGAACAAGCCGGGTCAGAAACTGGGGATTACAGGAGAAAGGAATCACAGGAAAACAGGTAACAAACGTAAGATCAATCAGCAACTTCAACCACTGACAGGCTTCCTTATAAAGACCCATGACTGGCAGTCTCTGGATGCCCATTTGGGCAATTTTCTCTGGGTATTTGGCCTAAAAACTCTGAGGAGTCTGGGGGCATGTACATTGGCTTTGGATTCCTATTCTTCGGATGGATACCCTTTCCACTTGATCAAGTATTGAATCTGCTTGGGTAACACGCGTTTACCCCGATTAGTGGGAGTACTTATAGAGGTTCATATGCTTCAGCTTTCCCGGTTTGTGAGGCAGACTTGATCAATGGCAGACGAGTTCTAATATGGTATGTTAGGAATTAGGGATGAGCTTCAAGTTTGAGTCGAACTCATGTTCGACTCGAACATTGCCTGTTCGCGGCAAATTCGAAAAGCCGCAGAACACCATGTAAAAGTCTATGGGAGAAATCTAAAGTGCTAATTTTAAAGGCTTATATACAGGTTAATGTGTATTTGGGGACCTGGATCTTGCCCCAGGGGACATGTATCAATGCAAAAAAAGTTTTAAAAACTGCAGTTTTTTCGGGAGCAGTGATTTAATAATGCTTAAAGTGAAACAATAAAAGTGAAATATTCCTTTAAATTTCGTACCTGGGGGGTGTGTATAGTATGCCTGTAAAGCAGCGCATGTTTCCTATGTTTAGAAAAGCCCCCCGCCCGCAGACTCCCACAACCACCGGGCAAGGGTTGTGGGGATGAGGCCCTTGTCCCCATCAACATGGGGACATCCTCCCCATGTTGAGGGCATGTGGCCTGGTACGGTTCGGGGGGGGTGCTCTCTCGTCCCCCCCTCTTTTCCTGTGGCCTGCCAGGTTGAGTGCTCGAATAAGGCCCGGTACACACGAGCAAACATGTACAGTAGGTGTTTGTGATATTGTGTTTTTAGCACGACAGCATCGCGCTGATTCTCGGCGACATGGTGCCGAGATCTCGCCGACATCTCGCACTCACTGGAATAGTGACAGCACATCCCAGCAAGCGCGTCATAGAAGCGACGGGAGATCCGACTTGGATTCCCGCCAATTCTACACGTGTGCGGCGTTTGTTATGAATCCTGAGGGGGAAGTCCCCGCCGGATTTTAAATAAAAATCCGGCATGGGTTCCCCCCTCAGGAGCATACCGGGCCCTTAGGTCTGTTATGGGTTGTAAGGAGAGCCCCCCTACGCCGAAAAAAACGGCGTAGGGGGTCCCCCTACAATCCATACCAGACCCGTATCCAAAGCACGCTACCCGGCCGGCCAGGAAGGGAGTGGGGACGAGCGAGCGCCCCCCCCCTCCTGAGCCGTACCAGGCTGCATGCCCTCAACATGGGGGGGTTGGGTGCTCTGGGGCAGGGGGGCGCACTGCGGCCCCCCCACCTCAGAGCACCCTGTCCCCATGTTGATGAGGACAGGGCCCCTTCCCGACAACCCTGGCCGTTGGTTGTCGGGGTATGCGGGCGGGAGGCTTATCGGAATCTGGGAGCCCCCTTTAATAAGGGGGCCCCCAGACACCGGCCCCCCACCCTAAGTGAATGGATATGGGGTACATCGTACCCCTAACCATTCACCTGTAGGAAAAATGTCAAAGTTAATAAACACACCACACAAGGGTTTTTAAAATAATTTATTTTTCTGCTCCGGAGGCTCCCCCTGTCTTCTTTATTAGCTCTGTTTACCAGGGGGGGCTTCTTCTTTGACGTCTTCGGGTCTCAACTCTCCGGGGGTCTCCTTCTATGTTCGCCGCTCTCCGCTGTTGACTCGGCACACCCCGGTTCTTCCTCCCACTTGGGTAGGTATCACATGGGTAGGTACAGAGCATGATGGGACTGTGAGGCCTATATAGGTCCGATGCACCCGTGCACCCGTCATTGCAGCGAGGAAAGGCGACGTGTCAACATCGGGAGAAGGAGAGAAGTGAAGAACATGACGTCACAGCACGGAAGAAGAACTCACAGCACGGAAGGAGAAGAAGACGTACAGCACGGAAGAAGGCACCGGACAGCGAGAGGAAGAACCGGGGTGCGCCGAGTCAACAGCGGAGAGCGGCAAACATAGAAGGAGAACCCCGGAGAGTATAGAAGACCCCCCGGATAGCGGAGAAGACCCGTCGGGATAGCGGAAGAAGAAGCCCCCCCGCCGAAGACGCCGGAGGAAACCCGCCGGGGGGTGGGGGCTTTTTTAAAAGCGACCCCCCCCGGCGGTGGAAGAGAACCAGACGGCGGCCCCCACCCACCCGAAGATGTCAAAGAAGAAGCCCCCCCTGGTAAACAGAGCTAATAAAGACGACAGGGGGAGCCTCCGGAGCAGAAAAATAAATTATTTTAAAAACCCTTGTGTGGTGTGTTTATTAACTTTGACATTTTTCCTACAGGTGAATGGTTAGGGGTACGATGTACCCCATATCCATTCACTTAGGGTGGGGGGCCGGTATCTGGGGGCCCCCTTATTAAAGGGGGCTCCCAGATTCCGATAAGCCTCCCGCCCGCATACCCCGACAACCAACGGCCAGGGTTGTCGGGAAGGGGCCCTGTCCTCATCAACATGGGGACAGGGTGCTCTGAGGTGGGGGGGCCGCAGTGCGCCCCCCTGCCCCAGAGCACCCAACTCCCCCATGTTGAGGGCATGCAGCCTGGTACGGCTCAGGAGGGGGGGGGGCACTCGCTCGTCCCCACTCCCTTCCTGGCCGGCCGGGTAGCGTGCTTTGGATACGGGTCTGGTATGAATTGTAGGGGGACCCCTACGCCGTTTTTTTCGGCGTAGGGGGGCTCTCCTTACAATCCATAACAGACCTAAGGCCCGGTATGCTCCTGAGGGGGGAACCCATGCCGGATTTTTATTTAAAATCCGGCGGGGACTTCCCCCTCAGGATTCATAACAAACGCCGCACACGTGTAGAATTGGCGGGAATCCAAGTCGGATCTCCCGTCGCTTCTATGACGGCTCTGTCTCCATCGCGGCAAGCCAGCTCGGCGCTGGCTCCCGCGATGGGGCTCGTAGGTGGTCAATCTCGCCGAGAAAGGGAGCGAGATTGACACAATATCGCGTTCACCTACTGTACGGTGAAACCGGTCCGTCGGACCGTTTTCACCGTACATGCCTGCCAGAGGGCTTCTGTACGATGGTTGTACTAACCATCGTACAGAAGTCCGCGCGTAAACAATACGCGGGGCATGTCCGCGTCGTCGCCGCGACGATTACGCGGTGATGACGCGGAGACGTGGGCGGGCCTGCCATTTTAAGGCTTCCACGCATGCGTCGAAGTCATTCGACGCATGCGAGGGACGGCGGGCGCTCGGACATGTACGGTAGGTCTGTACTGACGACCGTACATGTCCGAGCGGGCAGGATTCCAGCGGACGGTTTTAAAACACGTCCAGGAATATTTGCCCGCTGGGAAAAGGCCCGGCGGGCAAATGTTTGCTGGAATTCGGCCCGCTCGCGCCTACACACGACCGAACATGTATGCTGAAACTGGCCCGCGGACCAGTTTCAGCATACATGTTTGGTCGTGTGCACGGGGCCTTAGGGTCTGGTATGGATTTTTGGGGGAACCCCATGCCAAAATGTAATTTTTGAAGGAAACAAAGTCACTTAAATCGATTTATTAAAATCGCTTTAAAGGTTACATCACTGCTCCCGAAAAAACGTCAATTGGTTTCTATGCAGAAGTGAGCCTGATTTTGCACTTTCTAGCTTTAGTAAATAAACCCCATTGTGTACTTAAAAGTGGGGTATGCCTGTATATACGGTATGAGAAATCCACTTTTTCCTAGAAGAAAGTGTTTTCTGATACAAAAAGGTGTGTTGGGGTATGTGGCTTCTTTCTTTGTTGGTAATGAGAATACTACTTGTATAGAGGGTTTTTGTTGGATATATGACCATCAATTTTTTAGTTTAGTACTGTCATTTACATTTCAGATTCACATGCCTGTTACTCTCTATTTCATTATTAGACCTGTTTTGGGCCCTTGACAAGCTTTGCAGGCTTTAAACTCCTTTCCTGAGCAACTCAGGAGTCCTTTATAGGATTTGTTACGCTGAAGCCTCGTACACACAACCGAGAAACTCGCTGGGCAAAACACATAATTTTCCTCATCGAGTTCCTTGTTAGGCTGTCGAACTCGACAAGCCAATTTTCTCCATTCCCGTCAAGGAAATAGAGAACATGCTCTCTTTTTGGCTCGTCGAGTTTCTTGACAGTTTCCTCGACGAAAATGTACACACGACCGGTTTCCTCGGCCAAAAAATATCTCCCAGCAAGTTTCTTGCTGGTTTTTGCCGAGAAACTCGGTCATGTGTATGAGGCCTCATTGTTAGCATGCATCATTTGGGTGTGTTGTTTTGTTGATGCACCCCAGGGTGGCTAGCTGTGACCCCTAGACTCCCTGCACGTAGGGCACCACTACAGACCATCACACGAATCCCACTTTTTTACCTACAAAAAGATGTGCATTCCTTTTTTGATTTAGTTTTTTGTTATAAACTTATCCTTTCAAGTTATCCTTTAAGGCCTTCACTCCTTTTAATTTATCTAAAAAGAAAAATGGAAATGGCCCAGTGATATGACAGTCAATCACTTTTATAAATATCACAATTCTGTATATTTTGTAAGCATTACTTACTTTGTAGGTAATCCCTTAAGTTATAATCTAATTAAACAATAATTAGGATGTAATGACTTTGTAACTACTGCATTAATGAACTTTCATTGCTCAATAAATTAAAACAGTTATTGATGTGGTGCCTAGAAGACAGTTGAGTCAGATGGGAAAGGTGATAGAGGTGAGAGACAGAGAGAGTTAATCATTCTTTTAAATGAAATATCATAGATAAAATTATGGGGTACCCTTCACATCCCCCCTATTGTCTGTCACCCAATGGGCTTCCTCAATCAAACGCACTTTAAAAAAAGTGTAAAATGTAGAACTACAGATTATTTTTCAAAGCTGCAGCTGCATTTTGACACATAATTCTGTGAACTACAACAATACCAAATACTACATGGAAACAAAAACAAATATCAGTTACAAAGTTATGTTGAAATTTGTGAATAAGTTTGGAAAATTACCTTGACATTGTATACAGATAGTAGCTAAATAAGTAGTATCACAGATAGTAGCTAAATAAGTAATATCACATTTCAGATGAACCTTTGTTCTTTGAGCTGTTGCTTTAACCTGGTAAGCTGTAGAGCACGTTTTACATTTCAGCTATGGGTCTATTAATTTGTAGTTGATGCAGGGTTGCTGTAATAAATCATGGGGCCCTGTACAGCCTTGCTAATGGGGTCCCCCAACCCCGCCTCCACCCCCGAGGTGCCAGGGAATAGCAGCACTGACTTTATCCGCCTACGCCCCAAAAATGAAAAAATAAGTTCCACCTCTCCTTCAACCTCTATGGCCTCTTTGTTGACCTCATGGGACCCAAGGAAATGTAATTTGAGTCCTGGTAAGCAATTAGGAGTGGGGGTGTGTGGTCTAGTAAAATGTATTTATTTAGTTAGGCAAAATGGACAATAAAGCTGCCCCAGGCCCCCCTGTTTAGCAGATGAGGCCTGGGCCCAATACAACAGGACCAGTTGTACTGCCTTATCAGTGGCCCAGAGTAGATGCATACACAACCACCAAATCTTCATATAAGCTTTAACATGGTAATGTAAATTCAAAAGAATTTATCAATATTTTTAAATTTACAAATTTATTTTAATGATAGCCAGTGATCCTGCCATGAAGATCCGTGTTCAGGCATTTTGTTACAGGATGTCAACACGGTCCCTCTATCCCAATTGTGTTCCTGAATTGTTAGCCCCTCATACCCACTACTGGAAATGTATAATATTTTCTTCATTATGGGCAAAACTAAAAAAGCTTTTATAAAAATAAATGAAATGGGGCAGAGCAATTAACCATCCTCCTGCCTCTAATTTCCCATTAAGATGTTCCCTTTAAACATTTCACAATGGCACATAACAAAAATAGCTTCTGTTGTGCTATTCCATTGGGACAACTCATAATCCTCTATGATTCTAGTGTCATAGGTGCACCCTGTATTAAAGGTTCATTTAATTTTAATTAAGATTAAATACAATTTTGATAAAGTGATCCAAAACCATTGTAGTTTATAGAGATCAAACCTTTCACATGATACCCATCTTTCCTCACCCTGGAATACCCATCTTGTGTACTGTAAGGAGACCCTTGCTCGCTCGGTTCCACTCTCCCGACACTCCTCTGCTGCTATAGAATCAGATTGCAGATCGCAACGTCTGATGGTTCGGTCATCCAAGGCTCCGGGATTCGAACAACAGCTATGTGCTGTTCGAAATCCATCAGAAAAAACACCAGGCAGGCTGTATGTAAGTTCAAACAGGAAACTCTTTTATTGGATGCACACAACACACTTTTATACAGCAGTTTGACCCCCCCTGCCCCCAACAACCACTTTCCTATTGGTCAATTGTAAAGTACATTGTAGTTCTCAATTAGGTCCTCTTAGCCATGCAAATGAGGACTTGAAAAGGGGTCAGCAGGGATTGGTCCGATAGCTTGAATAGGAGGACTGCTATGTGTAATGAGACAGAAGCCCCAGGGGGCAATCAATGTACACAAACAGCCAGACACAGAACAATGCTTTTCCTCCAGACCATGGAGCCGTCTGGAGGGGGGTTAGCCTTAAGACAGGGCAGAAGACCCCCACTGTGTAACAGATTCAAACACTTCAGCATTCCAAGGTCCATGACAATACCCCCCGCTGCGAAACAGTCCAACAGCCACAGTGGGCCCCCGAACGGGTCAACTCGAGGATGTTGAAAAGTAGTCTTAAGGTTCCAGGTCTGTCTGCCGGGATAACCAATCTGCCTTCCTGTTTTGAGGCCCTGGCCCATAATCGGAAGGCAAGAGGCTTGCATTCAGTCCTCTCCAAAAGCCTCTGTCCCGGCTAGGTCTGTCACATGTACCATACCCTAAAATGTTCTAGAAAGGGAGCAGATAATAGATAAAATGTTCTCTTGGACTATGAAAAAAACAAGCCAGTAAAGATGCAGTCTAAAGCTAACTATGTTCTCCTGACCTTGGAAAGTCAGAGCAATATTCCTTCTCAAAATCAAATCTGCAATGTTCCAAAGCTATGAAATTCCACCAGCACACCCAAGTTGTACTTATTTGACCAACAAGATGAGGTAGAAAACTGCATTACCAGAGGCAATGGTATATTGAAAAGTGATAGTTGGTTAGGGATGCCTTTTCTGCAGATGTTTTTTTTTAAGAAATTATATTAAGATTGTCAAGTAGAACTATTACCTAAAAATTACATCCCTTTTTCAATAGGTTAGAAAAGGCTCTTAATTCAAAGAATGCAGAAAAGAGACCAGCTTCAAAGTATTAAAAATATATTTTTTTTTACACAGATCTTTTACTATGTGCCTATTGTAAAATGCTCAACACCTCAGCCTACAATTAATAGTTGTGCTGCTTATAACAATGACGTGGAACAGTTATATGTCAACCTTTCTTCTCTAGGCTATCCTCATTTCTTTATATATTACCAGTAAGGAAATAGTGAAGCATAAAATATTTCCTATATTTCTCCAACCCTATAGAGACACTGGGGTTGATTTAGTAAAACTGGAGGGTGCAAAATCTGGAGCAGCTCTAGATAGAAACCAATCAGCTTCTAGGTTTTTGTCAAAGCTTAGTTGAACGAGCTAAAGTTAAAAGCTGATTGGCTACCATTCCCAGCTACAACAGAGTTTGCATTATCCAGTTTTAGTAAATCAACCCCAGCGTCTCTTTGTCCATGCAAGGCAAAGTGATAGTACCTCAAACAATTACGGTAGTTCCCAAAGATTTCCACAATATAGTGAAAAGTGTATTCCCTGATGTAAATGTTAAATTGGTTTAAATGAAAATAATAAATTAAAGAGTTAATTGATAAATAATGTTACAGCCTGTATATGGGCATGCTATGACAACATGTTAGCAACAGACTTCACATTTGCAATATTGCAGTAAAGAGCTTTTATTAGAATATCTAGATGTTTTCCTAACTTGAGATTGTAAAAAAATCGTGTTGATGCTTTAAGATGTGTCAAAGTTAGCTTACTTTGGATTTACGCAAACATAAACGAAGTGAGCTCATTAACTGTGACCTATTGTGGTACACCTAGTTATTTGGCTGCACATACCTTGCTTGGAAACGTCTATAAGCTATTGGAAGTTGACATGGAGAGTTTAAAGAAGAAGTTTGGCCAAATTTATTTTGTCTGTACTTCTCCTATGGATTACAGGAGTGCAGTTCGTTCTGCACTCCTGTGACCCATTTTCAGCCAACAGCATGCTAAATCTGCTGTCGACTGATGTCACTCAGCTAGTCCAGGTACTGGATCAATCCCACCTTTACAGTTGGAATCCACCCAGATGCCCGGACCGGCAGTTGGCTCAACCTTTAAAGTGATTGTAAAGTCTTGTTTTTTTTTTTTTTTAAGTAACAAACATGTTATACTTACCTCCTCTGTACAGTTTGTTTTGAACAGAGCAGCCCGCATCCTCCTCTTCTCGGTCCCTCTTTACTGCTCTTGACCCCTCCCTCCTACTGAGTGCCCCCACAGTCAATAGCTTCCTATGGGAGCACTGGAGCTGAGTCACAGCTCTGTGTGTCAATTCAGACATGGAGCCCCGACTCGCCCCCCCACCTCTCCTCTGATTGGCTGACTGACTTTGATTGACATCAGCAGGAGCCAATGGTGCCGCTGCTGTGTCTCAGCCAATCAGGAGGAGTGTCCCAGATGGCTTAGACATTTATGGACATCGTTGGAGAGAGATGGGGCTCAGTAAGGGGTTGCCACCTCATCCCTTTAAACCCAGACACAAATTAATTAAACTGAGGCTAATTTAATGCAGCTATGGTGCTAAGTGGGCTTACTTACCACCTTAATCAGCCACAGAACCTGTGTAATTAATTAGTCAGTGAATGACAGTAACTGCTCTCTGCTCAGAGCGGAGGAGGAGAACTGAGCGATCAGCGCAGTTTGATCAATCAGTTCTCAGGGTAGAGCCAGTGGGGGGACAGCTGCAGCTTGGATCCCATACAAATTTCCATACTTACATTTTAAGTATCCATCTATACCAGGGGTGGCCAACCAGTGGCCCGGGTGCCACATGTGGCCCGCGGAGCCCTCTGATGTGGCCCGCAACCTCCTGCTCTGGAATAGCGTGTTGACATAAGCCGATGCTTTATGTATAGCGCCAACTCCTGTCACAGGCGGAGTGATACCAAATGCACTCTGCCTGGGACAGAAACAGCTGGCGATACCTGAATGGAAGACTGTTATTAAAGGTAAGTTTAATACTAAAATCATTGTGTATATGGACATATCTGTTCTGCAGTGGTTACTGGGCTGCTTTCAAACTAATTTGCAGGTGCAGCGCAGAACACCTGTGGGTTACCTGCGCTGAGCCATAGACTACTGTTGGTGTACTTCAGAAAGTGCACCACACCTGCAGGATATTATAGAAGTCTATGGCAAAGTGCAGCTAACTGCAGGAAAGTCACAGGTGCACTGCATTGCACCCTCGGT
Source organism: Rana temporaria (assembly GCF_905171775.1). Taxonomy (NCBI): domain Eukaryota; kingdom Metazoa; phylum Chordata; class Amphibia; order Anura; family Ranidae; genus Rana; species Rana temporaria. The sequence continues at coordinate 109,482,007 of NC_053496.1, read as the reverse complement.
GTGAGTATATCGCAGCACATCAGTGTGAAAGCAGCCTTAAGCCCCTTTGATGCGATCAGTCTGACCCAATCAGACCCTTTGTTCACCTCTATTGAGTCACAGATGTAAACGGACTTATAGTCGTTTACACACACCTACCTCTAATTCAATCCACAAAAAAAAAACAGAAGGGGGATCTGTCCCCTTCCATCTAGGAAGATTGGATTGGAGGGCCAATAGAGTAGAGTGGGCTGTGTCCCTGTCTGCTCTGCATATGCAAAGTGGACATCATAATCGGAAGGCAAGAGGCTTGCATCAGCCTGTCATCTGCCCGCTCCATTCATTGTGGCCCGCGACCGGTTACCAAGTCGCTTCAGTGGCCCTTGCCCTTCAAAAGGTTGGGCACCCCTGATCTATACATAACACAGTAAGAGCTGTGAAAATGTGGAATAGACTCCCTCCAGAGGTGGTTCTGGCCAGCTCAGTAGATTGCTTTAAGAAAGGCCTGGATACTTTCCTAAATGTACATAATATAACTGGGTACTAACATTTATAGGTGAAGTTGATCCAGGGAATATCCGATTGCCTCTCGGGGGATCAGGGAGGAATTTTTTCCCCTGCAGTAGCAAATTGGATCATGCTTTGCTGTTTTTTTCTGCCTTCCTCTGGATCAACTGTGGGTATAGAATTGGGTATATTGGATTGTATGATATTATTAGTATTTTATTTCTTATGGTTGAACTTGATGGACTTGTGTCTTTTTTTCAACCTGACTAACTATGTAACTTTGTATTACCCCTAACAACCAGATCCAATTTTCTTTATTAAATAATTTTTATAAAAATGTATAAATAGCCACAATGTTATTTTTGCCTTCTGTGTACTAGATTTCACTTGAATTTCGGTCCTGGGGATGCAACAAAAAGTTAGAAGAAACCTCCCAAAGTTGGGCTTTTAGACAACTGTCACTGGGACAGACTGGTGCACTCAGAATCTGGGGCAGCTGTGCATAGAAGCCAATCAGATTCTAACTTCAGCTTGTTCAATTAAGCTTTGGCAATAAAATCTGGAAGCTGATTTGGTTTCTATGCAAAGTTGCTCCAAATTTTGCACTCTCCAGTCTTAGTAAATATTCCCCGCTTTGTACTAGTCTAAATTTAGCGTAAATTCTGTGGGTTACTGCAGTTAGTAACAAGGATCGATTATCCAGTAGGTCCATATGCACTATTTGTGTATTGCAGGGTATAAAAGTAAAACTATTATCTGGTGGGGATAGTAACCGCTCCTCCTTACTTTATTAATAAGGTGTTACGAAAAAAAAGGTCATATTGCAAGTAAAATGGCCACAATCATATTAAGATTTGTTTTACTGCCTAATAAAAAATGAGTATATGATTTGAAGGCCAAGATATTTTCTAACAAACTATACTGTAAGACTTGAAAAGGTTATAAAAGGCTTTTTCCTTTAATAGGCTGACCAGATTCTGAAGCAGTCTTTTTGAATCTACAGTTAAATAAGACAATGTCAGAGAATTTTATATCAAAATTTCTACAGTAAGATGACCGCAGAAGAGTGGAGGAGTACAGAATGGATTGTTGACCCATCAGAAGAATAGGACACTGGGGAAATACAATGTGTTGCTCTGCGCACTTTTAGGAGACATAGTGGGGAAGTAGCCAGTCTGAGACCAGAAATGATGAATTAGGCTGCTGTCACCTCCGTGTGACTTTCACCTCTTCCCATTGTCTGTAAGAAAATGTCTTTATTACAAGCATCAATCATCAATTTATGCGTACAAATTATCAACTACTCAGTGCGTACTGATCATTATGCATTAAGTACAAGTGATCTGTCAGAAAAGAGAGGTTCTCTGAAAAGGGAACTCTATCTCGCATTTTTAACTGATCTGTGCAAGGGCTCATTCACACCACAACTGTGTTATAATGCGGGTTAAAGTAACACATGGCAACACACTGTATATGTGTTCTGCAGTGTGTTATCCTTCATCGTTAATTGCACCCCAGTGCACACATGGGATGAGCTGCAGGATCTCTTTCTTATATGTTGCGGTGCATTGACAGCCTATTCTAAATGTGTGTCAAAGCGGAATTAAAACACACATAAAAAATTGGTCACCTCAGGAGCTTATAGCCCTAACCACTGAAGGACCGAGTCTCTTTTTTACACTTGGTGTTTACAAACTAAAATCATTTTTTTCTTGGTAGAAAATTACTTGGAACCTCCAAACATTATATATTTTTTTCAGACACCCGAGAGAATAAAATGGGGGTCGTTGCAATACTTTATGTCACACCGAATTTGAGAACCGGTCTTGCAAACGCAATTTTTGGGGAAAAAAATATATTTTTAATTAGAAAAATAAGAAAGCAGTAAAGTTAGCCCAAATAATTTTTTTATATTGTGAAAAATAATGTTACACCAAGTAAATTGATACCCAACATGTTATTCTTCAAAATTGCACCTGCTTGTGGAATGGCGACAAACTTTGACTCTTAAAAATCTCCATAGACAAGTTTAAACATTTCTACCGGTTACCAGTTTTGAGTTATGTAGCCAAGGGTTGCTACTGTAGTTATTATTAAAGTGACACTAAAGGTTTGTGTTTTTTTTTTAATAACAAACATGTCATACTTTCCTCCACTGTGCAGTTAGTTTTGCACAGAGTGGCCCCGATCCACCTGTTCTGGGGTCCCACAGTGGCTCTCGCGGCTCCTCCCCGCATTAGATAACCCCCTCTGGGAAGCTCTCTTCCGAGGGGGATACCTTGCAGGCGCACTCCTGAGTCATACACTTGGCTTCCATAGATGCCGAGTGTATGACTCGGCCCCGCCCCTGGCCTCTGCATTATTGGACTTGATTGACAGCAGTGGGAGCCATTGGCTGAACTGCTATCAATCTATCCAATCAAAGACGGAACTCCGTGGACAGAAGGACGGTGGGGACACAGCCACTGAAATTCGGGGCTCAGGTAAGTAAAAACGAGGGGCTGGGGGGCTGGAAACTGCAAGGTGTTTGTTTCACCTTAATGCATAGGATACATTAAGATGAAAAAACAAATAGGTTTACAACTCCTTTAAGGAACAGTTTGTTGTTTTCATGTATGAAAAAAAGAAAAAAGAGGAAAGGTCTGGTGTCCCCAGTAACACACCTCCATCCCTGGTACATATAGTCAAAACAAAAGGATTCGCCCCGGGACTTTAAATGAAGTGGGTAATGTTTCCGCCAGTAAAGATAACAGTAATTGTATAGTATATAATTTATTCAAGTAAAAATTTTTAAATGCGTAAAGTAAAATTGTTACATGCATGGATAACACCAACAATTGCCAATTGATACATAAACAGTAAATATTAGTACACAAGTATAATAGTGAACAGAGTACATGGACATTGTACTACCCGACTAGCCTAGTTTCGCAAGATCCAGCTCGCTCTTCAGGGGTGTGTAACACTGTACCTAGGATGAAAAAGTATATATGTTTGGCAATATGGCACAGTATTAGTTGTAAAGGCTGAGGGGTTGTGGGTCCCCATACTCACCACTGAGCTTGACCATGGCTACAAATGTGCGGCCCCAAGACGGCAGCAGCAGGTGCCTCACCCTGGAGCTGAGGGGGCGGGGTCAGGAAGGGACCCCTCCAGAGGCCAAACGGAGAGCAGGCATGGCGTAGGTATAGTGATGTATCCATAGAGACCTCATTGGTCCATAAAAGTATAGGCTGTGAACATAAGTATGTTTATCAGACATCTAAAGTAGAATCAATCAATATTAGCATAGAATTATGTCTGAATGAAAGGCCTGGGTCAAAAATGGTAGCGAGGTGGTTAGAAACATGAGATATCAGAGGGATACTAGCAGATGACAGGATAGAAGAGAGAGGTGAACTGTGAGGCCCCATACACACGAGAGGATTTATCCGCAGATACGGTCCAGCGGACCGTATCCGCGGATAAATCCTCTCGAGGATTTCAGAGGATTTCTATGCGATGGCGTGTACACACCATCGCATTGAAATCCGCGCTGAAATCCTCTGCCGATGACGTGTCGCGCCGTCGCCGCTATTATGACGCGGTGACGGGCGCGACGCTGTCATATAAGGAATTCCACGCATGCGTCAAATCATTACGACGTGTGCGGGGAATCCCTTTAGACGGATGGATCCGGTAAGTCTGTACAGACGAGCGGATCCATCCGTTGGAATGGATTCCAGCAGATGGATTTGTTGAGCATGTCAGCAAATATCCGACGGAGTGTACACACCATAGAATCTATCCGCAGAAACCCATTTGATGGGATTTATCTGCGGATAGATTCTATGGTGTGTATGGGGCCTGAGTGTGTGTGTGGTGATGTGTCGCTAGAAACCTTTGTTAATCCATACAGAGTATAAGCTATAAATGTTTGTCAGGTATCTGAAATAGTAAAGTAAAATTAATGAGTATTGGCATAACGATGTATATATCTCAGTAAAGGGCCTGGGTCCAGGATGGTGGGGACCTGGAGATAATGAAAAACATAGGATAACAAAAGGGTAATAGCAAGTGATAAGATGAGAAGGAGAGAGGAAGAGAGAAGAAAGGGGTGAACTTACTGTATTTATTGGCATATAACACTCACTTTTTTACCCTGAAAATAGAGGGTAAACTGTGCCTGCATGTTATACACAGGGGGCTGTGGAATTAATTTTCCCTGAAAATTCCCTCTTAAAGTTAGGGTGCGTGTTATACGCCTGTGCGTGTTATACGCCGATAAATACGGTAGTTAGTGTGGAGGAATCTATAATATCAAAAAGTAAAACAAACCAAAAGATAAAAATAATAATAATAAATGATGAGTTCTCAAGGAATGAGCTGTGTGTAAGAAATGCAAGTGTGCCTGAATATAATGAGGTGGATATAGCAAGTACCTGAGTATGGTGAATATCCCAAGTATAAAAGTAAGACACAGCAGGCAATCTCCACAGCTGTGTGTGTCCTCAGTGAAGAGTGAAATGAAATCCAAGCCATGCCCGACCTCCAATTTAACCCCGGAAGGACCCAAAAGGCTCCGCCCCCAACACCATGTGTGGATGGCTGATATGTGAGTGCAGGAGGTGCCCAATATCATAGGGAGGCACACATGTATGAATGCACCCCATGCAAGCCCTCCATTAACCTCTGGATTACTACTTGGGTTACACAATTCAATGATTGTATCTTTGGACTGCGCTTTCTAAACAAAGCTTGTGTATACTGAGACTATATAACTGTTGTTATAACCCTTGTAGTACCAGCTATTGACTTGATTTCTAATTTTGATTTTATGTTCATAACTGATTTTATGATATTTCATACCAATAAATGTTCTAGTTTTTTCAATACAAATTGTACTGTGTGCCCTCAAAGCCCAATTTAATAGCTCTCATTCCATGCCATTAGATGGTAAAGTGCGTCCAGCTGCGTTTACGTCTGCGAAAACGCAGACGCCACGTTTCTGGCGCCTAAACATGGTGCCGATGTGTAGGTGTCCCCATCCGCCAAAAAGCAGATGGGGACAGCAGGAGACACAGAAAAGCCTCCCTTTATACACATAGTTGTTTTCATGTATAGGTTTGGCTCCCCCTAGTGTATACTGGACTCTATGAGTGAGTTTTCCTCCTTAAGAGTGAACAGAGAAATGCATTATGGGGCATGTAGCCTGGATGAGGAATTGACACTGTTGGCTGGGGAAGTTCTGGACCACAGGACACACAATGCAAAGCGCACAAAACAGCCCGCTGGAAGGAAAAAAAAGGCCTGTTTTCAACCTCTCTGGACGCCAGTCTAAACCTGCCAGCAGGAGGTCTGCGGCCTACACAGCAGAGAGCCAGTATGCCAGCCTCAGAGACCTCAGAGGACAGCATCGCTATTCCAGAAAAGAGAACCGACCTGCACTCCAGAGCTTCTGGGACACCTGAACTCCAGTCCACCGGGAGTTGCAGCATGGCATTACGACACCATTTCCACCAGACAGAGACACCAGGGGGATTCCGGCTGGATCTTTTCATCTGACTGGGTCCATAGTGGTGAGCGGGCATGGCCCATCCAGATAGTGATAACAGTATTGCTTAGTGGTTTTCAACAGACTGGCTGGTGAGACGTGTAGTTCCACGGATGTGAATCTACTTATTCACAGACCTTATACAGCAGGTGCTTGGGGCCCATTTTCCCCACTTTGCTGTAAAGTTAGTACTGTATTTAATGCTTTAACATCATTAAAGAGAAACAAACATGTGATAATACTTCTTCAGACTAAGCATCAGTCAGTTCATCTTTTTTTTTTATTATTCCACAAAATTTTATTTGTAAAGAGAAAAAAGATTACAATGTTTACAAACAAAGAGCGTAAGACAATAATTCCAATACATTGAATAATAACATACTATCTTACAGCGAAGCTAGTAACATCAATTACAAACTATTTCAAAACCAGGAATCCAGAGTGAATTTCTGCAGGAGAGATACTGTATGGTTGTACTAGGTTTGCTAGTTTATAGTGTTTACCATAAGAATTCTATTTCTGTCTGGTGCTAATACAGGTTAGGTAGCAATCTCTGAACCAAAGTGGGAGATAAAAACTTAGCATGGTAACAGCTGATTCTGGACGTACATCTTCGACTGTATGTCGTATGGGTAGGCTAGTCGAGCATTGGAATATTGTACAATCAATCACTAGATGTACAGTAGGTCATGATATGATTCCTATACATGGGGAGAGAAAGAGAGAGGGAAATAGGAAGAGAGAGAGAGAGAAAGGAGAGGGAAAAAGAAAGAAGAAAGAGAAAAAAAAAGGGGGGGGGCAAAATTGCGGAAGGGCCGGAGTAAATAGGGAGAGTGCATAGTTAGCGTCTCAGTCTCCGCCACCAAACGCAAGGGATCAGTGTAAGATAGGTAGGTTAGCCTAATCAGGATTTTTTTTTAAATTCTAATTTCCTCCCATGAACTACTTTCCTTTACCCTCTTATTTTCCTCTTCATAAAATATATATATATATATATATATATATATATATATATATATATATATATATATATATATATATATATATATATATATATATATATATATATATAATTTCCCTTATCTTTGGGGAGTGATTGGTCTGAAATTGCAGGAAGGGTCCTCCCTCAATCTTCCCTTGTTTAGGGGTGGGAGGCCCTATGTCTTGCGTATATAAGGGAAAACCTGTTGAAAAGTATGGGTGAAGTCAGTATTAATCTCATTTGTCTTGCTGTGGAGGGTCTGGAACAGAATGGCATAATAATGACTTATATCTATTTGTAGTTTAAAAATGGGACCAGCAGGCCCAAGTGCGTGAAAATTTGGCTGGACAATCTCTAGCTATGGAGATTAGTTCCCCCATTTCTGCTATTTTTTCCACTCGCTTGAACCATTCAGGAATGGTTGGAACTCGGGATGAACCCCAATGTAAAGGGATGCACAATTTGGCTGCATTTATTAAGGGTGGTATTAGTGTTTTGCGGTAATGGTGAGTTGGTATATCTGAGTGGTGTAGGAGGAACTGTGTTGGGGTATGTTCTAAGCCGTATGTGGAAATTTGTGTAATTAGTTCTCGAATTTGAGTCCAAAAAGGTTGGATTAAGAGGCATGACCACCATATGTGAGATAATGTGCCTACTTCCCTGGAACATCTCCAGCATTTGTCAGAGAAGGAAGGGTTATATTTGTGTAACAATACTGGTGTTTTATACCAGCGGGTCAAAAGTTTAAAATAATTTTCCTGGATCAAAACATTAAGAGAACCTTTATGCGTTATCGTAACAATGTGGTCCCATTGCTCCTCCGTCAGTTCTATCCCCAATTCTCTTTCCCAGTTAAGACATGCTTTGTTAGATTTCACCAGGCATCCCGAGGTGAGCAAGTTATATATATTAGAAATCACATGTTTTTGTGATGTATTTTGAGAGCATAGCTGTTCAAAGGGGGTGAGATGACGAGATACGAGGGAATCCTGATTAGCTTTTCTAAGGAAATGTCTGATCTGGAAGTATGTCCTGAGGCCCCGTACACACGGCCGAGGAACTCGACGTGCCAAACACATCGAGTTCCTCGGCCAGTTCAGCCCTGAAGCTGCCGAGGAGCTCGGCGGGCCGAGAGCTCCCATAGAACAACGAGAAAATAGAGAACATGTTCTCTATTTTCTCGACGAGTTCCTCGGCGGCTCCATCGGGCCGAAAGTGTACACACGACAGAGTTTCTCGGCAGAATCAGGCTCTGACCGAGTTTCTCGCCGAATTCTGCCGAGAAACTCTGTCGTGTGTACGAGGCCAAAGAGGGAAAGTATCGCTATTTGGGTTAGCTGGGAGAGAGGTGGCTCCCACGGCTGTCAATCACAGCCTATGAGGAAGGAGTGGGAGGCAGGGCTGAGCTGTGCTTTGTGTGTCTTATAGGTGCACAGGGATGGCTCAAACAAGCAGCCACTCAGCAGGGGGGAGGGGCCAGGAGTGGTGAACCTGAGAATAGGAGGATCAGGGCTGCTCTGTGCAAAACCACTGCACAGAGCTGGTAAATATATCATGTTTGTTATTTAAAGAAAAAATGCAAACATAGCCTTTAGTGTCAAATTAATGTGCTAGCATGTAAAGCATACTAACAAACGTAGTGCATACTTACCTAATAGTGATAGTACATTGCTGTACTGTCCTCTTTCCTAAAAGTCCTACCTGTCAGTGTTTTTTTTTTCACTCTGAGGCCAGGAGCGATGGGCGTAGGACCCCAAAAGAGGAGGACCGAGTAGGTAAGTATGACGTGTTTGTTATTTAACCACTTAACCGCCAGAAGATTTACACCCCTTCATGACCAGGAATTTTTTACGATAGGGTACTGCGTTATTTTAACTGACAATTGCGTGGTCATGTGACACTGTACCCAAATAAAAGTTATGTAATTTCTCTCCCACAAATAGAGCTTTCTTTTGGTGGTATTTGGTCACCGCTGCAGTTTTTATTTTTTTGCGCTATAAACAAAAAAAGACTGACAATTTTGAAAGAAAAAAAACGATATTTGTTACTTTCTTTTATAAAACATATCCAATAAAAAAATGTAAAAAATTAAATTTCTTCATCAATTTAGGCCAATATGTAACAACAAAAACCTGGGGAATGCCCAGGGAAAAACCAAGCCTACTTACCAACCAGCTTGCAGAAAACCAATTAACCTGTCTAAAGTATGCGTTAAAAACAGGGGTTCAGTCCGCACGCATTTGCAAACGCATGCGTGAGCCACAGAGCCGCGCCAAGGCACCCTGTAATATCTGTGGTCCTAACACTAAACAATGAGCGTCCCCACAGTGGAGGCACATGCATTTTAATGGATAGACAGGGGCAGGTGAACTGAAGGGAAGCCACCCCTCCTTTAAAGGTACAAGAGCACACCAAGCACCCAGCATATAGCACAATGGTTGCAAAGGTGTTGGTGCACTGATGGACCAATATAAACACCACAGGTGAAGCATAAACATGTCCACTGCCCCCGTCTATAGCTGGCCATAACAGTAAGTAGCATTGGAAGGCTAAAGCAGATAACAACAAAAACCTGGGGAATGCCCAGGGAAAAACCAAGCCTACTTACCGACCAGCTTGCAGAAAACCAATTAACCTGTCTAAAGTATGCGTTAAAAACAGGGGTTCAGTCCGCACGCATTTGCAAACGCATGCGTGAGCCACAGAGCCGCGCCAAGGCACCCTGTAATATCTGTGGTCCTAACACTAAACAATGAGCGTCCCCACAGTGGAGGCACATGCATTTTAATGGATAGACAGGGGCAGGTGAACTGAAGGGAAGCCACCCCTCCTTTAAAGGTACAAGAGCACACCAAGCACCCAGCATATAGCACAATGGCTGCAAAGGTGTTGGTGCACTGATGGACCAATATAAACACCACAGGTGAAGCATAAACATGTCCACTGCCCCCGTCTATAGCTGGCCATAACAGTAAGTAGCATTGGAAGGCTAAAGCATATAACAACAAAAACCTGGGGAATGCCCAGGGAAAAACCAAGCCTACTTACCGACCAGCTTGCAGAAAACCAATTAACCTGTCTAAAGTATGCGTTAAAAACAGGGGTTCAGTCCGCACGCATTTGCAAACGCATGCGTGAGCCACAGAGCCGCGCCAAGGCACCCTGTAATATCTGTGGTCCTAACACTAAACAATGAGCGTCCCCACAGTGGAGGCACATGCATTTTAATGGATAGACAGGGGCAGGTGAACTGAAGGGAAGCCACCCCTCCTTTAAAGGTACAAGAGCACACCAAGCACCCAGCATATAGCACAATGGCTGCAAAGGTGTTGGTGCACTGATGGCCAATATGTATTCTGCTACATATTTTTGGTATAAATAAGCATATATTGATTGGTTTACGCAAAAGTTATAGCATCTACAAACAGAGATATTTTTTATTTTTCCTCGTAATGGCAGTGATCAGCAACTTCTAGCAGGACTGCAATATTGCAGCGGACAAATCAGACACTAACGGACACTTTTAGGGAAGCACTGACACTAATACAATGATCAGTGCTAAAAAATATGCATTGTCACTGTACGAATGACACTGGCTGGGAAGGGGTTAACATCAGGGGCGATCAAAGGGTTAACTGTGTGCCTAGCATGTGCTTTCTCACTGGGGGGGAGAGTTGATTTTACTATGGGAAGGCATTGATCTATTTTCTTGCTTTGCAGGAACACAGTATCAATACCTTCCCTACAGACAGAACGACAATCTGCCTTGTTTACATAGGCAGATTGCTGTTCTGCCTGTGTACTGTACAATAGGTGGGTGCCGGTGGACATTGAGTCTATGGTACCTGTGTAATCACAGCTGGAGCAGGTCGCCAGATCACGTACTAGGTATGTGATCTAGCACTGAGTGGCCACTGTGCTGCAGTATATCTATGGTGGGCAGTCGGGAAGTGGTTAAAAAAGTGGTTAAAAAAATTCTGTTACAATCATTTCATTATTTATACCTGTTTCAACTGTGTGTGTGTCTTTTTCTCTTCAGCTGTAGACTTCCATTGAATTTAGCTGGGTTGTTAAAGGATTAGTTTACGTTTGTAAAAAAAATGTAATAAATGCACATCTTTTTGCAGGTAAAAAAAAAAGTGAATTTATTTATTTTGTACTACGAGCCTGCAAAGCATTGCACCCTAGCCTGCTCAATAGCACCTTGGTAGTTCATCGAGTACTACAAGACGGCTGCCGGTTCTTGTAGTTTTTACATTCACAGAACTCTGTGAATGAATGACATGGCTGAGCAAGTGGCCACAATGTCCGTCAACCACCCGCAATCACTCCTGATAGAGACAGAACGGATATCTGTCAATGCAAACAGACAGATCTGCTATTCCTAGTGATTAGGAACAGTGATCCGTCTCCTCTCCCAGTCACTACACTGTCCCCTTAATTAGAAACACCTCCCTAGGGAACACTTAACCCCTTGAATGCCCCCTTAACCCCTTCCATGCCAGTGACATTTATATAGTAATCAGTGGCTATTTTTAGCACTGATCGCTGTATAAATGTCAGTGGTCCCAAAAAAGTGTCAAAAGTGTCTGATCTGTCTGCCGCAATCCTGCTTAAAATCACAGATCGCTGCCATTACTAGTAAAAAAATAATAACAATATAAATGCCATAAATCTATTCCCTATTTTGTAGACGCTATAACTTTTGCGTAAAAACCAATCAATACACGCTTATTTACCAAAAATTTGTAGAAGAATACATATCGGCCTAAAATGATGAAGAAATTCATTTTTTTTTTTTTTTTTTTTAGGGTGGGATATTTATTATAGCAAAATTGGCAGTATTTTTTTGTTTATAGCACAAAAAAAAAACACTGCAGAGGTGATCAAATACCACCAGAACGGTGCCAAATTCAAAAAAGTAAACAAACACTTTACATACAGTATACTGTAATCTTATAGATTACAGTACTGCATGTAAAAAATACACACCCCCCTTGTCCCTAGTGGTCTGCCCAGTGCCCTGCATGTACTTTTATATAATAAAAAATGTCATTTCTGCCTAAAAACTGTAGATTGTCCAAAAGTGTCCCTTTATGTCAAAAATGGTTTTAGATCAGCTAGAAAACAGCGATAATAAATTATAATCACTTGCAGAAATGTGCGATAGCGATTTGCGGGGAAATTCGTCATAAAAAAAATAAAATAATGACAGCGACAATTCTGCAACTGAGCAAATTTCAGTGATTTTGAGTTGATTACATTATTGAATAATTTTTATTATAATTATATTATTATTTGTTATAATTATTTATAATTATTTATTATATTATAATTTATAATTTTGTTTTAAAAAAAAAATCATACCCGGGATGCCTACAAGACTCTTGCTTGGTCAGATTTAAGTGAGTTATTTCTAAAAATTACAGGCCTACAGTATAAAACGCCAATTTCCTTGCAAAATAATTGTACCGCTTTTGGTACGTAATTCCAGACAGAATCATACCGCCAGGGAGGTTAAGTGGTTAAAAATAGCCTTTTGTATGTAAAAAAAATGCTGTTTCTTGTTACTTAGACTTGCAATGCAAAGGTCTTCTGCAATCACAAAAACATTAAAACATTTGTGCAATTAAAAGATGTGAAATTATGGATTTCACCTGTGCCAAGAGACAACTTTAAATGATAATTGAATCTAAATTTAAAAAAAAACAAAAAAAACTGTATTTTATGATCAAGTAAGCAATAATAGCAAGAATGACAGTACAGAAATATAATGACAGATACCTATTTTAATTTATAAAGACTGCTCTTGTTGTATATTATAATAGACAGACATTTTTTTATGCGCTTCTGGTTTGTTACAGATAATATTATATATGTGTAATTTAATATGCTATTCTGTGGTTATTCACTAGGCAGCTATACAAATAGATGGTGATGTCACAGTTTTCTGCTTATGATTGCTCTTCTATGGTGCTGCTAATTATGGAAAGACATATATTTTTTTACAGCAATGCAATGATAAAACCACTAGGGGGTGCTTGTGATATAAAGCTGCATTTTTCACTATAACTACTCTCTTATGACTTACGATATTCCTTTACATGATTCAGCATCTCCAACTTGCTACAGTTTCAAATATTTACAGTTTTTGAGTGCTTCAAATGCTTTTAATATAAGATGATGCTTCAGCGTGGTTATAGATTTCCTTTAAGTCTAAGGTGAAAATGATTTTCGGAGAACTTCTTGTTGATAGACTCTCTTCACTTAAATCCCATCATTTAGACACACTGTCATTATTCTGATCTCAAAAAGATAGTACTGTATTTAACAAGCTCTCTACCGACGAGACAAGCTGATAATACTTACTCAACCCTTAATTACGTTGTTTTGCTATTAGTAGGCCAGTCACTTTAAAATAGGTTTGTGCCATCTGTTCCACTTTGTTAAGTGCAAGTGTGAAAAAGGAGCAGAAGTCCCATTTGCATCATTAAAATACGATTTGTGATGTAAATGTCTAAAGACGTTTTTTTTTTTTTTCATATAACACTATGCTTACCTCCTGCCTAAGACCCATGTCACACTGAGCCGTCCATAGCGTCGGCGGTAAAACACTTCTATTTTTACCGCCGACGCTATGGGTGGATTTGCGGTGCATTTCGGATGCTAGCGGAAGAGAAAGGGTTAACCCCCGCTAGCGGCCGAGAAAGGGTTAAAACTGCCCGCAATGCCATGCTTTGCGGTATAGCCACGCTCTTCCATTGATTTAAATGGGCCGGAGCGGTGGAGGAGCGGTAAACACACTGCTCCTTTACTGCTCCAAAGATGCGGCTAGCATTTTTTACTGTCCTGCTAACGCAATGCAGACAATGGAGCAGCTGTTTGAGGGCGGATTGCAGGTGCTATTTTTAACGCTATATGCCCATAGTGTAAAAGGGCTCTAAAGCCCCATACACACGGTAAGACTTTTTGACAACAAACTTCAAAATGAGAAGTTCTCAAAAAAATCCTACCATGTGTGCGCTCCATCGGACAAACTTTTTCGGTTTTCATTGGACAAAAGTTCGCTCTGCAAACAGACAAACTTTTCTGCAACAAAAGTCCTATGGTGCAAAGTCTTATCGTGTGTACAGAAATCCATCGGACTTTTGTCCGAAGTACAAATACGCATGCCCAAAACCAATGTTAAAATCAACCAACAATAACAGAAGTTAACCAAAGGGTGGCAGTAAAGAGCAGAAAAGAGCAGAAAAACCACATGATGTTGGGAAAGTTTGGGGAAAGTTTGCAGAAAAGTCCTGCCGTGTGTATGCTATGGGTGTGCCCGGCCAACTCCCTTCGGACCAAAATCCACGGAAAAGTTTGTTTGAAGTCCGACCGTGTGTACGGGGCTTAAGGCTGGATTCACACCTATGCAGTTTTAGTGCTTTTGCGTTTTGCAGATTTGCACTACCGAACGTGTTCTATAGGAAACAATGTTAAATAAACTGTAGTGCAAATCTGCAAAATGCAAAAAGGACTAAAACTGCATAGATGTGAATCGAGCCTAACACACCGATCATGGAAAATGTAGTCGATTTTTTTACCTCTGTCACTATAGCCAAAATCTGGTGCATCTGTGTATGGTAGGCAATCCGCTTCTAACTTCAGCTTCTTTAACCCCCCTGGCGGTGTTCCCGAGTCTGACTCGGGGTGAGTTTTTTTGGCTACGATCGGTAACCCCGAGTCAGACTTGGGCTTGCCTCGCTGAATCCACAGGCTTAGTTTACTTACCTTGTCCCTGGATCCAGCAATGCCACCGCGCTGTGTGAGCGAGCGGGTGCTCGCTCGATTCACACAGTGTCCTCCTATGCCGGCGATCTCCATTCCCTGCGACGTTACGACGCACGGGAGCGGAGAACGGCGCCAAATTCAAAAAGGTAAACAAACACAATACATACAGTATTCTGTAATCTTATAGATTACAGTACTGTATGTAAAAAATACACACACCCCTTGTCCCTAGTGGTCTGCCCAGTGCCCTACATGTACTTTTATATAATAAAAACTGTTCTTTCTGCCTGGAAACTGTAGATTGTCCATAGCAACCAAAAATGTCCCTTTATGTCAAAAATGGTTTTAGAGCAGCTAGAAAACAGCGATAATAAATTATAATAACTTGCAGAATTGTGCGATAGCGATTTGTGGGGAAATTCGTCATAAAAAAATAAAAGTAATGACAGCGACAATTCTGCAACTGAGCAAATTTCAGTGATTTTGAGTTGATTACATTATTGAATAATTTTTATTATAATTATATTATTACTTGTTATAATTATTTATAATTATTTATTATATTATAATTTATAATTTTGTTTTTAAAAAAAAATCATACCCGGGATGCCTACTAGACTCTTGTTTGGTCAGATTTAAATGAATTATTCCTAAGAATTACAGGCCTACAGTATAAAACGCCAAATTTCCTTGCAAATAATGGTACCGCTTTCAGCACCTTTTTTCTGAAATAATCATACCGCCAGGGAGGTTAATTCAACTTTGGCAATAAAACCTGGAAGCTGATTAGTTTCTATGCAGAGCTGCACCAGATTTTTTCACTCTCCAGTTTTAGAAAATTAACCCCATTGTTCTGTGTGACAGTTTAAATATTTATTCTGTGGGTTTTTCTTTTCTCCAAATGTGGACTTTGCTCAAGGTATCTGTTTAATCCATCAATACAGTATTTTACAGTCTAAAACTTCTTTTGGTATCACTTTATGTGGTTTCAGGTGATTTGCAGTAGCTCAGGCATGCTGCTAAAATGCTACCATTATTCCCCACACTGAGTGCTGGTTCACACAGGGGCAACCCGACTTACAAGGCGACTCCAGCGTGACTTGGAGCAACTTACAACGCAACTTAAAGTTGCCTCCAGGACAGGCGACTTTGGCTGTGGCCAATCACAGAATAATCAGCTCTGTGGGAGGGAGGGGTTTGCCTGAGTAAACTATTTTCCTTTCCTGTAAAGTTGCTTCAGTTAAGACAGTGATCCGACTTTGGAGGCAACTTCCATTGAAATCTATGGGTACAAGTTGCCTACAAGTCACCTTGAAGTAGTACAGAAAGCTTTTCTGAAGTCGGAGCGACTTCAGTAGTGTACATTAAGACGGCTCTCATTCACTTCAATTGAATTTCTCATGTCGCGCGACTTGGGGCGACACAAGCTGAATCCCAAGTCGCTGTAGTGTGAACCGGCACTTAGGTGTATGTTTATCAAACATGGATAATTTATCTAATTTCAGTTCTAAGGCCCTGTACACACGGCCAGGAACCCCTTTAGGAAAAAAACATTGGTTTTCATGACGGGATTCCTGGCAAGCTTGTCTTGCCAAGCCGTGCATACAGACGGCCATTCAAAAGAAGCGCCGTTCTTTTGAATGGCAAGAACACGGTGACATCATCGACTACAACGAGTCAGCGCTCCTCACATTCGATGCCGTCGCTGCCAACTTGCTACACCCCACACTAACATTGTATGCTACCGCACACGTGTCAAACTCTTCTCAAGCATGCACGGATTTACCTGGGACAGGTAAGCATACAGACGACCGTTTTTCTCGGCAGGAAACACTCTGATGGGAAAACTGCTAGGGAGCATACACACGGCTGGGATTCCCGGCCAAATGCTCTCCTGGCAGTGTTTCTGCCGGGAAAATCGGTTGTGTGTACGAGGCTTCCGAGACAATTTTTCTCCTTTGGCACCCTGTTTATGAAGCGGAAAACATTTGGTTCTCAGAAGGTGAGAGGAGAAGTTTTTCCTCTGCGAACACCTGAGATCTGAGTAGGAGGGGGAGGGGTTTCCTGTGATCTCCCGATACAAGTGTGATTAAAGAGCAGCTGAGTTTTAAAAGTGAAACCAAAGTTAAAAAGAGCATGAAAATAATAAGCACTGACCACTGGCGCTTTTTTTAACTCAGTTTTTTTTACACACATTTTGGCAAATTCTTTAAATATGTGTTTTTGGCCCTATTTATTGATAATTTTGGCATTATTTATGCACATTTTGCCATTTTTTTTTACAACACGCTTTTGGCCATTTGGCCGAATTTCCGACAACAAATGTTCAATGTGAGCTTTTGGTCAGATGTTCCGACCGAGTGTATGCTCCATCGGACATTTGCCGTCGGAATTTCAGACAACAAATGTTTGAGAGCTGGTTCTCAATTTTTCCGACAACAAAAGTTCTTGCCGGAAATTCCGATCGTATGTATGCAATTCCGACGCACAAAAATCCACGCCTTCTTGGAATCAAGCAGAAGAGCCTCACTGCCTATTGAACTTAATTTTTCTTGACTCGTCGTACGTCTTGTACGTCACTGCATTCTTGGCGGAAATTCCGACAACATTTGTGTGACCGTGTGTATGCAACACAAGTTTGAGCCAGCATCCGGCGGAAATGTCTAATCATCTATACGCGATATATGAGTGGAAGAAGAAGAGTCCAAAATTGTTAGGTTTCATCTTTCAAAGCTGGCGCTAAGCACAATGATTGCAAAATGCAGTAAGCCATCTGATTCCATATTATGCTGACCTGACTACAGTAAACCGTACATACTGTGCTAAATAAGCCCAGCAGTACCTCAGATTACCTCAGTTCTGGCAGCATTGAATATGCCTGACTGTTTGTGAGGTTGCCTACAGTTCACCATCTGTCTTCACTAAATGCATCTTGGGTAATCTGTGACATTGTCATTTCTACCTTAAAGACATTGAAAAAAAGAAAAAAACAATGTTTTTGTTCCTCGTGTTGTTTACAGGGTGTGCCTTGGTAGACATCTCGGATTGTTTAAAGTTTTTATTGGTATTTGGTATTTTGATTGATATGGAAGCGGACTGGTCCCCCTTTGGAAGAAAACAACAATCTGTGGGACTGTCCCTACTGATTTCACTGAACATTTTTATAAATGCATCTGACAACTATTAAGCCCTGAACATAAATGTATCTAGACAATAATGAAAAATGTACAATAATAGTGGATAATATCTGGAGCAGAATGTTGGATGTTAAAGAAGATTATATCATTTTAGCTCAGTGCTTCTTTACTCAGTTATTTATAGAGTGCTGCAACTAAACAAATTATTCTGCAGAAATGTCTACATGAAATTACATGTATAGTGTTTTGGGAGCCAAGGTATTTGGAATCTACAGTAAATATTAGTTAAATTAGACAAAATGTCAGACCTGGAGATTTAGAAAATGTATACTTACAAAAGGGGTTCAGAATTTGGAAACGCATAGTTTTCTGAGCTGCATTGATAAAGATCCTCAGCTTTAAACTGAGCAACATGGGTGATTGAGAGCCTTGGCTTATGTAAGTACTGCATATAACTTCATATGTCTTAGAGCAGGGGTCTCAAACTGGCGGCCCTCCAGCTGTTGCGAAACTACAAGTCCCATGCAGTCTCCACTCTAATTCATCCCAAATGTGTTCTATCGGGTTGAGGTCAGGACTCTGTGCAGGCCAGTCAAGTTCATCCACCCCAAACTCGCTCATCCATGTCTTTAGGGACTTTGTTTTGTGCACTGGTGCGCAGTTATGTTGGAACAGGCAAGAGGCCATCCCCAAACTGTTCCCACAAAGTTGGGAGCATGACTGGAACTAAGGGGCCAAGCCCAACCGCTGAAAAACAACTCAGAACCATAATCCACCCACCACCAAATTATTTGGACCAGTGCACAAAGCAACATAAAGCACCATAAAGGACCATAAAGACATAGATGAGCAAGTTTGGGGTGGAGGAACTTGAGTGGCCTGGACAGAGTTCTGAGCCCAACCCCATAGAACACCTTTGGGATGAATTAGGCCCCTTTCACACTGGGGCGGGAGGCGCGGTGGCGGTATAGCACCGCTAAAAATAGCAGCGCTATCCTGTCGGATTTGCCGCAGGATTCGGCCGATAGCGGTGCGGTATTAACCCTCGCTAGCCACCGATAAAGGGTTAATACCGCCCACAATGCACTTCTGCAGAGGCGCATTGCGGGCGGTATTACCGCGGTATCCCATTGTTTTAAATGGGAAGGAGCGGTAAAGGAGCGGTATACATACCGCTCCTCTCACCGCTCCAAAGATGCTGCTAAAAAATCCGGGGAAAGCCGAGAACCCGGCAGGAAAACTGCCATGGAGCTTTGGCCGGGAATCCCGGCCGTGTGTATGCTCTATCGGCACTGCTTCATAGTGTTTCCCATAGGTAAGTAGTAGATCTGGCGAAAAAAATAAAATACTGGGAATCCCGACGGCAAAATAGAGAGCAGGTTCCCTATTTTCCCGCCGGGATTCCCGGCTGTTTTCCTGATGGGAAAACTGCGAGGAAGCATACACACATCCAGTTTTCCCAGCCAAGAGCTTTCCTGGCAGTTTTTCTGCCGGGAAAACTGGTCGTGTGTACGATGCCTAAGATTGGGATGCCATTAAAGTTCATGTGCGTCTAAAGCCAGGCGTCCCAATATTTTTGGTAATATAGTGTATGTCAGTCTGTCAATTTCTTTTAATTACTTTTTTCATTTATGTTGAAATAGACAATTATTTTCAAGTTCTTTATGGCTAGGAATGGTAGTCCTGTGTGGCTATCGTATACATTTTTCATTTTTTTTAACCGGAAATTTGCATACAAATAATAATGTTAATGTCCATATATTATTTTTTTCTCAGCTATCAAGTGATACTTCTAATTCTCAGTTTAGATATGTACAGTATATTGTGCAGGGGCTATTATGTGAGTATGTGAACACTTTTTGTTGTACTATATAATTTAGATTTAGTATTTGTTTGTCATATACAATACCATTGCAAACCTCAATGGCTGGTAAGCAAAGCTTCCCAGAGCTGATTCATATATTGAGTCTTTATTTAATGAAATAGTTTTTTATCACTATTATGGATGTACAGCTCTAACACATGTCCTGTCCTTCACCTTCCCCTCGCACAAGAGAAATAACTATTTTAAGCACTTTCTACACTCTTTAAAGAACATTAGCTGGCTTGCTTCTCAAATGTACAAGAGGAATGCTTTTATTGTCCAGCACTGTTTAGAGCTAATTGCTTAAGAAACATGTCAATCTTTGCACCAAGAGAGGCAGCCTCTTTCTCTGTGGTTAAAGAAGCTTGCAGTCAGGGTGTCTGACTTGAACCCCCGAGGGCATTCTATTGAGTGAAGGATTGCAGGTCCTAGAGCAAATTAAAAGCTTGGAACTGGTTCCTAATGGAGTTTTTTTTTTTTTTCATACATGTATATGTTTTTGAATTAAAGTGCTGCTTTTTCTCTTATTAACTAAAATTAAAAAAAAATCCCATAACAAAATAAGATGATGAATTAAATAAATTCAACCAGATCTAAGGAAGTCCAATAATGCCTGCTTGAACCAAAAGTGCAATATAAAATAAGAATCACAGAACAGAAAACAAAACACGAGTAGTAATTTAGAAAACCGCTTAACTTCATTTAGCAAGATGCTGTTTTCTTTTTGAGGACCTGTTTTAAAATCAATAAGTAATTTTGTTAATTTCTTGAATGCAGTTGCTGAATTATTGTTAAAGGGGTCATTTAAACTACAGAACAAACATTACAGGCATAAGGGAAAATATGCTTTGTTAACATAAAGTACAAGATATGATTATGCTAAACAACTAATGCTATAAATGTGGGGTTAATGTAATGATCAACAAGTAGAGATTGTTGTTAGGCCCCTTGGCGACTTCAAAGTCGTGCGATTTTACTGCGATTTTGCGGCCACGATTTGCCGAGATTCGCGGCCGTGATTTCAGGGAATGTCTGTGTAAGACCGCTTTCACACTGGGGCGGTTTGAAGGCGCTATTGCGCTAAAAATAGCGCCTGCAAACCGAGCTGAAACAGCGGCTGCCTGAGGGCTTTCACACTGGAGCGGTGCACTAGCCGGACCACTCCAAAAGTCCTGCTAGCTGCATATTTGGAGCAGTGAAGGAGCGGTATGTTTACCGCTCCTCCACCGCTTCTTCCCATTGAAAGCAATGGGAAACTGCAGCAATACCGCCGGCAATGCGCCTCTGCAGAGGAGCATTGCTGGCAGTATTAACCCTTTTTTCGGCCATTAGCGGGGGGGGGGGGAAGCGCACCGGTAGCGGCTGAATCCCGCCGCAATTCTGACGGTAAAACGATGCTTAAAATAGCGGCGTTTTACCCCGACCGCACTCCTGCCCCAGTGTGAAAAGGGGCCTAAGTGGCATTAATAACAGACCAAAGTAGTGCAGGGACTACTTTGAAGTCGGAACGACTTGAAGTCGTACTAATATGAATGTCTGTCAATCGAAAACATGGGAAACTACTTGTCATGCTACTTTGCAGTCCCAAATTGTGGGACAAGTCATACAAGTGTGAAAGGGGCCTAAGTAGAAGTAATTCTCAGGTAATGTCCTGAAACAGAGATTCTCCTAAAACTCTTAAAGTGAGCGGTTGGTGAGCCACTGGGTGCTGTGGGAAGATTTGGGCATCTACTGTAATACACCCAGAAGTTCTTAAAGTGTTACTAAACCCAAAACCTGCATTCACTATATCTGGTCTCCCACAGTACACAGAACACAGAAATGCAATTATATTAGTAAATATAAACGGCTAAATACCTTTTCTAATTAGCATTATATAGCAGTCTTGTGACTTGTATCAGTTCCTAGTAAAGCTTGTAGGAGGAGTTTTCATTCTCCCCTGATCCGGACGGTATTGATTGGCCCTGTGCTGATCACATGCACTCTCCCAACTCTCTCACAATACACACTAAACTGAGCATGTGCAGCCTGACTCCATATTCTCTGTTCTATCATGAGATGGGTTGGAGTCCGTTAAAGAAGAGAAGGATCAGAGAGACAAGATCACACAGCCTTTATACACAATGCAGAGGATTAACTCTTTCCACAGCGAGTATAACAATTATGCTTTACTGCTTTTACAGACTGATTTTACGGTTGTGAGTTTAGTAACACAAGTTTAATAAATGTTTACAGTAGAACAAAAACTGTTTATAATTTTTTTTTCATTTTGGATAGAGTAAGGAAGGGTTACAGATATAAAACCTCAAAGTGGGATTTTAAAGGCAATTTTGGAAAAAAGAAATAATTATATATATAAACTATATACATTTATTCATACAGGTTGTATGAATAAATGTATATCTTTTATATACCGTATTTATCGGCGTATAACACACACCCCAATTTCAGAGGGAAGTTTTAGGGAAAAAAAATGTTTTTACATTTTGTGGTCAGTGTCCATCTGCAGCCTCAATGCAGTCTAGCCTGTGCCCAAATGCAGCCTGTGTCCAAATGCAGCCTGTGTCCAAATGCAGCCTGTGCCCAAATGCAGCCTGTGCCCAAATGCAGCCTCTCCTTCTCTCGTGGGAATCACCGAGCCGAGCCGTCATCTGAGCCGAGCCGTCATTTCCTGTTCATTTGGCGGCAGTCACACACACAGTCCCGCCTCCGCCATCGGCATTGGACCAGCTTCTGTGATTGATAGAACACTGGTCCAATGCCGGTGGCGGAATCGGGAATGTGTGCGTGACGTGTGCCGACTAAACAGGAGAGATGGCGCGTGAATTCCGGCGGCGCCCGGCGGCACTCGTCCCCCTTCTTCCCCTCCGAGCTGAGGTACAGTATCAGCGTATAACGCGAACCCTTGATTTTACCCATATTTTCAGGGGGGAAAAGTGTGCGTTATACGCCGATAAATACGGTATATAATTCTTTATTTTTCTCCAAAATTGCCTTTAAAATCCCACTTTGAGGTTTTATATATTTAATCAATCCAGGGATGATGGCAATTTACACACCAACCTATATGTGTCTATCAATTTTCTAAGAGTGAGGAAGGGTTATAAACTCTGTTAGTTTATTTTTTGCCATCTGTGTCCCATTGTAGAGATTTTTCTTCACTTCCTGTCCCCTAGCCAAACAGGAAGTGAGAGGAAATCTCTGCTCGTTAAGGGAATTGCTTGGGCACCCCCTGGTCACCAGAAATAATGTCCCAATTAGAATATTTTCCCTTTATTACTTTTCTGGGGACAACCCAAAATTTGGGATTTTTTTTTGCTTTCACTTTCAATGATAATGGTAAACAGGATAAATAGGTTGAATCTCCCTAATGGTGGCATAGACAGCAATAAAAACTGACACGTTTTCTAATCCCTCTCCACTCTATCCAAAACATAATAAATACGTTTTTCCTTTAGTTATACTTTAAGGCAGGCCATACATGGTTTGTGTTCTTTTTTGTTCAACCAGTGGGTTGATCGAAAACAAATGAACTGATTCGATTTGGATATGTGAATCACTCCCCTTGAGCTATTATATTCTATCCGCTGGCATAATACAATGATCGGTGTTGCCAGCTTTAGCTGGTGGCACTGGTCGTTTAGGAAAAACCTGATTGTCTGGTTGTACGCAAGTCGATCAATAGATCAACTTGTGTACAACTTCTTCAAAACGTCTTCATCTTGAGCACAGGCACTTTTTAGTAGAAGATGGCTTTTATTATGGCTGACTTTTAATATTATCACAGATTTCTTTTGTTGTTACATATTTCCTTTATGAATTCACTTGTTTGTATTTAATATAAGCACGGCCACTTACATTTATTATTTAACTTTTTGGTTATGTAATTTCTCATAAATTTTTCTTTACACAGTGTCATGCATATTGTGTATTTAGTGACAATTTAGCAGTAGTAATATCACCGGAATTCTCACAGTTTTTTTGTTGTGAATATCATTTTTAGCAAGGTTAAAGGGGATTAGCAAGCTTTTATTATAATCACTATTCATTTGCTGGCTGGGAATCCCAGAGCCATGTAAACAAATGGGCAGGGATAGTGGCTGATGTCAATTATGCCACTGTCCCTATCCCAGTTTTACATTCCAGATGACAGCTCAGGGAACTGTGATAACATTTTGGGTGAGGAACAGGATTAAACATGTTGCCATTTTTTTTCTTTTAGTGAGTTGGTAGGTGTCGGTTATCATGATTGACATGGATTTGCTTTGCTGGATGACATAATTGACAATGTAACTAGATTGTGGGGCTTTTTTATTTTTTATTAAATGACACAAATGTGTGTGTTTATTTTACTATTTAGTAGCTTGGGGAAAAGATTTGGAACTTTGAATGAAGTATGCGGCCGAGTTGGCCATGTGAACGTGGAGTGGCTGGCAAATAAAAAAACATCTAATAACATTGTGTCATCTTGTATACATAATGGCATAACATAAACACATCATATCAATTGTAAATGAGTTTATTATATAAACATCATAACATAGCATAACAGCACATAGCATGGATAGCAATAAGTAAAAAAATGACATAATGATGATAACGAAACCACCAGACACAAACAACCATGTACACATACATATAACAAAACCATAACATATGGGTCTAGGCCAATACAGCATATTGTAAAAATAGGGTGGTAACGGTCTTGATTTAATGATCATAAGGCATTTATATAACTTGACGCGTTTCATGGATAACTCCAATCGTCAGGAGCAGATGCAGTATCATAGTCTATAAAGGATATATAGAATAAGTTTAGGTGCTAGCCAAAAGGTACAGGCAGGGAAGAAGAGTAAAACTCATGATAATAATAATAATAATAATAATAATAATAATAATAATCATAAATATACATAATGGACTAAGGATGGTAGCCTTAGATTGTCCATTGTTACTTACAAGGGACCTGTATGTGCGGGTGATGGACATCAAGGTCCAAAACCAACCAGGGGTAAAAGCATATCATCAATCCTGGGAACTGAGGCGGTACTCTCAAAGGCAGCTAGATGGGACTCCAGTGGGAAAAGGATATCCCTGAAGGGTGCTCCAACATAAGATATGTGACATGATGTGGCCATATCATCGAGACCTGTAACAGTGAAAGTGCTAGTGAGTAACTGTGAAAAATGATATGTGGGTAACACATGATAGTCAATATAAGTAGGGAAGGGTAGATACCATCAGGGTGTTACTCAGTGGTATAATAATAGTGAAACTAAATAGGGTAAAAATATAAGGGAGGGGGAGGGGGGGTGCTCTAAGTATGCAAAAGTAATAGGTGACAACATGTCAGCCAGTTTGGAAGATTGGAGAGATTGGTTACACTCCAGTGTACAACCCAAAAAATGAAAAAAGTGTAGAAAACAAAGGCTCGGTAACTGTCATAATAGTACCTAGGGTTTTGTGGGGTCCCCCTTGAAATCTATACCATACTATGAAATGTTTCTCATGGACTGAATATACAAACAGCTAGAGCATTATCAGAATAACCCTTTTGACTTTACACTAAATTTCCTCTGCTTTAAAACAAAGTCTAATGCCGCGTACACAGGATCGAAATTTCCGACAACAAATGTTCGATGGGAGCTTGTTGTCTGAAATTCCGACCGTGTGTAGGCTCCGTCGGACATTTGCTGTCGAAATTTCCGACAACAAAAATTTGAGAATTGATTTTCAAAATTCCATGCATGCTCTGAATCAAGTTAGAGACGGAAGCACTTGGTCTGGTAAAATTAGCATTCTTAATGGAGATAGCACATTCGTCACGCTGCAAATTTTCTAATCTTTTAATGCAGCTCATTCTCTTCTTCTTTATAATGCTAGAATAATGAAGCTATTTTGCTGACGATATTCACACAGAGTTCTGACAAACTGATTTTTCCAAGAGAGATCGGGAACAGCAGCAGATGACATATGAGCGCGAATCGTCTCTCACCAAACCTCTACTAACACGAGATTAGCAGAAGGAGTCCAAAGGGTGGCACACTGTGTTGAACTTCCCTTTTATAGTGCCGTCATACTTGTTGTACGTGACCGCGTTCTTGGAGATCGGAATTTCCAACAACATTTGTGCGACCGTGTGTATGCAAGACAAGTTTGAGCCAACATCTGTCAGAAAAAAAAAACATGGTTTTGTTGTCAGAATGTCCGATCCTGTGTACGTGGCATTAGGAGATATTATAAGACTTATAAGAATTATATTGTGTAGATACATCAGTAATGAAATCTGTAGGTCATTGTCACCAATTGTAAGAATGAATTAAAATCTAGCTATGTAAAGGCACTAGTTTTAAGAAGGAGCATTACACAGAAAAATATGAAGAGTCAGGCAAGAAGTTGAGGTCAAAAAATCAGAAACAAGTAAATGGGTAATGGGGTGGAATGGGACAGACAACTCTGATGTCTAACTGCTGAACTACATTTATCTTTGTACTTATGACAGTTGTTCAGTTGTATGTGTATGTATGAACAACTAAAAAATGTGTATGTGAGAAACACAACTGCTCCTGGTCACCATGGCATCACTACTTTAAGCACATTTATGTGCACACTAACTACACATTGATGTTTTATATAGAACTCTACCCTCTATTGCTTATGTTGCCTTTTAACTAGTAGCCGACCAGCCGCCGTCATTCTACGGCGGCAGGTCGGCTCTCCTGGGCGAGAGCCCGTAGTATAACGTCGGGTCTTAGAGCGGCCACTAGGGGCGCGTGCGCGCCCCCGCTCGCCGGAGGCGCGCGCGCGCGCCCCCTGCTCGCCCCCAGGTTCCCGTGCGTGTGCACCAGCGGGCGCGATCGCCGCCGGGCACCCGCAATTGCTCGTTACAGAGCGGGAAACGGGAGCTGTGTGTGTAAACACACAGCTCTCGGTCCTGTCAGGGGGGAAATGCTGATCTTCTGTTCATACAATGTATGAACAGAGGATCAGTGTTTCCCCTAGTGAGGCCCCCCCCCCACAGTAAGAACACACCCAGGGACATACTTAACCCCTTCCCCGCCCCCTAGTGTTAACCCCTTCACTGCCAGTGGCATTTTTATAGTAATCCAATGCATTTTTATAGCACTGATCGCTATAAAAATGCAAATGGTCCCAAAAATGTGTCAAAAGTGTCCAAAGTGTCCGCCATAATGTCGCAGTACCGAAAAAAAATCGCTGATCGCCGCCATTACTAGTAAAAAAAATATATTAATAAAAATGCCATAAAAATACCCCCTATTTTGTAAACGCTATAACTTTTGCGCAAACCAATCAATAAACGCTTATTGCGATTTTTTTTTACGAAAAATACGTAGAAGAATATGTATCGGCCTAAACTGAGGAAAAAAAAAGTTTTTTTATATATTTTTGGGGGATATTTATTACAGCAAAAAGTTAAATAAATTATTTTTTTTCAAAATTGTCGCTCTATTTTTGTTTATAGCGCAAAAAATAAAAACCGCAGAGGTGATCAAATACCACAAAAAGAAAACTCTATTTGTGGGAATTGTCAGTTAAAGCGACGCAGTCCCGAATCGCAAAAAGTGCTCTGGTCTTTGGGCAGCAATATGGTCCGGGGGTTAAGTGGTTAAAGGTTGATTACTTCCAGGGCATGGGGCCTGTTAAAGAGGGAACTCCATTCATTATATTATCTGTTTGCCATCAGCCTCATTTTGATTGATTTAATAAAAACGTACCTTTGGTCTTACTCAGAGTGCATCACCTGGTACTCTGCTATGATTTTTTTGGACTCCTGATTGTCACTATTCATGGGTTTGTGCTCTAGGGCTGCTGTCTCTGGTAAGCGTTGAGTTATCATCTTTGAATAACGTTTTTCTACCATCTTGTTTGTGGCCTAGAGAATCTTCTGCTGCATAGCCCTACTGTGCAGGTAAGTGATCCTTCAATGGTCATGGTACTTGTAATTGCACAGCTCTACTTCTTAAGCAATGAGGGGAGGGATTATGAATAAAACTGTCATCTTGTAGAAATCTGTCTCATAAAATACCTCTGCTCCTATTTTCTTCTTGCTTGTTGTACACCATAGGTGATTTTTCCCCAAATGTCTTGGTTGTTAAGACCGAAGCTGTGCAGCTCTACCTTAGGCTAATATGATATATGAGATCAAGACATTTTTGCCAAGCTTTAATAAATGTAACACTCTTCAGTAAGTCTTCCCAGAAGCATATGTTCTTCATAAACTAAATCTCTTTCTAGCAGATAGAAAGGGATACGTATTACAGTTTTAACTAACACAAGTTCAGCATTAAAAGCAGCATTAAACTATCTTATTCTTGGATCCTTAAATTTAAAGTTTCTATTTGTGGTTTGTTTTGATGGCTACATAGCAATAAATAGCTAAAAGTGTGATGGGAAATTGATGAGTCATTTGAAATGGACCAGGTTTATATGTGCCAAGTGTTTTTTCCCTCAACAGTCAGGTAAGCTGCAAAAGCAATGATTCATGTACAACTCACACAACAGTTTAATTTATAGACTGTTAGAGCAAAGCTGATCACATCATGTAGGGCATTTCAGCCTTAATATCTGTTATAAATTGCTTATGTTTTAACACAGAGGTGCAGAAAACCAAAAGCTCTAACTCAAAGATTATGGCGTAATTGGACGCTGAAAAATATTTTTGACATGTTGTAATGAGTGTTTAACTGTACTATTTTATATTCTCCTAAATGCTGGTCACAAATTGCTTATAGCATATTCAGAAGTCAAAATGTTACCCTAAAAAACACAAATTACAGGAAATAAAGGATCTTGCCTTGTCTGTACACGGTATATACACATGTGCGGTAGATACACATAAACTGAAAAGTAAAGCTGCAAAAATGGGCAAAATATAAATATATATATAAGTCATGCTTGTGGCTATCAGAACTGAGCAATTCTTCATGGGTCTTGCAGTTAGCAAACAGCTGGAGGACCAAAAGTTTACCTACCCCTGAAGTACAGGCCTTAGCAGCAATGAAAGAAGAAGTATCTGCACGTACACCATGACAATGTGAGTCTGTTTATTGCAACATCCCAATAAGGTCAACAAAAATCACCACAGGACAGTAGCAAATACAGAGGTTGACCTGTTTCACACAGTTATACTGTGCTTACTCATAGCGCGGGTCACTAGTGAGGCCATTCATGGGTTTGTGCTCTAGGGATGCTGTCTCTGGTAAGTCTTGAGTTATCATCTTTGAATGTGTTTTGGGGAGCAGTTGCAAGTAGAAAAATGCCATGTGAGAGAAATAACCTGTAAATATGAACATTTTGTGAAAAAAAAAAAGTCATTTTGCAAAGAACCGTTGGAAAACGGTGAAAAAACTCACCATACCTCTTACTAAATACCTTGAAATTGACCCTCGATTTTTCATGTGGCAAAATGTGTGTTTTTTTTTGTGTGTTGTTAACAATTAATGGCACTGAAAGCGTAACTATTCATTTTAGGTGTATAAACATGGCCGTACGCTATGCAATCTGATTGTATATTGTGCATTTAGTGAGAAGGGTGATCACTGATTGATTGCATTTCATTTAAAAAACGTGCAGCTGATGCCTTGTACACACGATCGGGTTTCTCGACGGTCAAAAGATAGCCGGGAAACCCGAAGGGAAAACTGAGAACCGGCTCGGTCAGTTTTCCCCATGTACACACAGCCAGTTTTCCCGACAGGAAAACTGCCTGAGAGCTTTGGTTGGTAATGAGAAAAAAGAGAACAAGTTCTAATTTTTTCCCCGCAGTTTTTCTGTCGGAAAAAATGCTGGGGAGCATACAAACGGCCAGTTTTCCCAAAAAAAAGAAAACATGACAGTTTTCCCATTGGGAAAACCGGTCGTGTGTACAAGGCATTAGAATGGGAGGGTGGATTATGCAGGATGTGTGCTAAATAGATCAGTTGGTCAACTCCTTCACGTGTCATGACCTAAAGTCTGATCAGGAAGAAGACATTACCAATGGAAATATCTGGAAACGTGGATTTAGACAAGAAAAGTAAGTGATTTTAGATTTAATGGAAAGCGTACAAGGGTGAACTTACCCTTTAAACCTCCTACACAGATGTTTATGTTTCATTAAATGACTGTGTTTTAACCACATCCGCTTTCTGAGATTTAGTGTTTACAAGTTAAAAACAGGTTTCTTTGCTAGACTTTTTTTATTAAAAAAGACAACAGTAAAGTTAGCCCAATTTTTTCTTTATATTAAGAAAGATAATGAAAGATAATGTTACACCGAGTAAATTGATACCCAACATGTCACGCTTCAAAATTGCGCCGCTTGTGGAATGGCGACAAACTTTTACCCTTAAAAGTCTCCATGGACGACATTTAAAAATGTCCACAGCTTGCAAGTTACAGAGGAGGTCTAGGGATAGAATTATTGCTCCCTCTCTAACGATTGTGGTGATACCTCACATGTGTGGTTTGAACACCGTTTTAATATGTAGGCGCTGCACGCAAGCTCGGCAAGGCGCACAGCCCACTGAAGGAGAGGATACCAGGGTTATTGCAGCTAGCTGCTGCCATAAGAATGATATCCTTCTTCAAAGTACCGCCGTATAATGATGGCGGGCGGTCTGTAAGTGGTTAACCTACATATGAAACTGATGATCATTAGCACCTGCTTGACATAACTTGTTAATCATTCACCTGACATGAAATCCCTAACTTTGTGCAGGTGCACAAAGTGTGCATGTGAAAGAACTGATGCTGGTTTGAAACCAAAGGGGAGTTTCAATTTTATTTCTGTTCGCTCACTTTGTATTTCACATTTACCTAAAACTTTTGCACATCATTATTTATACTATAATACTTATTTTTTTTATTTTTTGTGCCAAAAATACCATTAATTACATAACATAAATAATAACACTAATTTATGTTATTGATATAACCTCTGTTCCTAACGCAGTAGTAAACTTTTGGGCAAAAAGAAAACATTCCTGTGAGGCTAGACACTGAAGACTGTGGGAGCACTGGGAGAGAGCAACACAGAGGTAATATGAGTTAGTTCTGTGTGTCAGGACACAAAGGTCATTTTTTCTAGTAGTGGATGCTAATCTGCTGGATGGCGAAATGTTGCATAAGCTATCATGCTCAAAAATCACTATACAGCCCCAAGATTGGCATTATACTACCCTAGCCCATTCCTATACTAACCTAGCTAGCCCCTATACTACCCTAGCCCTCCCATATACTACACTAGCCCACTCCTATACTGCCCTGGCCTGTCTATATACTAACCTAGCCTGTCTATTCACTACCCTAGCTTGCCCCTATGCTGCCCTAGCCTGCCTATATACTACCTTAACCTGTCCGTATACTTCCCTAGCCTGTCTATATACTATCCTAGCCTGCCACAGCCTTTCTATATACTACCCTAGCCTGTCCATATACTACCCTCGCCTGCCCCTATACTACCCTAGCTTGCCCCTTTACTGCCCTAGCCTGCCCATATACTACCCTAGCCTGTCTATATACTGCCCTAGCATAACATAATAGTATGTCATATAATTTTGCATATGGACAAGGTGCTGATGCATGTAAATCTGACTGCCTGATACATTTAATTTTAGTTTTATATAAAAATAATGGATGTTGGGGCCTTTTGGTGGGCATGATTTTTTTTGGGGTGTGGGGGGGGGCAGCATTTCAGTCTTTGATGTCACCTGCTACACATTGCGGATTGTCCACTTGCCACGTCTCCTGTCAGCAGATGCAGATTGTCACTTGCCACGTCACCTGCCACAGGTTGTGAATTTTCACTTGCCACGTCACCTGCCACACATTGCGGAATGTCACCTGCCTCCAGAGTCAGGCAGCAGATTACCAGTCAGGCAGCAGAGAGATTATGTAATCTCTCTGCTGCCCAAGGCTGCCTGCACAGTGAGGGTGGAACTGCAGGGATGCAGGGTGGGTGCCAGGCGGTGAGAGAGGATGTCATCTCCCTGCTTCCCTGCCTAGACCCGCCGGCTTCCTGATTGGCCAGCTCTCACCTACTCTCACCTACCCCGTCACCGACCGAGGCAACCCGCGCTGTCATCTGTGTAGCCGCCGTCCCCCGCGGAGCCGCCCACCCCTTCACCCGCGGAGGTGTGGCTGTATCCCATTGTTCAATAATTTCTGTCTGCCTTGGGAGCAACCTATTATGGGTTGTATATGTATTTCTAGCATGTAGACCAGGGCAGGGTGGAGGGAGGGGGGAATTTCTCCAACAGCCCTCCCTGCTGATAAGACGCTCTACTGCTGGAAAGCTGAATACGCCTGTGTGTCTCTTGTTATTAAATGTAGTTTACTCACGATGTGTCATTATGCAAAGAAGGAAAGAAGGGGGGTTGTCCCTGAGTATATATCTCTTTGTGCCTGTGTTTGAATAAACACCCTACACTAATGTCTTGACAAGTGACTGGGTGAGTTAGGAGACCTTGGATCATGCTGGTACCAGACAAAGGAAGCATATACAGCGGACAGACTCTTCTTGAATCTATGGGTCTGTTACATAGGGGTGTGTCAGCATAAGTCTGATAAATGGGGAACAGCCAGAAAACTGACCATGGTCAGTTTGAAATAGTACCACAGGATGACTGATGGGATCACCAGGTATTTCACTCAAAGGAAGCAATACAAAAAGAATATGACACTTTCTTGAAATTAGTACATGGTATAACAGACACATATCAGAAATATGAAATGCTGGGGTAACATATTCTTAAATTTTTGCTTGTAATTTGTCAATGCACGGCTGCCCATGCCCCCCCCCCCCCTATCTGCGGAATTGTGTCTTCCATGGCAGGGATGTCCTTTCAGCCCATCCCCTCTTGCTCTTTCCTGGCTCGGGGCTCTCCGCCCCCTGGCCTGGGTTGATCGCACATGCGCAGTATTGCGGATCATGCATCTGCGCAGTGTGGGGAAGCAGACCCTGAGACGCCAGACGCCTCCGTTCCGACGGCGTCGGGGTGTGCCCTGGTGGGGGAGCTCATTTAATGGGCTTTGCCCGTGGATGAGCAGTGCGAATCTCGCCCTGGTGATCCCCCCCAGTGAGACATTGACAGCAAGGACACGACCAGTGTTACATCAGGGATCTCTATGGGTGCCTTTACCTTTAGCCCATGCATTACCCTGCATGCTCTGTCACGTATATGGATACCTCCATGGATGACAGAATACTGGTTAGCCACCAGCTGTACCAGAGCTTGCACCCTATATGATCCCCCATGCATTTGTAATAGTCATTGCCCTTGTCTTCAGTCTGTCCACCTGTCTCTACATCACTGGGATGTTCCTTTCCTTATGGCTTTGGCTTCCAATGTATCCACAGATGCAATCACTGTGGTAAGTTCCACTCCTGACCACATTTCAAAGGTTAGTTATTTTCCTGCTTCCCCCCTCCCTCCCCCCCCTTTTTCCCTCTTCCTTTTCCCCTCTCCTCCCTTCCACCCCTTTCCCCCCCTCATCACCCCTTTCTCCTCTCCTTGTTTCCTGTTCTCCCCCTTATTCCCCTTCCCTGCTTTTTTCCCTCCTCTACCTCCCTTCCTTCCTTCCTTCCTTCCTTCCTTCCTTCCTTCCTTCCTTCCTTCCTTCCTTCCTTCCTTTCTTCTCTACCCCTCCCCCCATCCCCTCCCCACCCTGCATTGTATCTACATACTGGGCCCCTTAATTTATCATATGCCTTATATTTAGAGATCAACGCACCATCCCCCTTGTCCGCCGCGGGGGTTAACTTCTTGGGCAGTCTGGCTCCGCGCCTGCTCTACTACTCATTGGGAAAATCCTTATTTTATGTGTTATGTATTATTAACTCTACCGCTGAATTGCATTATATGTATTTTACTACTGTATTATTTTTCCTTTAGATTGGTTCTCCTGAAGAAGCAGTTCTCCCTTGAAACTAGTTGAGAATCCGACCAATCTTTGATGTACATTGTTGTTCAATGTCTGCAACATTTTAATTATAATAAAAATATAATTTTTTTACTTAATATTGTTTACTATGTCTTATCAGTACCGAGATAGTCCATACATCAATTGGGTGGGCATGCTCCAGGTTTAGCCTCAGCAGCTATTCCCTCATCCCCACCCTTCCCCTTTATTTTTCTACCAAAATCTGGATGATGGTACATTATTATTTTGATTATAACTTTCTTATATGAGGCTATACTCCCATTTTGTTCTCGAAATAGTCTTGCTGTCTAGTAATCAAGCTCAATAAGTAAATACATATTCTAAAGGAAGAAATAATTAAATTGTGAAGCCCTGTAAGCAAAGCTGCATTTTCAATTGACTACTGTAAAGTTTTTTTGTAAAGTTTACTGAAACAAATGTACAATGCTTGCAGTTTTTGCAAAGCTTCTCCAAATAAAGAATCCTTATTTAGTGCATTTTAATTATTTGTAAGCACATTCTGTGATAGGTTGTATTTAATAAAACACTTACTAGATACAGCATTAATTTAGCTGACACCTGTTTATAACATGTGAATTGAGTGTTATCCTGGGGATGAATTACCTGCTCTAATGAGCAGCATGAACTATTAAATTGTTTGCATTGATTTAAAAAAAAGAAAGACTTCACTTTAAAAACTTCAAGTGCGATACAGTAATTTTTAATTCTATTTTAAAGCCTGTAAAATAGAATTATAATAGCAGTTCTGCAACTTGTAGATCCAAATTTTTCTCAATTGCACAGCTGCAACTTTTCTCTGAGTTGACCACAAAGGGCAGCAGGGATAGGTATGAATTTGACACACCTAGGAGTGTCAAATGCTGAAGATTCTACCAGTGCTTCTTGATCTGCAAGACAGCAAAGGTTGTAGTCAATGTAATTAGTACACTTACAGGTATATGGGCTGTCACTGCAAAGGCCTCAAACTGCCATTTATAACATTCAATCCAAACAGTACATATAAGATTGATATGTATAATTCAAAGGAATCAAACTAAATGTAAATGTTTTATTAGCTATGTTTATTAGCAATCGTTAAAAGATGTCAGCCTTTCGTAAGGATTTTACCCCCTTCATGACCAGGCCATTTTTTTGCTATTCAGCACTGTGCTAATTTAACAGGTAATTGCGCAGTCATGCAATGCTCTACCCAAACAAAAATGTATATCGTTTTTTCACATGAATAGAGATTTATTTTGGTGGTGGTTGATCACCCCTGTTTTATTTTTTTATTTTTTTACGATATAAACTTAAAAAAGTGGAACATTTTGAAAAAAAAAATATCCAATACATTTTTTATTTTTTTTACAAAATTTAATTTCTTTATAAATTTTGGCCAAAATGTATTCTGCTTGCTACATGCTTTTAATGAAAAATAAAATAAAAATGTTTTTGGATAGTTTGTTTGAAACTTATAGCGCCTACAAACTGTAGTACATAAGGTGCATGTGTCTCCTTTATGCTTTTTTTGAGTGCATGTGAGTCCTTTTTACCCTTAAAGTGGTTGTAAAGGAAAACATTATTTTCCCTAAATAGCTTCCTTTACCTTAGTGCAGTCCTCCTTCACTTATCTCATCCTTCGATTTTGCTTTTAAATGTCCTTATTTCTTATGAGAAATCCTCACTTCCTGTTCTTCTGTCTGTAACTCCACACAGTAATGCAAGGCTTTCTCCCCAGTGTGGAGAAAGCCTCTTGTGGGGGGAGCGTCAGGACGCCCACTAATGCCTCGTACACACGATCGGTCAATCCGATGAGAACGGTCTGATGGACCGTTTTCATCAGACCAAACCGATCGTGTGTAGGCCCCATCGGTTATTTATCCATCGGTTAAAAAATTTGAATCTTGTTTTAAAATTAACCTAACTGATAGAAAAAAAATGATCGTTTGTAGGCACGTCCATCGGTTAAAAATCCACGCATGCTCAGAATCAAGTCGATGCATGCTTGGAAGCATTGAACTTCGTTTTTTTCAGCACGTCGTTGTGTTTTACGTCACCGCGTTATGACACGATCGTTTTTTTAACTGATGGTGTGTAGGCACGACTGACCACCAATTATTTTTGGAAGTCTTTGCCTTCCTCTCTTTTTTGTTTATGCTGGTATTCAACTCATAGGAACATATCGGGGGGTTAATTGGTCAGATCCTTCCCCAGAGATGGTGTGAATGATACATGAATGGGGAGTCTATCACTATAAATTAGTGTGCTCTTATCACCGTCTGTCTTTGACTAAAAGTGGATGAGCTTATAATACTTCTTCTGTGTATTTTTTATCATTTCTCCAAGACACCCCCTGCAGAAAACTGCACTATTTGAACCACTTTTTTTAGCCTCTTGTACGTCCTGGCTAGGGTTGAGCGAACCCGAACTGTAAAGCACTGCATATGTTCCTGTGAGATACTCTTCATTGGATATTTTAGGGAAAGGTTCCTGATTTTGCTTATAGGGAGAGAAATATATAGGAGTCAGTCCTGCTTCAGAAATCATATTACACCAGCACTGCATATGTTACTGTGAGATACACCCTTTATATACTTTTCTTCTATTGTGCTATTCAAAAAAACATCCATTTAGGGCAAACAAAAAATAATTGCAGTGTTTCCACCATATAATACCATATAATGGATAATAATATCCATTTAGGGGGAAAACATTTTTTGCAGGGTTTCCTCCAGTGTTTGCAGTGTTTCCTCCATATCTGTACGTGTGCGATAAACACTTTAGCTAGTGTTCTTCTATTGTGCTATTCAAAAAACACCCATTTTGGGCAACAATATATATTTTGCAGGGTTTCCTCCAGTGTTTGCAGTGTTTCCTCCATATCTGTAGGTGTGAGATAAACACTTTAGCTAGTGTTCTTCTATTGTGCTATTCAAAAAACACCCATTTAGGGCAAAAAATATATTTTGCAGTGTTTCCTCCATATCTGCACCCTAATTTAAAAAATAAATAAATTAAAAACAAAAACCTGTGTTGGCTACCTCGTCCTCCTCCACCGCCGCTTCCACCTTGTTTGTTTTGTTTGTGATCTACAAATGTGTAGAACAGAAAAATGTTTAGTTTCATTTAGTTTCCTCATTTTCTAACTAATTCCACACGTTCAGAATGATTCAAATTTAAATCTGTCAAATTGATCAACCAATTCAAATTCTGTGTGATGAATAGCTGGTTAAGGATTTGGTGGGGAAGCCAGCCAGGAAGCCGGCCGCCGCATCCTTAACAACCAATGATTCATCAGCTCTCAGTGGGCTTCCCCACTGACAGCTGAATGTAAAAAAAAGAATGGCGCCAAAAAAACAAAAACAAGAAAAGCTATTTTTTATTGAAAATAAAAACAGCGTGGGGTCCCTCCCAAAATCCATACTAGACCCTTATCCCAGCATGCAGCCTGGCAGGTCAGGGAAGGGGGGACGAGAGAGTGCCCCCTTCCTGAACCATACCTGACAACATTCCATCAACATGGGTGGGTGCTTTGGGGCAGGGGGTCTGCCCCCCAAAGCACCTTGTGCCCATGTTGGGACAAGAGCCTCTTCCCCCTTGGGGGTCTGTGGGCAGGGGACTTATCTAAAAACACAACACTTGTTTTTGACAAGTCCTTTATTAAAAACATCTAAAATCAAAAAAATGCTGCCAGCTCTTAAATAGCTTAGGCCTTGTACAGACGAGCAAACATGTACGATGAAACCGGTCCGCCGGACCGTTTTCACCGTACATGTCTGCCCGGGGATTTCTGTATGATGGCTGTACTCACCATCATACAGAAATCCGCGCGTAAACAATACGCGTGGCATGGCCGCGCCGTCGCCGCGACGATGACGCGGTGACGTGGGTGGCCCTGCCAGTTCAATGCTTCCACGCATGCGTCAAAGTCATTCGATGCATGCGAGGGATGGCGGGTGCTCGGACATGTACGGTAGGTCTGTACAGACGACCGAACATGTCAGAGCGGACAGGATTCCAGCGGGCTGTTTCTAAACAAGTTTGGAAATATTTGCCCGCTGGAAAAAGGCCCGGCGGGCAAATGTACGCTGGAATCCTGTCCGCTCGGGCCTACACACGACCGAACATGTCTGCTGAAACTGGTCCGCGGACCAGTTTCAGCAGACATGTTCGGTCGTGTGTACAGGGCATAAGGGTTTTTCCATCTGGAGACCTAATCAGGTAGTGCTGCCCCCTTGTGACATTGTCGACGGTGGGCATGCTGGGTTGATGATGTGACATCACCTGGTGGCCTCATCTCTTAGTTATTTAAGAGCTGGCAGATGGTGGGAGCCTTCGCCGGGACCGGAGGTGTTTTTTTTTGGGGGGGGGGGGGGATCGGTGATGGTGGTGTCAAAAACTGCCTACTGTCATTTTTTACACTTCCCTTTTTATTTTGTATGAATAAGTAGGGGTACTATGTACCCTTACTCATTCACATTTGGGGGCATGATCTGGGGGCCCCTGGTATAGGTAGGGGAGACTCCTCAATGTTTTTTAATACGTTTTTCATCGCTGACATTCTTTTCGCACACACGTGTCATGTATATCATGCAGGTGTGACTATTATGAAAATTTTGAGGGTTTACATTGAGGTCTTTGGCCCTCAAATTGCATGAAAGTCAGACCAAAGTAGTGCAGGAACTACTAGAACCACTTCAATACCAGGTACCCCCCGCCCCCTCCTACCCAGGACAATTTTCAGCTTTCAGTGCTGTCGCACTTGCACGGTCTTACGACACTGTACTCAAACTATAAATAGAGCTTTCTTTGGTATTTCATCACCTCAGGGTTTTTTTTTTGCTAAACAAACTAAAAAAAATTCTTAGTTTCTTTCATAAAAAATGTTCTCCTTAACTAGGCTGCACTGATGGGCACTGATGAGTTGGCACTGATGGGCACTAATGAGGAAGCCCTGATATGTACAATTGATGGGCACTAATAGGTAGCACTGATGGGCACCAATAGGCAGCTCTGATGGGTGGCACTGATGCGCACTGATAGGTGGCACTGATGGGCACTGACAGGCGGCACTGATGGGCACTGACAGGTGGCAATGATGGGCACTGACAAGTGGCACTGATTGGCACTGATAGGCGCCACTGATTGGCACTGACAGATGGCACTGATGGACATTAATAGAGGGCACTGATGGGCAGCACTGATGATGAGGTATTGACAGGCGTTACTGCAGGGCACTGATTGGCACTGTGGTTGGCTCTGATTGGCACTGTGGTTGTCACTGATTGTTACTGTGGTGGGCACTGAAAGACTTTATTGAGAGGGCACTGACTGGCAGCTGTTGGGCACTGATTAGCAGCTTATTGGCACATCTGATGGGGGCTGTGCTGATAATCAATTTGCTGATTATCAGCACAGATGCCCCCATTCTGACAAGGAGAGCCGCCGACCAGCTCTCCCTGTCAGCGCAAACCGAGGAATGCCGTTTACCGGCACTTCCTGGGTCATAAGATTATCAGCTGTGATTGGTCAGAGG
This sequence comes from Rana temporaria, assembly GCF_905171775.1. Classification (NCBI taxonomy): domain Eukaryota; kingdom Metazoa; phylum Chordata; class Amphibia; order Anura; family Ranidae; genus Rana; species Rana temporaria. The sequence continues at coordinate 109,442,773 of NC_053496.1, read as the reverse complement.
CTCCTTACCACGATTGGAGATGCAGCATGTCAGACTGACATGCAGCACTCGCGATCACTGCATTGCGTGCCCCCTGCTGGACGCCATATGAAGCCCAGTCAGGATAACAGAACCACTTCCCAGCCGTCAATCTGCTATAGGCAGGGCAGGAAGTGATTAATGTCTCTGTGAATTTTAGTCACACAGATATGAACTGTACTTATTGGGAAACATGGGGTCCAAAGTTACATGACCAGTCGCACAAGTGTGAATGTGGCCTTGAAATAAGAGTCTTTCTTTGCCCCTAGCCTGCTGACTGACTGTAAAAGGGCAGCACCTTTCTAATGAGATCACCCCTCTATATTTTATGCTATTTCCACTTCTCATCATGTTCCTTGTTAACACATTTCCAGCTGTGCCCCCCCCCCCCTCTCTAGTCTGAGTGCTTCTGTACAGTGAATTGCAAATGGTAAGTGCATTTGGATACTTTTACCATTTGAGTTTAAAAAATACATTTAAGATATTTTTTAATTAATACACATCTGCCTTCATTTGCATCTATCTCTCTCTATCTCTCTCTCTCTGTCTCTCTCACTCTTTCTACCTGAAGATCAGCCTTAAGAAAAGTTGTTACCTTAGTGATTTTTGATTTAATCACTGTGAAACTAAATCCTAAAAGTAACGGTGCTAATTAAAGAGTTTTAAACATTTTAAAGGGTGTTTTACTTAACACTGTATTCATAAATTTTGGATGTAGATTAGCATTCAAAATGAAAATCTTTTCGTTTTCACTTCCTGCTTTAATACTTTGTGAACTACCATTTTTTTCTCCTTTGAGTGGGTAAAGCAGATATAACATGCAAGTAAAAATGTAACACTACAAACTCAAACATTTTAACTGAAATTGACATAAGAAGTCATGAAACGCAAAAACTTCACTGTGTACTGTATGAAATGCCCCTGGGCTATGCTGCACATGGCTATTTAGAGCCAATCAACAGAGCCCACCACACTGCACAGTCACGTCATTCCACTCATGACCACGTTGCTGGCTTTCCTGCACTTTCTTGCCAAGGGTTCCTATCGTATGATAGCTGGAGAGGTGGTTGGAGCATCACAGACATCCTTTTTACTTTTGCTTGCAGAGTTTCAGGCAAAATGCCCCAAATGTATCAACATTCCTACCATACATCAGAAGTATGGTGTAGGGTATAGGGTGGGATCTAATGTGATGAGGGACTTCTGTTTTTATGTGGTACTCTAATGTGAAGGGGGGTGCTTCTGATGTCAAAATTGTTTCATGAAGATGGTTGTGTCCCAGCTTTTTCCATTGATATGTAACAATTAAGTTGTTCTATTTTAAATTGGGAAACCTCAAGATTTTGCACACTTTTAAATGACACCATGACTAAAAAAGGTTGAGAAATGCTGATCTATCTCTTTACTTCCAATGAATTTATTAAAAATTAAGTGCACTGAGTAGGTGACATTTAATTTTTCTTAGAGGTAAAGTTTTATATCACAAAAAGAATATAAACTTATTGCAGTCCAACTAAATTATTAACTGCTTTAAAAACCTGGACAGCTTCATAGCCTTAAACAGTGTACAAGGAGATATACACATCTTTTAGCACTGTTAGACTTATTGGGGCAGATTCAGGTATATGCGCGCCTTGTTACAGCGTATTGTATTGACGCAAGTTACTGGAGCAAGTGCAGTATTCACAAAGCACTTGCTCCGTAAGTTGCGGCGGTGTAGCGTAAATGGGGCCGGCGTAAGCACGCGTAATTCAAATGTGGAAGGGGGGCGTGTTTTATGCTAATATGTGATGACCTGACGTGATTGACGTGATTTACGAACGGCGCATGCGCCGTCCGTGTACATATCCCAGTGTGCATTGCTTCAAGGACGTCATTGGTTTCAACGTGAACGTAAATTACGTCCAGCCCTATTCGCGAACGACTTACGCAAACGACGCAAACAATTCAAATTTTGAAGCGGGAACGAAGTCCATACTTAACATTGGCTGCGCCACCTAATAGCAGGAGCAACGTTACGCCGAAAACGACTTACGCAAACAACGTAAAAAACTACCGCCGGGCGCACGTACGTTTGTGAATCGGCGTAACTTGGTAATTTGCATAATCGACACCGAAAACAACGGGAGCGCCACCTAGCGGCCAGCGTGAGAATGCACCCTAAGATACGACGGCGTAAGAGACTTATGCCAGTCGTATCTTAGGCTAATGTCGGCGTATCTTGCTTTCTGAATACAGAAAGAAGATACGCCAGCGCAGATTTGAATTTACGCGGCGTATCTATAGATACGCCGGCGTAAATTCTCTCTGAATCTACCCCATTATTTTAAAGACATTACTAAAGGTTTAATTACTAGAACTGTGTTGATTGACAGGTGCAGAGCAACCACCAAATGAAAAAAAAAAGAGCTAGCACATTATAAACTAAATCTGTGCATCATATGGGGTCATAAAAAGCTGTTTATCTAAATTGTGTTAAATATAAAAATCATCAAAAACTCTTGTATCCATGTTAAAATTGTAATGAATTAATAATGTACATAATTAATTCTTCTTCCTGACATGTCATTATAAACGTTCTTGGGTTAAACACTCCCAGGATGGCAGAACATGTAAATATTCAGTACCAATGTCCCTCCGGGATGCCTTGTGTATGAATCGAAGGTTCACCTGTCTCTTTCTATTGTAATTAACCCAGTGGCTAATGAAGTGAATCCAGGCACTTAGTGTCACCTGATGGGACACCCATCAGATACTGTGCAGGCTAATGAGAACATTATGGGTTGCTCTGCTTCCTAGTCTCTTTTTCATTGTTTTCATATTAAGCTAATTTGGACTTAATGTAGATTAATTGGTGCTGTTCAGCCCTCAAAAACCAACTAGCTGATATGTGAAAATTGATTTCTGGACTGTGAATGCAACAAACGATCCCTTTGCATCATTTTTATGGCATATTGGCAAAATCACTGATTTGAAAATGACCAACTAATAATAACATGACAGGAGCTGTAAGTGTGACCAGTCTTCATAAATTATTAGAAATGACTTAAAAATGTGAAACCTTTTTTCTTCTAGTGGTAATTTGTAAGCACAAGGTTTGAGTAGTATTTAAAATAATAAGGTGTGATTACAGGATCAATATAAACTAAAATTTTGGATTTTTTCTGAAATGGGGATTGTATGGAATCCTTAGCAAAAGTTAAAGTACTTTAGACTACATATTATTTAGTATTTTGACTTTTTTTTTTAAAGTGCACATATTGGCAGAGTAAATGAATGAATAGGCTGCATGAACTACATTTTTACAGCAGATTTATCAACTTATCCTCAACTACTGTATCTGCCCTGATAATCCTTTTGGAAACATCTTCATTCCTTCTCCAATTTAATTACATTGCATGACTGTCAGAGAGACCAGATTAACCACTTCAAGTTGGACAGGACACTTTCACCCCCTTTCAATCCAGGCCACTTTTCAGTTTTCAGGACTGTGACATTTTGAACCAAGCTGACAATATACCCAAATTAAATTTATAACATTTTTTGAGACAAATAAAGCTTTGTTTTGGTGGTATTTAAGCACCACTATTTTGTTTATTTTTCGCTATAAAAAAATTAAAATTGCGAAAAAAAAACATGTTTTCTGTTATAAAATTTGGCAGATAAGTAATCTTTCTATATAAATATACCGTATTTTCCGGCGTATAAGACGACTTTCTGGATGCAAAAAAATGCATCCAAAGTCGGGGGTCGTCTTATACGCCGGGAACAGTCTCAGTACTCACTTTTTTCCCCAGCGCTGACAGTCTAACATGCTGCGATCGCGAGCGTGTATTGATTTCAAAGCCGCGCCTTCACTGCAGAGTGTTCTGTGATAGGAGGAACACAAATCTTCCCAGCAGCGCCTCTGTTCTTTGTTCCTCCTATCACAGATGCCTTCTCATCCTCGGACGAGATGAGAAGACGTCCGTGATAGGCGGAAAACATAACAGAGGCGCTGCTGGGAAGATTTTTGTTCCTCCTATCACAGAACACTCTGCAGTGAAGGCGCGGCTTTGAAATCAATACACGCTCGCGATCGCAGCATGTTAGACTGTCAGCGCTGGGGAAAAAAAGTGAGTGTTATTGCACTGGGGGGTGGGGTGGGGGCAACAAGTACAGGCACAGTGGGGGCAAGTGATGGCAATGTGGGGGCATGTAATGGCACAGTGGCAATGTGGGGGCATGTAATGGCACAATGGCAATGTGGGGGCATGTAATGGCACAATGGCAATGTGGGGGCATGTAATGGCACAGTGGCAATGTGGGGGCATGTAATGGCACAGTGGCAATGTGGGGGCATGTAATGGCACAGTGGCAATGTGGGGGCATGTAATGGCACAGTGGCAATGTGGGGGCATGTAATGGCACAGTGGCAATGTGGGGGCATGTAATGGCACAGTGGCAATGTGGGGGCATGTAATGGCACAATGGCAATGTGGGGGCATGTAGTGGCACAGTCTGGGCATGTAATGTAATGGCACAGTGAGGAATGTAATGGCACAGTGAGATTTGAAAAAGCCTGTTTCTGTCAGCGGTTCCGGCTCCCCCTCAGCTTCCAGAAAGACTAGTAAGAAGGGGGTAGTCTTATACAGTGAGTATATCCCAAAACCAAAATTTTTCCTGGAAAATTAGGGGGTCGTCTTATACGCCGGGTCGTCTTATACGCCGGAAAATACGGTAGGTCAGAATGTATTTTGCTACATTTCTTTGGTAAACCCAAATCAGTGAATACTGTTTGGTCTGTGTGAAAGAATATAAAATCCATGGTATACATATTTGAAAAGTCATCAGTCCTGAAGTACTGACTGCCTTTTAGGGATGAGCCCGATGTTGGAGTCGAACATCGGGTGTTCGCCGAATAGTGACAATTTGGGGTGTTCGTGGCAAATTCGAAAAGCCGCGGAACAACCTTTAAAATTCTATGGGAGAAATCAAAGTGCTAATTTTAATGGTTAATATGCAAGTTATTGTCATAAAAAAAGTTTTAAAAACGTTTGTTTTTTTGGGAGTGATTTTAATAATGCTTAAAGTGAAACAATTAAAGTGACATTTTCTTTACTTGAAATTTTGTACCTGGGGGGTGTCTATAGTATGCCTGTAAGGTACCGTATGTTTCCCGTGTTTAGAACTGTCCCTGCACAAAATGTCATTTCTAAAGGAAAAAAGGTCATTTAAAACTACTATTTAATTGAATTGTCGGGTCCCCGCAATGCAGATCAAAGTCATTAAAAAAAACGGCATCCCGAACAAAAAAAAAAGCTAGGGGGTCCCCCCAAATTCCATATCAGGCCCTTTAGGTCTGGTATGGATATTAAGGGGAACCCTGCGCCATTTAAAAAAAATGGTGTTGGGGTTCCCCCCAAAAATCCATACCAGACCCTTATCTGAGCACATAACCTGGCAGGCCGCAGGAAAAGAAAAGAGAGAGAGAGAGCGCCCCCTCCTGAACCGTACTAGGCCACAAAGGGAACCCCCAGATGCTAGTCCCCCCTATGTAATTTGGTAACACACACACAGCCTGGGACAAGTCCTTTAATAAAAAAACAATCCAGCGCTGTAAATACTTTTATGACCCGGACCCACCACTACGAATGATACAGACTCCTTCGAGGCTCCCGGCAAATGGCGCGCTACCCATCTGACATTTCTTATATAACCGAGGGCGGGGGCCACCCGTGACATGGACGGGTGACCATGCCCCCCTGTGACGCAACAGGGGTTTCCGGTGGTTTCTCGTGGTGTCACGGGTGCCCCCGTCTGACGGGACACTATAACTGGTGTGGGGGTGATTATGGACATTTGACTGGTGTGGCGGTGATCATGGACACTGGGACTGGTGTAGTGGTGATCATGGGCACTGGGACATGTGTGGCAGTGAGCAGAGACACTGTAACTAGTGTGGTGTTGATCAGGGATAATATGACTGGCGTTGCTGTGACACACACAAGTGGCCAATGTGGTGGACATATAGGTATAACCACCCGCATTTATATATACATTGGCTTGACAGGAGGCACTTAAGCAGGATAAGAGTCAGTGGGAAAATAGTAAAAAAACACCTGCGTATAAATAAAGTGCACATTTCCTATCGTCATGTTAATCTGTAGAGCACACCAGAGAATATGTTTGCATTTTATGTGCATTGTACTTGCTAAACGGTTCATATATACAATACTATTTTTGTTCAGTTTATAAAGTGACCCTGTAAACTTTTAAAATATATTAAATGAAAGTTCCCTGCAAGAGATGCAATGGTAAACTCTTTCGTTAGTATACTGTGTTTCCTACAGTGTAGTAAGAATCATATGATAAAACCACAGAGTGGACGGGGAGGCACAAACATTCATCACCCCCCAAAAGTGTTAAATACCAAAGAGATTGGCTACAGTTCCAGTGGTGTATTTAGGTTTTGTGCTGCCCTAGGCCTGACTAAACTCATGCACCCCTAATTTAAATATGACCCACCCTTCCTATGATGACCACACCCCTTCCCTTTTAAGACTTGTTCTGTCACCTGTAAACCACTCCCCTTCATCTTTAGGCTTCACCTTTTTACTCTTCAATCTCCACCTCTTCCTCTCTGTACATTAAATGTGGATACCAAGCAGTGGCATCACTAGGGTTGGTGTCACCTGGTGTGGTAAACCAAGGTGTCACCCCCACTAGCCTGTCTGCCACTGTGGAGTGACAGCAGGAAAGGCATTAGGGCACTGAGCAGGCTTGCGCATATGTGCATCTCCCCCCTCCCCAGCCTGCCATAGTGCTACTTTATGGTGTCAACCAGGCCTGGACAGGGACAAAATCTAGTCCCGGGCATTTTAGACTGAGCAGCCCATTTGTGGTCCGCCAGACATAATAATCTAGCCCTTGGTTCCAAAATAAAACAATATATCAATAAGGCCCATTAGTAATAAGATGGGTATTGTAAGCAGAAGACCCAAGGTCAATGTACTGTCATATTGTAACATGCATATTCTAAACAATCAGATAGTACAATTTCCTTCTGAGCTACCATCAAATGTGTAGTACAAGGGCCTATCTGATTGGATACAAAGTCAATGTGTGTTTAGCTATGTCCTTATTAGGGATGAGCCGAACACCTCCCGCTTTGCAGCAGAACATGCAAATAACTGGTTTGAACACGCAAACACTGTTAAAGTCTATGGTACACAAACGTGAAGAATCAAAAGTGTTAATTTTAAAGGTTAATACATTATTGTCATACAAAGTGTTTGGGGACTATATTGAATTGTCGGGTCCCGGCAATACAGATAAAAGTCATTGAAAAAAATGGCATGGGTTCCCCCCCAGTCTATTATCAGGTGCCTTGGTGTCTGGTATGAATTTTAAGGGAAACCCCCAACCACAATTTTTTTTTAAATTGCGTGGGGGTCCCTCCAAATTCCATACCAGGTCCTTCAGGTCTGATATGGATATTAAGGGGAACCCTGCACCATTTTTTTAAAATGGCGTAGGGGTCCCCCTCAAAACCCATACCAGACCTGAAAATCCATACCAGACCCTTACTTGAGCACGCAACCTGGCAGGCCGCAAGAAAAGAGGGGGGACGAGAGAGCGCCCCTCCTCCTGAACCATACCAGGCCACATGTCCTCAACATGGGGACAAGGGCCTCATCTCCACAACCCTTGCCCGGTGGTTGTGGGGGTCTGCGGGTGGGGAGCTTATCGGAACCTGGAAGCCCCCTTTAACAAAGGGGACCCCCATATTCCTGCCCTCCATGTGAATTGGTAACGGGGTACATTGTACCCCTACCATTTCACAACAAAAGTCCTTTATTACAAATAAATAAATAAATAAATAAGTTCCATTACATCCATTCTTGAGCGGAGGATACAGAGAAAAAAAATGCTGACATGATCCGCCTCCATGGGTGTTTCCTGTCCAATGACACTACACCCGCCGTGACGTGCTGTGCCGTCACGTGCGTGGGTGACTTTGCCCCCTCTGACACAATGGAGAAATGCCGCGGGTTACCCAGTGACATGTACGGGTGACCCCACCCCCTCTGATGCAATGGTGGTTTCCCGTATCCTCTGCTCGAGAATGGATGTATATCGCTGTTTTTTTTTTTTTTTTTTAATAAAGGACTTGTGCCAAGTGGTCTCCTTTTTACAATTTTTGATACTTTTTTGTGAAATGGTAGGGGTACAATGTTACCAATTCACATGGGGGGCAGGATCTGGGGGTGCTCTTTGTTAAAGGGGGCTTCCAGATTCCGATAAGCCCCCTGCCCACAGACCACCACAACCACTGGGGCAAGGGTTGTGGGGATGAGGCCCTTATCCCCATTAACATTTGGACATGGTGCTTTGTGGTCCAGACCCCAAAGCATCCTTCCCATGTTGAGAGCATGTGGCCTGGTATGGTTTAGGAGGGGGGGGCTTTCTCGTCCCCCCTATTTTCCTGTGGCCTGCCAGGTTGCATGCTCGGATAAGGGTCTGGTATGGATTTTTGGGGGGAACCTCACGCCATTTTTTAAATTTTGGCGCAAGGTTCCCCTTAAAAGGGCCTGAAGAGCCTGGTGTGAAATTTGGGGGGACCCCCACGCAATTTTCTTTTTAATTTTGGTTCAGGGTTCCCCTTAATGTTTGCTATATATATATATATATATATATATATATATATATATATATATACTTTCCAAAAAATGCTTCTAAACTCAACTACCTAGAAACTACTATAAACAACCCTGTGTACATGTACTGATAAGATAACATAGGGGAGAGTTCAAGGGCAGCTGAAAAAAAAGAGCAGTGTACATGGAGCCTGATGTCACGTACACACGATAATTTTTCGGCATTTTAAAAAATGCTCTAGCAAAGCGCAGTGACGTACAACACGTACAACGGCACTATAAAGGGAACGTTCCATGGATGGAGGATGGATGATGCCACCCTTGGGGCTGCTTTAGCTGATTCTGTGTTAGTAAAAGACGATTCGCGCTTTTCTGTCCATTACAGCGTGATGATGTGCTTACTCCATTACGAATGGTAGTTTTACCAGAACGAGCGCTCCCGTCTCATAACTTGCTTCTGAGCATGCGCAGGTTTTTAATGTCTTTTTAGCCCACACACGATTTTTTACAACTCGAAAAACGACATTGTTTAAAACGTTGTTAAAAAATGCAGCATGTTCGGGAAAAAAATTGTTGTTTTAACCTTCTTAGCGGTGATCCCGAACGTGACTCGGGTGGATTTTTTCTGCTGTTATCGGTCACGCTCGGGGTAGCTCTGCAGAGCCTGCAGCGGGGTTCCCTTACCTTCTCCTGGCGATCCAGCGATGATCTCCCATTGTTGTGATCGGCCGCGAGACCCCCAGCGCTCCGTCCGTCCGCCTGACTTCTTGGTTCTGTTCCCTGCAGCAGGAATGGTGCATGGGAGCGGAACTGGGAGGGAAATTCAAATGTAGCACAACACAAACACATAAAAAGGAGGTGATACAATGTAATCTGAGAGGATTACACTGTATCACCTTGCAATCTGACACAGTGCCCTTTCAGTGCCCCTTGCCATTGTCATTTGTAACCATAAAATCTTATGAAAACGGCATCAAAAAAAGCGCTGTCCTACAAAGGCGCTTTTGGATCAGCTGAGCGACAGCGACACATAGTTTCTCGCAGAACAGAGCGATAGTGAGTCGTGGGGAGATTTGTCATCTGACTCTGACACTGATCCAGAAAGTGACAACGGCGATGATCCCGCACCTGACCTAAGCGATGTGAGCACTTGGTGCCCTATAGACAGCTATACGGACCAGGTAGCGCCCCCGAGATTCCGATTCACTGGATCACCTGGGATGAAGGTAGATGTGGAGAGTAACAACCCTCTGGCGTATCTGCAATTATTTCTCACTGAGGAGGTAATTTTAAAAATCGTCACAGAGACCAACCGCTACCAAGAGCAGCAATCCGCTACGCTGCATGCCAGGTTTTTCAGAACCAGAAAATGGGAACCGGTGACTAAAGAGGACATCTGACAGTTTCTGGGACTCATCATCCTTCAGGGGGTGGTGGGGAAACTGCTCCAGAAATGGTACTGGACCACAAATAGGTTACTGGCCACTCCATTTTTTGGCACCGTGTTGTCCAAATACCGTTTTTCGCTTATCATGAAGTATTTACACTTCACTAACAATGAAGAGTTTGATGAGGCCACGCATCCTGCGCCAAAACAAAAAAAAATCTGGGAGGTATGCCAAATCATTGTCACCAATTTCCAGCAGACCTACGTGCCAGAAAGGGACGTCAGTGTGGATGAAAGTCTGATGGCCTACAAGGGACGCCTAAGCTGGATACAGTTTATTGCATCCAAAACAGCGCGGTTTGGCATCAAATTTTACATGCTCTGCGAGTCATCCACCGGATACATCCGGTAAAGGCACCAAGTTCAACCCCAGGTACAGCCGCTATGGGATGGCCACATCATCTGTCCTTACACTGCTGGACCCATTGCTGAACCAGGGATATTGTGTGATAACGGACAATTTTTACACATCTCCGGTACCGTATGAGGTTTTGCTCCTAAACAAAACTGATGCGTATGGTACCGTTAGGCCTGACCGACGTGACATGTCATCTATGTTTGGCAAGAAAAAACAAAAAAACAGAGAAATTGTTGCCTTTCAAAAGGGTAAGATGATGGCAATGCGATGGCGAGACAAGAAGGACGTGTGTCTCATGAGCACCGTGCACAGCACCTCCACTGCCATGGTCCAAACAAAACATGGGAAAGATGTGCTGAAGCCACAAGTCGTGATTGACTATAATAACACAATGGGAGGTGTCGACCTAGCCAATCAGGCAATGACATTTTACCTGGCGATGCGGAAACAGCAGAAGAAATACTACAAAATGATTTTCAGGCATCTCCTGGAACAATGCCTTTGGAATTCTTATATCCTTTATAGAGCAAACACTGACATACCTCTTGTTCATTCTGACTTTATCTGGAAGGTGGCTGAGCAGATTTTTGTCAACCACCAGACGCCATCAGTAGCTGCTAACAGACCCGGACTATGTGCCGTTGACGTCATTTTATGGACTACATACCGCCAACCGCAAGAAAGGCAGCGCCTACCAGGATGTGCGTTGTTTGCTGTTCAAAGAAAGATGGCAATGGAAAAAAAGTCAGAAAAGAAACAAGGTACTATTGTCCTGATTGCGACGTCGGACTTTGTCGAGTTCCATGCTTCAAAATGTTTCACACTCCGGATGTTTATTGAATTTCTTTGTTTGACACATTTTATTACTTTTCATTACATTATTGAATAAAATTATATTATTTATTAGATTATAATTCATGAGTTTGTGTTTCAAATTATCACATCTGGGATGTCTACTAGAGTCTTGTTTGGTCAGGTTTAACCACTTCCATACCAGGCACTTATGCACCTTCCCGCCCAAGCCAATTTTCAGCTTTCAGCACTGTCGCAATTTGACAATTGCGCGGTCGTGCTACACTTTACCCAAATGACATTTTTATAATTTTGTTCCCACAAATAGAGTTTTCTTTTGGTGGTATTTGATGACCTCTGCAATTTTTATTTTTTGTGCAACAACTAAAAAAAGACCGACATTTTAGAAAAAATATACGTTTTTATTTTTTTTCTGTAATTTTTTTGTAAACAAGTAAGTTTTCTTCTTCAATTATGGGCACTGATATGGCGGCACTGGTGGGCACCAATGAGGTGGCACTGGTGGGCACCGATGAGGTGGCACTGATAGGCACCGATGAGGTGGCACTGATGGGCACCGATAGGCGGCACTGATAGGCGGCGCTGGTATGCTGCACTGATGGGCACTCATAGGCGGCATTGATGGGCACTCATAGGCGGCAATGATGGGAACTCATAGGCAGCACTGATGGGAACTTATAGGCGGCACTGATGGGCACTCATAGGTGCACTGGGCACTCTTTGGCGGCACTGATGGGCACTCATGGGCGGCACTGATGGGCACTTATGGGTGGCACAGATGGGCACTGATAGGTGGGCACTGGGCATAGATGGGCACTAAGAGGTGGCACTGATGGACACTGGGTGGCACTGATGGACACTGGGTGGCACTGATGGACACTGGGTGATACTGAGGGGTGGTACTGATGGCATTGTTGGGCACAGTCAGTGCCCATTTGTGGGCACTTATTGGCATGATTGCATTAAAAACTATTTTTTTTTATTGTTTTTTTTTTATATATCTATTTGTGCTCTATTGAGCATTGGGGGGCACTCCCTGGTGGTCCAGTGTGGGGATCCGAGGGTTGGGCTGTGCTGATAAACAATCAGCGCGAACCCCCCCTGTCAGGAGAGCTGCCGATCGGCTCTCCTCTACTCGTGTCTGTCAGACGCGAGTGAGAAAGAACCGGTCAACGGCTCTTCCTGTTTACATCGTGATCAGCCATGATTGGACACGGATGATCACGTGGTAAAGAGCCTCCGCCGGAGGCTCTTTACCGAGATCGGAGATGCAGGGTGTCAAACTGGCGCGTGCCGGCATGAAATCCTACAGGACGTCAATAGACGTCCAGTCAGGATTTCACAACCACTTCCCGGACGTCAATCTCCTATTGACCGGACGGGAAGTGGTTAAGTAAGTAATTACTAAGAATTGCAGGCCTATAATACATATCACCAAATTTCCATGCAAAAAATTGTACCGCTTTTGGTACAAATATCCAGACATAATCATACCGCCAGGGAGGTTAAGAACCCGAAAAATGATGTGAAGCCCATACACCATAATTTTAAATGACATTTTTTAATAACAAAGTTTTTGTAATGCCGAAAAATGATCGTGTGTATGCGGCATTAGACGCTATCTTACCCAAAAATTCACCCAGCCTCCTGCCGACTGGATTAAAGATTTCTGCTGCAAAATTTTAAAATGTAACACATTTATGTTTTTACGGACTTATATCAGCTACCTATTGCAAACCTGCATTTTCAGCTAAAGTACATGTGTCTTTTAAAATTCTAAAATTGATCTGATACCTGAAAAATATAATGTATCTCTGTGCTCAAGAGGATAAAATATTGTGTTTCAACCAAATATTCTCCAGTCCCGAGGGAATGGCACTATTTATCTGCCACAGTTAAGGATGTGACAAAGGAAGTCAATTAAAAGGATGAAGGTGAACCCTGGCAGATTGTATATAATTGAAATTCAGAATAAGTAAAAGAAAAGCAAATAACTGTTTGTCTTAGCATTTCTCTACTATAATGATAATCAGCCCTTAACCAGCTGTCTCGAGGTTTAGATCTGGCGCCCATTGTGACATGAGCTTTTTATAGGAAGATCTAAAGCCTTCTGATTAGAGGTTAACCTCTTTGAATGGGAGTAGTTAATTTTCAGAGCAGGTTGAAAATGGGCTATGTAGATCTTCTCTGCCAGGCAACTGGTAAATCATGTTGTAGAAAAACAAAACACCCTTGTGTATTTTTACAAGTTGTATAGCAATTTACTTTGTATTTGAGTCTTGCATCACTTATAGTTTCATTATAACAAGCAGTTAAGAAGTAAGACATTAGAAACTCCTGATTTTATTTTAAAAAAAATACTTTGCTAAGCAATACCTACATCTAAACTGGCAAAGTTATCCACATGTGAAATGGAAAAGTGGTCCAAAGAACCTTTTATCAGCTCTCTTTTATATTACAAGTAGGAAAGCAGCTCCCTATCCATGCTTAATGACCAGAGGTTAGTGAATTAATTAGCCTGTAGACATCAGCCTAATATAGAAGCTATATGGTGCAAATGATGGCAATTATGTGATAACATAGGGCATATCCATAAATCTATGTGCTACGTTGCTATGACAATAATAATATGGACAAAACAAAGACCTAAGGAGATCCTATTGCCAACCTAAAATAGAACTAAAGGCAACACTTGCTTTCTTTTTGGATAGCATAAGGAAGGTTTATAACCCCTGCAGTTTTCATTTTTTTTTTTTTTTGCCATCTGTGTCCCATTGGGAAGATTTCCCTTCACTTCCTATGCCATAAACAAAACAGGTAGAGTAAATACCTCCAAAGTGAGAGAATTCTTAGCTGTCACCAGAATGAGTGTCCCCATTGGAAGATTTCCAGTCTAATACTGTACTGGGAGCAACCCATAATTTTGGATAATCGATCATTAGAGTGAGAATAAAAATTCTAGTGCAAGACCTCCTCTTTTAACTCTAAACAGGTAACCTGTAAAAAGTTTTAAAACATGGTCTATGGAGATTTTTAAGTACCATAGTTTGTCGCCATTTCACAAGCTTGCAAAACTTTGAAGCATGACATGTTGGGTATCTATATACTCAGCATTACATCATCCTTCGCATTATACAAAACATTGGGGTAAATATTGTGTTTTTGTTTTCTTTTTTTGATGAAAGTATATTAAAAATAAATAAAAAATCTGTTGAAAGACTGCTGCGCAAATACTCTGTGACATAAAATATTGCAATGATCACCATCTAGCATCTCTGCTAAAGTATATATATATATATATATATATATATATATATATATATATATATATATATATATATATATATAAAATCATGTATGATGGTTCTAAGTAATTTTTTAGCAAAAAATACTAATTTAAACATTTAAGCAAAAATGTCCACAAAAGGCCTGGTTTTCAAATGGTTAAAGCTATGTGACACACCATCTTATATATTACTCAAACACAAATTTATGTCTGACCGCTTAATTCAGCAGATTACCAACAGAATTTATCTTAAGGCTAGTCACCAAGTTACTGCACTGAAAAAATATATGTACTGTAGCACATGAATGAAAATGGTTGCTTTCAGGGCCGCTGATAGAAATCATGGGGCCCTGGACAGCCTACCTGACGGGGCCCCCCTTCAGCCCCCACCCTCAATCCTATCCATGGCCCCGCCCCCTCCGTACACCGCACCTTGAAACAAAGTGTAGAACAGGCTGGATGATGTACATGTACAGTATGTGATCCAGCCTGTCCGTGCCACCCTGCCAAAGGGTGGGCGGCAAGCACTTTGGGGGTGAGTTCACACGATAGGTTCTTGGGCAGGTACCTGGGCTTACAGGATGTCCTGAAGCAGGCCAGGAAAGTCTGTGTGCATTTCCGACGGTCATATAATGCCAGTGCTTGGCTGGCAGACCTCCAAAAGGAATGCAACCTGCCCAAGAACTGCCTAATCTGTGACATGCCCACCAGGTGGAACTCTACGTTGGCCATGCTGCAGCAGCTGCACACGCAGCAGAGGGCCATCAATGAGTATCTGTGCCAATATGGCACCAGGACAGGGTCAGGGGAGCTTTTTTTCCCCCCACGGCAATGGGCCATGATCAGGGATGCATGCACTGTCCTGTCACCATTTGAGGAGGCCACGAGGATGGTGAGCATGCATCAGTGACACTGTCCATCTTATCCACCTGTTGGAGCACACGCTGCATGGAATAATGGACAGGGCCCTTGAGGCAGAACAGAGGGAGGAAAAGGAGGACTTCCTTACCTCTCAAGGCCCCCTTTATCCAGACAGTGTTCCTGCTTGCCCGCCTATCACACAGGAAGAGGACGAGGAGGAGGAGGAAGAGGAGGATTGTGTCAGCATGGAGGTGGAGCCTATCACTCAGCATCAGCAGCAGTCTTCAAGGGATCAATTACATTCCCAAGAAACCCATGGACTTGTACGTGACTGGGACGAGGTGGCTGTGGATCCTGTCGTCCTCAGTGACCCAGAGGACTCTGCACCGAATGCCTCAGCAAACCTACGCTGTATGGCCTCCCTGATCCTGCAAAGCCTGCGGAAGGATCCTTGTATTCGTGCTATCAAGGAGAGGGATCATTACTGACTGGCAACCCTCCTTGATCCACGTTACAAGGGTAAGGTTGCGGACCTTATCTTCCGGCGCAGAAGATGAAACATCTTCGGGAGGCCTTGCAGAAAGGTCTGGCAACGCGTTCCCAGAGACTGGGAGGTTACAAAATCCTGGCCCTGGACAACGTGTTGCTGAGGCTTCGGTCAGTCACAGAAAGAGCGGTGGAGAAGGTGGCCGTCTGACCGATGCGTTCAGACAATTTTTTAGTCCGCAGCCCCAAAATATGACCGGTTCCAGCAACCATCGCCAGCGTCTGTTTTACATGGTGCCGGAATACCTAGGGTCAAGAGCAGACTTGGACACCTTTCCCACCAAAAATCCTCTGGCTTGCTGGGTCTTGAGGATGGATCACTGGCCAGAGCTTGCACAGTTTGGTAATTGAGCTACTGGCTTGTCCTGCATCCAGCGTTCTTTCGGAATGCACATTCAGTGCTGCTGGAAGCTTTGTAACCGATCACAGGGTGCGCCTCTCCACTGACTTGGTCGTTCGACTGACCTTCATAAAAATGAATTAGGCTTGGATCACCACCAGCTACCAAGCACCTGATGCTGATGTAACTGAATAATTTTTTTGGAAATGTCAGATCCCTTCAAGACTGCCTATGCTGATGCTGAGTGACTATTCTGTCATGCTGAGTGACTATCCTTTTCCTCCTCAATGATCATGCTGATAGCTTGTAAGAACATTTTTGGTTCTGGGCACCGCCACCAGTGGCTAAGGCTCAATTTTTCTGCCCCTGTTTAACAGAGGCATGTAATTACAATTTTTGATGCAATACTTTGCAGCAGGACTCATTCCTGCGCTCCAACTAGAGTATCTGTGAGGGGTTGCAGGGTTGTGGCACCAGTACACCAAGTGAAAATACTTGCTGATCAGTCACTGCCTGTGGTATTAATATGACAACAACAGCAATTGTATTTACCTGGCTTTAGGTGCACACTGTGCAGAGGACACAGTACACCAAGTGAAAAAACTTGCTGATCAGTCACTGCCTGTGGTATTAGTATGACAACAACAGCAATTATATTCACGTGGCTTTAGGTGCACACTGTGCAGAGGACACAGTACACCAAGTGAAAATACTTGCAGATCCCTGCCTGTGGTATTAATATGAGAACACCAGCAAATGTAATGACGTAGCTATAGGTGCACACTGTGCAGAGGACACAGTACACCAAGTGAAAATACTTGCAGATCCCTGCCTGTGGTATTAATATGAAAACACCAGCAAATGTATTGACGTAGCTTTAGGTAAACACTGTGCAGAGGACACAGTACACCAAGTGAAAATACTTGCTGATCAGTCACTGCCTGTGGTATTAATATGACAACAATAGCAATTGTATTTACATGGCTTTAGATGCACACTGTGCAGAGGACACAGTACACCAAGTGAAAATACTTGCTGATCAGTTACTGCCTGTGGTATTAATATGACAACAACAGCAATTGTATTTACCTGGCTTTAGGTGCACACTGTGCAGAGGACACAGTACACCAAGTGAAAAAACTTGCTGATCAGTCACTGCCTGTGGTATTAGTATGACAACAACAGCAATTATATTCACGTGGCTTTAGGTGCACACTGTGCAGAGGACACAGTACACCAAGTGAAAATACTTGCAGATCCCTGCCTGTGGTATTAATATGAAAACACCAGCAAATGTATTGACGTAGCTTTAGGTAAACACTGTGCAGAGGACACAGTACACCAAGTGAAAATACTTGCTGATCAGTCACTGCCTGTGGTATTAATATGACAACAATAGCAATTGTATTTACATGGCTTTAGATGCACACTGTGCAGAGGACACAGTACACCAAGTGAAAATACTTGCTGATCAGTCACTGCCTGTGGTATTAATATGACAACAACAGCAATTGTATTTACATGGCTTTAGGTGCACACTGTGCAGAGGACACAGTACACCAAGTGAAAAAACTTGCTGATTAGTCACTGCCTGTGGTATTAGTATGACAACAACAGCAATTATATTCACGTGGCTTTAGGTGCACACTGTGCAGAGGACACAGTACACCAAGTGAAAATACTTGCAGATCCCTGCCTGTGGTATTAATATGAGAACACCAGCAAATGTAATGACGTAGCTATAGGTGCACACTGTGCAGAGCACACAGTACACCAAGTGAAAATACTTGCAGATCCCTGCCTGTGGTATTAATATGAAAACACCAGCAAATGTATTGACGTAGCTTTAGGTAAACACTGTGCAGAGGACACAGTACACCAAGTGAAAATACTTGCAGATCCCTGCCTGTGGTATTAATATGAAAACACCAGCAAATGTATTGACGTAGCTTTAGGTAAACACTGTGCAGAGGACACAGTACACCAAGTGAAAATACTTGCTGATCAGTCACTGCCTGTGGTATTAATATGACAACAATAGCAATTGTATTTACATGGCTTTAGATGCACACTGTGCAGAGGACACAGTACACCAAGTAAAAATACTTGCTGATCAGTCACTGCCTGTGGTATTAATATGACAACAATAGCAATTGTATTTACATGGCTTTAGATGCACACTGTGCAGAGGACACAGTACACCAAGTGAAAATACTTGCTGATCAGTCACTGCCTGTGGTATTAATATGACAACAACAGCAATTGTATTTACCTGGCTTTAGGTGCACACTGTGCAGAGGACACAGTACACCAAGTGAAAAAACTTGCTGATCAGTCACTGCCTGTGGTATTAGTATGACAACAACAGCAATTATATTCACGTGGCTTTAGGTGCACACTGTGCAGAGGACACAGTACACCAAGTGAAAATACTTGCAGATCCCTGCCTGTGGTATTAATATGAGAACACCAGCAAATGTAATGACGTAGCTATAGGTGCACACTGTGCAGAGGACACAGTACACCAAGTGAAAATACTTGCAGATCCATGCCTGTGGTATTAATATGAAAACACCAGCAAATGTATTGACGTAGCTTTAGGTAAACACTGTGCAGAGGACACAGTACACCAAGTGAAAATACTTGCTGATCAGTCACTGCCTGTGGTATTAATATGACAACAATAGCAATTGTATTTACATGGCTTTAGATGCACACTGTGCAGAGGACACAGTACACCAAGTGAAAATACTTGCTGATCAGTCACTTCATAAAACACCTGGGATGCATATATATCCTCGCATGCCTGCCTGCTCTATCTAACTCCAAAAAATGACACTCTCTCTCTCTGTCTTAAGACTCTTAACCCCTGCAACACACTACACAAGGCCACCACGGAGGCGGCCTTATATAGTGTGGGGTGTGTACTAAACCCCCTGAGCCATAATTGGCTAAGGCCACCCTGGCTTTGGCCAATTATGGCTCTCCGTTTTTTGCGCACTGTGATTGGCCAAAGCATGCAGGTCATAGTGCATGCTTGGCCAATCATCAGCCAGCAATTCACTGCATGTTCATAATTTGACGATCGAACGTGTCGACATGAGTTCGACTCGAACACGAAGCTCATCCCTACTCTCAAATCAAAAACATTTTCAGATACATTATATCAATAATCACCTACAATTAATTATGCATATCTTAACACACCGTTTTACCCCCTGTATAGAGAGCACAAGAATGCAATGAAATCCAGGTACCCTAGAGGTTGATTATCATAATCCGTAAACTTTTTCAGTAATTCGAATTTCATCATGAAATATGAATACATACGACATGCCCTGGAATTCATAAAAAGTGTCATACACACACTTTAAAAATTGTGTTGTGCCTCCGCATGACACGGTTGGTGCATGCAAAGTATTTATGTACCTGTTGGAAACTCACTTAGTCCCTTTAAGTAAACCCTGGAATCTAGGAGGCTTCTCTAGAGGCACACTGCTGCACAGGCCTGTACTTCATGTCAGGGTGTCTTCAGCTAACCTAGCTGAGGCGAGTAAAGGGCAGGAGGCTTCCAGTGACTGCTTCTCTCCCTTCCTCTGGCTCCCTCTCTCTTTCTCCTTCTGGCCAGGGACAGTGCCCCCCAGCACAGGAGTCCTCTCCAGGCAGAAAAAAAAAAGAAAATATTTGGACAGCCGCACTCCTGGAAAAGATTCCTGAATTGTCCTTTAATGGTAAAATGGAATACACTACAATCCACAGCAAAAAGGTGAAAACAGGATACACAGCTGACGTTTCGCACTGATACTCAGTGCTTACTCATAGCCGGCAAATGGACCATTGATTTCTGACTATTTATGGGACTATTCCCCCATCTACTGAGTCTTTCCCCCCAGGGATTAGTGGGAAGGAACTACACTGATATTCAGGCTACAGCCTCCGTTCCTCCACCCTCTAAGTTCCAAAACTATCCAGTAAGTCAAGCCAAGGGGAGGTAACAGAGCCACAGCCTTAAAGCACTGCACAGTCTAAACAGCAATTAACACCTGCTCCTCTGCCTATAGTTGGTAACTAAATTTCAACACTTAGCAACTCTGAGGGTACACATAAATGTTAAATGCACATCTTACATCTTATGGGAATATTGTTGTTGAAATGAAAAGTCTAACAAAAGGGTCTCTTTAATGCAAGGATGTATATCTTTATGTTAGCCTTATCATTGTAGTATTCAAAACAAATTGAACTCTTTATCCTGGTGTGTTACCTTTGTGATCTTCCATCTTCATACTTATTCTAGTATATGGGACCTAAAAAGAGGTGTTTACTCAAAATTGTGAAAGCAAACATGGTGTAGAACGTATGCAATCTAGTGTAATCACTGTTTCAAAACAAACATACCATTTCCCTTTAAAGAAAAAAAGCAAAGTTGGATAAATCGGCTGCTTAGTATAATTCCACCTGGGAAAACTGGATTTCAAATATCTAGGTAATGTCTTCAATTAGCTAGGAAAAAAACATTAACCTTGAGCCTTTGTCATATTTCTCATTACCGGAACACTTAAATGGTATTCCTTGAAAGAAAACATATCCTTTTACACCTGCATAATTCTCCAACCTTATTCATTGAAGCATTCACACTTTTTTTTATTCCTGGTAGTGACAAGAGCCTGTAGACCGGTTTATGAAAGGTTAAGATGCTAATTACTGAGCAGTTTATAGGTTACCTGCGGGAAATACAAAAGAAATATGTCTTTCTCATTTGGTCCTCTGTATTCCCTTTCCTTTTTAATACAATACGGGCACTCTTGAGACATTGGGGAGGCAAGGGGCCCAGGCAGTCTGTGTAAATGTGGAAATAAAGGTTAATTTGTAGCTGTGAAATGTACAAGGTTTCTTCTTTACACAAATATTGATCTAAATCTGCTTGGGTGTCTTTCCTGTCAGAGGTATATTTGCATGATATTGTTAGAAAATGACAAGGGCATTAGAAGGCAAAAGAAACAAATGAAAAAAAAAAAGGCAATACGGAGAGTAAACACTGCATGGTTTTACTGCAGGGCTGCATAGGCACAGAGCATTTCCCACTATTATAGCTAATTTCATAAGTGTACAATTCTGCCTGTCAAATTCTAGGAAAAGGGGTAGTTCTCTAAAATTAGTCAGTCACTAAAGCCAAAATGCTTACGCTATGGTTTCTTGTACAGCTATTAAATCAATTATTCCTGTCATTTTTGTTAAGTTTAATAAAAAAAAAAATAGATCTATAACTGTAACTGTTTTAAATAAAATTCAAAGAAATGATCTATTAATTTTATTTAAAGGTGCATTTCAGTTACTTACTTGTTGCCATGTTTGGTTTTTGATAGAGGGGGAAGGATTAGAACTTTACTCAGGTTTGTATTGTTATCCAGGGCTCCATTAGAAGGATGTGCTTGCAATACTTGTCTCTGGTTAGACTCTGGTCTGTATAATAAGCTAAAAGATGAAGAGTGCTACTTGTAAATGCTGTGCTTAGGATAAGAATATATAAATAAAGGAGAAACACTATACAATTACATAATATATCAAATATATATATAAATGTATATGTGTATATATATATATATATATATATATATATATATATATATATATATATATATATATATATATATATATATACATACTAAAAAAAAAGTGAAGGAAAAAAAGTAAATTTATCATATGGGACATTGTAAGCAAGTATGAAGTGGGAAAGCAAATGGGACCGCTGACTTTATGCCACGTACACACGATCGGTTAAACCGATCAGAATAGTCTGATGGACCGTTTTCATCGGTCAAAACCGATCGTGTGTGGGCACCATCGGTTAGTTAACCATCGGGGGGGAGGGGGTGAGCAGGAGGGTCAGGACGCTCTCTACTTTGCAGATAGAGAAATTAGCTGTGTGTTAGTGGGCATCCTGACACTCCTGCTCACCCCCTCCCCCTCAAGAGGCTTTCTCCACACCAGGGAGAAAGCCTTGCATTTCTGTGTGTAGTTACAGACAGAAGAACAGGAAGTGAGGATTTCTCAGAAGAAATAAGGATATTTAAAAGCAAAATCGAAGGATGAGGTAAGCGAAGGAGGACTGCACTAAGGTAAAGGAAGCTATTTAGGGAATTTTTTTTTACCTTTACAACCCCTTTAAGGCCAACTATACAGGCTATATTAAATTACATTACTGAGTTCCATACCAGATTATTTATGACCGGGTCTCTTTAGAAGTCCTTTGCAGACCCTACTGGTTGAGATTTGATGCAATCCTTCTAAGTAGATTACAGTGGGACTGTTCTTTGTCAAATGTATTACTTTCACTGAATTCCCAGCACAAGCCTGTGATTAAAATGTTACTATGTTTTAAGGCAAATAAGGGTACATGGTATTCAATACTGCTTTCCCATTCTCTCTACTGTACATAGTTTGGGGTTTGTCAGACCACACTATAATTACACCTTCTCTTTTCAGAATGCTATACCTTGCCCTTCAGAAACAGGTAATAAAGCATTACGTACATATTTTCGAAGTTTGCTAGGACAAACATAAACATACAAGTTAATGGTCCTTATATCATTTTTCTTTGAATCAATGATTATTAAAGGATTTTTTTAGATTCTGTATATTCAGTATAGCTCTACTACTTACTTTTAGAGCATGCACTCCTCCTAAAACTAGAGGAAATGGTAAAAAAACAAGATCATCTACTTTTTTAACATACAACAGCTAAATATATTTATCGTTCAATGAAAGCAATAGTTGAATGGCTTAAGAATGAGAAAACATTTCCTTTATGCCTACAAGGCCAAACAGAGAAAAGAAGTTCAAGAGGAATGAGTAAAACATAGAAATTATTATTGTGTTTGTGCCATTATCAATGCAACACATTAAATATACATTTTAAATTATGTGCATATAGCTCATTAAATAAACATTGTAGCATGTATTTGTATTTGATTCACTAGTAGCACATATTCAATGGTCCTTTTTCTGAGACCTTGAACAATCCAGAGCATACATAAGGAATGTTAGAGCTACACAGACCTTCAGAGCAGCCATGTAGTAGTAACTCATTTGTAGTCAAGAGGCAATTCCTATCTGCCGAGACTTTTGGTGCATTGTGTAATTTACTATTAAATTGTTTTAAAAATGTTTTTATTTTTAAAAATTCTAATTTCTACAAAATGTTTGTAGAAAATAACAACTTATTAATGATAGTGTTATTTAATATTATGAACATTGAAAATCTAATGAGAAATATTTGCAAAACATAACAGTTACAATATTTGCCAGATAAATACAGTATTTGGTATATAACGTATAACATATACAGTACCAGATAAACATTTCTCTGCATCTGTGGCACCCCTCTCATCTGTACCCATACCTTTATTTATCGTTAGGCAGCAGAGACAAGGACAGGACTCCTCCCCCAGATCCTGTGCTTCTCCATTCAACCACAGAGAGGCACACTGATCATGCTGCAAAGAGGGGCAAGACTGCAGATGGGCACTGATCAGGCTGCAAAGAGGGGCAAGACTGCAGATGGGCACTGATCATGCTGCAATGATGGGCAATGCTACAGATGGGCACTGATCATCCTGCAATGTTTGGCAAGACTGCAGATGGGCACTGATCATGCTGCAATGATTGGCAAGGCTGCAGATGGGCACTGATAATGCTGCAATGGTGGGCAACAGATGGGCACTGATCAGGCTGCAGTGATGGGCACTGATCATGCTGCAATGATGGGCAACAGATGGGCACTAATAAGGCTGCATTGATGAGCACTGATTCTTATTTTGCTTCAAAATTCTTTATTAAAAATGTAAGTTCTTTTTTCCTGAAACTTCTTGGTGCGTGTTATATGCCTGTGCCTGTTATATGCCGATAAATATGGTATAACCCAATGTTTACTGCTGCAACTTAATACCTCACTGAACCATATACAGTATGAGACTTTGACCGCATTCAGAATTACATAAACACATATAAAAAAAACACACACAAACACACACATTAAAAGATATTGTATATTTGGTCTAACAATGAAAACAAGCAGTCCTGTCACTACAAAACACATCTTTATTGTCCCACCAACCCTCTAGCATAATATACCAATATGCTGTTGTGTTTGATAAAGTGGAGTGTTTTTTGGCGGGGACTTTAAAGAAGCCATGGCCTGGGGAGGTCATGTATTTCCATCCCTGGGAACTTTAAATGAAATCATGGCCTGGTGAGGTCATGTATTTCCATACCTGTTGATTCAAGAGGAGAAGAGCGAGGAAATCGGGAATTTGGTGAAGTATGGAAATTTATCGTGGTTATATCATGAGATACCATTGTTATTACTGTGTTTATTGTTATTACCACGCTCATCGTGTACCATTGATATCAGCATTGTATGTAAGTTTACATTATAATTTTCAATAAATTTCCCTTATGTTCACCTATCTACTCTTTCACTACCACATGCTTCATATAAAGTCCCACCCCCATTCACTCTCCTCCTCTTGAATATACTGTTGTGGTTATCAACCACTAGGATAGTGTGTGGGACATTTCCAACACATATCAATTTCTTCCTTTGGGGAAATAAGTTGTGTTAAATATATGATAAATGACCTTACAGCATGTTAGCCAATAAAAACATATGTAGTACTCCCAAGGTGTTAGTGAGGTCTTCTCTGACAACCGCCCAAACCGAACAAATGTCCTAAGAACCAATAGGCTCCTCAGTTGTCTAAAAAGATGATGTGCCAAAATGATCAAACTTTTGGTTCAAAAGTGACCAGGCACCCAAGTGTTCTAAAAGCATTTCGTATTACAATAAACATTATTTATTATTGCAACCACTATTCTGACACTTTTGTATTCATTACATGGTGGTGACTATCCCTTGCTTTTGATGTTTGCCAGCTGTTTGTGCATATTTATGTTTAGAATATCCCCCCCCCCCCTTTGTTTAGGTAGAACTAAACCCTAACTGGGTGGAATTTAGTTTGTCAAAGCAACCAAACCCTGTGTTTTATGAATGTTCACAATATGTCAAGGCTTTGAAACTGTGTTTTTTTCCTTTGTGGAGCATTTCTGAAGTGAAAGAGCCTTTTTTTAATTTCTGGCTAAAAAGTCTGGGCACAGTTTTAAGACTTTGGGGGACTGGGACAACCTTTCTCTTTATTATTTACTGGGCTGTATTTATATGCTTTTACCAGGCAGTTTTTTATTTTACCTGTCCTGTTGTTCCTTCTATGACTGAGGCTCCATGACAAACTTGTTTTTACTTTACTGTGCATCTGCATTCATACAGCAGCCTGCACACACAATGGCCTTCTCATGCCAATGCTTAACTTTTGAGGCATAGATGTTGTCTCTCTTTCCTGCTCCATAGCTTTTGTACAGTATCTGTAAAACAACATCTTTAACAGCTGGGAAAGGTTGACTTTCTAATTTACCTGCTGTGTACTGAAGTGATATAGACTCTGTTGTTTTAGGCCTTTTGGTACATTGCTCAGTGTCCATGAAAATTCCTAGGCAATAAAGTTGCTACCCCTTTTGCAAGTATGCAACATGTTTCCAAAAGGAAGGGAAATAAACATGTGGCTGCAGATTAAACCTGACATTCTTTACAATGTTTGCAAGGCAGAGACTTGCACAGTAAAACAATTGTATACTTTGTACTTTAGTCTGAAAATCCTCTGTCTGTAACCATTTCTGAACCTGCTCATTATTTCTCAGGTGTTTATCAATCTCCCTATCTTACTAAAGAAAACATTTCTTCGGTTATAAAAAGTTTCATGTCAAAGTTAGAAAATCATGATGCTACTGCTGGTCAAAAACGCCCTTCATCGAAATTCCCCATTCTGTATTAAGATGTGGAGATTCCAAATGTCTGAGTTTGTTGGGGGATGCTCCAGTGAACTAATTATGGGATGCTGTGGTTCTTTCTTCCCTGAAGAAGGAAGAGAGCCCACAAGCTGACTTTCAGTCAGCATTTGTATCACTGCAACAGAAAAAAAAGTTTAATTTTTAATTGAGACTGAGTGTTCGTTTTGAAATTTAGAGGGTTATTTCACCTACCATAATATATGGCCTCAGATCTTAAAAACCTACATATACCACAAAGATTGGAAAACACTAGACAAGTTCCAGACTTTCTCAGTTTCTCGATTTATCTAGCCCTTTAACCTTTGGTTGCTGCTGTTTTTATTTCCCAGATTAGCTTATTGTTCTAAATCTGATTATGTTTACCAAATGGCCGTTGTGTCAGAGTTTATATGCATTATGATATTGGATGCTAATCATGTTCTTTTTTTTTGGTATCCTATTGTGTGGTTTAGATTCACAGAGTGATCCTGGCTTAACCACTTAAGACCCGGACCAATATGCAGGTAAAGGACCAGGCCCCTTTTTGCGATTCGGCACTGCGTCGCTTTAACTGACAATTGCACGGTCTTGCGACGTGGCTCCCAAACAAAATTGGTGTCCTTTTTTCCCCACAAATAGGGCTTTCTTTTGGTGGTATTTGATCACCTCTGCGGTTTTTATTTTTTTCAAAAAAAAAATAGAGCGACAATTTTGAAAAAAAAATATTTTTTACTTTTTGCTATAATAAATATCCCACAAAAATATATATAATTTTTTTTTATTTTCCTCAGTTTAGGCCGATACGTATTCTTCTACCTATTTTCGGTAAAAAAATCACAATACGCGTTTATCGATTGGTTTGCGCAAAATTTATAGCGTTTACAAAATAGGGGATAGTTTTATTGCATTTTTATTAATATTTTTTTTTTACTACTAATGGCGGCGATCAGCGATTTTTTTCGTGACTGCGACATTATGGCGGACACATCGGACAATTTTGACACATTTTTGGGACAATTGTCATTTTCACAGCAAAAAGTGCTATAAAAATGCATAGTTTACTATGAAAATGACAATTGCAGTTTGGGAGTCAACCACTAGGGGGCGTGGAAGTGGTTAAGTGTGACCTCATATGTGTTTCTAACTGTAGAGGGGCAGGGCTGGATGTGTGATGTCATTGATCTCCTTTCTCTATATCAGGGAACAGACGATCAATGACAGAGCCACTGTGAAGAACAGGGAAGGTGTATTTACACACACCTCTCCCCATTCTTCAGCTCCTGTGACCGATCGGGGGACTCCGGCGGCGATCGGGTCTGCGGGTGCTGCGGTCATGGAGCTTATATATATAAGTATATATATACACTTGTTTTAATTGCCTTAAAAATCCCCAAATGAGGTAAAGTACTGTAATAATGTACCACTCATGGTGTAGACCTTGGAAAACCCTGGGGAACCTTGAATGGACCTTGAACAAAGTGAGTGTTTATTTGGAGCAATTAGGATTTCTCCTGGATACATTTTGTGCCAGGATTTTCCTACCCCAAGAGGAATTTGATAAAACTGCAGTCAGGTTTGGCAATTCATTCTGGACATCAGTCTTCCCTGCTGAATTGCATGTATGTGTTAAGACTAATGATGGTATTTCATTGGTCGCCCCCTCGACCTGATGGGATTAATTTGAACCATGTGTCAGCATTGGCTTACATCAATCATTGAGGGGCACCAAAAGTGGCCATAGAAATTTGAATCTATCCTTTACTGGTTGCAGCATCATATTCCAGCAATTTCCAAGGTGCACATTCCTGGAGTGGGGAACTGGTAGGTAGACTTCCTCAGCAGAAAATGTCTGGACCCAGGTGTAACAGTCAGGGGTTAACACCATTTACGATATTCCATTCCTCCAACCCAAGACAGCTTATCCGACACTCCACAATCCAGCAGACACGATCCATATGGATTTCCCCCCAGAAACGAGACACAAGCTCTGTTCTCTGGTTCCAAACGAATGAATCTTTTAATGGTAAACTCAGCTTGTTATATACAGTTAGCAACCAAATATGGACAATGACTCAACTCCACCCACAACATGACACAAGGAACTTCAATACACATTCCGTTAGATGTAAGTCCGACTTTATGGCACCGAATCTACATGATTCAGTTACTATAGCTGACATGGCAGACATCATGACTTTTAGAGTGTGTTAACTCACAACACATATTAGCATCAATAGAACTTTTACACAATACAGGGTTAGTTAGCATAGCACCATGAAATATCTTAGGAGCCAGGATTAATTAACACAATAGACAATAGAATGCAATCACAGCAAGCTTTCCTCACTACAGCTAGGTAGGTGGAGGTGATTAACATCAATTAACATCTTAACAGTAGCAGACTTAATTATCACCTCAACAGTCTATGTTCCACATTGAAGGAGACACTCTCCTATTGACCTGTTGTGGTCAGAATTAACAACTTGTAATATTTCAAGATATCCTGCAATACATGAATTATCATTACTGTCCCATCTCATGTAAACCATGATATCAGTTCTCAGTTATCCTATGCCCCTATTGGACATAGGATGACCCTAGACCCAAGAGTCATTAGTGAAGTTGGCACAGGAGCTCCCCGCATCCTTCAAAAGTCTCTGGGTATCACGGGCCATTCCGTTACACCAGGTTTCTCTAAGACATATCTGTATTGTGGGTGCCAGATAGAGATATATAGATTTGCCAGATCTGTTGTTTCAAAGACGATTCTTCCACCCTGTTGCTCGATCAGGCTTTGAAGGCGGGTCTGTTAAAGGCCAGATTCTGGGAGACAGAGGTATTTCAGATTATGTCATTCTGTCCATGCTTGAAATTTGTAAGTCTAATTACTGTAGGACTTTTATGTGTTACACCATGTGCCAATGAACCATGTTCTTTCTTTCAGCTTAAAGGGTTGCCAAAGTATCATTCTTGTCCTTTAAGGAACCCCATTTGAATTTTTACAAAGATAAGGTTGTTTTGGGACCAATGACCTCCTTTTTTGGCCATTGGTGGATCTCTCGGTTGTTTAGGTTTGTTGAGGACTATCAGAGGTAACCTCTCAGCACTGCTTCTTTGAAAAGTACATGATTTTACAGTGAATACGTTTAAAATGGTGAGCACATTCATGCTTCTTTGAGGAAGCATGTCCCAAAAAATTGGCTATATTGCACATAAGTTCACACACCAGATCTATGTTTTACAATGAAGTAATACTGGGCAGTTTTGAAATTAAGAAATAAAGGTATCCTGGTGCCTGCTCCAATACTTTCCTTCTGGAAAGTCATGGAGATAAGAAAATGCAACCAAGTACAAATGTAAACTTCACATTTAACAATTCCAATTAAGAAAGCTTCAGAATAAAACCTATTCTTTAGATTTATTTTAATGCCTAGATTTTAAATAAAAGGATTTTAGTCAGTCACTTATCAACCACTAGAAAGACAGATATTTGTAAATTCACAAAATAGATTTAAAAAACATTTTTTTTTCTTTTTTATTCTGCAATGAGATTTTTTTTAAATTCTATACTGATTATAAAGCCCCATTTCCCCATTTTTGACCTAAGTAGAATGATGAAAATTAATCTGACATCTCTTCCTATCCCTCTTTCCATGCTTCATGGTACCCTATTAATTCTAGCTTGTACTATAAATTAAGTCTCCATCAAAACCCCTTAGGCTTTTTAGACACTTGAGACTGAGCTGTTCTTAACCACATTAGCAGCTTGATGTCTATTATTATTCATTGGATCTATCCAGGGTAATGTGTATGGCCCTCCTTTAATTGTCTCCGCTCCTCTCTATCTTCTTTTATCAGAAATGAAAATGAATAAAAAAAGAAGTCTCTCTTCTTACTAGAAGTCTCCATTGTATGGGCTGACACCAGAAAGACCCCAGGGACATTTCCTGCTGTCCTTGGGATTCATGTGTCATTAGCACTACAAGGAAAGCAAGTAAAGACCTCTGCCTGTATCAACACAGATACCAGCTACATGATTAGCTTTAACGCACAATCACAATAAGTAACTGGAAAGCTAATAAATATATATTGGTTGGGATTGACTATTATGTTTTGTAGGGTTTTAATTCCTCTTATGATTTTACATTTTTCTGAAAAATTCTTTCTATAATTCCCAAATGGTTTCTGCAAGTGTAGATTAAGATCTGTAAATTACATACATTTTGTTGAGTGCTTGGGACTAAGGTTTTCTAATAATATGGCGCTCTAAAATCTATTAAGCCATTTCAGAATTACTTTTCCAGTAAATTATTGTATATTGTTTGGGACAACTGTCATATTGAGGAGGCATTGACATACTGAGGATATCCCTACAGCTACACTTATAGGAACTACGTTCTAATTAAAAAGAAGTATGGCAGGTTCCAATTCGATCTGTAAAATGTATTAGATGCATCATCTTTATTTTACACAGGTGGCCATTATGTTTTGCCTTTTTATATTTTGAAAGCGATAGAAAAAAAGATTAAAACAACCTATATGGCAACCTAATTTGGTGAACTGTATATGGATATTGTGACACTGTGTTATGTGAATACCATTTTTTTGTAATGAGAGAGTGGGTAACCGCTCAAAGAGAACCAGGTAATCTGATTCCTGTGGTCCGAGCCAAGGGTGCAGGCAGTGCAATCAAAATGCAGGTTAGGATGAAGGAAAAAAGCTGGGACAGCCGCACTCCAAAAACCATTTTTTTGTACACTAGAGCTCCTCTTGTCTTTTTCATGTTAATGTATTCATTTCCCCCATACCCCACACTTTATTATTGTGTAAATTTGATATTTTTTGAATAAAATAAATTATATATTTTTATATTTTTTTATAATTTGTCTTTCTGCATACAAGCCCTTGGGAGTAAATTTTATTTTCTTACATATGCTATTGGGCTAGCAGCCACTGTCTAGACCTTGAGAGGTGGGTACCCCTTTTTTTTTTCTTAGGTTAAACAAATTTGCTCCAATACTGTGTACAGTAAAACCTTGGATTGCGAGCATAATGTTCCAGAAACATGCTTGTAATTCAAAGAACTTGTATATAAAAATCAAATTTCCCTATAAGACCAATAGGTACCATTGTTTCCTCAATATATTGTCGGAAATAATATGAGTGCCAAAAAAATGTGGTCTTATGTATTAGGAGATGTTTTAATCTTGATATTATCACTCCAATCTCATTTCTTCTTTATGGGCTAATTCCAACTCACACATGGTCTCCTGAGAAAGAGTTGAGACAAACCACTTAACTGGGTTTTGAATGACATCTGCCATTTGTTTCTTAAGAAAAGCAAGAATGAAAAAAGCAGTGAACTGTAATCAATTTAAGTGATACTGTGACAAATTAGAATATAAGATCATTTTACAGGCACGTGGACAGTGGGTAAATTAGCATATTGAGAAATGTGGCTTAGCACTGCTAAGCAGATGTATAAGGGTACACCAAGTACTACAGTGAGGCTTGAAACACAACAAATGGAGCAACAACCCATCTCAACCCTCCCAGCTCTACTGGTACCTCAATTTGTGTGAGCTTAGTTCCCAGAAGTGAGAAGGAAAATGAACAATAAAATAAAAAAACAATGAGAAGAAAGTATTGCACTTATAACATTGAATAGCACAACATGAAAAATCTTACAAACTATAGAAAAAGATTACCATTGAAATATAAACAACTAAGCAGACAGAAATTGCTCACCTCCCCAGAAAGTGCAAGTGTTCATATATACAAAGTATTTCTCAATCAGATCTCCACACCTTAACATGTGGCCTGTGAAACAATAGTAATACACAAGAGAAGAAGGGGCACACGTTAGTACCAATACCAGTTGACACTGTGAACTCCAGATAAAGGAGCATGACAGGTAAATTAGTGTTTCCAACAAAACTACACAAACCCTTTGGAGTAAATTCATGCAAGTCATGATTTCAGGATGAGCAAATAATAACATTCAGTTGATGGGAGGGCATTGTCAGGCATACATGAGGTACAGGAGAAAAGGAGAGAAGAAATGTTAAAGGGGTTGTAAAGGATTTTTTCCCCCCTAAATAGCTTTCTTTACCTTAGTGCAGTCCTCCTTCACTTACCTCATCCTTTGATTTTGCTTTTAAATGTCCTTATTTCTTCTGAGAAATGCTCACTTCCTGTTCTTCTGTCTGTAACTCACCACCGTAATGCGAGGCTTTCTCCCTGGTGTGGAGAAAGCCTCTTGAGGGGGGAGGGGGCGAGCAGGCAAGTCAGGACACTCTCTACTTTGCAGATAGAGAAAGGAGCTGTGTGTTAGTGGGCGTCCTGACACTCCTGCTTGCCCCCTCCCCCCTCAAGAAGCTTTCTCCACACCAGGAATAAAGCCTTGCATTACGGTGGTGAGTTACAGACAGAAGAACAGGAAGTGAGCATTTCTCAGAAGAAATTAGGACATTTAAAAGCAAAATCGAAGGATGAGGTAAGTGAAGGAGGACTGCACTAAGGTAAAGGAAGCTATTTAGGGAAAAAACAATTCCTTTACAACCCCTTTAAATCTATGTCTAATGTCTCACATATGCAGATCAGGGTCCCCAATATGAAGTCGTTTAGTAATATAAATTTAGGGAGGTGCCCCTTGAGGTGGTAGTCTCACTGTTAGATAATGAACTCTTTCTACCACAAAACATATATACATGGGGATCAGCTCTGGGACTTTGAGTGAGGTGAATATGGTTAGCCAAAAAACATGTCACAATAGTAAAAAAGTAGATTTATTACAGTTTGTTGTGCATATAAAACACAACAGCAATAAATATTTATTGCTGCTGTGTTTTATATGCGCAACAACGTGTAATAAATCTACTTTTTTACTATCTTGATATGTTTTTTGGCTAACCATATTCACCTCACTCAAAGTCCCAGAGCTGATCCCCATGTATATATGTTTTGTGGTAGAAAGAGTTCATTATCTAACAGTGAGACTACCACCTCAAGGGGCACCTCCCTAAATTTATATTACTAAACGACTTCATATTGGGGACCCTGATCTGCATATGTGAGACTCAAAGTCAAACTCAAAGTCCCATGGCAAACCCCACCTATATAGGTATTGTAATTGGGATGGAGGTGATGTTGGGGTGACACCAGATCTTGTATTATGTTCTTTCTACCACAAAGAGAGAATTTTTGTCTGCTATAAGTATTAATCAAGAAGGATTTGAAAAAGTCCACAGGATTAGACCCCCCTATAATGTGGGGAATGTTTCCTCTCTTTTTGTTAACTTTGCCTTTAAGGCAGCTGATGAAATTATATATATATATATATATATATATATATATATATATATATATATATATATATATATATATATATATATATATATATATATATATAAAAAATGTATGTATAAAGAAAAATGTAAACTGCCTGAACAACATAGTAAGTATATTATAGCACAACACATTTTCTTTGTCCTGCTTTTCTTAACCAGTTATGTATTTCCTTCATTACTGTGTTTATGGTGTACCAATAAAATTAATAATTGCAGGCAATATTTTAATTCTTGGTCGAAGGAGGAGTGTGTAATAATTTAGGAGAAATAGTCTGATCACATAGCTAGGTGCCTATTATAATCATAAAATAATCACAATTTAATTAAAAAAGGCCATATAAAACCTTGGAGAGATTCACTGAGGCTCTAATAAAAGTAGAAAATAGCTAACACTGAATTTTCACAATCATAATTTCATCCTGAGGCAATCATTTAATGTCAGAAAGAACAGTGACTATTTAAGGGAAGCGATAAATGCAACGTGACATGTAGCTTGTATTATCTAGTAGGAGAGAAAAGGAGGGTCAGAAAAAGTTTAGCAATGTATACAAGAAATGTTGGCAATCGTCTCATACACAACATAGTAATTTGTTTCCACTTCAGCTCTGCAACAGGTAAAGTGCTCAGATGCTACATTACATTTATGTCTTCAAAAAGGTTAAATTTAGTCAAAAAAAGTGCACATATGAAGTTATTTAAATATATTAAATGCCATTTGTTTGCATTGTCACTTTCAATTATCCACAATCATGTACTTCAATAGAGATGTACTGCTGTGTACACGACCTTTAAATATTCTTGACCTTTGAGCTTTTAAAAAATAGCTCTTATAAAATGAGTATGCTTGTCACTGTAATTGTGTTCATTTTTAACCCATGTATAAATCGGTATTTACAATGCTGAAGAATAAAACGCAAGTAGGGAGCACAGTATATCTATAAACATACTTGTTTTGGATGCTGTACACATCAATTGTTTTAGTCAATATATATAGCCAGATTCAGAGAGATGGGCGCTTCTTTAGTTCGGCGTAGCGCATTCAATTTGCACTACGCCGACGTAACATAGTGAGGCAAGTACTGTATTCACAAAGCACTTGCTCCCTAAGTTACGTCGGTGTAGCGCAAATGGCCCAGCGTAACTCCGCCTAATTCAAATTAGGCATGTAGTGCGCGGGCTACATTTAAATTGGCCGTGACCTCATGTAAATGAAGGCCGTTCGTACGGCGCATGCGCGCGCATGCTCAGAATCACGTCGGAAATACTCAATGCTTTCGACGTGAACGTCACCTACGCCCAGCCCCATTTACGTATGGCTTACGTGAATGGGGCTGGTGGTTTATCTTTACGCCTGAAAAACGCCTTACGTAAACAGCGTAGCTTACTGCGACGGCCGTACGTACGTTTGTGAATAGGCGTATCTTGCTCATTTACATATTCTAGGCGTAAATCCACGTATACGCCCCTAGCGACCAGCGTAAATATGCAGCTAAGATACGACCGGCGTAAGTCTCCTACGCCGTCGTATCTTAGCAACAGTGAAGCGTATCTCAGTTTGAGAATATGCTTAAAGATATGACGGCGCGCATTCGGACTTACGACGGTGTATCTACTGATACGCCGTCGTAAGTCTTTCTGAATCTGGCTAATAAGGGTTCATTTGAGGCTATCCCTCTTACATCTCTTTTAAACATCTGTTCTGCTCCTGCACTTCTCTTTATCTACCAAGTTCTAAATCTTCATCATTATTGTCTTCTCTTCACTCCAACTTCTGAGCAGGAATTTATTTTTGTGCACTCTACCTCCTACTTATCTTTTTCACACTCCCTTCTTTCTATTTGGCTCATGCATACCCACCATTTTCTATATTCTCTGCTCCCAACCTTTAAAGTTACAAAGCAATGAAAAAAAAATATTCTGGTAATCTTTATCAAGTAGTATTTACACCAGCCAGAACTAAAGTATAAGATTTTATAGTCGTCCATATTTCACAATTAAGGGCTAAGTTCACCTTTCTCAATACGTTACATGTTACACACAGATTTAGGGTGTAACATGTTCAGCATCCACCCCCTCTCCCCCTGATCCCCCTCTACCTCTGACAGGGGGTGGGGGATCTTCTCTATGGATCTGCGGTCACAATTTAAAAACAGCGCGGCTGTGTGGGGCTAGAAGTACTGTCAGCCACTACGGCTGACGGCTTGTAGTTCTTAGTGAACTGTGAGGACGCTGGTAAAGGCTTTAACCACTTAAGCCCCGGACCAATATGCTGGCTAAAGACCAAAGGTGTTTTTACAGTTCGGGACTGCGTCGCTTTAACAGACAATTGCGCGGTCGTGCGACGTGGCTCCCAAACAAAATTGGCGTCCTTTTTTCCCCACAAATAGAGCTTTCTTTTGGTGGTATTTGATCACCTCAGCGGTTTTTATTTTTTGCGCTATAAACAAAAATAGAGCGACAATTTTGAAAAAAATGCAATATTTTTTACTTTTTGCTATAATAAATATCCCCAAAAACATATATAATATATTTTTTTTCCTCAGTTTAGGCCGATACGTATTCTTCTACCTATTTTTGGTAAAAAAAAATCGCAATAATCGTTTATCGGTTGGTTTGCGCAAAATTTATAGCGTTTACAAAATAGGGGATAGTATTATTGCATTTTTTTTTTTTTTTTTTTTTTTACTACTAATGGCGGCGATCAGCGATTTTTTTCGTGACTGCGACATTATGGCGGACACTTCGGACAATTTTGACACATTTTTGGGACAATTGTCATTTTCACAGCAAAAAATGCATTTAAATTGCATTCTTTATTGTGAAAATGACAGTTGCAGTTTGGGAGTTAACCACAGGGGGCGCTGTAGGAGTTAGGGTTCACTGTGTTAGTGTTTACAACTGTAGGGGGGTGTGGCTGTAGGTGTGACATCATCGATCGTGTCTTCCCTATAAAGGGAATGACGCGATCGATACGCCGCCACAGTGAAGCACGGGGAAGCCGTGTTTACACACGGCTCTCCCTGTTCTTCAGCTCCGGGGACCGATCGCCGCACTCGAACGGCGATCGGGTCCGCGGGACCCGCGGTCCCGGTCCCGGAGCTTCGGACCGGGTCGCGGGAGCGCGCCGCGGGCGCGCGCCCGCGACCCACGGCTGGGTACAAGTACAGGACGTATATATACGTGCTTGTGCCCAGCCGTGCCATTCTGCCGACGTATATGTGCAGGAGGCGGTCCTTAAGTGGTTAATAATTCATTATTCTTCCTGCTCTCAATTAACTGTCTGCCCATATCAGAGGTATGAGCAGACAGCTCTCCTGAGAGTCTGCAGGAGCCTGACATTGCACCAGGGATCTGCTGATCATGAGTGCAATGATTTACAGGCTCAATAGGAAAAAAATGAATAATTGCATTTTTTTTTTACCGGCAAAAAAAATTGCATTTATTATTTATTTTTTTTTAAAGATGAACTTATCCTTTAAGACACTTCAAACAATGATCCATGGATGCAAATATAATCAATAGACATGTGCATTCGTTTTCGTCCAAACGCATTTTCGTCCGAATTTCTGGTATTTTCATTATTGTTTTTAACAAATGAAAACGAACGTGCAGAATCCGAAATCTGAAAGATCCGACATAAAAAAAATGGGCCATATCCACAAAAGAGATACTCCGGCGTAAGCCGTCGTATCTCTGGTTCTAACTTTGGAACTGATCCTCAGAAGCAGTTTTCCTAAGTTAGGCAGAAGATCCGACATCTGTAAGGGACTTACACTGCCGGATCTTAGGATGCAGTACCGCATCCGCCACTGGGGGCATTTCGAGTCGAAATGCCTCTTCTAGTATGCAAATTAGCACTTAGGGCGATCCTCAAAGCTTTTGTGCCTAGTTTTTTCGCCGTAAGTGTTAGTTTGCCTGGTGTAAAACTAGGGCTGCTTTTACAAAGTGTAAAGTTAGTCACACCTTGTAAAGGCCCATTCAAGCGACGGCATTTGGTATACATTCCCGAGGGAGAACTCCACGGCAATTTGTAAATTCCAAACCGGCATGGGTTCCCCCCCGGGAGCATACCAGGCCCTTAGGTCTGTTATGGGTTGTAAGGAGACCCCCCTACGCCGAAAAATCGACGTAGGGGGTCCCCCTACAATCCATACCAGACCCGTATCCAAAGCACGCTACCCGGCCGGCCAGGAATGGGAGTGGGGACGAGCGAGCGTCCCCCCCCCTCCTGAGCCGTGCCAGGCCGCGTGCCCTCAACATGGGGGGGTTGGGTGCTCTGGGGCAGGGGGGCGCACTGCGGGCCCCCCCACCCCAGAGCACCCTGTCCCCATGTTGATGAGGACAGGACCTCTTCCCGACAACCCTTGCCGTTGGTTGTCGGGGTATGCGGGCGGGGGCTTATCGGAATCTGGGAGTCCCCTTTAATAAGGGGGCCCCCAGATACCGGCCCCCCACCCTAAGTGAATGGATATGGGGTACATCGTACCCCTATCCATTCACCTGTAGGCAAAAAGTAAAAGTTAATAAACACACAACACAAGGCTTTTTAAAATAATTTATTATTCTGCTCCGGATGCCCCCCCTGTCTTCGTTATTAGCTCAATTACCAGGGGGGGCTTCTTCTTCCACTCTCCGGGGGTCTTCTCCGCTCTCCGGGGGGGGTTTCTTCTTCCGCTCTCCGGGGGGGGGCTTCTCCGGACTCCGGGGGTCTTCTTCCATCTTCTCCCCTCTTCCGCTCTTGACTCGGCGAACCCCGGTTCTTCTGCAGCTCTCCGGTGCCTTCTTCTTCAGCGCTGGCTGCCTGCTATGTTTGTGTGTTAGCTCGATTTCAAACAGGCAGCCGGCGCGGTCTTCTGTGACGTCATCTTCTCTTCTGTTCTTCTCCCCTCTTCCGATGTTGCCTCGTCGCCTGTTGTCGCTGTAATGATGGAAGCGCGCCTTGCATCCCATTTATATAGGCATCACCGTCCCATCATGCTCCGGTAGGTACCCACGTGGTGGGTGCACGTGGGTAGGCACCCACCACGTGGGTACCTGCCGGAGCATGATGGGACGGTGATGCCTATATAAATGGGATGCAAGGCGCGCTTCCATCATTACAGCGACAACAGGCGACGAGTCAACATCGGAAGAGGGGAGAAGAACAGAAGAGAAGATGACGTCACAGAAGACCGCGCCGGCTGCCTGTTTGAAATCGAGCTAACACACAAACATAGCAGGCAGCCAGCGCTGAAGAAGAAGGCACCGGAGAGCTGCAGAAGAACCGGGGTTCGCCGAGTCAAGAGCGGAAGAGGGGAGAAGATGGAAGAAGACCCCCGGAGTCCGGAGAAGCCCCCCCCCGGAGAGCGGAAGAAGAAACCCCCCCCGGAGAGCGGAGAAGACCCCCGGAGAGTGGAAGAAGAAGCCCCCCCTGGT
This sequence comes from Rana temporaria, assembly GCF_905171775.1. Taxonomy (NCBI): domain Eukaryota; kingdom Metazoa; phylum Chordata; class Amphibia; order Anura; family Ranidae; genus Rana; species Rana temporaria. The sequence goes on along the minus strand of NC_053496.1, from coordinate 109,403,822 downwards.
AATTGAGCTAATAACGAAGACAGGGGGGGCATCCGGAGCAGAATAATAAATTATTTTAAAAAGCCTTGTGTTGTGTGTTTATTAACTTTTACTTTTTGCCTACAGGTGAATGGATAGGGGTACGATGTACCCCATATCCATTCACTTAGGGTGGGGGGCCGGTATCTGGGGGCCACCTTATTAAAGGGGACTCCCAGATTCCGATAAGCCCCCGCCCGCATACCCCGACAACCAACGGCAAGGGTTGTCGGGAAGAGGTCCTGTCCTCATCAACATGGGGACAGGGTGCTCTGGGGTGGGGGGGCCCGCAGTGCGCCCCCCTGCCCCAGAGCACCCAACCCCCCCATGTTGAGGGCACGCGGCCTGGCACGGCTCAGGAGGGGGGGGGGACGCTCGCTCGTCCCCACTCCCATTCCTGACCGGCCGGGTAGCGTGCTTTGGATACGGGTCTGGTATGGATTGTAGGGGGACCCCCTACGTCGATTTTTCGGCGGAGGGGGGTCTCCTTACAACCCATAACAGACCTAAGGGCCTGGTATGCTCCTGGGGGGGGAACCCATGCCGTTTTTTTCTTTGAAAATTGGCATGGAGTTCTCCCTCTCAGGAATGCATGCCAAGCAACGCTGTCATTTTTTTTTTAATTATTTGTTTTCCCGGCGCGTCTTTTTTTCACCCGTCGCAACTTTAGTGTCCCGTCGCAATCCACAAAGCCGCCCGGCGTCAATTACGTTCGCGCGATGCACGTCGGGAAAATGACGTCACACGCATGCGCAGTACGGCCGGCGCGGGAGCGCGCCTCATTTAAATTGTAAACGCCCCCCGGAGAGGAGGAACGCCTTACGACGGCGGCACTTAACTTACACGGCTTGAAATTTTTACGTAAGTGCTTTGTGGATCAGGCACTTAGGTAAAAACTTTAAGTCAGTGTAACTTAACTGCTGAAAGTTAAGTTACGCCGCCTGGCTGAGGATTTGGCCCAATGTGTTCATTTTGTTTTCGTTGCTACAATAGTTCGATATAGATATGAGATTCGACATGACGCTGACAATAGCAATCTGTGTCTATCGAACCTGTGGTCGAATGTGCCTAACCTTATTTCTATTAGTCCAGGATTATTCTACATAGAGAGGAAATTATCGACATGGAGAGAAAAGATTCGACATTATAGAGACAGTGTTGGGGTAGACCATTCGACATGAAAGACGAAGATTCAACGAAGCAAAGATCAAAATACAAACGTCAAATCTGTCATTGAAGGCTTATCGTGTCTGTCGAAAGTTCTAATGCCACGTACACACGATCGGTTCATCCGATGAAAATAGACCAATGGATTTTTTCATCAGATATCCGATGAAGCTGACTTTCATCAGTCTTGCCTACACACCATCAGTTAAAAATCCGATCATGTCCAACGCGGTGACGTAAAACACAACGACGTGCAGAGAAAAATGAAGTTCAATGCTTCCGAGCATGCGTCGACTTGATTCTGAGCATGCATGGATTTTTGACCGATGGATTTCCCCACAGACGATCGTTTTTTTCTGTAGGTTTTTTAAACCATCAGAAAATTTTAAAACAGGTTCTATTTTTTTTTCACCAATGGGGAAAAAAACGATGGGGCCCACACACAATCGGTTTGTCCAATGAAAACGGTCCATCGGACCGTTTTCATCAGACAAATCGATCGTGTGTACAGGGCATAAGAGGATTCAACAAGCAGCTAAACTGCAATCGTACATTGCCAGTCAAATTCTCCGCCCATAGGCTATAGAAGAATTTGAAGCTTGTAGGTGGAACATTTGACCGGAAATGTATGATTGCGGCATCGTACTTCTTAGAACATTCGGCAGACACCATAAGCTTTTAATTGACAGATTTGACCTTAATTAATTTGGATTTTCAGATGAATGCATTTTATAATGAAACAAAATAAATAAAAACGAATTTCGGGAGTAACTAAATAAATGTATTTTCCGGACGAAAACGAAATTCCAAAACTAAATATTTCAGTGTGCACATGTCTAATAATCAATAAACTTTACTTAAAATGTCACTGTAGGAATCAATGACTATGATAAACAGAATATAGGAAAGATGTAGGACTATGAGACTAATTACCACTGCCAAGGAGGATAGAGGAAAAGAGCAGGAAGTATAGAGAGTGGGACTGAAAGTATATGCATGGAAAAACTTTATATATATATACATATACATGCACATTTGCTCATGCTTTGTCTCTTAAAAAATGTTGCACCTACAAATCATATATTGATCCTGCCAAAAATCTAATAGGCAATTAGTATCCCAATCTTTCTGCCTCTTCTGTCCTGAATTTTATAAGCAATGTTATCAGACTGTGCAGTTTGTCATCATGTCTCTGTATACAGTTTTCTTAGGAAAATACTGTTTTGTGACTCTGCAATTAGCAGAAGCATTTAGAATACTGTGTTTGTTCCTTCAGTTTGCATTTGGGCTGCCTATTAACGTTATCAAATAGACAGCCCCAACGGCCAACTTAAAGTGGATGTAAACCCCCTCCTTTACCCAGTGAAGTGAACAGTCTCAGATAGAGAGGGATGAAACAAATCTCCCTACATAAGTTGTACATGTACCGTGTTTCCCCGAAAGTAAGACCTACCCCGAAAATAAGACCTACCCCGATTTTCGGGAAGGGCTGCAATATAAGCCCTACCCCGAAAATAAGACCTAGTGTGGAGTGCTTGTGTGTGTACTCCGTTGCAGTAGTGTAGACTGTGTGTGTCAATTGTGCCAAGTACTGTACCTTCAGAATACAGCTGCTCTGCGATCAGCTGATCTCCTGCTTCTTTCCTCCTCTCCCTCCCCCACAGTGCTCAGAGCAGGGAGGAGAAATTCGGCAGGCTAAGGAAGTGGCAAACTGCAAGCTGGTCTCCCCCCTCTCCGAGATGTCAGTGGGGGATTTCCGCCCCCCTTCCTGTGCAGAGCTCTGGTAGGCAAAGCAAGTGAGGGCAGAGCTCCAGCAGGCAAAGCAAGTGAGGGCAGAGCTCCAGCACGCAAAGCAAGTGAGGGCAGAGCTCCGGCAGGCAAAGCAATTGAGGGCAGAGCTCCGGCAGGCAAAGCAAGTGAGGGCAGACCTCCGGTAGGCAAAGCAAGTGAGGAGGTGCACTCAGCTATGGTAATCTCCCCCTCTTCGAGATTTCGGCCCCCCTCCCTATGCAGAGCTCTGGCAGGCAAAGCAATTTAGGAACTGCACTCAACTAATCTCTCCCTCTCCAAGATGTCAGCAGGGGAACTTGGGCCCCCCTTCCTCTGCAGACCTCTGGTGTGTCACAGGCAATATAAAAAGGCACGACATTTCAGCATGCAGCAGTTTTGCATTGTGTGATACCAACATTCTGCAAGTACTTTTACACAGGGGTTTCGTGACAGGCAGGTAAGGAGAGACACAGCACATGGCATTATAAGACCTACCCCGAAAATAAGCCCTACTGTGACTTTTGTTGTCAGAATTAATATAAGACCCGGGCTTATTTTCGGGGAAACACGGTATATCTGCTGTCTTCAGCATTTTATATTCTTTAGAAAGTGACCTTTGTTTTAGAATTTTTTGTTCCTCTTTCAGCAGTGGTAGGTAAGTCTTGGCATACACTGTGTGAAAGCTGATTGGAGGAAAGGCACACACACCCCTCCACATAGACAAAGGAAGAAAGAAACCTGCAGAGCTGAACTGTGAACAGACTAGCTCTCTGCTTATCCATTTATAGCAACCTCGCCAGCACAAATTTTCAGCTGCTTTTATCTCCCATGTTGGGAGAAGTTATGCTGATAACAGAGGAATGAAGCAGGGTAAATCCACAGGACTTAGGTCTTTGCAGAGAGAGATAGGAAAACACTACAGATATATGTGCCTAGGTCAAATTTCATGAATCGGGTTTATATCCACTTTAAGGAGCTAATATGGTAGGCTGACAACACTGCCACTAATTATGAGGCAGTGGCTTAGCAGTGCCAGCCCACAACAGAAAGTGACAGGATCTCCAGATAAGAAACTTTGCAATGTTCACAATTTTGCATGTTCACAAAATTATTTGCTGTACACTGTATGCAGTGAGGCACACAAAGTGAAGAATACAATTATGATATTGATTTGTACTCTAAAGCATAGTGGATATGTTACTAAAGCAGAGAGGGTGAAAGACAGACCACCCTCCACGAATTGATTATTAAAATTATGCTAACTATTAGGGATGAGCCCGATGTTCGAGTCAAACTTAACATCGGGTGTTTGCAAAATTTGAAACATTATGGGGCGTTCGCAGGAAATTTGAGCACCCGTGGAATACCCCATAATGAACGGCGAGACCATCAATGCACTGCGAGAACATGGAAGCCGATTGGTTTCTATACAGAACTGCATCAGATTTTGCACTCTCTAGTTTTGGTAAATCAACCCCACTGTGTTAATTGATCTTTACATGAATGTGGAGGAAAACAATATTACCCTCTTAGGCACTGTTATGGAGCTGTAATTATGCACAACATTTTTCAGGTTTTGGTGGTGCACTAGATTTACCAGCTAGATATTTTGGTTCACACTAACATGTCCTATCTCTTTGCCGCTATTGTTACATCAGTGTTGAATGCACTGGTGTTTGTAATGGATTCTGTAAACCGGTAGAGGTCTCCCTTGATTTTACCTCACAAACAGAAGATACTATACTGATTTCCGTTAATATTATACTGCTGTAACCAGTGTGAGGTTGATTGTCATGGTTCTGTTTTTAAACTGTATATCTTTTTATGTATAATAAATGATTTTTTACTGTATCTACCTGTGTCATCAGTACAGAGAAAGTCCATATACATTCTTTTTCTGGGCGATAGTTTTTTTGGTTTGCGGTACTAGCAGCCGCTACCACTCCATCCTCCGGTCCCTCTCTCTCTATTTAAAACAAAGTAAAACCAATGAAAACACCAGCTCTACCATGCCTGACATGTTTCGTCCATTGACTTCATCATCCCTAGGAGTGCGAAGGACAGCACCGGGCTCAGGCCCGAATTTACTCCCTTTGCCGCCCCAATGCCGGGTCCTTCAATGCCGCCCCCCCATTAAAGGGGGGGGGGGGGTCGACGCGCGGGGGTAAGCAATTTTTCCCAGACAATGACTGGTGTTAGTGCTTCAATCACCATGGTTGTTATGCTGTCAGGATGATTGAAATGCATTATTTCTATCATTACATTGTAATATAAAATGAAATAGTTAAACTCAACATAAAGCAGAATGAGTGTGAGACCTGAGCGTGTCACTTGCCACACTGCCTGCCACCAGATGGAGATGTCACTTGCCACGCTGCCAGCCACTAGATGGTGATGTCACTTGCCACGCTGCCTGCCACCAGATGGGGATGTCACTTGCCACACTGCCTGCCACCAGATGGGAATGTCACGTGCCACAACTGCCTGCCACGAGATGGGGGTGTCACTTGCCACACTGCCTGCTAGCAGAATGGGAATTGCCACAGTTATCTGGCTGCCACTCAAAAAGTATCAGTTTGTCACTAATTGCATGTAAAATCAAGCCCCCCTCCAGCATTGCAGAGTACTTGCAGCCAGGTACAATGCTGTCAGCCTCTCCTCTCCCACGCGGGGAAACTAGCTGCAGGTTAATCGTGAAACAGAGGCACATGAGACTCGAGTGAGAGATGAGAGTGAGGGCGGGCGGTGAGAGATGACGTAATTGTCTCTCTTCTGTGTCACGCAGCCTGTAAGTAAGGGTGGAAGTTGGAACAGCAGTGCGAACAATGAGAGAAGATGTAATCTCTCTCCGCCACCGCACGGCCCGCACCGCTGAAAAAAATCCTTGTCTCCTCCGCCGCGCAGTGCCGCCCCTGCACACAGTGCCGCCCCGAGGCCTGGCCTTGTTGGCCTTGTGGGAAATCCGGCCCTGACCGGGCTGTTACCTGAAGAACCTGGAAAGCTGTAACACAAGAATTTATAGACCTTCAGAAATATGGGTTTGTAATGGAAATTATGACTGGAATACTAGTATTGCAGTCTACTAAAATGCCGTAGAGTATTTTAGCTTTCCTGCTATGGAATATTAAAGATCTCTACCACAATTATATATTTTTTGTCACAGACAACCTACAGGAACAACAAGTTTTGTTATCTTTTTATTTTTTGAGTCATACACAGGCCAAGGCAACCTCTTCCACCTACCCCACCAGCCTTCTTGTTGGTAGCTGATCATAACAAGAATAAAACATACTAATTATTACCCTTGGCCACTGCATTATGAATCCCAGTCAATAACTGCTTGGCTTAGGTCATGCTTAGGCCATGCAATCTAAACTTAGTAAAGTAAAGCCTGTCAACAGTCAGTGTATTAGAGGCCTCATGAATGATCATTAATTCAGAATAATCAGCAAATTGGTTCCATGCCAATGTCAACTATTTGCAAGTAAGCGGGGGCAAAGAGGAATAGAAGTGGATGTGGCCCATTAAAGACTCAAAAGAAAATTCTCATGGTGGCAACAGAGGGTACCCTCAGACTGGTGTAATTGACACAACAGCCCCCTCACAGCATTAAGGATTTGGAGATTTTCTTCTCTGATTGAGATGAAAGAATTTATAAGAACCTTAGCTATGCAAATCTGTCTGAAAATATATTTTATTTAATCACTTGGGAACCAGCCACTGTACATAAATGGTTGGTCCACTCCCACTGGCCACTTTATTAGGTACGCCTGTTCAATTGTTTGGCAACACAAGTTGATAATCAACCAATCCCATGGTAGCAACTCAATGCATTTAGGCATATAGATGAGGTGAAGCCGACTTTCTGAAGTTCAAACCAAGCATAAGAATGGGGAAGAAAGGGGATTTAAGTGACTTTAAATATGTCATGGTTGTTGGTGCCAGATGGGCTGGTCTGAGTATTTCAAAAACTGCTGATCTACTGTGATTTTCAGGCACAACCGCCTCTAGGGTTTACAGAGAATGGTTTGAAAAGGAGAAAATACCCAGTGAGCGGTGGTTATGTGGATGAAAATGCCATGCTGAGGTCCTAGGAGAATAACGACTCGTTACAACCAATGTATAAAGAATACCATTCCTGAATGCACAACACATGGAACCTTGAAGCGGGCTATAGCAGCAGAAGACCACACCGAGTGCCACTCCTGTCAGCTTAGAACAGGACACTGAGGCTACAGTTCACACAGGCTCACAGATCTCAATCCAATAGAGCTCCTTTGAGATGTGGTAGATCGGGAGATGTGCATCATGGATGTGAGGCTGACAAATCTGCAGCAACTGCGTGATGCTATCATGTCAATATGGAGCAAAATCTCTGAGGAATGTTTCCAACACCTTGAATCTATGCCATCAAGTATAAAGGCAGTTCTAAAGACAAAAGGGCATCCAACCCGGTACTAGCAAGGTGTACCTAATAAAGTGGCCAGTTTATATGAGGACATACAGGAACAGAGCTCTTGCGTACACCTGCTCTCAAAAAGTTCTGTGATTACACTATGAATGGATATAGTTGATCATATACAAAAGATACAGAGTCAATAGGAGTTGCTCTGTACCATGTGATTGCTTTGACCGATCACAACATTACAGAATGAACACTGCCATGTCTCACATACTGGTCAGTGACCAGGAAGCACAGTTTGCTTTCTCACATGCTTCTCACATGGGTTGGTGTGTAATAGGAAAGAAAACCTCCTGACTGCCAACTAGCACTAGTGCAATACAGGAACAAATGTAAAAATTAAATAAGAAAATAGACCCCTTTAACATAATTCACCCCATACAGTATTTGTCTGCCCTGTTCTGTCTGTGCATAATAACCCCTTACCTGCACATCTGCACATTAACCCCTTCACTCCATTTGTCTATGACCTGTACTTTCAAAGTAACTAAGTGCCATGCTTCAACTCGCTCAATACTGGAATGTTTCTAGATTTTTAAAACATTCTGGCAAAAAAAAAATCAGATCAACTTTATTTTTTTAAATGGGTAGTTTGTACTGTTCCAGCATTTTTATTGTTGTATTTACAACAGAAAATGGGGGAAACAAATTGTATAATTTTATAATAAAATATATATAAAACACTTACCGTATTTAACATCATTAAAAGACAGCTGCATCTGTTTTTTTTTTAAAAAAGTGCATGGCATGTTGCATGGCCAAGTAATTGTCAGTAAAAGTATTGCAGAGCTGAAAACTGAAAAGGGCCTGGAAATAAAAGGGATGAAGTACTAAAGTGGTTGAAATTAAGTACAATTAGTAGGGTGGTTTTCATATGGTGTTTTAATTCAGGACAATTTTGAAAAATATTTTTTTTTTACTTTTTACTATAATAAATATCCCCAAAAAACAAAAATAAAATCTTCATCAGTTTAGGCCAATATGTATTCTACAAATGCAAACACGATACACGTATATTTATTGGTTTGCATAAAAGTTATAGGCCCGGATTCACGTAGAATGGCATATCTTTGTGCGGGCGTAACGTATCCTATTTACGTTACGCCTCCGCAACTTTTACAGGCAAGTGCTGTATTCTCAAAAGAAAGTTGTGGCGGCGTAGCGTAAATAGGCCGGCGTAAGCCCGCCTAATTCAAATTGTGAAGAGGTGGGCGTGTGCTATTTAAATTAACCATGACCCGACGTGATTGACGTTTTTCACGAACGGCGCAGGCGCCGTCCGTGGAATATCCCAGTGTGCATTACTCCAAAGTACGCCGCAAGGACGTATTGGTTTCGACGTAAACGTAAATTACATTCAGCCCCATTCACGGATGACTTACGCAAACGACGTAAAATTTTCAAAATTTGATGCGGGAATGACGTCCATACTTAACATTGGTACGCTGCATGTACGCCACCATATAGCAGGGGTAACTTTACGCCGGGAAAAGCCTAACGTAAATGGCGTAACTGTACTGCGTCGGCCGGGCGTGCGTTTGTGAATTCGCGTATCTAGCTGATTTACATATTCTAGGCGTAAATCAGCGTACGCGCCCCTAGCGGCCAGCGTAAATATGCAGTTAAGATCCGACGGCGTAAGAGACTTACGCCGGTCGGATCTAATAGAAATCTATGCGTAACTGATTCTATGAATCAGGCGCATAGATACGACCGGCCAGACTCAGAGATACACCGTTGTATCTGGAGATACGCGGTCGTATCTCCTTTGTGAATCTGGGCCCTAGTGTCTACAAAATAGGGGATATATTTATGGCTTTTTAATTATATATATATTTTAATGGCAGTGATCAGAGATTTTTAGCGGGACTGTGACATTGCGGCGGACAGATTGGACACTTTTGACACTTTTTTGGGACCTTTTTACAGTGATTAAAGCTAAAAATAGCCACTGATCACTGTATAAACGGCACCGGGAGGGAAGGGGTTAACACTAGGGGGTGATCAAAGGGTTTAGTGTTCCCTAGAGAGGCGTTTCCAACTGTGGGGAGAGTGGACTGACTCGGAGAGAGATTGCTGTTCCTGATCACTAGGAACAGATGGTCTCTCTCTACTCCCCTGTCAGAACAGGCATCTGTTTGTTTACATTGACAGATCCCCATTCTGGCTCTCTGTGGAGTGATCACGGGTGGCGCGCATGCCTGCCTACCAAAGCTATTAATAAGACCGCCGTACAGCTACGGTGATTCGCACAGCCGTGCCAACCTGTCGTGGTATAACTGCGGCGACTGGTCTGCAAGCGATTAAAGCAGATTTCCTTGAAAATATAAGAAAATGTGATTTGAATTTTGTAATTTTGTAATTACGTTACATCGTCACAACATGACTCTGTTTTTCCTTTTTGATCAGCCAGTGGACTGAACAAAAAGAAAAATACCGAACTTATTCCCCCCATCCACACATTCAAGATGGATGGGGGAATTCTTTCCAGTGCGCCATCAAATTCATTCTGACCGGGGTGAGGGGTTGCTCCTTCACTATCAAAATACACAGATCAGCCCTGTCGCCATTGCTCAAACATTTCTTCTGGAATTCTTTAGTTAATTCAGACTATGTGGTATAGCACTGATTTGTATCCCTAACATGTTTCAGGTACTTGAAACTGGACTGGGGAAGGGGGTTTATTAAAGCTAAACTAAAGCATACCATTTAAAAGCTGTTTTATTTATTCTATCCCCTGTTCCTATAAGTATTCTCTTCACTGTAAACGTGATCACATGAAGCCACTTCTCTTCAATGCTCCATTGCTTGTTGACACTCCAACATATACAATGCAGTACCAGCAGTCCTGCTTTGTAATTGAGGACTAAGAGAACCCACCCACAACCTGAAGCATGTAAGGCAAAAGGAGAGCTCCGGATGCTGGGGAAGCCAAGGATAAGGTAAGTAAGATTGTATTTTAATGATACCCTAGACAGAAATGAAAATGTAACCCTTGCAGTGTAAAGGGAGCCCCACTACTAAAATAGTATTGAAATTTGCCTGGAGTTAAAGCGGTGGTTCCCCCTAAAACACATTTCTAACAATAGATTCGTAAGACCCGTTACACTACGGGTAGGCTGGCTTTTTTTTTTTTTTTTCGTACATACCGAGATCTCGGCGTCTTGTCCCTTGGCGGTGGGCGTTCCTATTTGATTGACGTTCCTCGGACGGGCGCATACGTGACGTCACGACTTTCCGACAGAAGCCGAACGTCATTGCGCAGGCGCCGTATAGAGTCGGCTCTATACGGCGCATGCGCAGCGACGTTCGGCTTCTTTCGGAAAGTCGTGACGTCACGTACGCGCCCGTCCGAGGAACGTCAATCAACTAGGAACGCCCACCGACAAGAGACGGGGAGATCTCGGTATGTACTAAAAAAAAAAAAAAAAAGCCAGCCTACCCGCAGTGTAACGGGTCTTACAAATCTATTGTTAGCAATGTGTTTTAGGGGGAACCACCCTTTAAGCTTTAAGACTTGCAGTAGACATGTGCACAGAAATTTTTTTTTTTTTTTTTTTTCCATTTCGTATCGTTCCGTAGGTTCGTTCCCGTTCGTTTTTCGTAAGACGCTCGTTTTCCTGTTCGTTCCCGTTCGTTTTTCGTACGACGCGATTTTTTCGTATTCCGATCGTTTCGTATTTTGGTTATCGTTTTATTTTCGTACATGCGGCATGGTTCGTTATTCTGTTTAATTCATGTTCGTTACTTGTTAGACAATAATTTTCGTGAATTTTCTTCATTTTGTACTTTCGTAAATATATCGCGGGATTCGCGGCACTTTCAACACGCGGCTCATCCATATTAACTATTGTTAAGCCCCATACACTTGGTCAGACTTTTTTAACAACAAACATAAAAACGATCGTTTTACCGAACGTTCGTTCGTTTTTAAACTCCATCAGAAAACCATTTTTGGGTTCCAGGTTCAAAAGTCTGGCCAACTGATCTCTCCCTTCAGACGAAAATCCACAGAAAAGTTAAATTTGGCTTTACTGTACTACTGTACTCAGCACAAAAGAGAAGCTGCTTCACTAACTAACTACACTCACTGTCCATTCAAAAAAACGAAAATTACATCTTATAACAAAAGATTTGCATTCTGTATTTTGAAACCAAATTACGAACAGAAAAAAGGAATTCAGAATACAGAATACAAATCTTTTGTTATAAGATGTCATATGAACATACAAACAGAAAAAGGATTCAAACAAAATACAGAATGAAAATCTTTTGTTAGATGTCATATGAACAGACAACTGAAAATCAAAATACGAACAGAACAAGGATTCAAACAAAATACAGAATGCAAGTCTTTTGTTATAGATGTCATATTCGTTCTTTTGCCGTTTTCGTTTTGTCGTATTTTCGTCGGATCGTTCGTTCGTATTTGCGGTTGTTCGTTATGCGACTCATTCGTAATCCCGTCGTTTTCGTATTTTGGTGCTTAAATTTTTTCGTATGTACACATTATTCTGCGGGTACGAAAATGAACATTTTCGTACGAAAATAACATTCGTACGAACGGGAATGCACATATCTAACTTGCAGTATCAATAATAATAATAAAAATAGTTCTGTAGTAGGGGTGGGATTCCAGTGCACTGTTTTGGAATATTAATTTCAAGGTTTACAATATGGCTGAGACTCTCAGCAGTGTGGTGATGCTCCCTGATAGTCTAGTAAAGAAGCCAAAGGCAGGGAGAGGTGCGAATGCATAGCTCATAGTTGTTAATATATACTGCCATTACGTTAAGCAAATAAATGATATTGTGGAAACCATGCAAAAAATAATAAATTTGAGTTGAGAAAGGTCACTCACTGGCTATAAGAGAATGTCCTCACTGTATACAAGGAAGACTGCACAAAGGCAGGGAGAGGGGTGAATGTATATCTCATAGTTGTTATTATATACTGCCATTACATAAAGAAAATAAATGATGTTGTTGAAACCATGCAACAACAAAAAAAATGTTTGAGTTGAGAAAGGTCACTCAATGGCTATGAGAGAACGTCCTCGCTCTACTGTACCATACAATGTATACAAGGAAGGCTGCACAAAAGCAGGGAGAGGGGTGAATGCATAGCTCATAGTTGTTATAATATACTGCCATTACAAAAAGAAAATAAATGATGTTGTGGAAACCATGCAACAAAAAAAAATGTTTGAGTTGAGAAAGGTCACTCACTGGCTTTGAGAGAACGTCCTCGCTCTACTGTACCATACAATGTATACAAGGAAGGCTGCACAATGATGACTCAATTTTAGATCAGGTTTATTCAAGGTCTGTAAAGCTCACAACCCCCACTTAAGCCACACTCACTGATGCATTTCACACTGACAGGACTTAAAGGGGGTTTAAAGGCAGAATTATTGCATAATTATTGAATTATTACATTCTTTGCATTAGGTTAAAAAGCCACTTGTGTGAAGCAGCCACACCCCAGCCCCCTTAATACTTACATGAGCCCCATCTCTGTCCAGCAATGTCCACAAGTGTCTCGGCTGTCCGACACTCCCCCCCTGATTGGCTGAGACACGGCAGCAGTACCATTGGCTCCCGCTGCTGTCAATCAAAGTCAGCTTGGAGAAAGAGGGGGCAGGGCCAAACCACATCTCAGTGTCTGAATGGACACACAGAGCTGCAGCTCGACATGGGTGCCCCCATAGCAAACTGCTTGCTGTGGGGACACTCAACAGGAGGGAGGGGTCAGGAGCACAAAAGAGGGACCCGAGAAGAGGAGGATCCAGGCTTCTCTGTGCAAATCCACTGCAACAGAACAGGTAAGTATAACATGCTTGTTATTTTTATAGGAAACAAAAAAACGAGACTTTACCATCACTTTAATTTTAGAAATCTCTACAGTGTTGCAGGCCTTGAATAAACCTGATCTAAAGAATTATGTCATCAATGTGCAGTCTTCCTTGTAAAACGTGTGTGAAACTAAATATGTTGATTGCAAACCATATTGCTTCAAATAGAAGCAACCATGTGCTAATGATATAATATGATATAATAAATGTAAAACATGGAACACAGCATTTTATGATGAAAGATATTTATTATGCAGGACACAGCAACATGATAGATGTTCTTTACATAATTAATGCCATTAAATTGCAGCCTGTGAGTCAGAAGGTGTTATTTTAACATACAAGTAACATAGGAGTTTTGCAGAACATAAAAATCAGTAATTGATCCTGTAAAATAGTGGTTAATGCCATGGATTTTATTTCCTTCGTAAATTTTGTTTGAATTGAAATTGTTGGAACTGTAATATGGAAAAAATATTTGCAAGTATTATATATGTTGTTCAGACAAAGATGCTTAAAACCGCCCTAACTACAAAAGCACCGCTCAGCGCTTTAGGAAAAACAATTCAGGTTTATGAGCAAAAATTATAATGTCCCAAAAAAATCATAATCATATACAATGCTGACTTGTAAAATTATAGAATAGCAGCTGCTTAAAAGAATAACATATAAAAGACAATATTAAAAACACTCAAAATTTATAGAGTCCTCAATAATACTGTAGCAGCACTTTAGTCAAAACTCTGGGTTTGACATAACTTCCATATATTGTTCATACAGGGAATAAGGTGATGTAGATGAGTACAGTAGTGTTAGGTAGGGTAATCACTCTTAATCCGTGCACCTTCCACCAAAACTTTACCGCATGAGGGGGTCTCCCCTCTAGGGGATGCACTCACCAAAATTCTGAATAAGATGCGCCTTAATCACACTGATTATCCACCACTGTACTTTCCACTCCAAGTAAGTATTCTCACTTTTGGAAGGGTTCAGCAACCATTTTTGGAGAAGGAGACCATAAGGACCATTAACCCCCTGAGCGTTTTTCCTGAGTCTGGCTCGGGGTGGAATTTCAGGACCAAAAGCGGTAACCCCCGAGCCAGACTGGGGACCGTCTTGCAGTGTCCACAGGCAGAGTTACTTACCTTGTCCCTGGATCCTGTAATGCCTCCCCGCTTCGTGATCGGGCTGTGTCCTCCTCGCTCGATTCACAGTGCCGAGTGCCGCCGAGCTACGTTCCCTGCGACGTTACGACGCACGGGGGCGGAGATCGGTGCCAAATTTAAAAAAGTAAATAAACACAATACATACAGTATACTGTAATCTTATAGATTACAGTACTGTATGAAAAAAATACACATCCCCTTTGTCCCTAGTGGTCTGCCCAGTGTCCTGCATGTACTTTTATATAATAAAAACTGTTCTGTCTGCCTGGAAACTGGAGATTGTCCATAGCAACCAAAAAGTGTTCCTTTATGTCAAAAGTGGTTTTAGACCAGCTAAAAAACAGCGATAATAAATTAGAATCATTTGCAGAATTGAGCGATAGTTATTTGTGGGAAAATTCGTCATCAAAAAATAAAAAATAATAATTTTTATTATTATTATATTATTTGTTATAATTATTTATATGTATTTATTATATTATAATTTATGATTTTGTGTTTCAAATTTTATTATACCCGGGATGTCCACTAGAATTGCAGGCCTACAATATAAAACGCCAAATTTCCATGCAAAATAATGGTACCGCTTTCAGCACCTAAAATCTGAAAGAATCATACCGCCAGAGAGGTTAAAAGTATGTGAACTGGGAAGGAGGAAAACAACCTCTATATTGGGGATTCCTGTGAGGAGTCAGTCAGATTTGCGCTCTTTACTCCTCTACATCACCTTATTCCCTGTATTATCATTATATATGTTGTGTTTCTTTATGAAATCCAAACATAAGTTAATGCATTTAAACAATGCAATAATAATAATAAAAAGATTAACAGAACAAGTTTTATTGGTGAATGTTGATAATTTAAAAATACTGTTTTGAAAATACAGTAGTTGGTAAATCTCTTCAAAAGATGATAGTAAAGAGTGAGTAGCATGTTATCTAACAACTAATTGGGGTTTCATTTTGGGACTTCCCCACTGATAGCAGTCAATAGAATTGACAATAACGGTAATTTGTGTGCATATCTCTATATGCAGTGCTTAAACATGTGTTGAGATAATACACTCCTCTGTGCTATGTGACTTCTACTATTCTAGTCTATGCTTATCTAGGCTGTCTCTTAATTATAACTATACTTTTCTATAGAGATCATTGCAATCTAAATAGATGAAAGAAAACCTTTTTAAATGCAGAAGGAGCTCAGAGCAATATGTTAGACGTACAATGTGCAGCTCAAGGCTCATTGGAACATGCATTTAAATTGCTTTTGTACATTGTTGCCTATTTGAATTGTAATGTCACATTTCTGAAGATGAGATCATTGTAAAAGATTTCTCCAATAGATCACAATATAATTTGCCTCAAGCTGACTAGAAAAGCAAATGTCTTAGAGCATCATCCAGTACAATTCACAGGTTTGTACTTTTTTTTTTTTTTATTCCAGTCCAACATAACAACAATTTGCCACACTAGCTGTAGTCTGTAATTTACATAAAAGATAGCCACTGGCCTGTGGTCCTTCTGCTACACTGTTATCAACTTTTATAGCTATCAGCTAACTTTATGAGATTTAGCTAGCTTTACGAGTGCTTCAAGCAAGAATCAAGATTTATACAAAAATGTATATATGATAAATGCAGAGTAATGCTATCTTTTTTTTTTTAACATGCACTAGGTTATTTCCTTCTAAAAAGAAAAGGAAAGGAGACAGCCTGTAAGGCTACATTCACACCAGCGATTTTGGATGGTGTAAATTGTAGCGGTGGGAATCAGAGATACCTGCTGCGGCTCTGAACAGCTAGGTGCAGCTGCCAACCTGTTCACTGTGATAGATCGCTGACAGCCACAGCTATATGCAGATCTCTCCACGGCCATCGATTACCCGCGGTGATTGCATGTGGATGCATTATGAATCTCTGATTCCTGCTGCTACAATTTGCAGCAACCTAAGTAGAAGGTGTGAATGTAACCTAATAGATAATAAGAGAAGGAAGTGCCTCCTAAGTGCAGTATTAAAAGGAATGTTTTATAGACCACAGTTAAAAACACTTACAAGATAGGGTAAAAATTATCGATCATCACAACCATAAGGTGAAGGGTGCACCATCACTCATCCCTGTCCTGCAGGGCCCACCGGTGTACTTCTGTAGGAATCTGGATGTCTCTGGGTCAGCTTGGAGCCTTGCCTTGACACCGGCCATTCCATTTCTGTGAGGTCACATCCATCCATGTGTAGACTCCAAGCTGGTCCCAGAGACTTCTGGATTCCTACATGGTGTCCTGGTGCTTTTCTTCCCATCGGCAGCTGGCAGAAGTAGACTGGCGGGGCCCTGTAGGACAGGGATGAGTTGACGGTGCACCCTACTCCGTATGGTTGTGATGAGCAATCATTTCTACCCTATCTTGTAAGTGTTTTTAACTGTGGTCTATTAAACATTGCTTTTAATACTGCACTTAGGAGGCACTTCCTTCTCTTGTTTTATATTTTCATATATAGTGTTGGTTTGCTCTGGGATGCCATTAGTTAATCCAATCTTTGCTCTCTTTCAGGGCTATCCTCTTCATGGGAACTTCAGAATTTAACATGTTCAGATGTGTCACACGCCTGCATTCAACCACTGGTGGTCACTACATCACTACTGCAGGGTGAGTCAGAGAGAGATTAGCTAAATCCTTCCCTTTAGCCCTATCCATACCTACTGCTTTTTTGTACTTTTTAAATTAATTATAGTTAGCATTTATCATCTATAACAATGGTCTCCAAACTTCTACCCTTTGCTTGCCTTTATCTGGCCCTTGGGGCAATATTTAATTCACTGACACCAATGAAGTTCACAATTCCTTGCAATGACACCAACGATGGGGCACAATTCCTCCCAATGACACCAACGAGGGGGCACAGTTTGCCCAAAGACTCCAATAATGCGACATTTTGCACTCCCGAAGGCCACAGTGTGGCCCCCCTGTAAGCATTAGGGATACCCTGGGTTTGGCTCAAGTATGGTTCTGCAAACTTCAAAGTTCAAATGTCAAACCCAAACCCCATTGAAATAAATGGGAGACAAATCTGTCAGATCAACAATGTCCATTGTATGGGCTATTAAACAAAGGGTTGTCCAAAAAATTGAATGGGAGTTGGACACTGCTGAGAAACATGTACAAAAATATATTTTTTTAATTTCATATGGCCAGGAGCACTGATTTTTTTTAAAGCATATACTGTACAAATAAAAAAAAATATTTTCAATTGCTTGACAATTACATTTCCCTTCACGTATCCAAAAAAATAAAATAAAAACACGGCAGCCTCCAAAGGTTCCCTAAAATATAGATGCTGGCAATTTAAAATGTTTCCTTTTTTGCAAATGTCACATGTGCTGTAGCACATCCTACAGCAACATGCCACACCTTTTGAGTCTGGTATGGATTTTGGGGGGGCAATTGACGCAAAGAAGTGAGGCCCTAAAAAAAAAAAAAAAAAAAAAAAAACAGACCCTTCAGGTCTAGTATGGATATTAATCATTACACAATTTGTTTTTTAATCTTGGCAAAGCAGCTCATCACTCTGCTGCCCCCACCGCCATCCTCGGTGGAGGAACCAGGAAGTGAAGCATTGAGGCTTCACTGCCGGGTTCCCTATGGCGCATGCTCACTGGTCCCCGCTGTGTTCTGGGAGCCGTGTGTTTCCCAGAACACAACGGGGGGATCTGACGTCCTACCCGCAGTCTACCTGCAGACTGTGTGGCCGGTAGTGGGTGCAAATACCTGTCTTTAGACAGGTATCTGCACCCCCTCCCCCTGAAAGGTGTCAAATGTGACACTGGAGGGGGGAAGGGTTCCGATGAGCGGAAGTTCCACTTTAGGGTTGAGCTCCGCTTTAATGTCATTTTCCAAGTAAGCAAAGAGATTTCATGATAATTGTAACATATTCCCTTTCTACAAGATAGGGCAAATTATCTGTTTCTTATTCCAATTGATACTTCTCCCATACCTGAATTTATAATTCATGTATACACCTTCATATAGCAATATAAGTTATTTTATCCCCAATTAAAAATAATTTGCATATCTCCATGTTGACTGTGACTGTCTCCTTTTTTTACTAGTACTTCTATTCTACAGAGCTTTCATTGTTATTTTGTTTTTATTTTTTCTGCACATGTTACGTAAAATTCTCCTTTTCCATTACACTTATCTATGCCCCACTTTTTTTTTCTGTAGGATGTCAGACTTTATTCAATTTTACTATTGCTTTACTACTATACTTAAGTGGTTAAAACAGAGTTCCACTGGTTGTTAAAGTGGAGGTTCACCCTTTAAAAAAAATTCTGACATCACACGGAGCCGCACCATCCTACCGACAGAATGCCGGTGTTTTTTTTTTTCTCAGCACACACCTCTTAATCACGATTTTGACCTCACGGCAATCCCGCGGGAGTGGGTGTTCCCAAGCACTGCCTGTGATTGACAGGCTTCCGAACGGCGCATACTGCGCGTCACAGGTTGCCGACAGAACCCGAACATCGGTGCGCAGGCGCCGTATAGAGCCGCACCGACGCTCGGAAGCCTGTCAATCACAGGCAGTGCTTGGGAACGCCCACTCCCGCGGGATTGCCGTGAGGTCAAAATCGTGATTAAGAGGTATGTGCTGAGAAAAAAAAACACCGGCATTCTGTCGGTAGGATGGCGCGGCTCCGTGTGATGTCAGAAATTTTTTGGAGGGTGAACCTCCACTTTAAGTTTATTGAAAGTGAGCAGCTACAAAAAGTATGCTGCTGACTCTTAATAAACAGACCCTCGCCTATCCCACGGTCCACCGATGCGGCCGCCCGATGCCTCACTCATCTCTTGTAAGTGTGGGCGCTCGGCTGTGGCAGCTTGCGGCTTTGCAGTCGAGCTTGGCACTGCAAATGCATGAGTCACGCTGCGCTCTATCAGTGGCCAGGCAATCTTCTGGGACTACAGGGAAGGGAAGAGTTGCCTAGGGGAAAAGGAAAAATTGCCTAGGCGGCTAGAGGATAAAAGGAGGAAGTGCGACAGGAAGTCTGTCTCAAAACCAGGTACCCACTACCCACCCCCCCCCCCCAAAAAAAAAAAATTGTGGCAAGTCAGGGGGCAAGGAGTACTTAAAGCGTAAGTTTCACTTTTGGGTGGAACTTTGCTTTAAGAATTAAAAATACATTTTATGTACTTTTATCTACATTTTTTTTTTAAGTTGGTAACATGGTTTCTTCAAAAAGTGTTCCGCAAAAATGCTAATTACAAGCCCTTTCATTGTTAAATTATTTGGAATTTTTTTATAATACAGATCACTGCTATACAAAGGTTTTAATAACTATATAATAATAATATTTACAAATACAGGAATAAACAATGGCACTATATACAAATTTCAGATCTATAGCACAGTTTATTTTAGACAACTTCAAAGTCACAGCCAAGTAAATAAAAAGAAAGGTGTGAAAAGCCATAACAAGCAGCAGTGGAAATGTCATTTATTCTCCATTTTATGATCAGTCGACACCAGTAATTTACAAGTGTGCAATGGTCTGTACAAAGTCAGGTCTCAGGTTTATGCAAATATGTGTAAATTGCAGATCAGTTCCAGCCACTGAGCAACTCTGTATAACTTTGATATGATGAGCTGCGTGGTATTTATTACTTTATGCTTGGGCTTTCACGGCCAATACAATTCTGTTTATTAAATACATTTCACATGCTCTTCTGAAATAAACTTGTTTTACACTAATGAAAATGCATATTTCCTTTGAAAATCCATTACCAATAAGAACTAAAGCATGTTGCTTTTTTTTTCAGTAAAATTGACTTGCACAGGTTTGTATATATTACAAATGCAAGAGAAAGAAGGATTCCTGATTATAAGTCTTTTATCATATATTTATTATGTTTGTAGAAAACCACCACTTCTAATTTCATTGCTGAGGTCTGTGAAAAAAAAAATATATATATTTTGATATATTACATATTGTTGATTATTATAATTTGTTATATATATTTCCTATGAAAAGGAAGAATGTATTGCCATAGCAATCACTCGGACGCCCGGCAGCCCAGAAATCTATTCGTAGTTTCCCTATTACCAGAATCTTAGGGTGTCTCATATCTGTTTCTTTTTAAAACTATCATTCCCATGTGTCCCCTATGCTTCACACAGCCAAGTCATTCCTATCTGCCGTCAGTCTTTTACAAAACTATACTTCCAATCTGCCACCTCGGCAAATAGGTGCGCGCATGTTTCCTCCTCCTTCAAGGACACAATCAGATGCTTTATGCATTGCTCTCTGGCTCATGGCTTGCCTCCTTCCATCACTCCATTCCTCCATTCCTCCCTCCCATTTTCCTAACATTGGATAAATGCATGTATGTCCATTGGTGAGTGACAGTCAGTAATGTCACTCTCTGGTGTACACATATGCAATCACACTGCTTCCCTTGAAAAAGAGCCCCTGCGATTGACCGTTGTCCTATGTACCTATTTGGTTAATGATGTGACTCATCACATTAAAGTGGAGTTCCACCCAAAAATGGAACTTCCACTTTTTGGAATCATCCCCCCCCTCCGGTGTCACATTTGGCACCTTTCAGGGGGAGGAGGAAGCAGAGACCTCCCCAACCAAATAGGATGCACTTGTTATAAAGTTCTGTTAGAAAGATACTGACTGCAGTCTGAATCCAGCTGGCTGCTTCCTAATATGTACTGTATAGAGCAGACAGCTGTAGCAGCCCAGACTGCTCACTTTGGTGTAGTGTATATGTGTGCAGCCGGGGAGACAGGGATTAGTGAACTCTTAGTGCACTAACCAAGACTTAAATTCTTTCCAGACTTCAAGTATTACATTTTATAAATGCATACTGTATATACTCGAGTATAAGCTGAGTTTTTCAGCACATTTTTTTTGTGCTGAAAATGCCCCCCTTGGCTTATACTCAAGTCACCTTTTTGCGCCTAATCTCCCGGACTTTGGGGACCTGGTACCGGACGGTCCCCTAGACCGCAAACATGGCACACATGTAGCCCCACTCCCCATCGACAAGTGTGCAAAGTTTGTTGTCCGGGGACCTATGGCCGGAGAGCACCGATTTTTCAAAGCCGGGCTCCCCTTCCATAGACTCCCATGTTAAACATCAGCCTAGTCATGGGCACAGTGAGGCATGGGCACAGGGAGGCATGGGCACAGTGAGGCAAAGTGAGGCATGCAGATGGAAACCCTAGGCTTATACTCGAGTCAATAAGTTTTCCCATTTTTTTGTGGTAAAATTAGGTGCCTCGGCTTATATTCGGGTCGGCTTATACTCGAGTATATACAGTAAGTTTGTTTTATAGTACTATTAGTGCATTAATAACATTTAGCCTTTAACTTTGGGTGTACTTACTGGTTCTCCAACAGGGTTTGAGTTGTGCGCTTGTTACAGGAAATGAAGACATACATATAGCCTTCCTGAAAAGTAAAAGGTAAGAACATATTGCTGATAGAAATAACACCACTTACTTGGCTCGCATCCCATAATTTGTTAAGTATGTCGACAAATGCTGCACTTTATTTCTGTACTTCTGATAGCATGCTAGTTCTGATTATCAATGCTGTAAAACCTACTGTTGTATTCCAGACTCCTTGTCCTAATGTAATGTAAACCTTATTTTGTTTACCAATAAAACTTATTATGGAAAAAAAAAGAAATAACACCACTTACCACCTCACCTTTAGAACTAGGGAGTGGCGTGGTGCTCTACAGAAACCTCACAATATTAATTGACCCTAATTATTCTTTCATCATTTTTTTATCACCTATTATCACCAGACATTTTCGGACCCACGTTTTGACATTTTATTGACTTCTTGGATGATCCCATGGACCCTTGGGAATAACAGTGTTGTGAAAAAAAAGGTTTTAGTGACAAAATAAGTATGGTTAAGCTCTTTAAAGGGGTTGTAAAGGATTTGTTTCCCCCCTAAATAGCTTCCTTTACCTTAGTGCAGTCTGTAACTACACACCGTAATGCAAGGCTTTCTTTCTGGTGTGGAGAAAGCCTCTTGAGGGGGGAGGGGGCAAGCAGGAGTGTCAGGACGCCCACTAACACACAGCTCCTTTCTCTATCTGCAAAGTAGAGAGTGTCCTGACTTGCCTGCTCGCCCCCTCCCCCCTGAAGAGGCTTTCTCCACACCAGGGAGAAAGCCTCGCATTACGGTGTATAGTTACAGACAGAAGAACAGGAAGTGAGCATTTCTCAGAAGAATTAAGGACATTTAAAAGCAAAATCGAAGGATGAGGTAAGTGAAGGAGGACTGCACTAAGGTAATGGAAGCTATTTAGGGAAAAAAATCCTTTACAACCCCTTTAAGCAATGCAAGAGTCTCTGTCTTTAAGGCTAGGCACTCTTGAGTGCGTGAGTCCAGTAAGTTAGCACACATTTTAAGATCTTGACTTTCAGTGTGTATTTCTATTACTAATGCATTACAAGACTGCATTGCGAGGTGCTCTACACAATACTCCGGAGCGATGCTTTAAGAAACTATTACACAACATGATCATCTAACAGATACATTTTGGAAAATTTTATTTTTCTCAAGGATCCAGCAAATAACATCGTATACAGCCTCTCTTGTGCTAATAAAAGGCACTGTACAACATTTTCTGATGAGACTTTCCCTAACTCTGATGCCGCATACACACGATCGGTCCATCTGATGAGACTGTTTTCATCGGTTAACCAATGAAGCTGACTGATGGTCAGTCGTGCCTACACACCATCGGTCAAAAAAACGATTGTGTCAGAACGCGGTGACGTAAAACACAGCGATGTGCTGAAAAAAACGAAGTTCAATGCTTCCAAGCATGTGTCAACTTGATTCTGAGCATGCCTGTTTTTTTAACCGATGGACGTGCCTATAAACAATCGGTTTTGTTCTATCGGTTAGGTATCCAACGGTTAAATTTAAAACAAGATTGCTTGGGGCCCACACGCGATCAGTTTGGTCCGATGAAAACAGTCCATCAGACCGTTCTCATCGGTTTGACCAATCGTGTGTACGCGGCATGACACATATAGCCAAAAAGTATCTCCATGGTTACAATGTAATTGGTCCATTATAGCCACTAAAGTTATTCAAGGTATTTATTGGGAAAAAACAATATGGCTTGTGGGCTTGTATATCAAAGTGTTTGACAAAAACTGTTTGGTTTACACTATACCAACTAGAGTCAAAATTAATTATTCTCTCTGCAGAAGATTAGGGTATTGCGTTTCTAGATCCTTTATTATTCAATACCTATTGTCAACTCATTGTTACAATTTTCCTTGAATACACTTTGATTGTAAAAAATAAAAATAAATTATTCCAGATATTTTTTTCCTGGTGCAGACATGAATCAGAAATTAGCCTATTGTAAAGTATCTATAACTTAGAATTTATGAAAACCACACAGACATGCAACAAGCAGATTAAAATTTTTTAACCAAGCCATCAGAAAGTAATGGCTTATAGCCAAGCCATAAGATCTTCCTGCTGGAAATTTTTAGATGACAGTAATGACCTGACTGGGATGTGTCCATTTTTCATGTAGTAGTATGTTGTGTGAATCTTTGCTGAACTTGTGGCAAAACCTATAAATTTATATGCAATACTTCAGGAAAATAAAATAAATTGATAAACATTGTTTATAAAAAGAGGTTTGGTCTTAAAATTAAGAAAGACATTGAGGCTGGGTGCAAACTAGTGTGAATTGGATGCAGGTTTCTGCATCCAATTTGCAACAGCAGTAGATTGTGGAGCCTGTTCACATAGCTCCGCTGCGAATTTGCACCGTGTCCTGTGTGTCTTTTGGCCCGTTGCAGGTCTGAATTAAGCCAAAAATGTGGGCTGAAATCGGACCTGAAGCAGTGAACGGGAACGCACCCGACCCCTGCTGTGAGCCGCATTCAGCTTAGATGTAAACCCAGCCTGAAATTTGAAGCTGTTGTATTTGTGAACATTGCTAGGCTAACATCATGCACCTGCTTGAGATTACATGTGAAGGAGCACAATTAGCTCTGAGGCCTAGTACACACGAGAGGATTTATCTGCGGATACGGTCCAACGGACCGTTTCCGCGGATAAATCCTCTCGAAGATTTCCGCGGATTTGGATCCGATGGAGTGTACTCATCATCGAATCGAAATCCGCGCCGAAATCCCATCACGATGACGTGTCGCGCCGTTGCCGCGATAATGACGCGGCGACGTGCGCGACGCTGTCATATAATGAATTCCACGCATGCGTCGAATCATTACGATGCATGCGGGGGATCCATTCGGACGGATTGATCCGGTGAGTCTGTACAGACCAGCGGATCAATCCGTTGGGATGGATTCAAGCGGATAGATTTTAAAGCATGTCTTCAAATTTCTATCCGCTTGAAATCCATCCCAGGGGATAAAAATCCGCGGAAACAGATCGGCTGGATTGTACACACCAGGGGATCTATCCGCTGGAGCCGGTCCGCGGATCAATTCCAGCGGATGGATCCTCTCGTGTGTACGGGGGCCTCAGAGGCAGCAGCCTCCCATGTGGCTGTCTACTCACAGCTTATTGTGGGAACCCCCATTTGGGTTTTTGCATCTAACTGGAAGCAGGGGGCTTTCACACGTAAATGCACCTTAATAGAGGAAATGAACTTTGGAAGCTTTGCCCAAAAAAATGCAAACAGGGGAAAATAACGAATTAGCGTATTGCTTAGAAAGCATTGGAATTGTGAGGAAAATATTTATTAAAAGTGGTAAAAACTATTTCAAATTGTAGGAAAAATGTAGACTTCAAAATCCCCTTTTGGGAAAAGAAGTTGTTATTGTACTATGTACCATATAGTAGAGGTTAGTTCCAACATATAAACAGGGATTCACAACACAGCTACTACTCCACAAGATAAATAGGGTAAAACTCCTGCGCTGTCTGTGAATGGGAGAGGGAGGGGGAAAGGGAGGTGGAGGGAGCACTGCTGCAAACACTAGGAAGGTCTACCTTAATAGACAAAATATGATATAGTAAACAAGTGAAAGGTGTCTGCGCTGTGAAAAAAAATGTAATATTAATTTATACTAAAACTATAAGAATGTGAAGGGAAAGGGCACAAGTGGCTGGAGACAAGTGAAATGTTACAACATGGTAGCAATAAGATGAACAGTCTCTAGATATAAAATGGTAGCACACATATGATCTGAGGCAGGAAAGTCCGAAAACAAAGGACCACACAGTCACTAGTAAGTCTGATTCAACTGATGGATGGAAGAAGAGAAAACATTCAAATGGAAGAAGATCCTGCAACCGAATCTTGTGAGAAAGGCAAGCCGCACACCTTGAAGTATCACACACACCTCTAGTGGTCCCAGCAGCTCACCTCACAGCTGACATATATAGCCTGATCAGAGAAACTTGCATATGAAGGTCTTTTCTTATAACAGATGTTGTTCTTAAGGTCCCAATACAGGGCAATACATGCAAGAAAATAACACACAGCAAGATGGTGTAATACTGGTATACCAGGGAACCTCGCACGCAGCCAGCACTGGATGCACTTACATGAAGTGAAAGGATAAGGGGCTTATCTCCACGAGCAGCGAGCTCGTCAGTGTCCTGCTTCTCCTCTCGCTCCGAGTCTCTTGTGTATCACGCTGATGCTAAGTGACTCGAGTAGCGATGTCACAAAAAATAGAGGGAAGGAGGGCACATCGCATAATCCAGTATACCAAATACATTTTATTAAAAACAGCATAAAAAACTCACATTTGAGCAGGTAAACGGTGCATAGTATCGACGAGTAGCGAACTAGTTTGCCGTCCGTCAGGTGCTAGATTTTGTCCAGCGCTGGAAAACTCTAGCACCTGACGGACGGCAAACGAGTTCGCTATTCGTGGATAAATGACGATGTAGAGGGGGCAGAAAATATCTTTGATATCTTCTTGTACCATGTGTTTGAAGACTTCTATAAACCTACGGGAAGTGCTTTTTGGGATTAAAAGCTGACTTATTTTGTGGAATAGCTTCTCAAATTGTATTGGGATGTTCCTCAAAAACTTTTTTTTTTACAGATCTATGAATGCCTCAAATTAATTTAGAAATAGAAAGTAAAGTTGAAATGCCTGCCATTAAACTTCTATTTTCCTTTTATTTTCTGCCCCCTCTACATCCTCTCCTGCACTTTCTGCTGGATGGTAGATGATTGGAAAGGGGTGGGGTTGATGATTCCCCCTCTGTTGATAATCTGGCTGCACAGTTTTGAATGTTTCTCTCCACTCTCTCCATTCCCCCCTTGGAATGTATGTGTACTGTAAGGCGGTCTTCCTCTATCTCTACCCCTCCCCCTGGGATTGCCCCTATGGTTACCCTTATAAGGTCGAAAAAAGAAAAAGGGGGGTTCCCCTTGGTGGACTTTTAAGGCACTAATAATATTTCAAAATATACAGGATATTGAGAGTAAAAAAGGTTTTATTCACAATTGTACATATTCACCCAAAAATGTTTAAATATTAAATAAAAATACAGAGTTCCAAAGATTGTCACCATATAGGTAAATACAAGAAGAACCTTCTTTGCACCCATTCTTTTGGGTGTAAAGAAGGTTCTTCTTGTATTTACCTATATGGTGACAATCTTTGGAACTCTGTATTTTAATTTAATATTTAAACATTTTTTGATGAATATGTACAATTGTGAAAAAAAAAAACTCATTTACTCTCAATATCCTGTATATTTTGAAATATTATTAGTGCCTTAAAAGTCCACCCAGGGGAACCCCTCTTTTTCTTTTTTCATATTTACTGGATGTGGCACAAGCATACACTTGCCATTCACCCTCCTTTCTTACTCTTATAAGGTCAAGACCTGGGTGGGTAAGCCTCATAGTAGGGGGTTCTAGGGGTCTGCGGGAATTGATCCCTAAAAGGGGCATAATGGTTATAGGTGGTTACTCTATATTGGGGAGTAAGTGGTGAAGCATTACCCCAAAATGTTGATTCTGTCTCTCTTTCCCCCTATTGGGGTGTTTGAGGATGATGAACTTTAGTATTTTTTTCTGTTACCCTTTATGCCTTGGGGTATGGCTGGCTGGGTACCAGTGGTTGGTGTAGTTGGAAGTGATTAAATCCCTTCCGCCCCCCACTGATGGAGAAGTATTAGAATCCTACCATTTGTAGATTTTATTATGTTTATAGTCTTTTGAGTTTATTCATTTTCATTTTAAATGGAATACATACTACAGTATTATTCTTTATCTATGTTTCTTCTGGATGTTCAGAACAAAGGGAACAATGTGCATGGCCCCACCCACAATCTAGTTATTTTGAGTTTGCGAGGCCTCTGCTGTGCATACTTCTTTCTATAAATATTCACTAATTACTTATTTTGGATGCTAATAATTTTTTTTTTTTTTTTAAAGTGTATTTTTTGTGCGTGTACTCGAGAGAGGAGCCGGACTGCAGGAGTTGGGAGTAGGCAGGCCTCCCCCAGAGGCAATCTGCCACCTTTCTCCATGCCCCGGGTGGCAATGGTGGGTGTGTGAGGGGGTCCTCCCACACAGCCCGCCCTACCTGCTCTGCTTTGAAGCCCAACAGGGCAGAGGGACTCCCTATAAGGGAGTGAGAGGATCTAGCCCGCTCAACCAGCCCCATTAGTCCTTCGCCTCTCTTTTTAGAGACCGCGTGGTCAAAGTGCGTGCATGTTAACCCAATTTCGAGTGCGTGTAAGTGTGGTGGTTTTTGTGGGAGGGGGGTGGGCGTACTAAGCGCAGGCTTGCCTGGCATAGCACACCCACCGGGAGCCGGGCGGGGAGCACCAAACTCAATTCACATGTAGCTGAGACCGGGATCCGAACCCCTACCTGCAGAGGTGAATGGCTTGTCAGCGCAGTGCCAATAAAATATATCAACTTGTAACAAATGCTACACTGACATATTGATTATTTAAAAATGCCATAAAATAATCAATCAGCAATGCTTTGCAAGCCAACACATGTTATATAACTTGTTTTAATACAGGAGCGCTCAACTGCCAGCTACCATCATCATCTCAAAAGTTTCACCACATTTGACAAATCTGTAAATTTGCTCTGTGCAGAATGTTAATTATTACCATCATAGATTTGAAATAGTTTTCCCCCTGGCACAATATGATTAATTACATCAATTACATTTTTTGATTAACAATAAAAATGATGATTTATGCTTGATACCTCTCCATCCAGGCATGGACACCCTGGAGCTCATCCAGCAGTAATTTTGAAGAGAACTGATTGTAACAAGGAGCCCCCAACATAGACTCCTACCTCTTTTCTCCTTATCTTCATATAACCTTAACGTGTAGTTAATCTTTTTTTGCCTTGAGCTTCTCATGATGTCTCAGCAGGGAGGCATTTGCAGAAATTCTCATTCTATCTTTGAAGTTGTATATAGTTTTTGAAATATATGGGTTATCTTAAAGCACATGCAGTGTGTTTGCTGTCAGCCCACCACAGTTCCTGCCCATTACCAATGTTGAAAGAGAATAAAGAGCAGCTATGGCGAAAGGATCATTCTAAAATCGCATATACTGTATACCAGATGTCAGTTATAGTGTAAGTGGATGTGTTTGAAAATGGTAAATATTCAAATCTAGTCAATGTTGTTTAAACCAAAAATCCACCATCATTTTTTCAATTATTTTCTTGATATTTGATTAAATTACTCTTGTATATTTGACTAAACTGAATAAGACAATGTATGCTTCTATTTAAACTAGCATAGTGAATAAGGTTTGTCTGAATAATTCAGACAATGTGCAGTTATTCTTTTGAATGCCATGTATGGACGCTTCTTTACAAATGAAACACTATGTATGCTGTGGTATATGCCATATCTGTACCTCTGGGCAAGGATAACCTTCATATTCTCTCCAGTCTCCATCTATTGGAGAATTAAAATTAAAATCAATCTGATTCACTCTTTTGCAAATAAACCATGTTCCTACTTTTTGAAATAGATGGCTAATGCTACAATGAACCTGCAAGTATCTGACCAGTGGTGAAAGTACCAGGGTTGCAAAGGTCGCACTAGCACCCGTACCCTGGTGTTTTGCCACAATAGGTGGGCCCCAAGAGGGCAGGAACATAGTTGCCAACTATTGGCACAGCAACACTGATGCAGGTGCTTGCAGATAACAGGCAGTGTTTTAGTTTCACATTGGGGCACCGCACTCATGCCAGGAACTGAGATCCCTCCCCTTACTCCTCCCCCAAAAGCTGATCAGGGACTCACTCCTATTGAGAACATCCCCAATGTGGAGCCTGTGTTGAACTGATTGTGGGAAATTATTTTCCTGCACACTATGTGGAACTAATATTAACCACCACTTATGTCTCGGCAGAAATGAGAAGCAGCACGCAATGCAGAAATTTTCAGTTACCATGCTGGAATACATTGCTGCTGCTCATGGCTTCTGCAGAGGTGGAGACTCTGAAGCTCAATGTTGGGGTGCTGGGCCTTATTAACATTGTGAAGACTTTGCTGGCCAAGACACTGAGCACCACATCCTCCCCCACCACCTTTAACAAGAACCACCAGAGCCAGAAGAGGGGCATCACCCTGGCCCTGGGTTTCTTCTTCTTCACCGTGTCCATCCCTGAACACTTGAGTCTCTGGATAATGCCACCTGCAGTTAATCCTGGTGGACTGCCCGGGACATGCCTTTCTCATCAGGACCATCATAAGAGGTGAGTACACCCTGCTGGAGCAAGAGGGCAGTGAACACGGGACAGTATGGTCGAAAAGAGCCCCACATTGGCCTTATAAACATCCACAAGTTCCAGCAAGGCCTGATAGAGAACTGCAGGACCTAGCATAGCCTGATAGAGAGCTACAAGTCCCAGCATGGACTGATACAAAGCTACAAGTGCCAGTATACCTTAATAAAGTCTATCTTTATCTAGACATGATGTCACTAGTAGCTCTTTATTAAGGTATTCTGGCACTTGTAGTTTTCTAGTTTTCTATCAATCCATTCTGGGGCTTATAGTTCTCTACCAGACCATGCTGGGTCATCTAGATGTTTACAGGACTTATACTAGCATTCCCTGCCAAGGAACTACAAGTCTCAGCAGCTGTCACTGCCACTACCACTGCTGTCTTGGCTGGCCAGATAGTGGAGAGATGAAAGAGAGCCAAGAGCAAGGGCTGGGATGCACGTTGAACAGCAGCGCTGGACATAATGGGGCAGATCCACGTACAGCGGCGCATATTTCCGCCGGGCGTAGCATATCTAAGATACACTACGCCGCCGTAACTTACTTTTTTTTTTGAATCCTCAAAGAATGCGCGCCGTAAGTTACGGCGGCGTAGTGTATCTTTGGCGGCGTAAGGGCGCGCAATTCAAATCGATGTGATGGGGGCGTGTTTTATGTAAATATGTCGTGACCCGACATAAACAGCGTTTTTTTGAATGCCGCATGCGCTGTCCGTGGGGGTATCCCAGTGCGCATGCTCGAAATTAAACCGGAACAAGCCAATGCTTATGACGGTGACGTCATTCTACGCAAATCCCTATTCGCGAACGACTTACACAAACGACGTATGTTTGTGGATCGCCGTATCTAATTTGCATACTCAACACAGAATTCGACGGAAACGCCACCTAGCGGCCAGCGTAAATATACACCTACAATCCGACGGCGTACTAAGACGTACGCCTGTCGGATCGATCCCTCATTCCGTCGTATCTTGTTTTGTGGATACAAAACAAAGATACGATGCGGGAACTTTGAAATTACGCGGCGTATCAATAGATACGCCGGCGTAATTTCTTTGTGGATCTGGCCCAATGCCTTTACCAGACATGCTCATGACTAATTTCAAAGCATGTGCACTCAGAAACCAGAGATTTTATCTTCCAACATGTGAGTTTTAGCGCTTAACTGTGGACTACTACACTCTCCTTTGTTATTGTTTTACTCTGGATGATCCCATATCACATAAAATCACTGTATTACAGACTCTTATTACACAGACTTTGGTGTATGAGTTAAATATTATTTTGCTTTGTGCTAACTCTATATGTTTGTTATAGAACACTGGAACTGCTTATCTAGTCACATAGAAACCTGAAGAGTCTTCTGTCTGAAGCAATGTAGCAAGTGACTGATCACCCTGCTAACTGACTGCCCTGACAACACTCACTGAGTTCTCTGACATGCTGCTTACTGCCTGCCCTGACATAACACTTCCTGACTGCTCTTACATACTACTCACTGACTTCCCTGCCCTGATATACAGCTCACAGACTGCTCTGACGTAACACTCACTGACTGCCCTGACGTTACACTCATTGAGTGCACTGACATACTGCTCTGACATACCGCTCAATGACTGCTCTGACATACTGCTCTGACATACCGCTCAATGACTGCTCTGACATACTGCTCTGACATACCGCTCAATGAGTGCTCTGACATACTGCTCTGACATACCGCTCAATGACTGCTCTGACATACTGCTCACAGAATTCCCTGCCCTGACATACTGCTCACTGATCATCCTGTTTCTTAAAACACTCCAATGCTGAATTCCAAAATGGAGTCAGCTGTCACTAACTGGCAATGTCCAACTAGTCTAAAAGCTGCCCAATATTTTTTAGGTTTCACAAATTACCATGGCCAATTTATTACAGGTTACCCCTCTGTGGCTACATCTATCACAGCCTTAACTCATAAGGCAGTTGATCCTAAACACAGGTCCCCTGAAGCCCTAGAAGTTTTTTTTAAACCCTGAAGCAAGCTTTTCTGACTGGACAAGCTCTACACGGCGTCATACAACTAAACCTTTCTACTTGGAAGAAACCTCCTTGTGCTTTCTACTTCAAGATGTTAAGATAATAATGAGCTGTTGGCCATTAAGTTGGCACCAGAGGATTGGAGGCATCTCCTTAATAGATCTCCTCACCTATTTTTAATAACCATAACCTAATCCTGCAGTACCTTCAGTCTCTCAATGACTTAATCCTAGGCAAGCCAAATTATTCTTATTTTCCAATTTTAAATGTATCATTACAAACAAACCTGCTACCAGCAATACAAGCGCCAAAGCGCCGTTCTGATCTATTGACTCACTCTCAGCTGTGACACCACTTCCTACCTACTCTGACAACCACTTTCCTCACTAAAACTCAATTTCTTCAGCAAAACTTTTGTGACACTAATTTTCAGGCCTAAAACTCTCCACTGGACACACCACTCAAAAGTGGCCAGTAATCTTGGGGGTCCACAAAACTCTATTTTTTTTAACCCAATGTTATTGATGGCAGGGGGGTCAAGAGGTAGAAAAAGATAAAGAACTTTGTAATAGTTTATACTACTTCTGCCCAGACCAAAATTCCACTTGTGTCCACCTTTCTTCTGCTGCAGCTCTTGTACCCATATCATCTTAGACAGAGAAGTCCAGTTCACATCCTGATTCTTGTGATCATTATGCAAATCTTTGAACATCAAACTTAAAGGGGTTGTAAAGGACATTTTTTTCCCCTAAATAGCTTCCTTTCCTCTCCACACCAGGGAGAAATCCTCTCATTACTGTGTGGAGTTACAGACAGAAGAACAGGAAGTGAGCATTTCTCAGAAGAAATAAGGACATTTAAAATCCAAGGATGAGGTAAGTGAAGGAGGACTGCACTAAGGTAAAGGAACCTATTTAGGGGAAAAAAATCCTTTACAACCCCTTTAATTTCTTATGAGTTTATCACCCTAGAACAAATGGCCAAACAGAGGCAACCAAATTCTGTTCTCTTGTCTCTTCTCTTCTCTCTGTCCACCATGTGCTGTTTTTTTATAACATCTGTGTGAATTCAGTTCTGAGTAGTATTTAGTAAACATCCTTGAGTACCAGCTTGTCTAATGAAGTACCCACTCTGGCCGTTATGCAAACTTGTTTCAATGCAATCTGGTCTCCGGTACAACAACACCTACTTGACTCTACCTCCAAGTATATGAATTTTTCAAAGCCCCACAGCACCAAGTATCCTGGTTACCAGCCCAGGGACAGTCTGTCCAGCCAAAATACAAAATAAACTTACACAATTACATAGTAGGCAAGGTTGAAAAAAGACACAAGTCCATCAAGTCCTACCTATGGGTTGTTACATGAAAAGATACGATACATTTACTTTTGTGAGATACTGTATATACAGTTCTCAGAATAAATGAGTACACCCCCTTGGAAAGGTAAGATTTGAATCAATGAACACAAGAACAATTTCCAAAACCTTTACAAAACTGAGTTTTATAGAACATTTGTTTAGCTCATTACATGAAAATAAGGTAAATAATATAACTTAGATTACAGAATCTTCAGTTTTACTCAAAATTTGTTGATGCAAAAATGAATACACCCCACAACAAAAACTATTACATCTAGTATTTTGTATGACCTCCATGATTTGTAAGGACAGCGCCAAGTCTTCTAGGCATGGAATGAACAAGTTGACAACATATTGCAACATCTATCTTTTTTTATTCTTCAAGAACAACCTCTTTTAGAGCCTGGATGCTGGATGGAGAGTGATGTTCAACTTGTCTCTTTAGAATTCCCCATACAGTAGGTGTTTGATTGGGTTCAGATCAGGAGACATACTGAGCCACTGAATCACTTTCACCCTGTTTTTTTCAGAAATGTGACATTGACCCTATATGTGTGTTTTGGATTATTGCCATGTTGGAAAAGTGCACGACGACCAAGGGCACGGAGTGATGGTAGTATCTTCTCTTTCAATATAGAGAAGTACATCTGGGAATACATATTACCATCAAGGAAATGCAGCTCCCGACACCAGCAGCACTCATGCAACCCCACAGAAGGACACTGCCACCGCCATATTTCACTAAAGGCACCATGCATTTTTCTTTGTACGCCATATAGTTTTGAAGTCATCAGTTCCAAAAACATTTATCTTGGTCTTATCACTCCAGAGTAGAGTCCCAGCAGTCTTTTTATTTTACAGCATGGACCTTGGCAAATTCCAGGTGGGCTTTTTTGTACATGGGCTTTAGGAGAGTTTTCCTTCATGGACGACACCCAGGCATACCATTCCTCTGCCATATTATGTACGCCATATTATGTCACGGGAAATAATCACCCCAGTTTGGATTTTTACTTCCTTAGCTAACTGCAGTGAACTTTCATGGCAATTTTCTTCAACCCTTCTCATCAGAAGATGCTCCTGTGGAGATGGTAACTTCCATGGACGGCATGGATGCCTCTGTGAGATGGTTGCAGTTCCATCTTTGCTAAACTTTTGTATCACCATTTCTACAGTATTCTGACTGATAAATAAAGCTTTGCTGATCTTCTTCTAGCCTTCACCTTTTTTTGTGTAAAGAAATAATTTTCTTTCTCAGGCCTTGTGACATCTCTCTTCCATGTTGTGCCATTGCCGACAGCATGAAATGGGAAAGGGTTTTCTTTGTCAAGAAACACCCTTTTATAATCAACTGTCTACTGGACATGGTGTTAAAGGAATAATAAAACTCACCTGTAGTTGAGTTAAACAGGATTTTTGTGTGACTAAAATTTAGCTTTGCTCCTTAGACCTTTATTGGGGTGTATCCATTTTTGAAACATGGTCTTAATTGAATTTGTTAGGAACAATACTTTTTTATGTGCAAATTAACAAAGCTTGGTTGAAATCAATGCCCCACATTTTTTGTTTTTTTATCTCCAAAGTACTTACTCCTGATCTGCATTGATACTTATCAGGACCCTGGCTGTAGCATAGCCTGGGGGGGGGGGGCAAACCTGTAACTACAAAGACACTCCTGAGACTTTGAGACTTCACCCTTGAGGATCCAGTCCACTAACAGTCTATTAGAACGCAACAGGTGGCCTTGTGAGTAAAAGACCGCTTGCTGATCTGGGAGACATTGATGCTGTATGGATATAAGGGCTGGTGTAGCTTTATAGGACACAGCCTTTACAGTGACCCTGATCTGGACATTCCTTCTAGTCTCAGAGATGAAGAAGCGCTATCTACATTTAGACTGCCTACTGTTTGTTAGCTAGACAGTAGCTGGCCCAAGCTGGGAGAAATATAAAAAAAAGATGAAGTTCCATAGCCTTATCTTGTTATTGTTGTTTTAAAAAAGAAAGATGATTAAGCACTGTCATCCTAGGACTGGCAGAATCACCAGAGGAAATAAAGAGACAAATCCTGAAAAAACAAACAAAGTAAATGCAGCCACCAAATTTAATGACTGATAAATTTAATTTTTGTTTTTGGGCTTTTTATAAAGCTAAGTTGCTGTATTAATCTGTGTGGGAAAGCGCAGGTTTGCTTTATAGCTACCACAACATCACATGGTTGCTCATACATTTTTCCATAATTACTTACAGTGCTAAAAAAAACAACGACCTGAAAATGTAAATGTTCTGTGATGCTTTAATCATTGTGATAATCTGACTACATACCAATCTATTATATCTACAATGTATATTGGTAGTATATATAGATTATGTGTAGCAAAATGTTAACATGCATTGGCAATCAAACAGTTAAGCTAAAAAATTTATGAAAGCAGTGTACATCATGGCCTGGTTATATTAAAAAAAAAAATGCATGAAGAATGGCATTAAAACGTCCTTGAGGAAGTTATAGTCATAAATGTAGAGATATAAAGAAAGACATCATGACCTGACTTGACCACAAATCTGCACATGAAATGTCAAAGGCAATTAATGGCATTTAGATAATATCAGCACCTCATATGACACATAGCATAGACTGAGGTACTTGCAGTACACTGAGACTTTTCTAACAATGTGTTCCACATAGTTCTATTCAGAATCTAAACGAAATTGTTAGAAATATGTAACTGCTAATTATTGAAAAATAACTTAAACATGTGGACATATACTGTGTACATACAAAACTAACACAAGTGCATCAGTGTAATGGTTGAACATACACTGGACGTTGCATACATCCTTACAGAAGACCACATTCCTTGACCTTTGTATCCAATCAAAGAAATATGTCTGGCTAGGTATTACCTTGATTGACCTTTGAAAACCTTTTATGTTCTTTTTGAACCACGGGGGAACTTGTATGTCCCAAATGTCAGGCAAAGTTATTCAGCATACATATTATATGAATTAAAATTATATAATCACAAAAACAACATTCAACAGGAGTCTTTTAACTGCAGCACACCATTTGCCCTTTTCTAATACAGGGCAGAATTTAATTGATCCTGTGTGTTTTTGCTACTTTGGATACATTTCTACATAAGGCACAGGCAATAGGTGTGCCTTTCTTATCGCTACAGGTGGTTATATGCAACTATGCAAGTTATACAGAAATATGCTGAATGTAATTTTCATATTTTCATTCCTGCTTGGGAAAATGAATATATTTAAACATGTCACTTCTTTTTTTGTAGCACCCTGTTCTATGCAGTTGTATAATTAATTTAGAATGTGGTATCTCTATGCTGTAACCAGCCTGAGCTGTTTTTGTTTCCCACTTTCTGTAGATTTTCCTTAAGCCTGGTGGGTTGATTGCTTAAGTCTGTTTCTGGAAGGCAATTCCTGTAATCAGTGTAGGAAGGATTGACCACTAGGTCATAAATATTTAACTGACTCTACCAATCTCTAATGATGGTGTTCAAAGTTTATGGTCTGCGATAAACATTTGGTCGCACCTTTTCCAGAAATGTCCTTTGGATGAGGTGCATGTGAAGAACTGCCATCTTTGCCTGGCCTCAGCATGAACCATGTACTAAGAGCCCTGGATACCAAAACACTTGCAAAAGTGCATGCCTGAAGGGACCTGGACTGAACAGAGATACTTCACCTGAAGAGGGTCAAAGTGGAGCTGAGTAGATGCTGTCATCTGGACTTAGAAAGATTAATCTTTGCCCATGAATGTACACATTTGTATCTGCTTACATAGAGACAGAAGTCATATACAAGAGTAAGTTAATAAAGTGTCATCCCAAAGGATTTTTCTGGCTGTCCTTTGTCCATCAATTATTTTAGATGTTACTTTTAAAGGACATACTGCTGATTCAATATATCTGTCCCTGAACCTCATCCCAAGGAGAAAGCCCAGGGATGAGAGAGTTCTGGAAAGGTGCTACCAAATGTTTATCATCCTGCAGACCATAAATCAGATCTGGAAGTGCCAATTCTGCCATTTTGGAAATTCTAGGTGTACCCATCTACCGCTGTAAGCAATACTTGTGTAAAAAGATTATGTTTAATAGGATTTTCTGCACAATTAGTTTTTTCTTTTTTCTACATGTCCTTTTGCTACCTACCATGGGGAATAAATCTACAGTACCTGAAATAGCGGATATTGAATCCACTTAGCCCTGTGTTTTAGGGGGAAAGTCTGGTAAGGTGTTTTGTGCATGTGGGAAGGATCAAGCTGATGTGAAGGAACAATGCAAAGTTGGTTTTGTACAAATTTGACCACCAATTAATGTAATCACAACTACATAATAAGTAATAATTGGTGTGAGCATATTACACTATTGTTTTGTTTTGTATGAAAAAGTTTTTTTGAGGAGGCTGGATTCAGAGGAGCATCTTTGGAGCACCACACTGCTGTGGATCAATGTATGAATGGAAATTTGTGTTTTCAGTAAGGATTCTTTTTTTTTTTTCCCATGAAGATTTTATTGAGAAAAAATGTTTTAACAGATATCACCAAAACATCTACAGAAATAATAACAAAACATAAAGACCAAGGAGCTTCGGTTCCACTTAGGATACAGTTACATATTATGTACTCTTGGAAAGGCCCAAACAGCATTTTCAGCAAATAGTATGATCATCAACAACACATGTAGCATAAGAGCTACATACCCCGCTCTCGATGAAGGATCATGTTAGCATGGGCTTACTCCAGTGCTTTCAGGTCCTCTAACAAAAAAAGAGGAAGCAAAAAACAAGAGACCTGAATAAAGAATAAACTCAAATAAAAAGAGACATGGCAGATCAAGGCACGTGCCACAGCCGGTCCGAGCCTTCTATTCAATTTTGTATCTCTCTCTAAATATCTGCGGTAAACTTATTTCTACAGAATAGTTTCTATGTGATTTAAGGCTCTACACCAGGGGTCTCAAACTGGTGGCCCTCCGTGGAGCACTGAGATGACAGCGGAGAGCGGAAAAGACCCCCCGGAGAGTGGAGAAGACCCCCTCGGAGCAGACTAATAAATGATTTTAAAACCCTGTGTTGTGTGTTTATTTTATTGACACTTTGCCTCCAGGTGAATGGGTAGGGGTTTCTGCTCAAATCAACCTGGTCACTTTTCTCATAAAACTTCCTGACAATGTGAAAGTTTACCCTGTTATATCGCTACTCAGTTTCATGAAAATACTTTTTCTGGAAGAATTCATCCTCCTCCTCCACCTGTTGAGGTACAGGGTGAAGAAGAATTTGTGGTGGGAAAAATTCTTGACTCCAGGATCTCTAGGAACAAATTGCAATATTTGGTTCAATGGGAAGGATATGGGCCAGAAGAAAATTCTTGAGAGCCTGAAAAGAATGCTCATGCCCCTAGATTAACAAGGGAATTCCAATAGAGGTTTCCTCAGAAACCTGGCCCTAAGACATCCAGGGGACATCCTGGGAAAAGGACCTGGGCTTGAACCTAGTACCTCTGGTGTGTCTGGCAGCCACCTGGAATGCTAGACAGCTCTTTGGACAGTTCCTTGGATAGTTCCTTTTATAATCTTGTCAATGATCTTGTTTGCCTTGAACCTTGAACCCTTTGCTCCTCCCATGAACTTCCTGATTTGAGCCATGTCTCTGCACTTCCTGGTTGCCAGAATATTGTGCTTTCACCAGCCAATACCTTGCTCCTGTCTCTTCTGCTGCCGACCGTATCTTCGCTACCTTTTGCTACCGACATTTGTCTCGTTCCTCGACTACGCTTCTGCTGAATCCCAACCTGCAACTATTTGTTATCGACTTTTGGCTTGTTTCTCGACTACGCTTTTGCTTCATCCCTACCTGTTATATCTGCTACCACACCCCAGCTTGCTCACCTCCTGGTGGGGCTATCCTGAGGACCGCGACCTGGCACTAACACAGAGCAAAGCCCATCTCCACCATCATGAGCTCTGGTGAATACCGGTTAGTGCTTAGACCCCACACCTTAGGTGAACCCGTGTCATCAGCCAGGGTGACCTGGGCGAATACCTGCTCTGCTGCTATAGCTACTGGCCTCTGATCCTGACTCCAGACTGTGACACTACCATTATCATTGAAAGTGTTGCCCCCAGAAATGTATTAGAGGGGAAATCTTCTAATAGGGATGCTAGTTCTGGTGACCTGGGGGTCCCCTAAGGGTTTTCCTTAATTTGCAGATTTCCTCTCACTTTCTGTTTTGGCTATGGGACAGGAAGTGAAGGTAAATCTCCCCAATCTGACACAGATGGCAAGAAAAAAAAAATGGACAGGGTTATGACCCTACTTTACTCTACACAAAATTAAAAAAATGTTTTGTCTATAGTTATATTTTAACTATATTCCAGGGGAATCAGTCTTGGACAATCAAACTAACCATTTTACTCCTATGCAATACATTTTGTATTATTTGAATTACCTTGTCCTCTGATTAAAATAATTTCATAGTATTTAATAACATTTATATAGCTGTAAGGATTGAGAGATCTTGTGTGCCTCTTACCCGTTGGGAAGCTGAGCTGCGGGAGCTGAGCTGAGCTTGCGAGTGGTACCCCCTTTACTTGAAAATCGCACCTTTCTGATGCTGGGTAGTGTTGAGCAGAATATGCCATATTCGATTTCGCGATATATCTCGAATATATATTCGAATATTCGAGATATATTCGCTAAATTCGAATATTCGTGATATTTTATCGAAATTAATTGATTGCGATTTTTCGCTATTGCGAATGCGAAAATAATTGCGATTTTTTAATAACTGCGGTAGGAGCGCTCTGATTGGCTTAGAATATTCGTGATATTTTATCGAAATATCGCAACATGCGAATGCAATATTTATTGCGCAATTTCGAGATATGCTGGAGGAGCGCTCTGATTGGCTCAGAATATTCGTGATATTTTATCGAAATATCGCAACATGCGAATGCGATATTTATTGCGCAATTTCGAGATATGCTGGAGGAGCGCTCTGATTGGCTCAGAATATTCGTGATATTTTATCGAAATATCGCAACATGCGAATGCGATATTTATTGCGCAATTTCGAGATATGCTGGAGGAGCGCTCTGATTGGCTCAGAATATTCGTGATATTTTATCGAAATATCGCAACATGCGAATGCGATATTTATTGCGCAATTTCGAGATATGCTGGAGGAGCGCTCTGATTGGCTCACTCTGAAATCGAATATTCGAGATATTTTAACGCAATTTC
Organism: Rana temporaria; assembly: GCF_905171775.1. NCBI lineage: Eukaryota > Metazoa > Chordata > Amphibia > Anura > Ranidae > Rana > Rana temporaria. The sequence continues at coordinate 109,362,973 of NC_053496.1, read as the reverse complement.
ACAAAATGCGAATGCGAAATTGATTGCAGATATTTCGAAAACTGCTGTAGCAGCACTCTGAAATCGAATATGTATGATATTTTAACCCAAAAACATATTGCGATTGCGATTTTTCGATCGCGCATGCGCAATAGCGCGAACAACACGCGACCATTTCCTGGAGCCTTGCCAGTTTCCAACTTATGTTCACAGCGCAATATTACAGCAACATGGTTGGAAGCAATTTCACTAAGTCTGAGGAAAAGTTGCTGATTTGTGTAAGTATTTTGACCACTGTTATTTCATCATCTTCAACTGCATTTTATTCTAGTTTAAAAGTTAGTATATATGTTCAGATTTTAGTATTTCACAAAAAATGTGTCTCCTGCTTTTACAAAACTACAAGTCCCAGCATGCCTGGACAGCTGCAGACACCCTGGTTGGCAAATGTGTATTTAGGCACTTTTCCTTGTTATTTAGCATAATGAATTTAACATTTTTTTGGACATAGGACGTATGCGAACGTCCTGACTTCAGTGTCCTCAAGGCCCAAGGACGTTCGAATACATATTGCCCTTTAGATGTTGCAGAACTACAACTTCCAGCATGCCTGGGAATGCTGGCACTTCTAGTATTGTAAGTTCTGCAGGCCCACATTTTTCAGGCCTTTATGCACGGGTCTCTAAACTGTGGCACCCTAGATGCAGCAAAAGTAAAATTCTTAGCATGCACTGACAGACCGTGGCTGATGGGAGTAGTAGTTTTGCAACAGCTGGAGGTGGACTGGTCTTGAAACCCAGAGTTAGGTAACAAACCCGTAGTGTTTTGCAACCATTCTGCCTCCAGCTGGTTATTTTCTGTTGAAAAGCCTGTGGCGTGCAAAACACAACCCAAAAACTCCACCCGGTGCAAGAAAAAATTTGCACACACCTAAAGAGTGACATCACAAAAAACTGCGACGGTTGCATACGTCAGTGGTCCTCCGAAAAGGTCCCGTCTCTGACCCCCCGGGGCGTTAGGCTCCTGACAGGGAAAAGAGTTACTGTGGTCCATACAGCCGAAGCCATATGGACCCATCTCGGTCCAAGCAGCGCAATCAACACGCGAACAACACGCGACCATTTCCTGGACCCTTGCCAGTTTCCAACTTTATGATCGCAACGCAATCGCAGAGCAAGATGGTTGGAAGTAATTTCACTGTATCTGAGGAAAAGTTGCTGATTTGTGTAAGTATTTTGACCACTGTTATTTCATTATCTTCAACTGCATTTTAGTCTAGTTTAAAAGTTAGTATATATTCATAATTATGCAAATGATAATGGCTGCTATATTTATGTAAAAAAGGTGGCGACCGAAATGGCAGTATATAAAATCTGTCATGTTACCCCTGTCATTGATTAATAAGGCGAGAATGCTTCCAATTGTTGAATAGCATACATTTATGTCATATATCCATAAGGCTGTCAACAAAAGTATTACAATATACTTTGTTCTTCATCTTGCAGAAGTTCCTGGAAACAGGATACGATGAGCTGCGGAGGCAGCAAGAAAAACAGGGAGTTATAAGCTCCCTGATTGAGGAACTAGGCGAAGAACACACTCGCATGGCGATCCTCAAAAAGTGGTCCGACCTGAAGAGGCGCCAGATGAACCGGGTCAGGCGTATCCGGAATAAATATCATCCTGGTAAGTTATTGGTCACAGTTATGTTTTTTTTTCCCTAAAGTGTATTTTGTGCGTGTACTCGAGAGAGGAGCCGGACTGCAGGAGTTGGGAGTAGGCAGGCCTCCCCCAGAGGTAATCTGCCACCTTTCTCCATGCCCCGGGTGGCAATGGCGGGTGTGAGGGGGTCCTCCCACACAGACCGTCCTACCTGCTCCGCTTCGAAGCCCAACGGGGCAGAGGGACTCCCTATAAGGGAGTGAGAGGATTTGCCCGCTCAACCAGCCCCGTTAGTCCTTCGCCTCTCTTTTTAGAGACCGCATGGTCAGAGTGCGTGCATGTTAACCCAATTGCGAGTGCGTGTGTAAGTGTGGTGGTTTTTGTGGGAGGGAGGTGGGCATACTAAGCGCAGGCTTACCTCGCATAGCACACCCACCGGGGGCCGAGCTGAGACCACCAAACTCAATTCACATGTAGCCGAGAGCGGGATCCGAACCCCTAGCTGCAGAGGTGAATGGCTTGTCAGCGCAGTGGCAATCGCGTTGAGCCAGCCCGGGTCCCTTGGGGACAGTTATGTAAGGTCATATGTAATTAATGTAAGGTCAGATGTTGTTAACCAAGACGCCATGTTGTTGTAACATATATCACCACCAGCCAAGGTATTCATAGTACTGTTGGAAAAAAACATGGGACAGCAGACAGGAACACAGAAGTTATGTGGGAACATACTTTTCCCATTGCTTTGCATGGGACTTTAAACAAAAAGCCCGACCCTCACCAATGGGGTTAGTTAAGGGATAAATTAACGATCCTATACTTTAAGTGGACGTATAGATAACATGTGACCAAGTGTTATCGAAATATCTACAGCTGTTATGAAATAACATGTATTTCCCATAGAGTTGAATGGGACTTTAAAGAAAAACCCTGACCAAGGCAAATGGGGGTGGGTATGGGTTAAACCACCAATCCTATATTTGTGGCTGACATATAAGTAACCTGTGTGCCAAGTTTCATGTAAATATCTTTAGCCGTTTGGACGTGATGGTGGAACATACATACATACATGCACACACACGTTGAGTTTTATATATATAGATTCCCACTAAATTCCTGTGTTAGGCGTGGGGTTGTTATAGTAATCCTGTGTACTCCATCAAGTACTTTTTTTTAACATGAGATCGTCTGAACAAAACAAAGGAGACAAAAACAGCTCATTTTACCATGGTGGCAGCCCAGCTCACGCTCAGTCCCCTGTAGTGCCCACAAGACCCTTTAATATAACATTGTCCCATTGGTTAACTGTCTATATAAATTAATTTGTATTCATATACAATACAGTAGAGTACACAGAATTTGCATACGTCATTAGAAAACATTTTTATAATATATGAACATTGTGTTATTATAGGAGCTCCGCTACCAACTGTGCGCCCCAAGCGCACAAGGCGACAGGCCGCAGAGGAGGAGCAGGAGGAGGATGTGGAAGAGGAGGAGAGGGATGAGGAGGAGCAGCCAGGGCCATCCACATCACCACCCCCAGTTCCTGTGGAGGAGCAAGAGGAGGAGCTGCACCCCCCCCCCGAAACTTCTGGTGGAGTAGTGGGTGACGAGGAAGAGGAGCAGGATGAGACGGTTAATTATACCGTCAATCAGGAGGGTAAATATGTGCACATATATTAATAAAATTTCAACAATAAAATGTAGCTCTAAAAATGGACACATTTAAAGCAGGGCTGTGGAGTCGGTAGATAAATTTTTCGACTCCGACTCCTCAGTTTTATGTACTTCAGACTCCGACTCCCCGACTCCCCGACTCCGACTCCTCTGTATTAATATGCGAATGTATTTTATAGATTCCTTGAGGGAAAGAAACGCAAACTACCACAGGACTACTGGCTGGGAAGCCAACAGTCTACTGTATTGCACAGTTTAAGCAAAAGACAAACACAATGAAAACAATCAAGTGACTGGATAGTAGCAGCAGGCTTAAACATCAGGAACATGATCTTTAACAGTTCAAAAATACAGACCACATTATTTGGCTGTTTTAGAACCAAAACAAAGCTTATCTATAATGAACCAAAAAAAAAAATATGAAAAACCTAGAAATGGTTTATATTAATCTTGAAATGTAGTTCTAGGCTTAGCAAATGCAAATACATGCAATGTAGAGTTCTAAGGAAGAGAATTGCCTCTGCCAGATCCTCTTTCATAGAGTCTCTTAAGTCAGACTTTATTATTTTTATGGCTGAAAATAATCTTTCGTAACGGTCTTTGAAATCCAAATGTTTTTTTCTTATATCCTAACAGTTCTAAAAAAGCTAGAGGTGAAACAAGCTGCCATGAAAAACCTGACGAAGAGAGTAATGGCAAATGAGCAGCAGATACTGTTTTTGATGCGCCAAAATCAACAACTGGTGCAACAACTGGCGAAAAACATGGATGAGGTGACAGAGCTTCAGAAGTTAATGTCCTAATTTTTTTTTTTTTTTTTTTTTAATAAAAAATGTTATATTTTGCAAAGGTTTCATTTCTTATTGAAATTGTTAGTTTTTTAAACACATCTAACTTCACATCTAACACATCAACATCAACATCAACATCAACACATCTAGCTTAATAATAACCGAAAACATTTTATACTATTACTAGCTGAATACCCGGCGTTGCCCGGTCTTCCTATCTTAACCTTTTGGGGAGGAAAATCATAGTAATATAAATATACCCATCTTTTATATAAGGGTGTTGGTAAGGGTTAATTTAACTGTTATATATTTTTATTTGGCATATAAGTAATATGTATAGCGGGTATTATTGAAATATCTCCAGGCGTACAGAAGTTATGTGGGAACATACATTTTCCATTGATTTGCATGGGACTTTAAAGGAAAACCCCGACCCTCACAAATGGGGGTAGTTAAGGGATAAATTAACTATCAGTGGTATCAGTGAACAGCAGTGGTAATAGGAGTATATATAGAGTGGGAATTAACTTTTTACATAGGTGTCTTGACTGAGCAGCAGCAGCAGTAGTAGTAGTAGTAGTAGATACAGAGTCATATCACTTGGGCAGGAGGTGCCATGATGAACAGCAGTGGTAATAGGAGTATATAGAGTGGGAAATTACTTTTGACATAGTTGTCTTGACTGAGCAGCAGCAGCAGCAGCAGCAGCAGTAGTAGTATTAGCAGTAGTAGTTGATACAGAGTCATATCACTTGGGCAGGAGTTGCCATGATGAACAGCAGTAGGAATAAGAGTATATAGAGTGTGAAACAACTGCTGACATAGGTGTATTGACTGGGCGGCAGCAGCAACAGCAGAAGCAGCAGTAGTAGTATTAACAGTAGTAGTTGATACAGAGTCATATCACATGGGCAGGAGTTGCCATGATGTACAGCAGTCTTAATAAGAGTATATAGAGTGTGAAATAACTGCTGACATAGGTGTATTGACTGGGCGGCAGCAGCAGCTGAAGCAGCAGTAGTAGTATTAACAGTAGTACTTGATACAGAGTCATATCACATGGGCAGGAGGTGCCATGATGAACAGCAGTCTTAATAAGAGTATATAGAGTGTGAAATAACTGCTGACATAGGTGTATTGACTGGGCGGCAGCAGCAGCTGAAGCAGCAGTAGTAGTATTAACAGTAGTAGTTGATACAGAGTCATATCACATGGGCAGGAGGTGCCATGATGAACAGCAGTAGGAATAGGAGTATATAGAGTGTCAAATAACTGCTGACATAGGTGTATTGACTGGGCGGCAGCAGCAGCAGCAGAAGCAGCAGTAGTAGTATTAACAGTAGTGGTTGATACAGAGTCATATCACATGGGCAGGAGGTGCCATGATGAACAGCATTATTAATAAGAGTATATAGGGTGTGAAATAACTGCTGACATAATTGTCTTGACTGATCCAGAGGAGTCATGGGAGAAAATCATGTGGTCAGATGAGACTATAATATAACTTTTTGATCATAATTTCACTAACCGTGTTCGGAGGAAGAATAATGATGAGTACCATGCCAAGAACGCCATCCCTAATGTGAAGCATGGGGGTGGTAGCATCATGCTTTGGTGGTGTTTTTCTGCACATGGGACAGGGTGACTGCACTGTATTAACTAGTAGCCGACCAGCCACCGTCATTATACGGCGGCAGGTCGGCTCTCCTGGGCGAGAGCCCGTAGCTATACGTCCTATCGTATAGCCGCCACTAGGGGGCGCGTGCGCGCCGCCGGAGGCGCGCGCGCGCGCTCCCCGCTCGCCCCCGACTCCCGTGCGTGTGCCCGGCGGGCGCGATCGCCGCCGGGCACACGCGATCGCTCGGTACAGAGCGGGGAACGGGAGCTGTGTGTGTAAACACACAGCTCTCGTTCCTGTCAGCAGGGGAAATGCTGATTTTCTGTTCATACAATGTATGAACAGAAAATCAGTGTTTCCCCTAGTGAGGCCACCCCCCCCCCCCCCACAGTAAGAACACACCCAGGCATACTTAACCCCTTCCCCGCCCCCTAGTGTTAACCCCTTCACTGCCAGTGGCATTTTTATAGTAATCTAATGCATTTTTATAGCACTGATCGCTATAAAAATGCCAATGGTCCCAAAAATGTATCAAAAATGTCCGAAGTGTCCGCCATAATGTCGCAATACCGAAAAAAAAATCGCTGATCGCCGCCATTACTAGTAAAAAAAATATTAATAAAAATGCCATAAAAATACCCCCTATTTTGTAAACGCTATAACTTTTGCGCAAACCAATCAATAAACGCTTATTGCGATTTTTTTTACGAAAAATATGTAGAAGAATACGTATCGGCCTAAACTGAGGAAAAAAAATGTTTTTTTATATATTTTTGGGGGATATTTATTACAGCAAAAAGTAAAAAATATTAATTTTTTTCAAAATTGTCGCTCTATTTTTGTTTATAGCGCAAAAAATAAAAAACGCAGAGGTGATCAAATACCACCAAAAGAAAGCTCTATTTGTGGGAAAAAAAGGACGCCAATTTTGTTTGGGAGCCACGTCGCACGACCGCGCAATTGTCTGTTAAAGCGACGCAGTCCCGAATCGCAAAAAGTACTCTGGTCTTTAGGCAGCAATATGTTCCGGGGGGTAAGTGGTTAAGGAGAGGATGACCGGGGCCATGTATTGCAAGATTTTGGGCAACAACCTCCTTCCCTGAGTTAGAGCTTTGAAGATGGGTCGAGGCTGGGTCTTCCAACATGACAATGACCCAAAGCACACAGCCAGGATAACCAAGGATTGGCTCTGTAAGGAGCATATCAAGGTTCTGGCGTGGCCTAGCCAGTCTCCAGACCTAAACCCAATAGAGAATCTTTGGAGGGAGCTCAAACTCCGTGTTTCTCAGCGATAGCCCAGAAACATGACTGATGTAGAGAAGATCTGTGTGGAGGAGTGGGCCAAAATCCCTCCTCCAGTGTGTGCAAAGCTGGTGTAAAACTACAAGAAAGGTTTGACCGCTGTAATTGCAAAGAAAGCCTACTGTACCAAATATTAACATTGATTTTCTCTGATGTTAAAATAGTTATATTCAGCACTGTAAATACATCAGGTCCGGGGCTTCATCAGGGAATGCATGGCAAGGGACCCTTCAGCGCCCTGAACCGACGACGGGTGCCAGAAAGTCACCGCCGATCCAGGACTCATTCATCTTTATGAATGTGAGTCTGTCCACGGAGTCTGTGGACAGACGGGTCCTCTTGTCCGTGACCACCCCACCTGCCGCGCTGAATGTCCGCTCAGATAGTACGCTGGAGGGGGGGCAAGACAATAACTCCAGCGCATACTGAGCGAGCTCGCGGCAGGTGTCCAATCTGGCAACCCAGTACTCCATGGGGTCGTCGGTGCTCATACTGTCAGAAGCACCGACGGACGCCATGTAGTCTGCCACCATGTGGGCCAGCCGCTGGTGGTGACTGCTGCTGCTGCTGCTGGTGGTGGTACTGGGTCGCTCGGTTTGGAAGAACATCCTCATCTCTTCCATTAGGTCCCCTGCTCGGCTGCAGCTGGGTGCAGCCACCTGCTGGGTGAGATGAGGGGGGACAACTGGAGGCCGGGGAGTTGCCTGCTCCAACCGTCTGACAATGGCTGCCTGCAGTTCCTCCATCCGGTGCTGCCTCCGGCTGGCTGGGATGAACTGCTCCAGTTTCCCCTTGCACCTGGGATCCAAAAGGGTGGCCATCCAGAAATCATCCCTCGTCTTGATGGTCTTAACCCGGGGGTCCCTCCTGAGGCATCTCAGCATGTGGGCAGCCATGGGGAAGAGCACAGCCCGCTGTGACTCCTCAATGCTGGCCAGGTGAATGAGGTGCGACTCTTCATCCCTGAGGCGCTGCTGGTCAAACTCAGACATGCCCAACCCCCGGACTATCGGTGCCCCCAACACCGGCTCTCCCTCCTGACCAGGCCCTGACTCCGGGACGACACCAGCAACCACCTCCTCCTCCTCTTCATCATCATCATCCTCCTCCTCCTCCTCCTCGTCCTGGCCCTGGTCTCGGTGGAGCATTGCTGACTCCTCCTGCTCCACCAAGGCACTCTCCCCAGCCTCGAGCAGGCGATCTAGTGTCCTCTCCAGCATGAACAGTATTGGCAGCACGCTATTGAGGCCAATTTGCTCACTGCTGACCATCTTGGTCGCCTGCTCGAAGGAGGACAACACTTGGCAGACCTGGTTTATCTGCCCCCACTCAGCACAGGCGATGAAAGGGAGTTGTGGTGAAGCCCTCTCAGTGCCTAGTTCCATCAGGTACTCCCTCACCGCCCTTTGCTGCTCCCACAACCTCTTCAGCATGTGGAGGGTGGAGTTCCACCGCGTCACACTGTCCACAATCAGCCTGTGAAGGGGCAGATTGTACTTCCGCTGCAATTTGGACAGGGACGCGGTAGCGGTTGGGGAGCGCCTGAAGTGGCTGGCAATCCTACGCGCCTTTGCCACAATGTCACTCAACCCTGGATAAGTGCGCAGGAACTTCTGCACCACCAGGTTGAGGACATGTGCCAGACAGGGCACGTGCGTCAGACTGCCAGCATGGAGGGCGGCGAGTAGGTTGCTGCCGTTATCGCAGACAACCATACCTGGCTGGAGCCTTCGGGGTGTCAGCCACTTCTGGACCTGAGCTTGAAGTGCTTTCAGCACTTCTTCTCCAGTGTGTCTCCGGTCCCCTAAACTAACAAGCTGGAGCACGGCCTGACAGCGCACGTGCCCCACACTTGAGTAGCTACGGGGGCGCTTGCTGGGAGGCTCAGCAGCTGCGGAGACAGTGGCTTGAGGGAGACCAGCAGTTCTCCCCTGGACACCCCGGGGCGGCACCACAAGATCGGTTGCCGACGATCCCTCACCGACGCCTCGGAGGGAAACCCAATGGGCCGTGAAGCTGATGTAGCGTCCCTGCCCATGCCTGCTGGTCCAGCCATCCATTGTCAGATGAACCCTGTCGCTGACAGCGTGATCCAGCGACAGGGTTACATTCTGCACAATGTGCTGGTGTAGGGCAGGGACACCAGTCCTGGCAAAGAAATGGCGGCTGGGGACACGCCATTGGGGTTGGGCCTGCTCCAACATCTGCCTGAAGGGGTTGCTGTCAACTATGTTGAAGGGCAGCAGATGTTGGGCAATAACCCTTGCCAGGAGCCCATTGAGGGAACGCACACGTCGGTCTCCAGGGGGGAAGGGAGTGGTGCGGTCAAAGGCGTCTGAAATCGACGCCTGGCGCCGGACGGCAGTGCGGGACACAGACGTGGAGGGTGCTGTGGAAGTAGAGGTCTGGCTGCCGGTACCAGTACCTCTACTAGAGGGAGCGGGGGGGCATGACCTGCTGGAAAGAGATGAAGATGTGGCAGGGGCTGCTGTACCCTGCTCACTTGTGGTGGTGGCGCTGCTACCACCACCACGCTTCATCTCGTCATACAACGCCCAGTGGTTTATCCTCAGGTGCTGGTTCAGGGCTGTGGTACCCACCCGAGCCAAACACTTCCCTCTCTTCACCCTCACTTTACAAATCCGGCAGATGGCCACGGTAGGGTTGTCTGCCACCAGGGTAAAGAAATTCCAGACAGGTGACTTCAGCACCGCCCTCCTGTCAGATGGGGTGACGCTTACTTGCACCTGCTGGGATTCGGTGCGCACAGGTGGAGCTGCCTGCTGCTGCTGCTGCTGCTGCTGCTCCTCCTCCTGACACCTCCTGCTGCCATCACCAGTGGAGACCCTGACGATGGTCTCCCTGGTGGTGACCTGGCGCACCGTTTCACCAGGGTGCCTACCTTCCCCGTCGTCACTGACGTAGTGAGCCGACGCGTCAGATGGCAACCATGATGGGTCACCCTCTTCGCCCCCAGAGATGTCAGACCAAGGGCTGAGATGTGTTGGTCTGAGGGAACCACGTGACATGGAGCCTCTAGTCTGGCTCCGCTGTCCCCTCACCCACGCCTGGGTCTGACTAGGTGCTGCTGTTTCCTGCACCAAAACAGCAGCACCGGTTTGAAGGGATGACTCTGGGATACTACCAGCAGGTATCCCATCCTCCTCATCCATCCCTTCAAAAAGGTCCTGACCATCAGGACAGAGCTGGAGGTCTGCCTGATGCATGGCCTCCCCCAAGAGATCCCTATCACTGTCGCTGTCGAACAATAAGATGCTGGACTCTTGGGGGCTGGGGGGGGGGGGTAGTACAGGCACCGGTGTAATGGTGGTACTACTGTGAGTCGGGACCGACGACTCAGTGGCACTGCTGTGCCCCATGTAGTCCACCACTACTTGAGCCTGAGATGGCAATATCGGGCGGCTGCCCGATGGGAAGAACTCCCGGATCAGGCGTACTCCCCTTGCACCCGATCCTCTACCACTAGTAGGGGCACGAGAGGTACCCCGTGCTGGCAGCGATCCAGCACTGGGAGTAACTCCCCTACCCCTGCTGCCACGGCCACGGATGCCGCTCATTATTGCTGATATGTGTGTGGGGGGGGTAAACTTTATTGGGGGGGTAAATGTGAACAAAATGTGTTTTTGTGTATTTTTTACAAGACAGGCACGCAGAAAAAGACGTACACAGACAGCTACTAAACTATAAGAAAAGTAGTACACCAGACAAGGACTACAAAATTAAAGAAAAAAAAAAAAGCACTAAACAAACACTAACTTTTTTTTTTTTTTTTTTTTTTTAACACAAAACACAGACACTAAACACACACTAAGCTAAGCTAGATGAAATAAATGTACACTAACAGTGTGTACACTTACTACACAAAATTTAACTAAACTGAACACAAAACTTAGCTTTTATAAAAGCTCTTTAGGGAAAACTAAACAAAATGTGAACTGAGATGCCTATCAAATATCACTGAACAGCGAACCTGCAAGATCTAACAGTAACACAAGATGAACAAAACTTAGCTTTTAGAAAAGCTCTTTTATAAAGCTCAGCAAAATGTGTTCTGAAATCTCTTGCAAATATCACTGAACAGGGAGGATTGCAGGATCAAACAGTAACACAAATGAAAAAAACAGCACAAAACAGCACAAAACGTAGCTTTGAAAAAAGCTCTTGGGTCTATTGCTTTGAAAAAAGCAGTTGATATACTGGAAAAGATCCACTGGAATCACTAAATAGCAATGCTGGTGATGATCTAAATCAATCAAGAACAAAGACACAGGAAACCAGGAACACAGAAACAGCCTCCACACTCTATAGCCAGCTTCTGAATCTGCAATGAAATGGTGCTGGGAGTGAGCTTATATAATGTCCATGCAGGCAGGTTCCTATTGGTTGCTAACCTGTGACGAGTGTGGAAGGAGAACTCTGATTGGCTCTGATGCAAAAGGGCGGAGCAAATAATCGCGCAATATTCCTATTGCCGAATATTCGCATTGCGAATATTCGGCAATATAAAATGATCGCTTCAGCTACTCGGCCCAATGGCTCTAATCATACCAGCAATGCTTTCAGACGTCTATGGAGATCACTAGGATGTGATCTGTTTTACAAATGAAACTGTAAAAATCGCTCTGATGCGGAAGATCGGGGCGAGGAAAGTAATCGCGCGATATTGCGTTTGCCGAATAATCGCATTGCGATCTTTCTGGAAAATTCAATGAACGCTTCAGCTACTCGGCCCAGGGTCTCTAATGATACCAGCAATGCTTTTAGACGTCGATGGAGATATCTAGGATGTGATCTGGTTCAAAAAAAAAATTGTAAAAAATCGAATATTCGGAATTGCGAATATTCACCGCGAATTTCGAAATATAGCGCGATTTCTCGAATATGCTATATTCGAGTCGAATATTCGCAATGCGAATATTCGTGAGCAACACTAATGCTGGGTAATATGTTGGCTGGGCTACATGTTTTCAGATCTCTTGCCATGGCAAACCACCCTGTCCTTATGGGTGTAGTTTTTTTTCCTGTCTCTTGCTTTCAATTTTTGTAATGTTAAAAGTAAAAAAAGTAATTATTACTTAAGTACTGAACCTCTTCCCTGAAATCTTGATCTGCATCTTCTCAGTAAATCATTTCAGTTTAAAGGGGTTGTAAAGGAAAACATTTATTTTCATAATAAGCATCCTTTACCTGCAGACATTCCTCTTTTCACTTCCTCATTGTTCGTTTTTGCTCAGAAGTTGCTCTATTTCTTTTCTGTTCAGTTCACTTCCTGCTTGTCTGATTGTTACTCACCACCGTGATGGGAGGCTTTACTGTGGTGGTCAGTGACATGCTCGCCCCCTCCTGGGAACTACATCTTTGCGGCAGGACGCTCTCTACATGTTAGAGACTTCAAGAAGGTGTAAATTACTGGGCGTGCCACAATGCATACTGGGAAATGTAGTTCTTACATGAACGAGCGCCGCAAACCAGGAAGTGAATGAGAGAACAGAAACCAGAACACGGGAGGTGATATAGATGAAGGAATTTAATAGGTATTTACTTGTTTTTTTAACAGAATCATTACACTATTCTGTCTGTCTACCTTGCAGACATTAATTTTAGGCAAAAAATGTTTTTCCTTTACAACTTTAATTAGTAAATGCAACAATTCTTCACCTCATCATATGAATGTTAAAAATAAACCCCTTTTTGCGAATGTGCAGAGAGTATAGCCACATACACACAACCATTTTTAATGTCCTAGAAAAAACAACGTTTTTTTTTCGTGATTCTTGTCAAGCCTGCCTTGCATACACACGGTTGTGAAAAAAAATCTCGAGCAAAGCGCGGAGACGTACAAAACGTACGACGGCACTATAAAGGGGAAGTTCTATTCGGATGGCGCCACCCTTTGGACTGCCTTTGCTGATTTCATGTTAGTAAAAGTTTGGTGAGAGACGATTCGCACTTTTCAGTCTTCGTGCTTTTCAGTCTGTTACAGCGTGACGATTACAAATGCTAGTTTTACCAGAACGAGTGCTCCCATCTCATAACTTCCTTCTGAACACGCGCGGTCGTTAAAGCCTACACATGACCGTTTTTCACGACGTTATTAGAGCATGTTCTAAATTTTTGAATAATGCTCTGGAGCCTACATACAGTAGGTGTTTGTGATATTGTTCTTTTAGCACGACAGCGTCGCGCTGATACTCGGCGACAGGGTGCCGAGATCTCGCCGACATCTTGCACTCACTGGAATAGTGACAGCACATCCCAGCAAGCGCGTCATAGAAGCGACGGGAGATCCGACTTGGATTCCCGCCAATTCTACACGTGTGCGGCGTTTGCTATGAATCCTGAGGGGGAAGTCCCCGCCGGATTTTAAATAAAAATCCGGCATGGGTCCCCCCTCAGGAGCATACCGGGCCCTTAGGTCTGTTATGGGTTGTAAGGAGAGCCCCCCTACGCCGAAAAAAACGGCGTAGGGGGTCCCCCTACGATCCATACCAGACCCGTATCCAAAGCACGCTACCCGGCCAGCCAGGAAGGGAGTGGGGACGAGCGAGCGCCCCCCCCTCCTGAGCCGTACCAGGCTGCATGCCCTCAACATGGGGGGGTTGGGTGCTCTGGGGCAGGGGGGCGCACTGTGGCCCCCCCACCTCAGAGCACCCTGTCCCCATGTTGATGAGGACAGGGCCCCTTCCCGACAACCCTGGCCGTTGGTTGTCGGGGTATGCGGGCGGGAGGCTTATCGGAATCTGGGAGCCCCCTTTAATAAGGGGGCCCCCAGATACCGGCCCCCCACCCTAAGTGAATGAGTATGGGGTACATCGTACCCCTACCCATTCACCTGCAAGAAAAGTGGTAAAAACACAAATAAACCACACAGTGTATTAAAATATTTTATTAGTCTGCTCCGGAGGCCGCCCCCTGTCTTTTTTATTAGCTCTTTTACCAGGGGGGGCTTCTTCTTTGACGTCTTCGGGTGGGTGGGGGCCGCCGTCTGGTTCTCTTCCACCGCCGGGGGGGGTGGCTTTTAAAAAAGCCCCCACCCCCCCGGCGGGTTTCCTCCGGCGTCTTCGGCGGGGCTCTTCTTCTTACGCTATCCCGACGGGTCTTCTCCGCTATCCGGGGGGTCTCGCCGCTCTCCGCTGTTGACTCGTCGCACCCCGGTTCTTCGCCTCGCAGTCCGGTCCCTTCTTCCGTGCTGTACGTCTTCTTCCGTGCTGTGAGTTCTTCTTCCGCGCTGTGACGTCATGTTCTTCACTTCTCTTCTTCTCCCGATGTTGACTCGCCGGTCCTCCTCGCTGAAATGACGGATGCGCGCCTTGCATCGGACCTATATAGGCCTCACAGTCCCATCATGCTCTGTACCTACCCATGTGATACCTACCCACGTGGGTACTGTAGGTATCACATGGGTAGGTACAGAGCATGATGGGACTGTGAGGCCTATATAGGTCCGATGCAAGGCGCGCATCCGTCATTTCAGCGAGGAGGACCGGCGAGTCAACATCGGGAGAAGAAGAGAAGTGAAGAACATGACGTCACAGCGCGGAAGAAGAACTCACAGCACGGAAGAAGACGTACAGCACGGAAGAAGGGACCGGACTGCGAGACGAAGAACCGGGGTGCGACGAGTCAACAGCGGAGAGCGGCGAGACCCCCCGGATAGCGGAGAAGACCCGTCGGGATAGCGTAAGAAGAAGAGCCCCGCCGAAGACGCCGGAGGAAACCCGCCGGGGGGTGGGGGCTTTTTTAAAAGCCACCCCCCCGGCGGTGGAAGAGAACCAGACGGCGGCCCCCACCCACCCGAAGACGTCAAAGAAGAAGCCCCCCCTGGTAAAAGAGCTAATAAAGAAGACAGGGGGCGGCCTCCGGAGCAGACTAATAAAATATTTTAATACACTGTGTGGTTTATTTGTGTTTTTACCACTTTTCTTGCAGGTGAATGGGTAGGGGTACGATGTACCCCATACTCATTCACTTAGGGTGGGGGGCCGGTATCTGGGGGCCCCCTTATTAAAGGGGGCTCCCAGATTCCGATAAGCCTCCCGCCCGCATACCCCGACAACCAACGGCCAGGGTTGTCGGGAAGGGGCCCTGTCCTCATCAACATGGGGACAGGGTGCTCTGAGGTGGGGGGGCCGCAGTGCGCCCCCCTGCCCCAGAGCACCCAACCCCCCCATGTTGAGGGCATGCAGCCTGGTACGGCTCAGGAGGGGGGGGGGCGCTCGCTCGTCCCCACTCCCTTCCTGGCTGGCCGGGTAGCGTGCTTTGGATACGGGTCTGGTATGGATCGTAGGGGGACCCCCTACGCCGTTTTTTTCGGCGTAGGGGGGCTCTCCTTACAACCCATAACAGACCTAAGGGCCCGGTATGCTCCTGAGGGGGGGACCCATGCCGGATTTTTATTTAAAATCCGGCGGGGACTTCCCCCTCAGGATTCATAGCAAACGCCGCACACGTGTAGAATTGGCGGGAATCCAAGTCGGATCTCCCGTCGCTTCTATGACGGCTCTGTCTCCATCGCGGCAAGCCAGCTCGGCGCTGGCTCCCGCGATGGGGCTCGTAGGTGCTCAATCTCGCCGAGAAAGAGAGCGAGATTGACACAAAATCGGGTTCACCTACTGTATGATTGTTTTTATTGACCAATTAAAAAAATTGCATTTTTCACATCATGAAAAATGGTCGTGTGTACGCGGCATTTGATTTGCAACTTGTTACAAATAGGGCAAATTATACCCCACTCACATTTTCCCATTTAAATGCAGGCTGTATCAAATACTGCTGAATATTTTTAACATTGGGTCTGATCTATTAAAACTGGAGAGTGTAAATTCTAGTGCAGCTCTGCATTGAAACCAATCATCTGCCCGAGGGGGGCGTTTTGTCAACGCATAATTGAAGAAGCTGATTGGCTACCACTCACAGCTGCACCAGATTTTGTAGTTTCCAGTTTTATGAGCACATCAAAGTTATGGATTTTTATAGAAATCCCTAGGTTTACTATTGTTTACAACCAGCATGCAGCTTTGTATTATTATTAAAAATTGCAGGCACTAAAATTTGAGCCAAACAATAGTTTTACTTGCCATGGTTTCACTTTGAGTGTTTTTTCCCTAAACTAATGTAAGCTGTTTAGTGAAAACAGTTCCAGAGCTGTTATTACATGGGTCCTATTCTTTTCTGCACAAGCATTGATTTTATTCTGGGAAAGGTGGGAAAAACAGAAATATGAGCTAATATTCCTCATGACACATCTCTGTCTATATTTGTAGATTACTGGACACACAATCATTATTGTGCATTAGTGTCGCTCTAGAGGCCACTTAAATATCATTACAACTAAATGCTGCAAAGAATGGTACTTTTTAAGGGGTATGAATGTATAGCTTTGTTTTTTTTAAATGTTCTGTCCTTTTACCCAATGCCCTCTTTTTCCTGACGCATTCATGGCAGCACACACTGGGTTGTGACTCCGCCCCCACAACCTGACAGGATTGGTTAGCTATAAATTTGAAGGGGAGACGCCCCGCACCATTCTCTTTTTTTATCCTCACCTGACAGATTGGACGAACAAGCAAGAAGCATGCCTCTTACCGCAGATCGCCCCAGCAGGTTCAGCCTCTCCTGTTTGGAAGTCCCTCCTGTACAGTCTCTAAATGAGCTTTATGGTGGGAACCCCGTTCTGGTGGTCTCAGGGGCTCTGGAATTATACTGGCATCTGTAGCAAGCTTTAAAGAAGCTTCAAATCTCGCAGTGGCCCCCACTTTCGCTCTGTCTTTCCTTCCAGTGCAGTGTGTGCTTCCACAGAGGTATTTGTATCATTACATTTGCCACCTAAGGTTAGTCTGTTTTGTACCTTTGCCTGCCTGTTGTTTTTTTCTCAGCTCTGCTGAGCCCTGTGGTTCCTCTGACACCCCATACTCTCGGGGTCACCGCCGCGTACCCCTCAGCGCTCTGCGCATGCACGCAGCTCAGTGATGATGCCGCCGGTCTCCTCTGCCCTCTTCCAAATGGCGGCGCCGTTTAAAAAAAAGGAAACAGTCCTATCGCTCTGTAGTTCTGGCTGCAGTCCTGCTGCTCTGCTCTACTCAGAGTGAAGATTGCACCAGGTGTGTGCAGGCACGTCCCAGTTCAGCCTGGGCCAATTGATTACAAAAAAAAAAAAGAAATAGGAACAAATAGGATAGAAGATATAATACATTTATATATTAATTTATAACATATTATAGGAGAAAGTATATCCATAATTAAACAATTAATATAATCCAAAAAATAAAAAATAAAATAAGGACAGATATATGTATATAAATCATTATATTTAATAAATAGAAATGTTGGGGGGGGGACATATTGTAATGTTTTCCCTTCTCTCTTTTTTCCCACCTTTCCGGGCTGTCTCCCTGCTATCCTCATGGGGGCCACTGCCCTCGCAGACCACCATCAGCTGACCAGGTATAGAGGCCGTCCAGAAGGTGGTAAGTAGAGAAGAGACAAAAAAGAGAGCTTGGCCACTGACGCTACAGTTTTGGTAGCCCTATCGGGTCAAAAGACGCAAGTTTGCGGCACAGAGGGAGATTCTAGCCATGCTTCCGGCAGTAGGCGCAAGAAGTCACTCAAGGTTACCCTCTTGTTTTCTTCAATCAAGGCATAGCCGCTCACGTCACAGCCACTCCTGTCATAGTCGGTCCCACCGCAGACGATTACCTTCATCCCAGATGGAGCTATCTTACCCGCACCACAGCAAATGTTTGCCAAATATGCGGGGCGCCAGCCTTGCCAGGGGAATTGGCCTGCTGCTCGTGCTTCATTGAAGTAACCAAGGATTCGGAGGCCAGAGTATATACTGAGCTCCTAGGAGAATCGCACAGGGATCAATTGTGGGCGATCCTTCCCCAAGCACATCGCCCAGCACCCCGCCCAGCACCCGGCCGTTACGCCAGGCTGCAAAAACCCTCTCTAAGAATGAGGAGTGTGAGCAGGCGTCGGACTGTCTCCTTTAGTTGAACCATTTGCCCATTCAGTCGAGGAAGCGATCGGCTGGGAAGGGGTTATGGTAGAACCTCTGAAGGTTCAGAAATATTTCCTGGTGCTGAAAAGGGGGTCCTGAATCATTTCCCTTCATCAAAGAGCTGGAAAACCTCATAAAGGATGAGTGGGGGAGATCGCATAAGCGGCCCAGTATGAGCAACAAGTTTGCAGATTGTACCCCTTGTGGGAGTCTAGGATCAATTCTTTGATCAATGCAACTACGGTCGATTCATCTTTAATGCGACTCGCTAGAGACGTTTCTCTACCGATTGAAGATGCAGTTACCATCCGGGACGTTCTTGATCGTGAAATCAATATAGAACTGAAGGAAGCCTGCTCCACGACAGGAGACGCTAGTAGGCCGGCTATCACCACAGCGGCAGTAGCTAAAACTATCGCTGCATGGGCGGCTAACGTTGAGAATTCCATTCTAGAAGGAGCCGACCAGGGGAAGATATTCTCCTCCCTGCAGGGAAATTAAGTTGGCTTACGGCTCCTGAGTGGGCGACTTCATGACTGGGAAGAGCCTTATGGCTGAGACCCTGGATAGCGGAGGCAGCATCAAAATCTACTGGTGCAAAACTCCATATGGCGGCTCAAGTGTATTTGGCACAAAGATGGACTTGGCCATCTCCAAGGTTACCGGGGGAAAATCCGGGCTGATTCTCTCCGATAGGAGACCAGAGCCCCAGAAGGGCCCCGCTTACAGACGCGATCTTCCTGTCAAGTACAGGGATGCTAGATCCTACCGTCCCGGCAGGAAATTTAGGAGGGACTGGAAGACTCGACCCTCCTTCATGTATTTACAGTAAGCCAAGGCTATCACAGCCGGGGAACAGCAGAAGTCCTTTTTGAGGGTCCGTCTGCCCACCCAGCTCAGGTGGGCACCAGACTCAAGAAATTCGCTCGGATATGGGCAACTCGTATAACAGATTCATGGACACTATCCTCTATCAAGACCGGTCACAATTGGAAATTCATGGGCACATTGCCAGGGAACACATTCCAGCCTACCAAGTACCTCCGCACCAGAAAGGGAGGGGGTTTTATTCCCCTTTATTTCTGGTACAAAAAAAAAAAAACCAGGGGATCTACGTCCAATCCTGGACCTAAAGAGGTTCAACAGACGATCAAAATAGAGGCCCTCAGATTGGAAAAGCCTTCAGTCCATTTTGTTGACAGTGGACGTGGGAGACTGGATGCTATCTCCTAGATTTTTCGGACGTTTACCTTCACGTCCCGATCATCCCGCCTTCCAGAGGTCCCTTCGGTTCTCAATCTATCAATCTCATTTCCAATTTTGGTGCCCCCCATTCGGCATCACCTCAGCACCCAGAGCATTCAGCAAGTCAGGGTGTTCCTAGGGGCAGAATAATATACCAGGTTGTACCGGGTGCAACTCCCTCAAGAGAGGCTGAAGCCCTTACTCCAGAAGGTACAGAATCTGCTATCATCCAGACGTCTACTGTCAGAGCCTGCCTCAGTACCCGGGGGTCCATGTCAGCATCCATACCTTTGATACAGTGGCCCCTGTGACACATGCAAGTCTTACAGAACTCCTTTCTCAGGCAGTGGAATGGAACGTCAATACTCCAAACCATTCACATCCCGAACTGGGTAAAGCAATTAGTATGGTGGTGGACACACCTGTCCAACCTCAGGGAGTCCATTCCAATAGTTCCCCCAAGTCCAGAAGTAGTAACATCGGACGCCAGCCAGGAGGGATGGGGTCCACACTATCTAGACCAAGTAGCCCAAGGACAGTGGCACTTTCGGGCTCAGGGCATAGTGTCAAATATTTTAGAGCTCAGAGCAGCCTTTCAGGCTCTCCTGGCCGTTGCGCCTCTTCTAGAGGGGAAGAGTGTCCTGATCAGGATGGACAAGTAGCGGTGTCATGTATCCACATACAGGGGGGCATCAGGAGTCGCACGCTTCAAGAGGAAGTTTGCCCATATTGGAAAGGGCACAAGGGCACCTGTTAGATCTATGGGCAGTGTACGTCCCGGCAACACAGAATTCGTTGGCCAACTACCTAAGCCGAGAGACACTTTTAAACAACGAATGGTCCCTGAACCAACAGGTATTCTCCATTCTTACGAAAACTTGTGGAATACCAGAAGTCGACCTAGCGGCCACGCCAAAGAACTCCAAGTGTCAGAGGTTCCTGTCCAGAGCCCACTTTCCATCAGCCGAAGGGACAAACTGCCTAGCTCTTCCATGGAGCTTCGAGCTGGGGTACATTTTTCTTCCAACTTCTCGGATTACAAGATTCCTGTCCCGACTTCGGAGGTCCTCAGCCACGGTTATTGTACTAATACCGTTCCGACCGAGGAGGCCATGGTTTACGACCCTGCTACAACTAGGTACGCGGCCTCCAATACATCTTCCAGTAACCTGGGATCCCATACATCAGAGGCAATTCTTCCATCCAGCCCAGAGAAGCTGCATTTGCCAGCTTGGAAGTTGAGAGGGCTAGGTTAGGGGAACTAGGATACTCTCAGGAGGTAATATCAACCTTATTACAAGCTCTAAGGAGCTCCACTGATGTCACCTATACTAGGATCTGGGAGAGGTTCGTGTCGTCGCAGCAAAGAGATTGGAATCCCATCTCAAATTCTTGAATTTCTTCAGTCAGGGCTTAACAAGGGCCCGGGCCCGGGTACCCTGAAGGTGCAAGTATCCGCCCTTTCAGCCATGACGGGTACTAGATGGGCTCTTCATCATCCGGTCACTCTGTTCCTCAGGGCATGCGTAAGATCAGACCACCTAGGAGGCCAGCCTTTCCAACAGGGGATCTCTGTGTAGTACTCGAGGCCCTGTCCAATCCACCCTTTTCTCCATTCAACTTAGTCTCACCGTGGAACCTAGCTCTGAAGATGGCTTCCCGTATTGCGATCACCTCAGTTAAGAGGACGTCGGAGATACAAGCACTTATGGCTACGGAACCCCTATTTAGTGTTCTCCCCTGACAGAGTGGTTCTGAAGCCCTCAGACCATTTTTATCCAAGGGTAACTTCCTCCTTTCATTATAACCAGGACATCGTCCTTCCATCTTTTACTAATGAGAGGGGCGAGTCCCATGCCTAGGATGTCAAACCTACCATCTCCAGTTACTTCACAGCTACATCTCAGGAAGACGGATTCTGTCTTAATTATCCCACACGGGAGCAGACGAGGTCAGCCATCTACCTCCTGTACCATTACCTCTTGGTTGTTAGTGCTATCGCGGAGACCTATTCCATCCAGCAACTTACGACTCCTAAAGAGCATTAGGGCTCATTCGACAGGGGCAGTGGCCACTTCTTGGGCAGCATATTGCGGGATTTCACCAGAAACCATAGGCAGAGCAGCAACTTGGTCTTCCCAACACATCTTAATTTCTCACTACAGAGTGGATTCTGCTCTCCTGGCTACCGTCGACTTTGGCAGATCTGTTCTTAGAGCCAATTCCTCAGCGCTATAGAGAATAAATATTACTGTTTTCTTGCACCCTCCCGACTGGCGAGTTATTTCCCAGTGTGTGCTGCCATGAATGCGTCAGGAAAACGGAAAATTGGATACTCACCTTTCCGTAATTTTCCTTTCCTGACGCATCTTCATGGCAGCACACAGATGCCCGCCCTATTGTTTTATGATGATATATACAGAGAATGGTGCGGGGCGTCTCCCCTTCAAATTTATAGCTAACCAATCCTGTCAGGTTGTGGGGGCGGAGTCACAACCCAGTGTGTGCTGCCATGAAGATGCGTCAGGAAAGGAAAATTACGGAAAGGTGAGTATACAATTTTCCGTTTTCTCTACCTTAGTTATATTAAGTATATTTTATTCAGTTACTGTTCTTTTATTTTTTTTCACATATTTTCGTTACAGTATTTTTGAAGCATAGCTTGACAACTACAATAGTATCTCCATTTTAGTGCTTACTGGTGTGTATTAGCGGTGCTCTTAACAATAACTGTTAACTAAACATTTATTCATAAAAATAAGACTAATCCCTGAACCCTAAAAAGTATGTCCAATAATTTTTTTGGGGGGATAAAGTGAGGAACCCTGTTGGGTTTTTATTGATATCCAGGGCCCTGCTAGAGGGATTTCCCTCACTGATATGGTGACACCAGCTTCTCTAAACAAAAAGATATGGGGGAATCTATACCAAGGACACAGATAGAAAGCTGAAATGGGGCCCTTGTCCTCTTTTTCTCTACTAATACCAGTTATTTTTTATTGCAGTCTATCCCATCTATCAGTCTTGTAAAAAAACTGTTATCATTGGAAAAGTTAGTGAAGGGAATTTCTCTGGCGGGGTTGTGGAAAAATAAACAGATATCCTTCTCCACGCTGTGCAAAAAAAAAGTTTTGGCTGTACATACAATTCAAAGCTGCAGTCCAGGCAAGCAGTAAGACCCCTTTCACACTGGGGCAGTTTTCAGGTGCTTTAGCGCTGGAAATAGCCTCTGCTAAGCGCCCGAATACCACCTTCCATTCATTCAAGTGTGACTTTTTCAAACTCGGGCGGTACGCTTGTAGGATGTTCTGAAAAGTGCTGCAAGCATCATCTTTGGGGTGGGTTGAGAGCGCTGAACTTAATGCCAAAACTCCCTGCCCATTTGAAAGAATGGGCAGTGCATCTGAAGCACCTGAAAAGCAATTCGGAAGCACTGCGACAAGGGAGTTTTTAACCCCTTTTTTTAAGCCGCTAAAACGAGCGGCACTTTACCGCAAATGCAGTCCCAATTGTGAAAGAGGTCTAAAATGCACTGCTTTATCTCTCTAACAGTTACATTTTCGGGATAATATGGCTACAAGCACCTTTACCTCCTTAAAAAAAAATTCAAGTGCAACAAATCCAGTTACTATGTGAGGCGCATGTCTCAGTAAGCAAAACAAACCTTTATTTACTTTCCCTGGCTCTTGTATTTCACACACTCCCTTTCCTAGACACTGCAGCTCACAGTAGAATTCAATCAGCAAGAGAGACATTTTTGCCAATCCTTTACCGGCTACAAGCTCACAAATAAACAGTGACAATGCCTCTTGCTCTTGCCATTACTAGTAAAAAAAATTAATAAAAAAAGCCATAAATCTATCCCCTATTTTGTAGACTCTATAACTTTTTCACAAACCAATCAATATACGCTTATTTAAACAAACAGTGAAAGATTACGCCATAGACAAACACATATGTATTTCTTCAGAATAACACAAGGAACACAGCACGCTGATCAAGCTGCAGTTCCCTGGAGTTGGAGATAATCGGATGGAGTGGATGTCCAGAGCCTAATAAACTCTACCTTCTGGTGAGTAGATCCCCATAAGGGGAGTTTGACACGGGAGACGTTGGAAGGGTGTTGTGTGCACGTTTGATGTCACCAGCTGCGGACAGCTCACTACTTTCTTAGGAACACCTCTCTCACTGGATTTTGGCTCACACTCTGACTTCTGGAGAACTTTCCTGCTTTTATGTATGATTACACATGGAAAAGAGTGGTCACATTTAGTTACCAGTGACAACTAGCGCTGCTGTATTATTTGACAAAGACTTTGGTTTATCTTATCATTTTTTACTATATTCAATATACGCTTATTGCGATTTTGTTACCAAAAATATGTCGAAGAATACATATCGGTCTAAACTGAGAAAAAAATATATATTTTTTTTTTATTTGGATATTTATTATAGCAAAAAGTAAAAGATATTTAGCCAGATTCAGAGAGGTTTACGCCGGCGTATCAGTAGATACGCCGTCGTAACTCTGAATCTGCGCTGTCGTAAATTTAAGTGTATTCTCAAATTGAGATACACTTAAATCTAGCTAAGATACGACGGCGGGCGCCGTCGTATCTTAGCTGTCTATTTAGGCCGGCCGCTAGGGGCGTGTACGCTTATTTACGCCTAGAATGGGTAAATCAGCGAGGTACGCCTATTCGCGAACGTACGCTTGCCCGTCGCAGTAAAGATACGCCGTTTACATAAGGCATTTTCAGGCGTAAAGTTAGTCCAACAAAAAGCTGGCCCAGCCAATGTTAAGTATGGACGTCGGTCCCGCGTCAAATTTTTACGTCGTTTGCGTAAGTCGTCCGTTAAAGGGGGCTGGGCGTAATTTACGTTCACGTTGAAAGCAATGAGTCTTTGCGGCGTAATTTGGAGCATGCGCACTGGGATACGTCCACGGGCGGCGCATGCGCTGTTTGATAAAAACGTCATTTACGTGGGGTAATGCTTTATTTACATAAATCAAGCCCACCTCTTCACAATTTGAATTAGGCGCGCTTACGCCGGCACATTAACGCTATGCCACCGTAACTTAGGACGCAAGTGCTTTGTGAATACAGCACTTGCCTCTCTAACTTACGGCGGCGTAGCGTATATGAGATACGCTACGCCTGCCTAATGTTAGGAGTGTCTTTTTGAATCCAGCTAATTGTGTTTTTTTTTTTTTTTTTAATTGTCGCTCTTCTTTTGTTTATAGCGAAAAAAAAAAAGAAGAAAACGCAGAGGTGATCAAATACCACCAAAAGAAAGCTCTATTTGTGGAAAAATGTATTTGTTTGAGTACAGCGTTGTACGACTGCACATTTGTCAGTTGAAGCGACAGTGGTGGATTTATTAAATTCTATCCCTCTGCTCCATTACTGGTGTCAATGTCTGTGTGCTTGTTGGGTTTGGTAGAGGCTATTACCCCTACAGTGACTGAGTGAATATTTATTAAAACAACATTATTCTATGCAAGAAAAGCCATTGCTCTGCACCCAGTCCTCTCACGCTTGTATATTGGAAACAATTGATAAATAATATTCTTCAATTGAGACACCTACAGGAATAGGGGTTGCACAAGCAAGTATGATAAAGTCTGGGCAAAGTGGCTGGACAAACCGTACACGGCATCTAATATAGATGGGGAAAATGAATCATAGTCTGGTTGTTCCCTATAGGGGATACCTGGGGCTATTTGTGATGGAAAGAATCAATGTCTGTTCCCCCCTTCTTTCGTGGTATATGGGCTAAGGCTTAACATTTGAATGGATACATGGGATGGCCTAGATAAAATATCCTCTTGGTTAATTACTATATTTCCTTTTTGCTATGCAATGTAATGAGATCTCGATACTCCATTATTTTATATTTGGTTCAATGTGTATGATGTGTTGTCAGGTTTTGTTTGTCTGTTTAAGAAATTAAATAAAAAGATTAACAAAAAAAAAAAAAAGACACAGTGCTGTATCGCAAAAAAAGGGCTTGGTCATTGAGCAGCCAAATCTTCCGGGGCTGAAGTGGTTAATGCATGACAGGATATTGATACCTTTAGTGAGAAGCTAAGTTCCAGGCGCTGATAGCTAATACATCAAACCCACTGGTATGATGTATACTCAACAAAGCTGTGCTGCTGTTTCATGGCATTGGATCAAATGCTGGCACGCTGAAGCTTTTCCTTTTCCAGACACCTCAGTTCCATCCAGGATTTGAGTGACGCCTGCCTCCATGCCCATCATGGCGCCTTTCCTCTAGGTTATGCGAGCGACCTGGTACCACCCCAGCTCCATCCATCTGCACATGCTGGCGGTTCCGGCTGAAAGCACACACTGCTTTGTTTGTGGCATCCATGACCAGCGTCCTTATCTGGACTTCTCTGAGCTAATCAAGTGATCCATCAGTGCCTGAGGCTAAGCCAACCCCACTGCCAGTGTGGTAACGTAACAACCTAACAATTAATGTTTTTGTATTGTTTAACTACTTTTGAAAGTACTTGTGGTTCATTGCAGCCACCATTTGCCATCTCTAGACTCAGTTTCTGAGTGCTATCAGCTTCAATTTTATTACCTTTGCTTGCTGTGGCTTGGTATTGCATGCTATTACTAAGCCTGTGATCTACAAACCCCTTTCCATCACAATTCTCTTGGGAAACCCCTTTCTAATATTTAATGTGGGTGTGTATTTTTGGCACATAACTTTACATTTCTCAATATTCTTTATTTTTTTATTCTTTATTATTTTGAAAGAAAAAAATATAAAGAGAGGACAGAAAGTAGGTCTAAATCACTGGAGCTCATAAGATTAGGGTAGTGGATTTGTTCATTAGAGCTTGGAAGATTAGGTGCATGCCTTTTTAAAGCACCATGATTATTGACTACATTAGCTTTGAAAATTGAGCTCCTTTTTCTTGGGTACATTCATAGTGCATCAGAAGCCCTATGTACAGATTATGTGGTCTCCAATAAGATAACTAAATTAAAAGTCCCATATAAGTATCCAAACAAGTAATGTAGAGAAGCACTGCTCCAGGTTGGTCCAACTTTTTTAGCCCTAAATCCACAGATAAATGCTGGTCTAGCTCGTGACTGCATACACATTGGGATACAGGTCTAAACTCAATGTGCATTCAGTCATGAGTTGGACCTGCTCCCATATAATTGTATCCAACTTATACATTATTATTATTATTATTATACAGGATTCATGTAGTGCCAACAGGTTACGCAGCACTTTACAATAAAAACGGGGACAGTACAATTATAATACAGTTCAATACAGAATGAATAGGAGGGCCCTGTTTGTGGAAATTACAATCTAAGGGAGGCGGAGGTGGTACAAAAGGTAATGGCTGCAGGGGATGATCGGATGAAGATGACTCAAGTACAGTTCTTAGGTGGAGGTATAGGTGGGGTAGGCTTCCCTGATGAAGTGAGTTTTCAAGTATCACCTAAAGGTGGACAGGGTAGGAGCTGACCAGACATGCTGGGACAGGGAGTTCCAGAGGATGGTAGAGGCTCTGAAGAAGTCCTGTAGGCGAGCATGGGAGAAGTAAACAAGGGAACTAGAGAGCAGGAGGTCCTGGGGGAAGCGGAATAGACAAGCTTTTCCTTCTTAATAGAGGTCCAGGTACAAGGAGGGCCATCAATGCAACAGGACAGGAGGACCCAAATGAATACAGCAGCTCCTCAAGTGCCTCGCTCTGGAGTTCCTCCACCGTGGCCGGTTTCTTTCCATTCATCAGCGGTGTGTGAAGATTCCCAGCAGCATAGCACCCCAGAAGGACCAGGAAAGGACTGACTGACCTGAGGATCACTTCCATATTTGAAACTTGTTCAATGCCTACTTTTACCTCACTAAATGTGAGTTGCCTGTACTTAATTACTGTATTAAAATTGTTTTAAAACATCTACACCCAGAGGCGCCTCTCCCTTGTATTTGCTACAGAATTGGAACACAGTTTCTGCCCCCCCCCCCCGATGGCAGCCCTGAGACTGTATATGGAATCCCTGAAATACTATTTCCCCACGTCCCCTGGACTTTCTTATTACATATTCCCAGAGCTTGGACTCTTTTCTCCACTGACTGTACATATATTTGTACAACCTATAATATTTTATACTGATGAGATATTTGTTGTTTTGGTTTTCTTGCGCATTTTACTTTGGTTTTTACTCTCCCCTGTTCTATCCAGAAACATAAAATGATTTTGACTTTAGATACACATCAAAAGGGAAAGCTCTGCGTGTTCGCACCCTCCCCCCTCCACTGTCACTTTTGGCACTTTTTGGGGGGGCAAATCATTAGTTTACCATAAAAACTGATTTTATTTACAGTTTTTATTATTCCCAGTGTCTTTCTACTGTACCTTATAAAAAACGATACTAAAAACTATAGAACCACAAAACTATACATAAAAAAAATCAGATGGCATCTCCACAGATCAAATAAAAAAACAAAAGAAATGTTTTTATTTTTCAAAAAACGTGTATGAAGTAATAACACTGAAAAAAAAAAAAGCCAGCAAAATATTGTAAAGGCTATGGAAATCTACATTTTAATAAGGAAGCCAAAAGAAGCAATTAACCTAGAGCAAACATCTAATCCTATAAACATCTTGTTTGACCAAGAGAGTAAAAAAAATGTAACATTATGCTTTACTTATAAATAAATTCATGTCTTTTTTTTTAACACAGCAACATAGCATTTCTTCCAGACATAAATGGCATTGCATTTGTAGTAATGAAATAATGAACTGTAGATGGAATTGTTGAAGACAGTAGATAACATATTGGTCACTTGAAGACTCTTCTATCTTTTCACTTGACTGCTTTTATCACATGGTCCTGAAAAGGTTGAACACTGAAATATATATTAATAAATGTGTTATTTATAGATTTCGCACATTCAGACAGTCTGTGCTAACACATAGCTATGCTTTTATCCAGAATTTGTACTCTTCTCTATTACTAGATGTATTGTTAAAAATGTCTGAACATATGGAATTAAATTCTCTTAAAATAAATTAATGTGAAAGGTCTATTATCTAACCATATGTGATTCTTTTATATTTTCTTAAAATATTTTTCTGGCTACAGGATCTATAAATTGACATATTAATGGAATCTGCGTGCAGAAACGTAATTGCGTGGAAAATACGCAGACTATTATCTTATGCTTGTTTGATACAAATTATTTCATTCCAACGCATCATAGTACGTAGGAAAATAGAGATTACAGTGCTTGCAAGTCTCACCAGACCCATGTTTATAAAAGTTCAAAGAATAAAACCTAAAATTGTTGGGATTTGAAATCATGAAATATGATTTGTACTTCCAGTAAAAAAATCCACTTTTAGTTTTGAATAGAATAAACAAAAAATAAAGTAAATGCTGGTTTATTTAACCCCTGCTTCCCCTCCACCCAGTCTTATAATAACCTGCCCCCAATGTAGTAAAAATCTCAGCTGTGTGCCCTCCTTGACACGGCTCAGAGCCTTATCAGAAATGTTTACACTATGCCCCCTTTTCATGCCACAATCTCTGTTCAGTCCTATAGAGAGTTTGTTGTCTCACAGGCAGCTGTGCAAAGGGTGTATATCTATCCCCAAACTCCAAATTGCCATAGCAGGTGATATTCATTCCCTGAATATCAGTGAGCGAGGATAACAATTCTGAGATCAATTTCCAAAAAGTGTAATTATTTTTACAGCCCCATAAAACACAGACTGTAAGCTCTAACGAGCAGGGCCCTCTGATCCTTCCTGTATTGAATTGTATTGTAACTGTATTGTCTTCCCTGATGTTGTAAAGCGCTGTGCAAACTGTTGGTGCCATATAAATCATGTATAATAATAATAATAATAATAATAATAATAATAATAATAATAGTATAAATGACCAATCTGGTTACAATTCCTCAGCACATTGGGGAGTTTGATGGAACCACCTTAGAAAATTTGTAGGGGGTCAAATACTATCTATGAAAGACTTTCTGAGAATGGACCCAATGTTCCACACAGGCTGAAGCCTTGTTGTGAACAGAGATAGCTCAATGCCATTTTTTATTTTTGCATAGCTACAGTTTTCCTATGTATAGATCTGGGAGACAGCACATTTTAAGTAAAAGGATATTGTCACAACACGCCTATCTGGGTTCTAAATGTGTGGATCACAACTGTGGAGCCTTCTCAGGTTTGAACCCAGGTTTCACTCTCAATCAGTGTAGAGAGTTAGGGTTCAGTCATCACAGCCTCAGAGGAGTGATTGACACTTATTCCTTCATAAGCGTCACAAGGATACTAAGGGCTATGAGCATCCATGAAAGGCTTCCAGAGACCTGAGACCATCAGTAATTGCAACCAAGGTAGACACAATGAGGTAACTCGTGTAGCTCCAGAGTTGTAGTACTAGGTAAAAAACAAAATGGAAATAAAAGAAAAAACGAAATTCATCCAACAGTAAACAATATGAGCTGCATCACTGCTCCTGTATACAGAAACGAACTGTGCAAATATAAAAGGGGAAGAACAGCATTCTCCTGGAAGGGATTCCTGAAATTACTGAACTGTAACAGAAACAAGCCAGTAGAGGGCTCAATGAGGCGTCTGTTAACTGTAGCTGGATAACACGACTCCAGTCTGCATTGCATAGTATATCATTCATGGCTGACCTGCCATTGAGGGGAAGGCGTACCTGGTGGTGGTTTATCAGTGTCCTCATTGCCATTAGGTATAAGACCCAACTCCTGCAAAAGTTGCAGGCCACTCTCCAAGTTAATGGCATGAGTGGTATTATTCCTCTCAATACCAAGCTTAGTAGGAAATCCCTACATATAGGGGATATTATAGTTGCACAAAATCTTAGTAATTGAGACCAAGTTTTTGCAGGATATGTTGCCTGAGATAGATCAGTAAACAGGGCTCAGGTACAAAGGGATGATGCTGTGTGAATTGCATCAGCTGGTCTTTAACGTGAAATAAATCGATCTAGGCTAAAACATCCCTGGGTAGCCTTTCTGGAATATGCACATGTTTTGGCGATCTGTGTGCCCTGTTGATCACAATTTCCTGGTGGGGGGAACCATTGTTAGAAGTTCTGCTATCAAACATCATATGTCTTAAAGCATATCTGCTGCTTGTATGGATTCCGCAATCCCCCGAAACATTATTGCAGTGAGACCTAGCATCCTGGTCTGCCATCTTTTGAGACTCTTTAATTTATCCCCTAAGTCATTATTGGCATCTACCAGCTCCATGTTGTGTTCGATATGATCAATTCTGTTCCTCCAAGGCATCTATATAAATTGTATTTTTTGCGTAAAGGAGATCATATGATGCTACAACACTTCCCGCAGGGACACAAGCATCTCATTAAGAGTAGTGTTGATTAAATGTTGCCCAGATGTTGGAAAATGATCAAGCTACTCCATATAGCCATTGGGTTTATTCACACACTCTGAGTCATGCACATTTCCATCCTCTGCTGTGATATTCCTTCTATGCTTGACTGGGTTGTTAGTGTCAGACAGGGATGAAGCAGTGCTTGAGTGAGCCTGGCTGACCTCTGTCCGCTCCTCTGCCCCAGGATACAGCGGTAATTCTGAGAAGATGACTCCTGAAGCCAGCGCCATCTTGTGACACTTACGCCTCGTACACACGACCGTTTTCCTCGACAGAATCCATCAAGAAACTTGGTGGCAGAGCTTTTTTGCCGAGGAAAACGGTCATGTGTATGTTTTTCACCGAGAAAACTGTTGAGAAACTCGACAAGAAAAAAAGAGAACAAATTCTCTTTTTCCTCGACGGGAGTCTCAATTTCCTCGTCGGGCTGGTTTGCGACGAGAAACACATTCATGTGTATGCTGAGAAACCCGCGCGCGCTCAGAATAAAGTATGAGACAGGAGCGCACCTTCGGTAAAAGTAGCGTTTGTAATGGAGTTAGCACATTTGTCACGCTGTAAGAATCTGAAAAGTGCAAATCGTCTCTTACCAAACTTTTACTTAACACGCAGTAACATGAGATTAGCAAAAGCAACCCCAAGGGTTGTGCCAGTGGAATCGAACTTCCCTGCCGCTGTATATGTTGTACATCACCGCGTTTGAGAACGAGGCGATTTGGTCTTGACAGTGTGTACGCAAAGAAAGCTTGTCAAGTTTCTCTACAAGCCTGACAAGGAACTCGTCGAGGAAAACAATGTTTCATTTACGACGAGTTCCTCGATCGTGTGTACGAGGCCTTAGCCTCCTGTTTTGGCTGAAGAAGTCTTTTAGCTTGTGGAACCCTTCTCTAGATTTTCACTTCCCCACGGCTTCCTGGCTGTTTACCACTGCCTCCTGCAGTTTTCGGTGAAGATGGGAGAGCTGTGTCTCACTTAGTGCTGCTACAGGAATCCCGCTACTCCAGAGCTCTCTCAACAAGGGGCCATATCCTCTGGCTGCCAGCCTCACCCCTGTATGTTATCCTTTATTTTTGGCTGAGTTCTGCGTTAGGCATATAAAGCATAAGGGATACTTCAGGTATGTGAAAAAAAATCTTAGAATTCGACTAGAGTCTTTAGTGGAATGTGAAATGTAAATTGCAGTTTGTATTCTACTTGTTTGTAGTACTCAGCTAACTAAAGTACAACTGTTTGGTGTATCTTAAAATGCCAGAAACCTGCAATTGTACCTATTGTAGCCTTTTGGTAAAACCTGGGTGCCTCAAAACAGATGGAAATCTTACCAGAAAATCACAGCACAAATCAAGCAGTTCCAAAAATAAAGAGGA
The DNA here is from genome assembly GCF_905171775.1 of Rana temporaria. Classification (NCBI taxonomy): domain Eukaryota; kingdom Metazoa; phylum Chordata; class Amphibia; order Anura; family Ranidae; genus Rana; species Rana temporaria. The sequence goes on along the minus strand of NC_053496.1, from coordinate 109,330,887 downwards.
ACTTGATTAAAAAAACGAAAATAAAGTCAGCAGCTACATTTCACAGCTGGTTCCCCAATGAACATATGTGAACAGCGCTGCACTTTTTGAATAAACCCACAGACTCCTGGGACCTGTAATGTGTCCCAGGAGGTTTGCCGACTGCGAGAGTGGGGGACAAAATTCTGCTTGGACTCAATACACGTACAGGAGGTAATGAGGAGGGCAATCAGTCGAATTTCCTGTAGTAAGTGATGTTCCAATCTAAGGGACTATAAAGCAGCAAAATAGTTTTCAAGGAATTCATTGCAAAATACTTGTAATTGTGAAATTATGGCAGCTGAGAATTGGATAATTCTGTGTATAGTTAGGGATTTTGTGGAAGAACAGGGGACAGACCTCAAATCATCATATTTCCTTAAAGGGATAGTAAAGGTTTGTTTTTTATTTTATAAATAGGTTCCTTTAAAGGGTTTGTAAAGGAAAAAAAATGTTTTCCCGTTAAAATAACAAACATGTCATACTTACCTCCACTGTGCAGTTCGTTTTGCACAGCGTGGCCCCAATCCACGTCTTCTGGGGTCCCTCTGCGGCTGCCTCTGGTCCTCCCCATAATTACTCACCACAGTCATGCGAGAGCTCGCATGGTGGTCAGTAATTGTGGGCGCGCTCCTGCGATACAGCGAGCGACCATAGCCGCTCACTGTATCACTCGGCCCCGCCCCTTGGTGTGCCACGTCACTGGATGCGCCAATGGCTGCGCTGCTCTAAATCCATCCACTCTAGCCAATCAGCGGCCAGGCTGAGCGGCAAAGAGGATATCGGGACAGCGTGGGACTTTCGAGGGGTTAGGTAAGTATAACGTGGGGGGGGGGGTGGGCGACAGCATTCAATATTTTTTCACCTTAATGCATAGATTGCATTAAGGTGAACAAATACAATTATTTACAAGTCCTTTAAGCTAGTGCATTGTTGGTTCACTTACCTTTTCCTTCGATTTCCCTTCTAAATGTTTTTTTTTCTTTGTTTTCTTTGTCTGAATTTATCACTTCCTGTTTCTCCTCAGTAAGCTGTTTTGGTTGACTAACCCCCAGACAGATGATGGGGACAAGCTTACTGAGGAGAAACAGGAAATGAGAAATTCAGACAAAGAAAAAAACATTTAGAAGGGAAATCGAAGGAAAAGGTAAGTGAACCAACAATGCACTAGCTTAAAGGAACCTGTTTAGAAAAAAAAAGAAATAACCTTTACAACCCCTTTAAGTAATATTGATGTGAATAGTAAAGTCTAAACATTCTTTGTGTACAGCGTGTTTTTGTACACAATTTATTGGAAGCGTACATCAAATCGCATGCAAATATATTACACACTTTCTATTTTGAATCCATATAGCATCCAGAATCATCAATTGTTTCATATAAATATATTGATTTAGAAAGGTAAATATGACATGTGCCTTTGTATTTGCTAAAAGCTTGCTTGTTTACTGTCAGAGCGCAGTAGAAATAAATTAAAACCTTTATTCATACTAATTTGAAAAGGGGCATTTGCATTAAAACAGGTACTTTATTCTCTTTCATTTTGCATTGATTCCCCAGCTATTATGGTTTATCCAGGGCTACTTTTTCCACGTAAAAGGGTAGAAAATAATAGATTTTTCTTTGTTAAACTCCTATTGCTTTCACCTTACCATAGGGCACCTCGTCCCTAAATATATGATTGTGTACAAACACAGAATGGAACTTTGAATAGCTACCAAACGAACATGATCAAAAGATTATTAATAAAAAAAAAAATTGCAATCAATTACATCAACATGTTTCAACTAATACAGTTTACTCCTGATGAAGATTCTGTATGAGTTGAAACACATTGAGGTGTTGATACAGACTGATATTGAAGATACCGTATTTATCTTCATATAACGCGCCCCGGGGTATAGCGCGCACCCCCAACCTGGAAGGAAAATTCCTGAAAAAAAAGAAATACTTACAGTTTGGATGCCCCTCGTCGGTGTCTTGCCCGGCGTCCATCGGCGGCCTTGCCCGGTCCGGTGTCCTTCTGTGGCCATCAAGGTGTCCTCCCTGCTGTGTTTTTCAGCCTATCCCCGCTTCCCGCGCTGTGTTTGAACCACTCCGCCGACATATACCAAGCGCAGTACACTCTGGTATACTCGGGCAGGCTCGGCTCCTCTCGCGTAAAGGACGTACAGGACGCACAGGACGTGACCGCGAGCGGAGCCGAGCCTTCCCGAGTATACCCGAGTGTACTGAGCTCGGTATATGTTGGCGGAGTGGTTCAAACACAGTCCGGGAAACGAGTATCGGCGTATATCGCGCACACACGATTTTTCCCTGATTTTAAGGGCAAAAAAGTGCGCGGTATACTCCGATACAGCCCAAAGCAGCCACGTAGAGTGGTCCTAGAAGCACATCTTTCCCAAGGCTTATGAAGAGAGCTAAATTGAGACATTATCAAGCTATTGTGTACAATGGGTTTACAGTGGTTTTCACTGAGCAAACATGGTTCTACACATGAAAGCTCTACAATCCCCATGCATTTTTGATTCACTGTGTTTACAGTCTGCATCTGTGCCAACACTGTCAAAAGTTGCAAAGCCACATGCAACAGTAGCAGTTACTATGATTATTGGCTTACTAACACTATTTAGCAATGCCATTATCAACATTTCCCCACTATAATAATTCCATATACAATACTTTGTAGAAAGAAAAGAACATAACTTTACAAATTCACAGATCTCTCCAGAGCTCAAGTATAAAGACATACACGGCCAGATTCACATACATTTGCGGTGGCGTAACGTATGTCATTTACGTTACACCGCCGCAAGTTTTCAGTGCAAGTGCTTGATTTACAAAGCACTTGCCTGTAAACTTGCGGCGGCGTAGCGTAAAGCCGTCCGGCGCAAGCCCGCCTAATTCAAATGGGGCGTGTATCATTTAAATTAGGCGCGTTCCCGCGCCGAACGTACTGCGCATGCTCCGTTTTGAAATTTCCCGCCGTGCTTTGCACGAAATGCCGTCGCACCGACGTAATTTTTTGAACGGCGACGTGCATTACGTCCTTTCCTATTCCCGGACGTCTTACGCAAAAAAAAATTAAATTTGACGCGGGAACGACGGCCATACTTTAACATGGCCTGTCTATTTTTACACCACCTAAATAGCAATCGCAACTTTACGACGGGAAAAGCCGACTAGCGACAACGTAAGAGAATGCGACAACCGTGCTTACCTTCGTGGATCGCCGTAAACAGCTAATTAGCATACCCGACGCGGAAAACAACGCGAACTCCACCCAGCGGGCGCCGAAGTATTGCATCCTAAGATCCGAAGGCGTACGAAGCCGTACGCCTGTTGGATCCTGGCCAAATGCAGTTGTATCTTTGTTTGAGAATTCAAAATAAAGATGCAACGTGGCAAATTTGAAAGTACGCCGGAGTATCAGCAGATACTCCGGCGTACTTTTTCTGTGAATCTGGCCCACAGTATATAGCATGTTAGGCAGTATGTTTTTAAAAGCATGTATGGTACACATCAGCATTAGTAGTATTTATTAAATGGTAACAGTTGCACATGATTCCCAAGCTCTCCTCGCAGGTGGGTCTTTTAACCCCTGGACCAAGAGAAATGGCAACTGCAGTTAGATTTTGCAGAGGTTCTTCACTGGTTTTGGTGTGTTTTCTCTGTTGAAACCATTTTTTCTTGTTAATGCCACTAATTTTACTCTTTACATCTGAGAAATTCAATGTGTGGAATTTCCACAAATCTTTTACAATATTTTGTAGCAAAGCACAGTTGCAAATATGGGTTCAGGTTAAACAAAGGGGGGTAGCATGTAGATGCTTAACAGAAGACATTGGGGGTTATTTACGAAAGGCAAATCCACTTTGCACTACAAGTGCAAGCTACAAGTGCAAAGTGGATTTGCCTTTCGTAAATAACCCCCACTGTCTCTTTACTTCTCTATTACATTTTTTCAAAAACCTGTAGTTTGATAATTAATGAATTGTAGTGAATATTCATCATCATGAACCAGTCTGAGGTAGTAATAGTGGTGAATCACGCACATAGCAACTCCTGCTTCTGAATCCTAACCATTTTAGTAATTTAGCAGTGGAAATGCATAACTTACCGTGATGTTGTATCTCACATACCAGCAATAAAGCAGTGAGTTGTATATCTTTGTAGGGAATTGCATGCTGTGAGGACTGGTTCTAAGGTTGTAGATAGCAAAAAATGAATCTGGTGTTTTCTTACAACATTGTTTGCTTACCAACATTTGTATTAAAATGTTTGTGAAAACATTTTAGTCCTGATACTCATGTGCTATTGAAAAATAACATACTTTATATTTTTAAAGAATCTGTAGCATACAGAAGGTAAAGCATATCTATATCCCATAATTTTAGGCAGGGCCGGTGCAAGGATTTCTGCCTACACAAGCGAAGCTCCATTTTGGCGCATTTTTTTTTGTGATGGACGCTGATGAGCTGACCAGCCAATCTGCATGCACATGATAGGGCTAGGTGCATGCAGATTGGCTGGTCAGCTCATCAGCGTCCATCACAAAAAAAATTACAAGCAGGGAAGCACGGCCACGATCTCCTGCTGGGGGGAGTTACTAGTCAGGCAGCAGAGACTCGGGTTTGTCACATGCTAATGATGTTATTGTCCTTCTGCAACAGCTCGCCGGGGGAGGGGGCGGGGCAGTGCGGTGCCAGTGAAACTTTTTCTCCCTCCCTTCTCCTCTACAGACGCCGTTCCCGCAGGACTCGTTCAACTCCGGACAATAAAAAAAAAAAAAAAAATCTTTTCGCCCCATCCCAGGCTGCGGACCTGCCCGCCCCAAGCGGCCGCTTGGTCCGCCTGGTGGTTGCGCCGGCCCTGATTTTAGGGCCAGATTCACAGAGGAGATACGACGGCGTATCTCCTGATACACCGTCGTATCTCCTGTCGTATCTATGCGGCTGATTCATAGAATCAGTTACGCATAGATAGCCCTAAGATCCGACAGGTGTAATTGACTTACACAGTCGGATCTTAGGCAGATCTTAGGATGCAATACTTCGGCCGCCGCTGGGGGAAGTTTGCGTCGTATTCCAGCGTCGGGTATGCAAATTAGCAGTTACGGCGATCCACAAAGGTTTTTCCCGTCGTTACGTCGGCGCAAGTCTTTTTTTTCCCGTCGCAAAGTTAGGTGTGCTTTAACATGGTGTAAAATTACTCCACCATGTAAAAGTATGGCCGTCGTTCCCGCGTCGCTTTTGAATATTTTTTTCCGGCGTAAGTATGTTACGCACGTCGCGATTCACAAACACGTCAGGCCGCCGTAAGTTCGCACAAAGCACGTCGGGAAAATTGCGAACGGAGCATGAGCAAAACGTCCGGCGCGGGAGCGCGCCTAATTTAAATGGTACCCGCCCTATTTGAATTGGGCGGGCTTGCGCCGGACGACTTTACGTTACACCGCCGCAAGTTTCCAGGTAAGTGCTTTGAGGATCAGGCACTTACACTGAAAACTTGCGGCGGTGTAACGTAAACGGGTTACGTTACACGGCCGCAAATTTTCGTGAATCTGGCCCCTAAAGTCTGAGTCCCCACTAAACAGATTTTGTGTTTTTTTTTCCTGTGACAGCAGTACAGGGAGAAGTTCCACGTACTAGCTGCCACTTTTTGAAATCAGCGTGGCTCCGCCCACACGGCCACATCATTCATACACACAGCTCTGTGTGTGAATGAACCTTTGTGGCTGTCGGCTTGTAGTTCTCAATGAATTACTATGGTGCTGGGGACCATTGTGTTAGTTAATTGATTCTGCCTGTCATATTGTATCTGCCTGCCCATACGGGATGTACAGGCACACTGACAAATCTGAAGGAGACCTGCATGGCTTAAAAAAAAAAAATTAATGCACATTTTTTTTCATGTGAAAAAAATGTGCATTTATTTATTTTTTCTAAAAAGTGAACTTATTCTTTAAAGGAGTTGCTGAAATGACTGTTTACAGGGTATAGAGACATAATAGTTAACTGATTCCTTTTAAAAATGATTAAAAATAGATACAAATCAATCATATAATGTACCTGTAGTTTCTAGTTTCATTTTTGCATGTTTCCTGCTTCTCTGCTGTACAGAGCCACAGAGCCAATACAGGGCAGTGATGGTTTGGAAAAAGAAACTGATTGGTGCTGTGGGGTTTTAGACACACAGTACGTAATTTTAAAATTCCCGCGTCGTATCTTTGTTTTGTATCTACAAAACAAGATACGACGGCATCTCGGAGGGATCCGACAGGCGTACGTCTTAGTACGCCGTAGGATCTTAAGGTGCAATATTTCGGCGGCCGCTAGGTGGCGTTTTCCGTAGAATTCCGCATCGAGTATGCAAATTAGCTATTTACGGCGATCCACGAATGTACGTCCGGCCGGCGCAATTTTTTACGTTGTTTTCGTTCGGCTTTTTCCAGCGTATAGTTAAAGCTGCTATATGGTGGCGTACTCAATGTTAAAGGGGTGGTTCACCCTAAAAACTACTTTTTCTTATTACACTGGCCCCCCACATTACAATACGATTAAGGCTATTATTTTTTTTTTGATGCTGTACATACCTTTGTACAGCATATTCACCCGTGGCATCCGGGTTGCGAGTCCCGCGGGAGTGGGCGTTCCTAACATGTCTGTGATTGACGTTTTGCCCAAAAACGAGCTCCCCCCGTCGCGTAAGCCACGTCACGATTGGCAAAAGGAGCCGAACGGCGATGCGCATGCGCAGTATAGCGCCGATTTGCCGTTCGGCTCCTTTCGCCAACCGTGACGCGGCTTACGCGACGGGGGGAGCTCGTTTATGGGCAAAAAGTCAGTCACAGACATGTTAGGAACGCCCACTCCCGCGGGACTCGCAACCCGGATGCCACGGGTGAATATGATGTACAAAGGTATGTACAGCATCAAAAAAAAAATAGCAGCCTTAATCGTATTGTAATGTGGGGGGCCAGTGTAATAAAAAAAAGTAGTTTTTAGGGTGAACCACCCCTTTAAGTATGGCCGTCGTTCCCGCGCCCAATTTTGAATTTTTTACGTTGTTTGCGTAAGTCATTCGCGAATAGGGATTTGCGTAGAATGACGTCACCGTCGTAAGCATTGGCTGGTTCCGGTTTAATTTGGAGCATGCGCACTGGCATACCCCCACGGACGGCGCATGCGCAGTTAAAAAAAAACATTGTTTACGTCGGGTCAAGACTTATTTACATAAAACACGCCCCCATTACATCCATTTCAATTCCGCGCCCTTACGCCGCCAAAGATACACTATGCCACCGTAACTTATGGTGCAAATTCGTTGAGGATTCGAAAAAAATAAATAAGTTGCGGCGGCGTAGTGTATCTTAGATACGCTGCGCCCGGCGGATTCTTACTCGCAGGTACGTGGATCTGCCCCATGATCTTTAATGGCATCCCAGTCTTAGTCCAAAGGGTTCAATTTTAAGTTGGCCCACCCTTTGCCGCTATAACAGATTAAACTCTTCTGGGAAGGCTGTCCACAAGGTTAAGTGTGTCTATGGGAATGTTTGACCATTCTTCCAGAAGCGCATTTGTGAGGTCAGGCGCTGATGTTGGACGAGAAGGCCTGGCTCACAGTCTCCGCTCTAATCTATCCCAAATGTGTTTTATTGGGTTGAGGTCAGGACTCTGTTCAGTCCAGTCAAGTTCCTCCACCCTTAACTCACTCATCCGTGTTTTATGGACACAAAGAATGGTCAAACATTCCCATATACACACTCCTAAACCTTGTGGACAGCGTTCCCAGAAGAGCTGAAGCTGTTATACCTGCAAAGGGTGGGCCAACTCAATATTGAACCCTACAGACTAAGAATGGGAAGCTATTAAAGTTCACGTGCGTGTAAAGGCAGATGTCCCACTACTTTAGGCAATATAGTGTATATGTAAAGTAATAAGCAGCGCTAATAAAAACTTCAGCTCAATAAAAAAAAACATAAAGTGCAAAAATCGAAAATTAATATAGAGAAAATTTTAAATATACAAATTCATATATTTACACACATTCCAAAAGACCAAAAGCAAAAACGCAACCAAGAACATTATTGATGTGTATAAGGCCGGGTACTCACGACCAAACATGTATGGTGAAAGCGGTCCGTCGGACTGTTTTCACCATACATGTCTGCCAGAGGGCTTTTGTACGATGGTTGTACACACCATCGTACAGAAGTCCGCGCGTAAACAATACGCGGGGCGTGTCCGCGGGGTGTCGCCGCGTCGATGACGCGGTGTCGCCGCGACAATGACGCAGCGACGTGGGCGGCCCGCCTTTAAAATGCTTCCACGCATGCATCGAAGTCATTCGACGCATGCGAGGGACGGCGGGCGCCTGGACATGTACGGTAGGTCTGTACTGACGACCGTACATGTCCGAGCGGGCAGAATTCCAGCGGACTGTTTTAAAACAAGTCCAGGAATATTTGTCTGCTGGGAAAAGGCCCGGCGGGCAAATGTTTGCTGGAATTCGGCCCGCTCGCGCCCACACACGACCAAACATGTCTGCTGAAACTGGCCTGCGGACCAGTTTCAGCAGACATGTTTGGTCGTGAGTACGGGGCCTCAGCAGTACAAAAAAAAGTGCAAAGTGCAAATGATGTTGAATGGTGAGATCCACCACCAGACATAGACACTCAGCATACGCCACTTACTAAATGTGATGGACCAAAAATGATAACGGTCATTAGCGCATGTGTACCAACATCCAAGCCAGCATCCGATGAAAACGATGGCCACTCAGTAACAACTCCAAATATATTGAGGAATAAAAGAACAAGCCAACATAATGAAGCCCGTTACAACTCTCCCTCTTTTTTTACAAGTAGGGATGAGCTTTATGTTTGAGTCGAACATTGGCTGTTCGGCGAACAGCGAACAATTTGGGGTGTTTGTGGCAAATTCGAAAAGCCGCGGTACACCCTTTAAAAGTCTATAGGAGAAATCAAAAGTGTTAATTTTAAAGGTTAATATGCAAGTTATTGTCATAAAAAGGGTTTGGGGACCAGAGTCCTGCCCCAGGGGACATGTATCAATGTTTTAAAAACGGCAGTTTTTTCGGGAGCAGCGATTTTAATAATGCTTAAAGTGAAACAATAAAAGTGAAATATTCCTTTAAATTTCGTACCTGGGGGTGTCTAAAGTATGCATGTAAAGTAGAGCATGTTTCCTGTGTTTAGAATTGTCCCTGCACAAAGTGTCATTTCTGTAAAGTAAGTAATTGAAAAAATGTGTGGGGTCCCCCCAAATTCCATATCAGGCCCTTCAGGTCTGGTATGGATATTAAGGGGAACCCCGCGTAATTTATTTTTAAAAAAAATCACGTGGGGTTTCCCCAAAAAATCCATACCAGACCCTTCAGGTCTGGTATGGATTTTAAGGGGAACTCTGCGCCGAAATTGTGTGGGTTCCAGAGCATTTTTCATGATGTAAAAAATGGCCATTAAAAATTTCGAACATGCTCAAATTTTTCACGTTGTTTTTAACATTGTCGTTTTTTACGTCATAGAAAATGGTCGTGTGTGGGCCTTAACGACGTAAAAAAAACGTGCATGCTCAGAAGCAAGTTATGAGACGGGAGCGCTCGTTCTGGTAAAACTAGCGTTCGTAATGGAGTAAGCACAATTCATCACGCTGTAACAGACTGAAAAGCGTGAATCGTATTTTACTAACACAAAATCAGCTAAAGCAGCTCAAAGGGTGGCGCCATCGACATGGAACTTCCCCTTTATAGTGCTGTCGTTCGTGTTGTACATCACCGCGCTTTGCTAGAGCATTTTTTTTTCACAATCGTGTGTAGGCAAGGCCGTTTTAATGATCGGTTGAAAAAAAAAATCATTTTTCTAGACCCTTAAAAATTTCATTTTTTAGAACCCGAAAAACGGTCGTGTGTACGCGGCATTAGTTGTGACCAGAATAGGAAGTGATGAAAAATCATCCACTGTGGACACAATTGTTTTTTCAGGACAGATAGTAAGGTTGAAATGAACACAGGACAAAAACAGAAACAAAACAAAACAAAAACACTGTTTTCCGATTTCCAACAAAAGTAATTTGCTAACATTTCAGAAATCTTTAAAAAAATGATTATATTACTAAGAAACTTTCTTCTCCCCCACCCCCCCATCCAATCAAGTCGTTAGCATACAAATAACAGAAATTCACATGCAAGTGTTTTTTTTTTTTTATTATTATTATTTCTTCTAGAACCACTGTATCTACACTAGGACCAAGCTGATAGCCTGAATATTTCGCCTGATTTAACAATGTTACAAGCTGGAAGTTTGCTCTAAGTTTTCAACACTTTGTTATAATGCCAATAAATGCTTCTTACAAATGAAATAAAATTGACAGGTCTGAGAAGTGAGATGAGACATTTCCATTCATAGATTAAAAAAGAATTTTAAAAGCATGTTTTAAAGTAAGAAAGTAGGGTCCTTAAAATACCAAGCGGCTTAGCTGACCTACTTAAGAAAACCCTTGAGGAACAATTGTCTTCTAAACACAATGATCCCCTTGAGTTCATCTCTACCCCATGGTAGTGTTGTATGTATTGGGAGGTCTGCCTCAGAAGTGCATTGTACAGGTATTAGCAAAGATTAAATTACAGGTTAAATGGAGGGTAATGGCACATTAACACAAGCATTCTAATAGCTCAGAGTGTCACTTAACTCTGTTAAAATAGTAAAACAACAGCAGGAATTTTCAGCGTCTTGGTGGAGCCAAGCAGCAAGTTAGGAGTGGATTATCATTAAAGCTTTAACACTTGACAGGCTAACGTGTCCTTCAGAGAACATATACAGAAGGAGAAGGACAGTGCATTTTCAATATTTTACATTTGCGAAAAAGCACTAAATTTACATTAATGTGTTCATCACATGTGGACGTTTTCTCCTTCTTAAAGATGACCAGAAACATCAGAGGGGTTAAGATTATTAACCTCTTGACCACTGGGCACTTAAAACCCCTCCCTAACCAGACCAATTTTCAGATTTCGGTGCTCTCACAATTTGAATGACAATTACTCAGTCATACAACATTGTGCCCATCTGAAATTGTTGTCCTTTTTTCCCCACAAATAGAGCTTTCTTTTGGTGGTATTTGATCGCCTCTGGGTTTTTTTTTTTTTTTGCGCTAAAAAAGAAAAAAACATTGGGGGTGTTGCGGAGTATTGGCGGTATTGCAGTGTATGGGGGGGTTATTGCAGTGTATGGGGGGGTTATTGCAGTGTATGGGGGGGTTTTTACAGAGTATGGGGGGGTTATTGCAGAGTATGGGGGGGTTATTGCAGAGTATGGGGGGGGGTATTGCAGAGTATGGGGGGTTATTGCAGAGTATTGATTTTATTTCAAACATTGGGGGTGTTGCGGAGTATTGGCGGTATTGCAGTGTATGGGGGGGGTTATTGCAGTGTATGGGGGGGTTATTGCAGTGTATGGGGGGGTTATTGCAGTGTATGGGGGGGTTATTGCAGAGTATGGGGGGGTTATTGCAGAGTATGGGGGTATTGCAGAGTATGGGGGGTTATTGCAGAGTATTGATTTTATTTCAGAGTATTGATTTTATTTCAGAGTATTGGTGTTATTGCAGAGTATTGCACAGGGAGGGATGGCTGGATCTGTGACTGCATTTGTCACAGATCCAGCCACAGCAGCTGCTGCTGCCTCCGCTCTCCCCCCTTTCCTCTCACACTGTACCGATCGGTACAGAGAGGAGAGGGAGGAACCGGCGTCATTTACAAGTGACGGAGCGATCACGTGGTAAACCGCCGCTATCAGCGGCGATTTACCACTATCTGTGATGCGCCGGGTCTTCTAGACCCGGCGCTCACAGATGATTCTGGGAGCGCGCCCCAGGGGGCGCGCGAGTGAAGGATTCTGGGAGGACGTCCTCCCAGAATAACTCCACCGCTCTGTAGACGTCTTTTGTCTATGGCGCAGTGGGGAAGAGGTTAAAGGGCAGTTTTTCACCTCATAAGCCTCAACAACCCCACCAAGAAAAATGATCTTGACATCAGTCGTTATGGTTTAAATGAAAACTGAAATAGCAGGCTATGTCAAATTGTAAAGCAAGATACATTTTCTAGTAATGACCAAGTAATGTTATCCTGTATTTATTCACTAATCACTATGTGATGCAAGTCTTCAGACAGATCTTCAGACAGATGTAGCTCATTTAAAGCAAACCTATGTTTAGTCCAAAAGTTGAGCCCTTAGAAAAATGTATTTGACCACAACTACTTTTTCATTCAGCCAACAGATTCCTCTGTTCATATAAATGTTGCAAATGGTAAATGGTGAAGTGTACAACCCTACCCCCAGAACACACTGATTGGTGGATGCAGCTGTATGCCTGCAGCCGCTGATCAAGGATAATTTTACAACATCATCCTTCCACAGACGTAGATCAAAAGATTGATTACTGTGAAGTGTGGATAGCTACACACTGATTAAAGTCAGTCTATGGCCAGCTTTACTTGGGCTGATTTACTGGCGGTATTTCCATTTCCTTTTGGTGCGTCTTGAGGATTGGAATTGAGAAATACTGGGGTAGATAAAGGGCCACTGATCCGCTCCTGAAAAACAGCAAAATTGGTCTGGCCACCTGAGGTGAAAAATGGGAGGCTGGGTATAAAAGTGAAAGGGTTAGAGTGAGTCTTGCAGAATAAATAAATAAAAATAAAAGTAAAGACCCTATTAACATAAATAAATATATACAGTGCCTTGAATAAGTATTCATACCCCTTGAAATGTTCTACATTTTGTCATAGTACAACCAAAAACTTACATGTATTGTATTGGGATTTTATGTGACAGACCAACACAAATTGGCACATAATTGTGAAGTGGAAAAAAAATTATAAATGGTTTTACATTTTTTTTTTACAAATAAATATGTGAAAAGTGTGGTGTGCATTTGTATTCAACCCCCTTTACTCTGATACCCCTCACTAAAATCTAGTGGAACCAATTGCCTTCAGAAAGTCACCTAATTAGTAAATAGAGTCCACATGTGTATAATTTAATCTCAGTATAAATATAGCTGTCCTGTGAAGCCCTCACGTTTTTGGTTGTAGCATGACAAAATGTGTTACATTTCAAGGGGTATGAATACTTTTTCAAGGCACGGTCAATCCCGAAAATAAGTGAAAATCTCAAAATGCCACCCCTTGAAATAAAGGACTATATTTCTAAAGGAAAGAACTGCAGTAAAAAAAATAAAAAAGTTTATAGATTGGGACAGCAGCTACTGTAAATGTGACCACTGACCTCAAATCAGCCGCAAAATAAAATGAAAGACAAAAAAAAAAACAATAATAAGAACAAAAAAGGCAGGTAGTTTATTGCACAAAGGTCTAGCAATCATAATTGGCGCAGTTTCCTAACTGGCTGTAATCTCTCACTATGCATTTTGTCTGCTTTCCCTACAACAGCCTCCCTGACACTATGGTTGCTTTGTTCTCTCCCCCTTTTTATAGTGAGGGGGTCACTTAACTAAAAGCCCCGCTTGGTCTTTCTAAGCCTATTGCCCACAGTTCAAAGGCCATACAATGCATTATTATTATTTTTTTTTAAATAAAGAGAGAATCAGTATACAGTGGAACCTTGGATTAAAAGCATAATCCGCTCCAGGAAAATGCTTGTGATTCAAAGCACTCGCATAGCAAAGCGAGTTTCCCCATATAAATCAATGGAAACAAAGATAATTTGTTGCACATTGACTTCTATTGCATGCAATACCACTCTGAATGGCTCAGAGTGTCACTGGCGCCCCCACACCTCTGGCCAAATATGGTACTGCACACCGCAGAGGCTTGAATCCTGCTTGTGTTGCAAGACAACACTCGCAAAAACAGAGTTAGGATTTAAAAAAAATAATAGCTCATATTGCGAAACCTTAACCGCGTTACTCGCAACCCGAGGTATTGCTGTATTAATCTACCAGAATCACAAACCTTGAATTCGCCTTGAACCGATGATGTAGTGACTAACTGGAACATTATCCCTGTTTAGAAGCTTCAGATGCTCCTTTTTAACACATCTTAGTTTTACATTTAGAGGGAAAGGCAATACCTGAATTCTAGAAATAATCAACCTCTTCAGCACTTATGGACCTGCTAACAGTAAACGAATGAAAGTCCCTTACTTGATTGTACTAGGTAGCAATTACATGGCTTGACTTCATTTAACTTCATTCAGGCATATAAATCTACTTTTGACATTCAGCACTGTTTATTCAGTGATGTTATTTCACTGCATGCTGTTTTGCTCAGTATGCAGTAAGTATGCAGAATGATTATGGTCTGTATCCTTTTCATGAATATTGAATTGATTCTTACACTTACCTGAAGTCAATGTACAGGCAATGCAAATAAATGTAGCTCATATTCATTAATATAAAATTGGTAAATTATTTAATCAAAGCACTGTTATCACCTGAATCATATGTGTTGTTCTTTTTCAAAAGATAATAAATGCAGTGAATCAGTGATATAACTCCTAGACCCAGTCTGTGTGGAATGTCTGGCTCTTTACTGACTTGGCAAAATCCATAGGCAGCATAAGACCAGCCACAGACAGTGCAAATTAAATTTGCACAATTCCTCCATCAACACAGACAGTGATGACCGGGGAATCCCTCCTGCCAAGCAATTGTCTGCTCCTGGGGAGAAGACAGTGATTATTGTTAGTGGCTATGGCAGCTGCTAGTGATAATCGCAAGTGAATTAGACAGGCTGGTTGTACCCAGGTTGATCGATCAACTTGGTACATATAGCCTGCCCGCATGCGGTTCGAATTTAAAACGTCTATGGCTGTAGTACAGAGGATTATCAAGTTATTTGAAGTGCAAGAAAACAATGACTTTCCTAAGCCCTTACTTTGCTTGCAAAATTAAGTTAGAATCTGAGAAACATAGAGAGAGGCAGAGATTATCTAGCTGGGGATTGTACTAATTAACCCCTTCATGCCGACCGTGCTTTCATGGCTGGAAGGAGTTAAACCATTTCTTAGAGCGATCGGTTGGCTTTTTAGTGATAACAACCGATGCGGGTAAAAGCTAAAGATAAAGATGCCATCCCCTCTTGCCACCTTCTGCTGCTCTTCCCGGGCCTCCTTTCCCACCAGGAGATCCGAGCCACCAGCTGGCGCATCCGTCGCCTAGGCTGAGACCTGAACAAAGCCGAATTCAGTTTTGATCAAGTCTCCAATGTAAATTCCCAGAAGTGATGACACGTTGACCCCCAATCCCTCCATAAAAAGTACCTGTCACCACCTATTACTGACAGCAAAAAAAGTGATCTTTTGTTTTTAAAGGGACAATGTAAAAAATGTAAGTGGAGTTTTACCCAAAAATGGAACTTCCGCTTTTTTCTAAATACCCCCCCCCCCCCCCCCCCCGGTGTCACATTTGGCACCTTTCAGGGGGAAGCAGATACCTGTCTAATACAGGTATTTGTTTTCACGTCCGGACATAGATCGATGCAGTATCCGCGGCGATCTACGCCATGTCTGTCCCCTACTCCGGCCCCCTGCTCTCTTCTGGGAGACACACAGGTCCCAGAAGACAGCAGGGACCAGTAAGATAGCGCAGCACGACTCATGCATGGGCAGTAGTGAACCAGGAAGTAAAGCCTCAAGGCTTCACTTCCTGATTACCTTACTGAGGATGGCGGCGGCAGCACCCGAGAGAGACAGATCATTGAAGCCGGCCATAGATGGATTGAATCTTGGATGGTTTGGCAGGGACTGGCTGAAATTCAAACCATCTATGGTGGATTGAGGTGGGTACAACCAGCCTGCCTGATTTTTACATGCGATTGCTGCCTATGGCTATAACCACTAGCAACAATCATTATGTTTTGCCAGCTGGGAAGGCTCCTGGCTGGCAGAACACAATAGGACTGCGGGAGGGATTTACTGATGGTGTTGATGGGGGAATCGAGCGATTTCCTTTTCTTTTCACCATGACCAATATAGATGACTCTGAATAAGAATGATATGGATTTTAAAGGGTAACCCCAGACAAAAATGTATAGAAGGTCTCCTCATTTTGATAAGAACATGGGCCTCTTTCCCACTCTAGCCTGGTGGTTGTGGGGGTTTGCGGGTAGAGGCTTATTGGAATCTGCAAGCACCCTTTAACCAGTTTCCGCTTGGCTGTCATTTGACTTATATGACTCCAGAACGCGCCTCTACCATGATCGCAGCATGATCTCTCATCCACTATTTCCACTGGATACAGCAGATGATAGATCAGTGTACCGGCCCACTGCCAGTACCATGTGATCACTGTAACCAATCATAACAGATCCCTTGACAATTATACACAATAGATGGCTTACATTCATGTCATTCATTGTGTTCTATTGTGTTGATCTCTGAAATTGTTCACAGTAGTTATATGTTACAAATAGGGCCAATCACAGCCCATCTGTACCATGTGATTACTTGTGACCAATCACAGCTGGTTTGGATGTTGCAAACAGAAAACCCATAAAGATCCTGGATTGGATTTCTCTTGGATGAGATTGAATTGAATTGGATGAGATAATCAGAAACATACAGTATAATACACAGCAATAAAAAACAAGCGTATTGTACAAAATAAAAATAACAATTGAAAATAGGAAAAAATAATAAGTATAAAAAAAAAAATGACAATAAAGAATAAAACAACAAAAAAAATTAAACCAACAAAGCAATCCATCAACGATAATGTGCAAACCATTAATAACATTTTAAGTAAATAATGAATCATCATTGAAGATAACATAAATTACACATGGGGGTAATAATAATATGATGAAAATATCTTGTAACATGTACTAGAATACAGTTTTATTTTCAACTTCTTCATTGAGCATAGTGGGGGTCAGGGTATTCAAAGAGAGTATCTAAAATGTCTCTTACTCACAAAGCTTTTTGAACCATTTAGTTTTGCAACAGGTATTCAGAAAATAGTCTATCACCAACACTTGTAATCCTTTGGTGGATTATCTACAGTATGTACTGTACTTAGTTGAAATGCCTTGGTACACTATAATTGACTTGACCATAAACACCAAATCTCACTCTTAATGTCATTATGGTCCTTCCAACATAGAACAGGCCCCAAGAACATAGTAAGCTATAGATATCAAATTCTGTAGCGCTATTATAAAAGGTAGAAGTGGGAAAGTCCTCACCATTGGCATGAAACAATTTTTGTACCACGTGGGACAAACTAACAGGTTAGACATTTTAACTTTAACGACACTGGAACATCTCTCCCAGATGGCCAAAAAGATTGCCTGGACCCAGACGAGTTTTGATCTGTTTTATAGGTTTACTAGGGGCTATCTGACTCTTGATATTATGTGCCCAAAAATATGCAAACTTGGGTTTTGAAGGTAGTATTGGTCTTAGTTGTAGATCTTGTAATAAGATGCCCCAATGTCTAGTGAGGATCTTCTCCATGTTTTTTTTTTTATTGTGGATTTGAGTGATAAACCGAATGGGTCAGACTTATTCCTGGAAGTTTCAGCCTGGATGATTTAGAAATGTGGAAAAAGGCTTCTACAGAGTCGATGGGATGGGAGTCTGCTATCATTTTGCTGAATCAAAGCCTGGTAACATATTCTTTGGGGAATTTGGAAGCAGATCCTGTCTCAGCAAACAAAGCTATTATGTGATGTCCTCCTCACTTATGACACAATGTGATTTTACTGTTGTTGATTTTATACTGTTTAATGTTGTTCTCATTCCCCTTGCACTTCAGAACTTACCTCTCTGGTGATTTGGAATTAACTAACGTTGGGAGGGGGGGGGGGGGTTGACTTTAAAGACTTACCCTAAATTACTGTAATTATCATTGACCGATAAGGCTTCTCACGGCTACCCTATTTGTGATCCTTGAGTAGTCACTGTTTGCATCTTTAGGAGGGACCTCTAATGACCATAGACCTAATACAGCACTTTTACAACACTAGCTATACCCCCTCACCCTTTTGGTTGATTGAAAACTGCAAACAACCCCATCAATGGGGACATACAGTAGGAAGCGCTCTAGAATGCCATGTCTTTCTTACCCGTGTTGTTGTATGGTTCTACTAGAAACTTGTATAGCACAACACATGCAAACTGAATTGCCTCAGGGTGCTTGGTATCCATTTCCTACTGTATTTGCCTTCAGAATAGATGGGTTTTGAGTTTTTTCCTGAAGGCCGGGTGATTCACTTCTGTTCGGATACTGGTTGGTAAAGCGTTCCATAGTCTAGGTCCTTGGACTGCAAATCTTCGTTCTCCTTTGGACTTGTATCGGGCCTTGGGTATTTGGAGTAGATTTTGGTTAGTGGTTTGGAGAACGCGATTGGGGTTGTGACATTTTAATTTTTCACATAAATATTGAGGCGCACTTCCTTGCACACATTTGTGCGTCAGGCATAGTGCCTTGAACGTAATTCTGTCTTTTACGGGCAACCAGTGGAGGGCCCTGAGTGAGGGAGAAATTGATTCCCAGGATTTTTTTCCTGTTACAAGTCGTGCCGCCGTATTCTGGACGTCTTGTAGACAAGCAATTTGGTACTTTGGGAGTCCGAGGTAAAGGGCGTTTGCATAGTCGAGTCTGGAGTTGATTATCGTTCCCACCACGACTGCTATGTCTTCTTTTGGGATGAAGGGAATGAGTCTACATGGCAGACGCAGCAGATGGTGGGATCCGCTGACTACTAAACTTATTTGTTTATCCATTGTCATGTCAGAGTCAAAAGTGACTCCGAGACTTT
Source organism: Rana temporaria (assembly GCF_905171775.1). Classification (NCBI taxonomy): domain Eukaryota; kingdom Metazoa; phylum Chordata; class Amphibia; order Anura; family Ranidae; genus Rana; species Rana temporaria. The sequence continues at coordinate 109,312,065 of NC_053496.1, read as the reverse complement.
TGACTTTGGTGTTAGGGGTGATGGTTTGTCCCAAAATGGGCGGGGGCGTCCATGTTGTCGTAGCAAGTCTCTTTCGGTTGGCGTGGAGCAGAAGAAGTTCTGTTTTTGATCCATTGAGTTTAAGGTAACTCTCCATCATCCAATTTTCTGAGTAAGGCATTTCTCTAGTCCGAGATAATAATCCTTTTTATTGCTGATACGAAAGTTAAGTTGGGTGTCATCTGCATAGGAATGGTAGAGTAAATTTGGTTACTGATGAGGAGAGGGTGGAGATAAATATTTAATAGTACGGGTGACAAGGGAGATCCCTGAGGGACTCCGCATGACAAAGTGCGTTTTTCAGAAGTGAAAGGACCTAGTTTCACTATCTGTGATCAGTTTTCCAGAAAGGAGGAGAACCACAGTAAATTACTACTTCAGCTAGGCGGGTCAGCAACAATTTGTGGTCTACTGTATCAAAAGCTGCACTCAGGTTCAAGAGTATCAGAAGACAAGATTCTCCTTCATCTGCTGCTTCGAGAGCGTCATCCCATATTTTGTGCTATTTCTGTCCCATGACCAGGACGGAAACCTGATTGAAGTAGATCCAGTAGTTTGTGGGTGTCTAAATGATGTTGTAGCTGTTGACCTACTGCTTTCTCCATTACCTTGGAGAGAATTTTTAGGCATGTTAGGGGTCGACGATGGTTTGGGTCTTTGGGGTCAAGGGTGTTTTTTTTTAGAATGGGTTTAATTATGCCTTGTTTCAGGGGGTCGGCACCATGCCTTCCTGGTTTGGTTTATGAGGTGCGTGATAGCCGGTGCCAAAATATCTGCACATTCTTTCAACAATTTAGTGGGGATGATATCATTAGGCGCTGTGCTGTCTCGCAGGGTACCAATGATATTTTTGGTGGTGTCATTGATTGCGGCATATTTGTGTAAATATTGCCTTTTTCATTTAAAGGGCAGTCGGTAGGGATTCTCTTTTGCTGAATAATTTCACAGATTTTTCCAATTTTATTAATGAAATAATCCGATAATTTGTTTTGCAAAACTCTTGTGATTCAAAATTCGGAGCCTCTAAGCAGGCTGTGTTCATAGTCTGAGCGACTAAGTTAAAGAGTTTGCGGGGGCGGTTACAGGCTTTTGCGAGGATATTAGAAAAATTATCTTTTTTTGCTTTAAAGATTTCTTTGCTATTTCTTGGTGATTCGTTTTTAAATTGTGTGGTTTTCCTCCGTTGGGCTTCTTCTCCAGGCTGCTTCCACTCTTCTGCGTTCTTGCTTCAACAACGTGAGATTGTCATTGAACCAACCAAAGTTGTTTTTCCAGATGAACGTTCTGCGTTTCGGAGCTACTATGTCTGCTGTCTGTAGTAGAGCTTTGTTAATGGAGTTGAGTGTTTCCGTTGCTGTTTGACGTTGTTCTATTGTTTTTGTTTTTTGTTCAATAATGTAGTTTTGAAGAGTTCCGAGTGGAGCTTCTTCTGGGATCTTGTCCAGTGTGTTGTCAACGTTTTTTTTTTTTTTTTAAGAGGGCGTTTATAGTGATTTGGAATTTGATTGCATGGTGATCTGTTCATGGTAGGGGCTCATTTCCCAGTATGTTAATATCCAAATCTTGTTTGAAGATAAGATCGAGCGTGTGGCCTGAAACTTGTGTGGGTCCGTGTACCAGTTGCTGCAGACCTAATCCTTCCAAGTGGTCAATGCAGGCATCGGCGACGGGGTCCTGTGAGGAGTTGGTCCAGAGGTTGAAGTCCCCAAGTAGCAGGAAATGTTTGATGTTTAAGGTATAGGTGGAGATGAATTCTGTCAATGATGTGATGAGCTGCGTTTTTGGTCCAGGTGGTCTATAGCAGAGTAGTATGTGAACGGTGTCCTGGGGATTTGTTTGGAGTTGCAGAGTGAGGGTTTCCATGAATGGTAGTGAGCTTTGTGGATCTGGTTTTATGAGTGAGAGGTGAGCCTTGTAGATCACTGCTAGGCATCCTCCTCTTTGCCCCACTCTGTTTTCGGTTAAAATACCATAATTTTCTGGCACCAGTTCTCCCAGAATGGTGTTACAATCCAATGTTCGCCAGCTTTCTGTGATGAAGAGGCAGTCAATGTTGTGTTGAATGATGAAATCGTGTATTTCCTGTCAGTGCTTTACTGCGGATCTTGTGTTGATCAAGGCGCATGATATGTGTTTTAGCTGAAATGTTGGCATATTATTTTTGACTGTCGATCGTCGATCGGTTCTTAGCAGTTGCTCTTTCCGTAGTAGTTTTTTGGTGACATCTGGTAATGTTGAGGTGGTTGTCCTTAGACCCCAAATGGCTTTAGCAGAGTATTGCATGTTAACCATAATAGCAGATGCGCCGAAGATGGTGAAAATGGTTAGTGGTGGTCGCGCTGTTGATAAACGATGGTGGAAAATTCTGGTGATGCTGATGAGTGGCGATAGGTGGATCCCCAAATTAACCCCCCAGTTGGTCCAGAGGAAGGCGAAAAAAACTACTTGAGGTTTTTTTCTGTTACTAGATACAATTATTATTGGTCTATAGTGTAATCCACATATGGTTCATCTTACACACCCATAGTTTTGCTATCTCTTTACCCCACATAGGGAGCCCCAGCACCCTTCCTTTCATGTGAGAAGTGGCGGTCTATGCAGGAGCTTTCATGTGGACAGATGTTTGAGGTACTTTCCCCTGTTTTATTTCTGTTTACTAACAGGAGTCTGTGGTTTTTTTTTACTTCTGATTCCCTCCTCCCCTTTCTGTTTTTCCTCATGCCTCAGACTTGCCCTGGCTACCAGTGGAATTCTGCAAGCCACCCACCAAATGTCCTGAAATGTAAAGAGCCTCAATATCCTGGAAAAGTGATTGCGGGTCTTAAGAGATCTGTGGAGATCTAGGATGCAGGTGGCCTTCCTCCAGGAGACCCATTTTATAACCGAACAGATACAGCATTTTAATCATTTTCAATCCTCTCATGCCTACCACAGCACTTCACCGGATTCTAAATCCAGAGGGGTTAGAGTTCTTCTGGCTCATAATGCTACATGGTCCCTGAAAGACATTACAGCTGATGCCCTTAGCAGGTACTGGTTTGTGAAAGGGACATTGGAAGGGGTTGATGGGACTCTAGCAAATCTCTATGTTCCTAATGCTGTTTAGGTCTTCTATGGATCCACTGATTGATAGATCACAAGGGTGTTCACACCTATTATATGTGTTCTTCTCTCCACTGAGGTGAGTCAGTCCCTGGATGCTCTCCTAAGAGAAGAGTCCCTCACAGCTTTTAGGGACTTAAAACTTTATAAAGCTTTCAGCGCAGATGGGTTTTTCCAACTCTGCTACAAAACTTTCACTTACATCTGAACTCAGCTTTTTCTTCAGGCTTTCGTGCCCCACACAACATTCATGATTTACTGTTAGATATGGTACAGGTGACTATAACCATTATTCTGAAGGAGGGGAAGGCTAAGAGCCAATGTGCAAACTTTTGCCCAATCTCGCTGCTCAACATGGAGTTAAAGCGATATTAAAGCCTTGTTTTTTTGAAAATATCAAATATGTTATACTTACCTGCTCTGTGCAATGATTTTGCTATGGTATCTCCTCTTCTCTGGTCCCCCGCCTGTGTTCTTTACTCCTGCAGGGTGTCCCCACAGCAAGCAGCTTGTGAGAGCATGTTTTCCTTGTCTTTTAAAGTGTAATAAGATAATAACTAAGACCTGCATCTGCTTAAAAAGTGAAACTAGAACTGAGCAGTAGAATAATAGGCAGGGGTTAGCCAGGGAATGTATTAATTAGCATCAAAACAGGAGGGGAAAACTAAGGAATATACTAAATACAATAAATACAATACTATGGCATAGAGTTGTCAGCCTATTGCAACCTACTACAAAGCAGAGCTCAGGCTGGGGGAAGAAGCCGCATAAGCAGCCAGTTATATGTGTTTCAGTGTTCATGTGCTAATAAAAACATGTTGAGAACAAGTCTAAAGTAAATTTTATTAACATTCCTATATCATAAAAAGCCGTCATTTTTTTGGGTATTCAAATGATGCCCCTCTTCACCAGAGCTTGGTACTGTTTAATAAAGCATGTACTCGATGGAAAAAGTTGGAGCTTTGCTGAGGGGTGATGAGTATGATCGCTCTAGATGATGGTTTAGAATTTTCTTCAGCAGCTAGGAGAAGTGGCTGCAGATGGAGATGAGGACCTACAGTAGCATCTAGCTTCTGCCAATGTTGTTAGGTCTTCTTAAGCTTCATATTTTGAGGTAAGGAAGAGTGGTTTTTGGGTGGCACGTTACCTCTATCTTCTTGCTGTCCAGGGTGAAAAGAGAGTCTGAAGAATTTCAATGTCCACACAATGCACTTCTTTTTCTGGGATTTATTTGCAGAACTTTAGTAGAAAAGAAGTAAAGGGGTGGAAGGGTAGGTAGGTTCAGGTGCGTAATCAAAAATAGGAAACACTCCTGCTTCCAGCAAACAGTTCTCTTCGCCACTCTAGCCAGAGTGGGTATTGCTCAGTTGGATAGGTCCCTCTCACTGGCCTAGCAGCCGGGATGGCGCACGGAATAAAGTACAGTCTCTGCCACAGACCTTCCTTTATGAGGAGACACTTTTGGTCCGGAATCCTCTGCCACAGGATTCAGCACCCGGATCTCTCTAGCTTAACTTTGTAGAACTTAGATCCGACAGGCGACCACCTGTGTATGGTGCATCCTTTGATGAAGTTTCCAGGCCTACTCCCAAGGTACCAGCCTCTTGCATGGCCCTCTCCAGGATAGGTCCTCCTGTGGCTTCCTTCATCAAGTGGCTTCCTCCCGCAGGACGGACAGCAGAGGATCACCTCTTCAGAAAGCAGACCCCAGTCTGACTACTGGGCCTACCAGGCGAAGCCGCAACCCCGGACCAACGTGGTCCTGGAGTCAGGTTTCAGGACACGCACCTCAGGCCAGGTGGGCCACGAGGTGCGAACAACGAACCCCGCACCAATGGCGTCTGGCCCTTAAGTACCCCTCCCCAGCATGCACAGCGGGGTGACCACTCCCACTGATTTGCCCCTGAGGGGAACACCCAATACACCCTGACCTTGCTGCTGCCACCTTTGGACTAGGGTGGTAATGACACCCCCAAGCGAACAATGGTGGAACTCCCACCACAACCATGTCTGGAACGGAGGCTAAATTTGCCATTAATCATTCTCGTCTGAGCCAAATAACAGCTCAGACTCCCACTAAATTTAAAGCAGCGCATGTTAAACAGGAGCAGGGTGCTACATAAAAGGTAGCCTGTCCCTTTAACTAATGCATGTTTGAATTTACAGGCTTTTACGTTTTTTGTTTATAGCAAGAAAATTAAAATGCTTGCCCTGCTAAAGCTGGAACCAAAGCTGCTGAATACAATTTTTCTGATTGAAGGTTATTGCAGAATGGGTTGCAGGGACAGGTATAAAGAAAATAATTATAATGACAGCAATAACTTGGATCCCCAATCCTTTAGCTGCTTTATTTAAAAAGTGGAGTACCCTTGCACTTAGACGCATAATGAACTGTTATTTTTTTAATTATCCTCCTTAGCAACCAATTGGCAATTATCTACACCACTCTAGAAGGCAATTTTATTAAAATGACCAATTCATTTGTTGACTATTGTGCAGAAATAAGCATGGATGGCACATAATGATCAGCATTCAATGCTATTCACATTTTTAGCATCCTTTGTTAATTTTGCTGCTTATTTTGATATTACACAGGGGTCACTTGAATATCATATCTCCCACAGTAGCAGCAGAACAAGTATTAATCAGCTCAGTGCTAAATAGTATTTGTCTTTGGCAAAATGGACATAATAGATAATAGTGTATTCAGCATCAGTTATAGACAGTGGTTGCTATAAACGTGTCACTGTGTATTATTTTTTTTTTCTCTGCTCTGAAGCAATAGTTTTTTTTTTTTTTTTTGTTTTTGCAATCTCTTTAGCTGGCAGCCTTTCTTACACACTTAGCTGCTTACACATTTCCTCTATGCAGCCACACACATACAATTATTTCACTTGGACATGCGTCAGAGAAAAAAAACAAGCTTTATTGCACTTTATTGAAGCAATCGGTACACTTTACACGTCAGTCAGGAACATACAAAATGCCAAATCTGGTGTGCCATTTAACATGAACTATTGGAAGGCACGTCACAAACTGCAATTAAAATCCATCCCACAATTACATTTACAGTTAAGTTTGCAATTCAATTAATTCATAATTAAATTTATTCACACTCATATACTTCTCTTGTTTGGTTGTTTTGTTTTGTTAAATATACTACTGAAAGTATTTAGTTGTATCTGTTTATGCAAAAATCGCTTGACCCTGCCCGTCACTCGATCGCCCGCTCAATTGCAACTTCGCTCGCCTGCTCCCCCGTCATCCACCAGGCAGCCTGCCAGCCCCACACTTACCTCATCCAAGTCACGACTTTCCCCTACATCTCATCTCGAGTCACTTCTCCTCCCGACCAATCGGGTCTTAGGGCTCCCAGCCAATTGGGTCTTAGGCGAGGAGGAGAAGCAGGAAGAAATTAGCCAATATTAGTTTGCTAATGTCACACAAGTGGGTGGGCTCTGCACCTTGAGCCCACCCCTTTTGAAGCCAATTAGAGCCTCATGCTCTAATCATGTGCTCAAAAAAAAACATTGAAATTCATGTGTCTGGCACCCTGCATAGAGATTAGGGGGACCCCTGATGAGCAGCCGCCACTGATTAGTTCTGTCCTGACGTTTCAATGCTACTACTCTATAGATGCAGTACAGTAAATCAAAGTAGATCAGGAAGTTTTTTTTTTTTTACTGGCTGGACAATCAAGCTGCCTTATGAGTTTATGTGAAATCGCCATTAATAGCTGTAAAATAATTGTAATTATAAAATATATTTCATTTGGATTTGTATCTTTGTAGATTAATGTTTCGAGTATTATATTCTGTATTCTTCCATGTAATCCATGATTTTTACCCTTTTCCTGTACAATATATATATTTCTGTGTATTAAGTTAAGGCCTCCTTACTATATACCAATACATTTTTGTTATTGTGTTAAAGCTTTCACTCATGGTCAAAGAACTCTCATTAACCCAAATCATATCTGAGAGATATTAAATCTCAAATATAATTTACGGGTAACAAAGTAAAAATAATGGTAAAAAGCCTAAGAAAAATTATTGCAGCCACCACATCTAATGACTGGTAAACATCAGTGTATTACATTTGGGTTCTTGAATTTACATACAATTTAACCACTTAAGACCCAGACCAAAATGCAGGTAAAGGACCTGACCAGTTTTTGTGATTTGGCACTGCGTTGATTTAACTGACAATTGCACGGTCGTGCGACGTGGCTCCCAAACAAAATTGACGTCCTTTTTTTCCCACAAATAGAGCTTTCTTTTGGTGGTATTTGATCACCTCTGCAGTTTTTATTTTTTGCTCTGTAAACAAAAATAGAGCGACAATTTTGAAAAAAATGCAATATTTTTTCCTTTTTGCTATAATAAATATCCCCCAAAAATATATAAAAAACGTTTCTTTCCTCGGTTTAGGCCGATACGTATTCTTCTACATGTTTTTGGTAAAAAAAATCGCAATAAGCCTTTATCAATTGGTTTGCGCCAAATTTATAGTGTTTACAAAATAGGGTATAGTTTTATTGCATTTTTATTAATAATTTTTTTTTTACTACTGATGGCGGCGATCAGTGATTTTTTTCGTGCCTGCGACATTATGGCGGACACATCGGAAAATTTTGACACATTTTTGGGACAATTGTAATTTTCACAGCAAAACATGCTATAACATGCATTGTTTACTGTGAAAATGACTATTGCAGTTTGGGAGTTAACCACTAGGGGGCGCTGAAGGGGTTAAGTGTGACCTCATATGTGTTTCTAACTGTAGGGGAGCGGGGCTGGACGTGTGACGTCATTGATCGTGCTTCCCTATATCAGGGAACACACGATCAATGACAGCGCCACAGTGAAGAACTGGGAAGCTGTGTTCTTCAGCTCCAGGGACCGATCGCGGGACCGATCGCGGGACTCCAGCAACGATCGGGTCCACGGGTTTTGCGGCCGCGGTCACGGAGCTTCGGACTGGGTTGTGGGCGCGTGTCGCGGGCGTGTGCCCAGCCGTGCCATTCTACCGACGTATATGTGCAGGAGGCGGTCCTTAAGTAGTTAAAGGGGTAGTAAAACTTCATGTTTTTTCACCCTAATACATCCTATGCATTAAGGTGAAAAAACACCTTGCAGTGTCCGGCCCCCCAGCCCCCCATTTTACTTACCTGAGCCCCGAATTTCCGTGGGTGTGTCCCCGCCGTCGCTCTCTCCACGGCTTCCTGGCTCTTGATTGGATAGCTTGATAGCAGTGCTTCCACTGCTCTCAATCAAATCCAATGATGCGGACACCGGGGGGCAGGGCCGAGTCATACATTTGGCGGCTATGGACACAGAATGATTGACTCGAGAGCGCACCCGCAAGGTAACCCCCTCGGGAGAGAGCTTCCCAGAGGGGGTTTACTTATTGTGAGAACCGCCGTGGGACCCCAGAACAGGTGGATAGGTGCCACTCTCTGCAAAAAGAACTGCACAGTGGAGGTAAGTATGACATGTTTGTTTTAAAAAAAGAAAAAAAAATCTTTATCCACGCATGCTCAGAATCAAGTCGACGCATGCTTGGAAGCATTGAACTTCGTTTTTTTTAGCACATCGTTGTGTTTTACGTCACTGCGTTCTGACACAATGGTTTTTTTTAACCGATGGTGTGTAGGCGTGATGGACCATCAGTCAGCTTCATCGGTTAACCGATGAAAACGGTCCATCGGTCCGTTCTCATTGGATGGACCGATCGTGTGTACGTGGCATAAGTGTCACTTTAAGTTCTTTTAAGTATTTGCCTCTCTCCTTTTTTCATTTACATTTCTCTTTAAGCCAATTTACCCATTTTCTTAATTTCAGTTCTTAGATATTCATACATTTTCCACTCTCAGTTTGAGAAATTTAAATGTGTAAAATAATACATTTGGCTAGAGATATAATAATACATTTGGCTAAAAAGTCAGTAGACTTCAATTATTCGTTGGGTAGGGGCTAAGTGCACCTTTTGAAATATGTTACATATTGCAGCCATATTTATTCCAGCCATATGTAACATATTCCAGCTTCTGCCACCAGTTCCCCTGATTACCCTCCCAGTGTGACAGCAGGCAGTGGAGCTTCTCCCCGCACCAGCTATAGCAATTTGAAAATAGATCCACCCACACGGCTGAGTCATTCATTCAAAGTTTCCCATAAATTAATGAACTACAAGTACTGTCACCCACCGTGGCTGTCAGCTTGTTGTTCTTAATAAATTATGAGGGTGCTAATGAGCACTACCGTAGTTCATTCACAAGCCCTGCAGCTTGCAACAGACAGCCCTATGAAGGTATGGGCAGAAAGCTGCAAGGTTTGTCTGCAGAAGCCTGACATTGAACCTCTGATTCCACTGATCATGGGTGCAATGCTTTTCAGGCTCCTGCAGGAAAACAATAACAAATACACATACGCATATAGCCACAAGTTTGTGGATATCTTACAATCACACCTACTACAAGTATTTGAGTTACACTGCTCCAAGTTAATGGTATTCTTAATATTATAATATAAGAAGGCACTTTAGACAGCTAAGAACTTACAAATGTGTGCCAGCAATTTTGTTAAAGCTATTTTCTGTGCCCTTGTACATAAAGTTAGTTCCATAAAGACATGATTGATTGATTAGTTTGGTATGGAGGACCCTTCATGGTTTGCACAGAACCCTGATCTCAACCTTAATGGAAAGTAAAGATAAGCAAATCTGCCATGGTTCTATTTGTGGCCAGTTTAGTGAAACATCCTCATAATTTGGAAATCCAAACTTTTCTCAAACAAAATTGAAATCTATGGCAAAAAAACAGGCACAGGAAACAGCACTGCAATGGTGTCCGTGTACCAGCGGCAATTAAAAACTATATTAACATACAACAGGGATAACACATTTTAATGAAGTTTTGAGAGCTGCATTAAAGATATGCTAACCCTTGAAACTACAGGTATGGCATATGTGGTTAATCTGTATGAGGTGTTACAGAACAGCCCAATATTTTGTTGTTCTGTGTGGCGGTGTGTTACACCTAAATGGCAATTCCATAAGCCTATTTCTTACATTTAGAAGGAAAAAAGGGGGGATAATATTGCGCTGCCAATGGGTATGTAATGGAAAAGCTACTAGCACCAACAAACAGATGTATATGTGACAAAAATCGATAAAGGAAAAGTGCAGCGCTGAGAGAAGAGTGTCAGTGTCTGACTAGGTTTGCACCATATTGGTGAACTCACAGGAAAACACCAAGGTTACGATACAGCTAGACTAAAAGAACACTGATATATGTCTTCATATGAGTGAAAACCAGTGAAAAAATAAACATCAAATTCATAAATGTGATATGAATAAATGAATAAAAAAATCCCAAATGTGCAAAACAAAAGGAAAAAAGTGCAACAACTGCATCAAAAAAGCTCATGTATATAACATGATGTGCAAGAAATAGTCTTTTTCAACAAACTGTTTCCAACAGAATCTGTGACTAGTAATACATATGACGTTGTGCAGTTCATGTGTATGACATGATGTGTAAAAAATAGTCTTTTATCAGCAAACTTTTCTCAACAAAATCTGTAACTAGTAGTACATCTGACATTGTGCAGATACTGGCACCACTGCAAACTCGTGAGTCCACCACCGAAAGGAAGAAGATGGATACTCTTACCATAAGATGTGGACTCTCCCACTAGCCGTGGTGAGTCAAAACAGCATAGGGATGGTTCACGCTGTCTCATGCGATCCTCCAAGACACAGCTGAAAGATGTCTCCAAACGGTGAGTTAGGAATTCCAGCCAATGATTGACGTCAAAGGAAACTCTGTGATGCACAGGGTGACAAGGTGAGTGACTCCTCACATGAATGACATCAGAGGTGGTATAAGTTAGATCAAAAAGAAAAAAAAAGAAGAAAAAAGCCTCCACATGGCATAGATCACCCCAGTTGAAGTTCTATGGGACGAAACATGTCGGGTAACATCTACAGTTGTAGGTGTATATATATATATTTTTTTAACCGACAACATGATTCATGCAACCTTCACTCAAGATTCATACCCATGTGGATGAAAGTTGTGAGAATTTTAGGTGAAAATATTTAAAAATAGCCCCCTAGGTGTTAGATTTATACTAAATGCAGAAATTACAAGTCCCAAATATATATACAGTATGTGTGAAAATATATATACACATAGATGTATATTATACCGTTAAAAATATCAATATGCTGTATCAGGTTTTGTTAGACTCATTATCAATAATGACAGCTGAGGAGTCATTGGTTATTAAGGACAGCCAGCTATTCTTCAAATAGAATTTGAATCAGTCGATCATTTTTGGATGATCCAAGTTAGAAACATTCAGAAAATTTGGAATTCCTTAATAAACGAATAAACAAAACAAAATTAAACAAATATCAACAAAATGTGTTAATACTTCATTTGACGATTTGGATACATCCTAATCTCTGAATAACCAAATATGTGTCTGAATTTACATTTGGACCAAAACGAATTGCACATGTCTACTGACATGAAAATGCAACAGGAAAGTAAAATTACCGAATGGTGAATATACAATTTTCCATTTTCCTGACGCTTCATGGCAGCATACAATGGGAACTAACTCACCAAAGTAGAGGGAGTAAGAAAAAAATTGTAATGATCAGTCGCGTAAGTATGCGCCTGCTATACAAATTTTACAAATGTTACTGACGCAAGCTGAGGCAGGTTCACCTAATAAACCGTAATGAAGGTGTAATGTAATGAACAGAGGACCATATTCTTGATTTGCAAATAGCCTCAGGAGACACTCAGCACTGCTCTGTCCACAAAGTTGACATTGCCCTGGTTAAATGTGCTCTTAAGTCTTCTGGAACAAGAAAGTCTTGTGAAGCGTAGGCCCTTTTAAAGTGTCTCAACCATCCAGGCGGCGATTGTACGTGTTGATCCTGACTGTCTGCCTCAAGCAATGCGGAATCATGCACAGATTTCAGCTTTCTTGAACAAAGAGATGGCTGGCAAGTAGGTCTTCAGAGTAAGGCCAACATCCAGGGGATGTGGTTCTCCCTTCACTAAAGAAAGATGGTAAATTGACTTCCTGTGGAAGGAGGAAGATACTGTACCTTAGGGAGGCTCCTCGTTTACAAAAGCCTGTAACTCTGACACCCTTTTCTCAGAGGTTATGGCAACCAGAAATATAATCTTCAGGGTTAGACTCCAGAGTGTAGCCAATTTTGTGGGATAAAAAGGAGGCCTTGATAGAGCTCCAAGGACTGTAGGGAAGTACCAATTAGAGAACAATGATATCCTGCGATATTAACTTTAGTCAAGCCTTTAAGAATTGCATCACTAAAGGTTTAGAGCCCATTTAACCCCCGTATAGTGTGGACAAGGATTAAACTTGAACTTTTAATGTATTCAAACTAAGGCCCTTGTCCAGCCTCAGTTGTAAGAACTTCAGAACCTGAGCTGGGTCTGGTGGTAAAGGACTCCAGGCTTTTTGCTCTGGGAGACCTAAACATTTTCCCCATATTCTCCGGTAAGTCTTATTCATGAAGACCTTTCTGGCTTGAAGCAAGGTAGCCATTGCCTTCACTGCACCCTTGACTTAGTAGCCCTTGCCTCTCAACTTACATGCCATCAAATGTAGTCTTTTGGGGCTGACCAGTTCCTCCTCGGCAACAGAAACCATTTCCTCCTCGGCAACAGCGGTATATTTGCAATTATCATTACTGAAATTTGCTTGAGTCTTCCTAAGAATTTGGATATCAGAAACTTGGAGGGATAGAAATACTTTAACTGGATGTTCTGCTGGCAATTTTAGAAATCTACCCTTTCACTGTTGGGTATGGTGCTCCTACTAGGAATCTGCCACATTTCATTTTCCATGGAGTTGTTACTACACCCCCCTCTGGGAAGATCCCCCCCTATCAGAGTTAACTGACTGAACCCCTCAGCTGAGGGACACTCATTGTTTGATAAGAAGGAGCAGCTCAACAAGCCTGCTAACTGATTTTGAGTTGCTGGCACACAGACTGCCCTCAAGTCTTTTCAATGAATCTGAGTGCATTCAAATAACAGCCATATTTCCAACATCAGGGTTCGACTCTGCATTTTACCCTGCCTTTGTGAGTATGCAACTGCCATTTTGTTGTTTAGGCACAGTACAACTCTTGCTCCTCTGATCAAAGAAGCAAATGCCAGAAGAGCCTTGAACGCTCTCAGTTCAAGAACATTTAAAACTATGCCTCGTGAGCTGAACATCCAATGACCTAGAGCACCCTTTTAGCTGGCATCTGATGTGACAATTTTCTATTCAGAAACAACAATTGATCAAAGACCCAAAGACCCAAGGATACCCAGACACTGTTGGAAGAGACTTCTCTCCTAAAGCACATTTGACTCTATCTATCAGATGACAGATCTTCCTTCCTTCATAGAAGGTCTACAAAAAAATTCTGTGTATTCAAAATTTCCCCCAAGAACATCATTCTGTGGGTTGGGCAGAGGAAGTTTTTACTTCTTTAGACAGTTTTCAATCTGGACTTAAGACTTGGGCACAAATTGTACTAGGAACAGAGGTGAATACAATCCTTGTCTCCTCTGGGTGTTTGGAACCTTCACTATTGTTAGTTTTTTTATTAATTCGGCCACAACTAGACCAGAATATTTTGCTTTTCTGATAACTTGGTTGGCTGGAAATGATCGGAAAGTTGATGTCCCCTAAACTTCCACCAATGTCACACCAATATAGAAATTATAGCCCACTGATCCTGAATATCTTCTGCCCAGGTGTGTGCATTAGGCTTTGAGCTGGCTCCCACAGGCACCCCCTGGATGGGCACACCCTTAAAAGGACTTCTACTGTTCTCCCAAGACAGGTGTCTTTGATTTTTAAAGCTTTGACAATGAAGACGGGGTACTTCTCTAGTTCCTTTTTCAGTCTCTTTCTGGTATGTAGGATTTTGCCTTCTAAAACCTAATGGGGATGTGCTACCTGTATGCTGGACCTTTCTAATTCATTTTTTTTGTCAGATGGCAACAGCCCTGACCTGCCACTGGTCATCCTTGAGATGGCTGTATACAGTCTACTCCTAAATAGATTGGAGCCTTCGTCTGGTATCTGTCACCATTTAGATTTTGAGGCAGGATCTGCTGACTAAGGATGAGCCAAACAGCCCCCCCCCCTCCGGTTTGGTTTGCACCATTACTTGTAAACAGGCAAAAAAATTGTTTGAACACGTTAAAGTCTATGGGACAAGAACATGAAAAATCAAAAGTGCTTATTTTAAAGACTTTTATGCATGGTATTGTCATAAAAAGTGTTTGGGGACCAGTTTTAAAAACTGAAGTTTTTTCGGGAGCAGTGATTTTAATAATGATTAAAGTGAAACAATAAAAGTGAAATATTTCTATATGCCTGTAAAGTGGCACATTTTTCTCGTGTTAAACCACTTCAGCCCCGGTCACTTTTTGCGATTCGGCACTGTGATGCTTTAACTGACAATTGCGCGGTCGTGCGACGTGGCTTTCAAACAAAATTGACGCCCTTTTTTTCCACAGATAGAGATTACTTGGTGGTATGTGATCACCTTTGCGGTTTTTATTTGTTGCGCTATAAACAAATATAAAGCAACAATTTTGAAAAAAATATAAAAAATATAACATTTTGAAAAAAAAATGTAAAAATATGTTTTACTTTTTGCTATAATAAATATCCCCAAAAATATATTATAAATAAATAAAATTTTCCTCAGTTTAGGCCGATACGTATTCTTCTACATATTTTTGGTAAAAAAAATCGCAATAAGCGTTTATTGATTGGTTTGAGCAAAAGTTAAAGCTTTTACAAAATAGGGGATAGTTTTAAAAAGCCTTTAAAATGAGCACTTTTGATTTCTCTTATAGACATCTCAAGGGTGTTCTGCGGCTTTCGAAAATGAAAATGAGACCGAATCTTTCTTCGGGAAGTACTTTTTAACATTGTGGAACGTTTCCTCTATCCACAAGGCGCTTGCTTCCTTAATTACCATTGCAAAAGGCTTAATTAGGCAAAAGTCAAAGCCTGAGGCCCCTTTAATGTCCTTGTCCTCCTCCGAAATTTCCAACTTAGATGACACCTGCTAGCTCTGGCTGGAAGTGCTAGGCAATTCAGCCACTGACTGAGTAGAGGCTTCATGTATCGACTATTTGTCTGATTCTTTAATCACAGCCATTACTTTCCTGACTTTCACTTCTTTGTCTGTAGCCGCTTTCTCCTAGCAGACTTGACATACTAGCTTGTCAGAAAATTTCTTTTTATAACAAACCCTGCAACTATTAGGCTGCATTCACATCTGAGCGTAGCGTTTTCGGTCGTTTTTTCCAGCGTTTTGTTGCGCATATTCACACGTATGTGTGTGTTTGCATACAGTGTTGTCCGACATTTTTGAACTTCGTTGTTTTTTTTTTAGCCAATAGGAAAAAGGGCTGTAGGCTGCCTCCTTTATGCAGGCTTGACATACTTGCTTGTTAGGCAATAACTTTTCACCACAAATTCAACAACTGCTAGGGCTGGTAACCTGCAGTGTTTTGTAGAAGGGGGGCAATGATAATGCGAGGCAAAATGGTTACCTTGATCAACATTGCCTTGAATGCATGCTCCTAGATGGTAACTTGTCAGAGTCACTTGTACCTCAGGATTCACTGAGTGAGTAGCTTCAACCATTACACCTCAGAGCCTGATAGAGGAAAAACAGTCAGGAGCAATGGCAAGCTAGCTTTATAACAAGGGACAGCTTAGATCTCTTAAAGCCAGTACAGCTACCCTACACCTCTTGCTTGGGAAACCTAAAGAGCAGCCAGGTACCGTGGCATTGTTCTATGGAGATAGATCACCTGTATTCAGTACTTGGAGTCCTTTCCTTACCAGCTCAGCTGATCCTTTGTTACAGGAAGACAGCCTTGTGATTTTTGGTAGCTATAGACAGATTCAAATCATCAAGTTGCATTCAAGCTACAGCTCTGGGCATCCCATACCTTCCCATCCCTATCCAAGTTTATCCCCTAATAAACCAACAACAAAATTATGCACCCTGGACTGTTGTTTTGACTACTGAGTGAATGCCGGAAAATTCCTGTTGCCTAGTTGTGCAAGTGAGGGAGAACCCAAAAATCCAGCAATCCTTATGGGGTAGTGTGACACACTTTTCCTCAGTACCTACCTAATCCCTTTGCCTTACAGGCAATGAGTGGTCTGACAGGGCAGCATTCCCCATAGAGACAGGGTAAAGCATCAGACTGAAATGAATAACAGTATGACATTATGATCCCAGAGCAAGCATAGGGAAGGAGCCTGAGATAGGAAGAGCTCAGGTGAATGCCAAAAAAGGGAAATTTTTACCTTCAGAGCAGACAATGACCACGTAAGCATCTAGCATGCATGAGTAGAAAACACCACGATGTGTGCCTAAACATGAAATACATTTAAAACTTGCAACCCTGTCAATCAGTGATGATATCACCACCCGAGATTGCTCAGATCGCAGCCTCAGCTCCTGTTACCATTTTGGAAAAGGGCAAGCCATGAAAAACTGTCTACATTGGTCACATCACTTCCAGTTGACCATGCTCAGAATGTACTTCCACTGCTGCTGCTATCTTGTATATGGAAATCGCCCACAACACAAACAAGTGCAGAGAAAACTCTTGACAAACAGAGAAAAGAAGGGAAAAACAAAGACAAAATTCTGCCACTTGCCCCAAAGCTTGTTTATAGTTTTCTTTGAAAAGCCATGCCCCCAGCCCACCAAAATGGGGCTCCAACAATATAGCTCATTTACAGGCTATACGAAAAGGACTTCCACTCAAAAGAGGCTGATCCTGGCTCGGGTGACAAGCTGTAAGTGATATCTCCCGACTCCAGTCCTGATCAAGTGAGGACAAAAAAAACAACAGAATGCTGTCAGCCAGGTCTGTCTTTGTTTTATAGTTAATTATCTCTATCAGGTTGCTGGGGTGGAGCCACAACCCATTGTATGTTGCCGTGATATGCCAGGAAAGCCAGATTGGATCGCAATGGCCAAATAGACCGTTCATAGTATTTTGACCAATAAACAAACTAATAAACAAACTCTGCTCCAGGGGTTGGCATTTCATTTTTTTTTTTTACTTTTTGGCTCTTCAGTGGATTTATTTCAGGAGATGAGGTGACATGATTGAGACTTTCTAAATGGGTTTTTTAAAATTATATTTGTATTTTTGTTCTCATGTAAAAAGACTGAAAAGTTATGCTGTCATGAGGACTTCTAAGAAAATCAATGTAATTTCACTACAACTTTCATAAGATGAGAATTTATAACCTCATGACTTGCTGTACATCTTACATTCTTACATTCACTGACTATGAATGAGTAATATGTTCAGAATCATTAATGTGGCTTACTGTAAGAAGTTTTATAGTGTTTACAAGAGAAGTGCTTTACAACATGTTTGTTGTAAATGATTTATAACCAACTAAAGAAAATATCCACTGCAGAGGGAGGGATGCAGTAAGACTGTATCTGCATTGTACATTACGCAAACTTCTAACGGAGCAAATCATGTCTTATTTTTAAAAGTTAACAGGACTGGCACTACAATAGCCAAGAACTACAACAATTTTATAATTTTTATTTTACTTTCTTATGTTTTAACTTTTGGGATGTGTTAGAAGTGTTACATGGTCAGATTTGGTGACTCACCCTAATCAAGGGGGATCTCCAGAGGACTTAAATTGCATCTGTCATTCCACAAGACCATGTGTGGATCAACATAACAGGAGGACAATATCGCAAAAATATTGGGCATAATTCCCAAAAGGTTGGTATACAGTGACCCCAGACAGTATGCTATCAAAATATATATCACTTATTGGACATAAAATATTAGTAGCAAAAAGACAAAAAAAACTCCATCAAACTCCGCAAATAACAACGTTGCTGTTTCATTTAAAATGTAACACATACAGAGCCAAAGAAGCACAGACTAGTATGAGCGGGTGCATATGTCCTCTATCCACTGTGTGGGTATGAGAGCAACAGGCAGATAAGCTCATTGAGCAATCCTGACCCCTCAATAGGGTGATGGATCAGATAACACCACACATAGGCAGTGGATCCCCCACACAAAGGAGTGTCGGTCTGAGAGAAAATGGGTATGTTTGCGATTATCAAGTGAAGCAATGTATGTTAGACTAATCCCTCTTCTTATGAATACAGATATGGGCTAATAATGATTAAAATATGCCCTATCAGGTAACAAAAAGATCCAGGGATGTACAAGGCAGTACAGATCGTAAGCTGTGACAACCGCCCAACTAACACATTTTTGAAATGCTCAGATGGAAATATATCTCTCACCTATGATCTTCTTGGCCAATACCAGTGTTCAGTTTATCGCAAACATACCCATTTTCTCTCAGACCGACACTGCCTATGTGTGGTGTTATCTGATCCATCACCCTATTGAGGGGTCGGTACTGCTCAATGAGCTTATCTGCCTGTTGCTCTCATACCCACACAGTGGATAGAGGACGTATGCACCTGCTTATACTAGTCTGTGCTTCTTTGGCTCTGTATATGATTAAATAGCAACATTGTTTATTTGCAGTGTTTGGCGGAGGTTTTTACGTGCACACGCCCGCGCATCTGCATGCGCATGCGCGCACACCAGTGCACAATGAACTGCCATAGCAGAGATGATCAACATGGGGACATCCTCTCCATGTTGAGGGCATGTGGCCTGGTACGGTTCAGGAGGGGGGCACTCTCTTGTCCCCCTCTTTTCCTGCGGCCTGCGAGGTTGCGTGCTTGGATAAGGGTCTGGTATGGATTTTTGGGGCGAACCCCACGCATTTCTTTTTACATTTTGGTTCGAGGTTTCCCTAATATTCATACCACTTTAAGCATTATTAAAATCACTGCTTCCAAAAAACTGACATTTTTTATCACGTACCTGGTGGAGACTGGAATGTGATGGAGGCCTCCCTTGCTCCTCCCGCCTACACTCCTGAAGGTAGGGACAGGAAAGTATAAAGGCAAGGAGTGGCACGAGTGCCGAGTAGCTGGTTGGTGATGTCCACTCTATAGGTGGGTAGAGCTGGTAGTCACAGTACTCAGAGCAGGAAGTACAAGCAGCTTGGCACCAAAGCATAGGACAGGAGCAGAACCAGGGGAAGAGCAGCAGTCAGCGACAACCAGATAGCAGGGTACCAAATCAGCAGGCAAAGCAAGTCCAGAAGGCAGACCAGGGTCGGGAACAGCTGGGCAATGCGGTACCAAGTCAGCAGGCAGATCAAGTCCAGTAAACAAGCCAAGTTCAGGATACCAGGAAACAGAGTTAGGGAACAAGCAGAGGCGAAGTCCAAAGGTGAGCCGGGTCATACACGAACAAACAGGAACAGCAGATCAGGTCTTGGGAAGTCAGGTATAAGAAGATCATCCAGCAACTGTTTACAAGGACAGAGCATTTTAAATAGACCACTGGACGTCAAGTGCTAACTGGTGCATTGTCTATGTTCAGAACTCAGCCTGTCTTGAACACTGACTGTCAATTACCACTCTGCCTGTCTGGCAACCGCAAGTACCTGTTCCCTGTGGCCAACTTGTGCCTCCCCTGGCCTGGTAGCCAGGCACTATGGCATTTTTTATAAGACTTGGGGGTAACCGAGTATCAGTAGACCAGCAGGAAAGGGGGTGTACCATACCTAGTGGTGGAGTCTGAAGTGCAGAGGTAGGCCTCTCTTACAGCTCTGGCTCATGAGCCTTGGTAAGGGGAACACCAGAGCACAGAGTGGCACAAGTGCCTGTAAAGTCTTTTGCCGGCAGATACTCATGTGCTTTTGGGTACGCAGAGATTGCTGGCTGGATGCACACAGGTGAA
This sequence comes from Rana temporaria, assembly GCF_905171775.1. Taxonomy (NCBI): domain Eukaryota; kingdom Metazoa; phylum Chordata; class Amphibia; order Anura; family Ranidae; genus Rana; species Rana temporaria. Next base: position 109,292,018 of record NC_053496.1, on the reverse strand, counting down.
ATGATCAGAGCTAGAGGCAAGCACAGGTCAGTTGATGCAGGTGTAGGTAGGAGAGCCAAGGCAAGATCAGACAGTCCAGGTCAGCAACGTACAGGCAGATCACAGTAAAGGCAGCAGGCAACAGAGCAGTCAGAATCAATCCAGGCCAAGGTCAGTAACAACAAGGCATAAAAACCAATGGAGCAGGCAGAAGAATAGTCCAGATGTTTATAATTTTTCACACAAATAGAGCTTTCTTTTGGTGGTATTTATTCACCACTGGGTTTTAATTTTAATATTTTGCAATATAAGAGAAAAAAAGAGCAATAATTTTGAAAAAAAAACAATATTTTCTACTTTCTGTTTTAAAAAATCCAATAAAATCAAATTCCATCATAGATTTAGGCCAGAATGTATTCTGCTACATGTCTTTGGTAAAAAAAAAAAAAATCCTGACAAGTGTATGACAATTGGTTTGTGTGAAAGTTATAGGGCCAGATTCAGAGAGATCGGCGCATCTTTAGATAGGCGTAGCACATCTCATATGCGCTACGTCGTCGTAACATTAAGAGGCAAGTACAGTATTCACAAAGCACTTGCTCCCATATGTACGCCGGCGTAACGTAAATGGGCCGGGGTAAGCCCGCGTAATTCAAAGTAGCAAGGCAGTGGGCGTGTTGTATTATAATGAAGCGTCACCCCATGTAAATGCATGGCCGAACGAACGACGCATGCACGCGCATGCTCAGAATCACGTAGAATTTACTCTCTAAGATACGCCGCTTCATTCATACGACGTGAACGTAACCTACGCCCAGCCCCATTCACATATGACTTACGCAAACAATGTAAAATACGACGGCTGTTTCGACGTTTCCGACGTCCATACCTTAACATGACTTACCCCTGGTTTATGAGGGGTAAACTTACGCCAGACATATGCCTTACGTAAACGGCGTAGCTTACTGCGACGGGCGCAAGTACGTTCGTGAATAGGCGTATCTAGCTCATTTACATATTGGACACGTAAATCAACAGAAGCGCCCCCTAGCGGCAAGCGTAAATATGCACCCAAGATACGACGGCGTAGGAGACTTACGTCGGTCGTATCTTGCCAAAATTCAGGCGTATCTGCTTTCCTGAATAAGCGTATAGATACGACGGCGCACATTTGGACTTACGACGGTGTATCTGGAGATACGTCGTCGTAAGTCCTTTCTGAATCCGGGCCATAGTGTCTGAATGAATGACTTGTATAGCGCAACTCATGCAAACTGAATCGCCTCTGGGCGCTTTTTCCAGCCAGAGTCTGCTTGGCTGGTGCTGTCATTTTTACCCCGTAGGATCGTGACACGCTTGGGACACACAGTCATACACACAGATATACATATACATATATACTGGGCCAATTTGGACAAGATCCAATTTACCTACCAGCATGTCTTTGGAGTGTAGGAGGAAACCGGAGTACCCGGAGGAAACCCACGCATGCACAGGGAGAACATGCAAACTCCAGGCAGATGGTGTCGTGGTCGGGATGCAAACCAGCGACCGTTTTGCTGCTAGGCGAAAGTGCTACTCACTGCACCACTGTGCTGCCCAAGCTATTCTATGTCTACAAGCTATTCTATGTATCACTGAAAATTGATCAATCCTGATGTACTGATGTACTGACTGCCTATCTCTCACTTCTTGAGGCCATAAAATGTCAGGACAGTACAAATATCCCCCCAAATGAGCCCTTTTTGTAAAGATGACAGTCCAAGGTATTTAGTAAAAGGCATATTGAGTTTTTTCAAGTTGCAATTTTTTGCCCAGAATTGTTTGGAAAATTAAGATTTCCCCCCCCACAAAATTGTCATATTAACAAGTTATTTCTTAGACATGGCATGGGTAAACTTGCAATTACACCCCAAAATGTGGTCTGCTACTCCTCCTGAGTATGGCGATATTACATGTGTGAGACTTTTCCACAGCCTGGCCACATACAGATGCCCAACATCCAAGTAGCACCGTCAGGCATTCCAAAGATATAAAATTGGTAACAATACCGTGCTGTCTCTTTTAAAGTGAAAATGTAGCAGCTAGCGCAGCAAAAAGATCAAAGATTTGCAACAAAAGAACATAGAAAAAGTGCAGCACTAAATAATGACTCATAGGTAGATTCAGGTAGAGTTAGGCCGACTTATCAGTAGATAAGTCGACCTAACTCAGAATCTACGCCGACTTATGTTTAAGCGTATGCTCAAACAGAGATACGCTTGCGCCGTCCTATCTTAGATTGCAATACTTTGGATGGCCGCTAGGTGGCGCTTCCATTGCGGTCGGCGTAGAATATGTAAATGAGTTGATACGCCGATTCACAAACATACGCCCGGCCGCCGCAGTCGATTTACGCCGTTTCCGTAGGGCATTAGCAGGCCTAAAGTTATTCCATATATTAGGTGGAATAACAATGTTAAAGTATGGCCGCCGTTCCCGTCGTGAGATTCAAATTTTTTACGTTGTTTGCGTAAGTCGTCCGCGAATAAGGATTTACGTCGTTTACGTCCATGTCGAAATCAATAGGCCCGTGCGGCGTACTTAGCCGCAATGCACACTGGGAAATGTAGGTGCCCGGCACATGCGCAGTTAAAAAAAACGTAAAAAACGTGAGGTCAAGCCTCATTGCCATTAAACACGCCCCCCCTCCAACACATTTGAATTCGGCGCCCTTACACCCGCCCGCTTTAGGCTACGTCGCCGTATATTAGCAGGCAAGTACATTGAGAATCATGTACTTGCCTAGCTAACTTACGGCGGCGTAGCCTAAACAGGCTAAGCTACGCCGCCGCAAGTTTACACCCAGGTACCTGAATCTACCTAAGAGTATCTAATAACTGATAACAAAATTTTAAATAAATCTATTGCAGACAGCACCACATGTATCCACCACAGTGAAAAAAACGAATAAAAAGACTGAATATGCAAAAAAGTCCATGGAACATTCAAATATTAGGTGAATAAACACAATCTAATTGTGACTATATAGAGAGAGTTGATAGAAGATCCACCACCGTATGTCATAAGGCTTACCAAAAAGATTGAACCCAGATAAGCATACACTCACTAGGTCAATCAAACGTTAAAGATCAATGAACCACAGGAGAGATCTCACAGTCGGCTCAGATACCAAGAGTTCTGTGATTAAACTTCTAGATGAATCAGGCTTGTAAGACACCGCAGGGAGGAAATCCAACAGGTACAGGTACCAGGAACACAATGATGGGGCTTCCAACTTTCTAAAATGATAAGATGGTTGCCAACCATTTTCTGTTTATAAGATTTTTGTGGTCTGTGCCAAGAAGGTGTCGTTTGCCTACATACGGTGTGCTAAAAGATGTCCCTCTTATCATTTTAGAAAGTTGGAAGCCCCATCATTGTGTTTCTGGTACCTGTACCTGTTGCATTTCCTCCCTGCGGTGTATTGATCTTACAAGCCTGATTTTCCTATTACAAATAGGAAAAATATATAAACAAAAAAACATCTAAAAGTCGGTCATCGCAATCAATGAGCAGTAATGATTCACCAAATTAAAATATATTAATACAGAAGTATGCATAAAAATATATATAAAATATATAAAAAACACACACATTTGTAGGGAAATATATCTAAAAATAGATAGCAATAGGCAAACAGATCAATTAAAATCAGGAGGATGTCATCGATATATCTTTAAAAAAAAAAAAAAGAAGGGCTGGCCACTGTTTATCATATATCATCAATAGTTCCCAAAGATACATGAACAGGTTGGCTAAACTGGGTGCAAATTTAGCGCACATCGCCACACACTTAATTTGTGGGAAAAAATGTGTTGAACCAAAAGTAATTAAAGGATATTGCAAAATCTAGAAGTTTAAGTATAAAGTCTGTAGTAGCGGAATATAGTCAGCTTTAGTCAAAAAATTACTGACTGCCTTCATCCCTTCCTTATGGGAGATATTGGTATACAAGCAGGTGACATCTGCTGTTACAAGAAGGTCACCTTCCTCTAATACCACTTCCTCAAGGTCAGAGATGACCTGTTTGGTGTCCCTAATATATGATCTGGTCTTAACCACTAGGGGTTGGAGAAAGTAATCAATGTATTTACCGATCCTGAAGACAAAGGAATTAACCACTGATAATGGGTCTACCAGGAGGAGTAGTAAGATGCTTGTGTATTTTTGGTAAATAATAAATAATGGGTATCTTAGGTGAACTAGGAAGTATTCTTTCTTTTCTTTTATTAATACACAATACGTTTAAAGGACATACTAAAAGAGCACGTCTACAATATAAACATGGGGCCAGATTCACAAAAGGGATACGACGGCGTATCTCCTGCTGTGTGAATCAGGCACTTGCGATGAAAACTTGCGGCAGTGTAACGTATCTACGATGCGTTACGCCGCCGCGATTCTATGTGAATCTGGCCCATAGTCTCTCATCACACTTCAGAAAGTACCATGCCAGAAACCCTAAAGATCTGAAATGTGCTGGTTTTGCTAAAGAAAAATTACAATGGAGAGGCTGAAACAAAAGGCGAGAGGTATCCAAGTTAGAAGTTTAGTGGAGACATTAATTATGCTTTCATTCCCACTCAGGACATAATATTGAGTGGGATATCAACAGCTTCATTGATAAAAAATAGATCTGTGTGCCTATTGCTATCTATTTTTAGACATATTTGCCCTAAGAATGTGTGCGTTTTTTATATATTTTTATGCATGTGTCTGTATTAATAAATTCTACTTTTGCTGATAATTACTGCTCATTGGTTGCGATGTCTGATTTTTATATATATTCCTATTTGTAATTTATTTTTGATGTCCTCTGAGAATTTTTCAGACAAGACATGCACTTTTTCCTGTATTAGGAGACACCAATACTCTTATATTTTGGTGGTTGTTCCACTGAATTATTTTGGTTACTTCCTGGTCTTCAACAAAATAAAATTTTTGGTATTTCCTGTGCTTTAAAGCATAGCTATAATGGTGGCCTTGTCATTTCTGGCCTTGGCAAAATGGCCAACGGATCACTTCCTGTTTGCAATTTGTCTAAGGACACACCGTGAATTGAACAGTTTTGAGAGGCAATATAAACTAGTTTGGCATCTAACACTAAAGCACCCCTTGATAATGTCCTATTGGACAAAAAGTTTTGGGGAGAAGACACAAGTGCTTATGTCAGGCCAGTGTCCGATAGTGGGTCGGCAGTGGCACCCATTGTCATATGTTTTTATGATTCATTTTATTTTGGCTTCTAACTTACTATTCCAATAAATACTACACTATGTAGACTTCATCTGGCTCCCGTGAGCTTTATTCACTACAGTTATATCTGGATGGTGGGAGTTGCTGAACAGCCTTCCCCACAACAGATGGTGGATCTACACTGAGTGTGTTTTTTCTGCTGTAACGGTAGACAGCTTTTCTGGTGAGTGTCCATTTCACATCGGTGTGGTGGATGATTCTGGAGCACTGAACTGGATCATCTTTTCATTTTTCAAGTCAACACCAAATTATTGTACACATCTTCGCACTGTGTTTTCACCTTTAATGCCCTGTACACACGATCGGTTTGTCTGATGAAAACAAACTGATGGATTTTTTCATCAGATATCCGATGAAGCTGACTTTCATCAGTTTTGCCTACACACCATCGGTTAAAAATCTGATCGTGTCCAACGCGATGACGTTAAAACACAATGTCGTGCTGAGAAAAATTAAGTTCAAAGCTTCCAAGCATGCGTCGACTTGATTCTGAGCATGCATGGATTTTTGACAGATGGATTTCCCCACAGACAAACGTTTATTTCTATAGTTTTTTTTAACCTTAAGAAAATTTTAAAACAGGTTCTATTTTTTTTCACAGATGGGAAAAAAACTGATGGGGCCCACACATAATCGGTTTGTCCGATTGAAAACGGCCCATCACTCCGTTTTCATCAGACAAAATTTTTTTTCAGGGGCATGCCCATACGAATAGAGAAGGGCTGTAACAATGTCCTCTTGAAATTTTAAGTAGGTTGCGGATCTTTGTGTTCACTTGGAAATATTAAGATGTGAATTGAACAGGGCTAGTTGGCGAATTTCTTATACCAAAACAGTGATCTCCTGCTGGCCAGGTAGGGCTGCATTAGCTGGTGATTCATATCCACCCCCCCATGAATAAGTTATATTCCTGTACGCATTGTCCTTCTGGACAGGACCTCATCGTGTCTGAAGTTCCACCATGGTGTCGTCATGTATTGTGGAAAGGATGTACACGTCTCTTTTATCTCTCCACTTTAGGGCTAGTACGCATTATGCATACTGTTTTTTTCCCCCCATTTCAATTTTGTGGTAAACAATCTCTGTGAGAAGCCCTTGCGGTTGGTTCGTGCTGTACCACAGGCCACCGTTTTCTTCAGGTAGAGATGTCAGAAACGTGGGAGACTTGTGTAAAAATTATGTACATATAGGTGGTAACTCTTCCAGAACAGCGGTTCTATCTGTTGCCAGACAATTGTGTCACATGTCCCCATATAGGTAGGGTATCCAGGGGGGTTTAGCTGGCTGTCCTTTCCCTGATAAATTTGAAAATCGTAGGTATAACCCGTGGCCCTGACGCATTCCTTGTAGAATATTACCCCATTTTTGGCCCGTTTACTAGGGAGATATTGCTTGATAAAAAAAAGATAACCCTGGTGAAGATCACCCAGGAAGCATAACAGTTACTATGGTAACAAAAGGTCATAATGGGGTTTAATAAAAAAAAATACAAAATGTAATTGATAGTAACAAGATATTCAATACAAAAAGCAATAGAGTTTACTGCTTCTACTGGTGATCACCATTTCCAGCATTGCATCACTGCACCATGGCTCATACCTGCATATGCCAGTCTAAAGCCCTGCTTCTCAGTGTATCTAGAATGTTTGAATGCTATAGGACTCTTGTCCTCTCCCCAATCTGCACATCATTAGTGATACCATCTTGGATCAACAGCTCCTCTGAGCTCATAGTATAGGAACTTTCCCTTAATGTCATTTGACAACATACCAATAATTTTTTACTTGTGAAGTATAAAGACCTACCAGACTTACATGGTATCCAGTATCAGTAAGGTCCACCTTGAGCTCATGGTCCCAGGGGGCATGCACACATGGGCTGTCAGTAACCATACATGAATTACCCTTCATATTGCCAAGTGATAATTGCATGACATCATATGTGTGCATGGTAATTTGGCACCCGGACGTCCAGTTTATGTTATGTTATGTTTTTCTGTTTTTTGTTTGTTTTTCCTATTATACCATTGTGGTGCCCTCTTGGATTTTAATGAATTTGTGAAGCAATACATTATATTGCTTTTAGTATTGAATACCTTGTTGCTATCAAATGTAATAAATGTTGTATTTCTATTAATTAAACCCTATTATGACCTTTTGTTACCATAGTAACCGCTATGCTTCCCAAGTGATCTTCACCAGGGTTTTCTTTTTTGTCTAGATTATTTGGTTTTACAGTGACAACGCCTGATTTGGTGAGTGGTCTATGTGTGTGCATCATTATTGTGGACCTTGAAACAGGACTCGTGTTGTGTTTAGGTATTTCTTGACAACAAGTTTTCCTGTCAAGAGGACTAGAGATTAATTTACATAAATATTTATATTGGGAGTAAACAATTTCTTGAAGCTATAGCAAAAAAATTGAAAAATATAATTATTTCAACACAGGTTCTGTTCATCAAAGAAGAGTAGACTGGCATAAGCTGGATAGGTTGGGTAGACCAGTAGGCAAGGAGTTCTTTTTTTTGTCAGTGCCATGTTCAGGGTTAGTCCAATGAAAATTTAAAATTCTTCCATTTCAAAACAAAAAGATGGGCATAAGAAGAAGTGGGATTTCTGGCATTATGTTGCTTGTCGTAGATATTACACTGCTCCACAATGTAATTCAGCAGATCATCTATGAAAAATAAATAGAAATAATAAATTGGGGTTACATTTTCTGTTTGTGTCTGAGGGCCTGGCTGATCTATAAAAGGGGGGAATTGCATGTTTTTCGAAGTAGTGGGAAACCATGTAGGATACAATAGAACGTCTGAGAGGGTAGTATGGGCCCTGTCTCCTTGTTGTGGATGGAACGCCATGTTACTAGCATCTGGGAATGTTGCCCTGCTTGTGCTTGCCACACACAAGGACTTGCAGAACTACTGGTGGATACCTGCCTATTATCTAGGAGTGCTGGGCTACTGGTGGATGCCACAGGATTTATTGTGCTGCTGGTGGATGCCTGTGCCTCCTCAGATCTCCTGATCCCCTTTGTTAGGATTCTTGCCTCCTCAATTTTCATTCTACTGCTTTGTACTTGCTCATACTCGCTATCCGAGTGTGACGAAGAGAGTTCCCAAACATACTCTGCAAAGCCTCCTCGCTGCTGAATAATCTTTTAGCTATGTTAAGAAATGTGTGACAGATGTTGATCACTGGGACAGATGTGGCAGATGTTCACTGAGACAGACGTGCACAGATGATCACTGACAGATGTGCGACAGATATGCACAGATGATCATAGATAGATAATCACAGACAGATGTGCGCCAGATGCGCACAGATGTTTACAGACAGATTGTGACAGATGATCACAGACAGATGTGGCAAATTATCACAGACAGATGTGCGCCAGATGGGTGCAGATGATCACAAACAGATGTGCGCAGATGATCACTGGTGCAGGTGTGGCAGACGATAACTGGAACAGATGTGCGCAGATGATCACTGGGACAGATGTGTGACAGTTTTTTTTTCACTCTGTGGGGACACTGACAGCACACTGTTTGGGGACACTAGCTGGGTGATCAGTGCCTAAAAAGGTGTAAAAGCTCAAACTCACTGATCCCCAGCAGGCAGCACAGATCGTCTCTCCTTCTCGCTGACAGGCTGTGTGTGAGGAGAAGCAGAGCCAATCGCCATTACAAGGGCTCTGTTTAGAAAACACGATGGTTGTGATTGGACATAGCCATCATGTGATCAGGAGGGCTAATCACAGAACCCTCCTGCTGAGCGGTGATGCGCTGTGTTCAGTAAACACAGGCACACCGGGATAGTGCTGCTGTGGGGGCACACTCCCATGCTTCTTCTGAGAGAGTTTAAATGCAGTGGCTGTGTGGGAAGAAGTTAACCATTAGTTCAGCAGCTAGGGTGGAATCACTAACAAGTCCTTGAGTAGTGTACTTCAGTAATACTACTCTACATTACTAATCAACTTCCTAGAAACTCCAAGACTGCCTATGAGCTGTAAAGAGGGGCCCCACAAAGATATGTTAATCACATTCCTACAGAAAACTTTATCTATGTATTTGTTTATTCTGAATTAACTTCGGAATTATTCACTTTGATAGGATTATGTTTTCAAACTCAAGCATCTATGTGGTACTACATAAATTATAGAAAATCATCTTACTGTGGGCAGAAATACAAAAAAAATCAATAAACATCAATAGAGTTTTGTCAAGGCCCTAACCCAGTAAGACTGCGGTACATACTGAGTGAAGTAATTTCACTCTTGGTAAATGAAATTATGCTTTTAGATCTAAACGTGCAGATAGTGAAAATAAAATTCTATATATGAAGGATATTGTAGGTTACAAATAAACTGTGCAGATTTATTAAAAATCTAGTTCCACCCAGACTAACCTATCGTGTGTACGCAGCATTAGGTCTTGTAAATGAGGTTTTAGTAAGGTCAAATACACTAGAGATATATGCTTCCTCTCTCATGCTATATGTGCCTCAACAAATTATCACCATCTGCATTTGCAAGGTTAGTTTCACTCTATTGGTAACCCACCATGCAAGAACTGCCTTTGTCAAATAAAATAATTCAAATAAGTTACCATTTATTGATCTGTGAAATATTAAATGTATTAAATACGGAAATCTCTTATATTGTGTGTGCTCATGTATAATACTTATAGGACTATTGTTATTCTGTAGCAGGGCTGGACTGAGACAGAAAATTGGCCCTGGACTTCATCCAGAGAGGCCCACTTTAATTTTAAGTGTCCCCCTTGCATCAGAGTCCCCCTTACATCAGTGTCCCCCATCAGAGCCCCCCTTTGCATCAGAGAGTCCCCCTTGCATCAGAGCCCCCCTTGTATCAGAGTATCCCCCATCAAAGTCTCCCTTGCATCAGAGTGTCCCCCATCAGAGTTTTTCTTGCATCAGAGTGTCCCCCATCAGAGTCCCCCTTGCATCAGAGTGTCCCCCCTTGCATCAGAGATCCCCCTTGCATTAGTGTTCCCCTGCAGAGTCCCCCCTTACATCAGAGTGCCCCCCTTGCATCAGAGTGTCTCCCCCCTTGCACCAGAGAGCCCCCTTTGCATTAGAGTGTCCCCCCTTATATCAGAGTGTTCCCCCTTGCATCAGAGTGCCCCCCTTGCATCGGAGTGTCCCCCCTGGCATCAGAGTGTCCCCCCTTGTACCAGAGAGCCCCCTTTGCATTAGAGTGTACCCATTTACATCAGAGTGCCCCCCTTGCATTAGAGTGTCCCCCCTTGCATTAGAGTTTTTCCCTTCTTGCATCAGTGTCCCCCCTTGTACCAGAGAGCCCCCTTTGCATTAGAGTGTCCCCCCTTACATTAGCGTGTCCCCCATTGCATCAGAGAGCCCCCCTTTCATCAGAGTGTCCCCCATTGCATTAGAGTGTCCCTCATCAGAGTTTCCCCCTTGCATCAGAGTGTCCCCCATTGCACCAGGGTGTCCCCCATCAGTGTGTCCCCCCCTTGAATCAGAGTGCCCTCCTCTCCTCCCCTTCCCACATGTACTCATTCACAGCTCTCCAGAAAGGCAGCATTGTTCCTCTGTCCAGTCATGTGATAAGTGACAAGTGATAAGGGGAGAGAGGAAGGAAAGTCTGCCGGCTGTCTATCTCCCCCTATAGGGCGGGAGGGAGCAGAAAGGATAATACTCACTCCAGCAAGTGACGGCTGCTGCTTCTCTTGACAGGAGTGAAATTGCGATTACTCACTGTCAGAGAGGAGCGGCTCGAGGACTGCACCTGACCGGCCCACTGGGCCATCAGCCCACCGGGAAACTCCCGGTAGTCCCAATGGCCAGTCCGTGCCTGTTCTGTAGCCATACTCTAAAACACGTAATATCATATTGCAATTGACATATTATACAAGACTATGTTGATTACATCTAGGACCATTTACATGCTCATATACAGGAGTACCAAAGGTCTTCCTAATACACTGAGAATTCAGAATATCCCATTCTATGAGAGTTGGTTTGAATAAAATGATTGACTTTAGCTACATATTTGAACACACATCAATAACGGTAATAATAATATTAATAATAATAATAGTAATAGTACAGGTGTACTTTACGAAAATTAAGTATACCCTTGGCTTCAGAAGCTGGTGTTGCCATCTTTAGCAGAAATTATTTCTTGTAGGCATTTTGCATAATTGCCCTACATTTTTGACACCATGATGCCCATGACATTCTTGACTACTCCCCCATGCAAAATCCCTTCAGTTACAATATGCTTTTGGGTTGACATGCATGAACTGTCTAATTTATATTCCCCAGGGCTTTGACTAGGCCAGTCCATATTTCTCCATTTCTTCTTTTTGAGCCAAATCCAGTTCAACAATTTTCAGACCACTATTAGGCCTAACATTATCAAGCACATTTTGACATGATTCAGAATTTACAGTTGACGCAATGAGCCCTGAAGCAGCAAAGCAACACAAACCACAAAATTTTTCCACTATGCTTCACAATTGGTATGACATTCTGCTCTTAAATTCTGTATTTGATTTGTGGTTTGTGTTGCTCTGACCAAAAAACTGTTTGATTCCCAAGTCCATAGTACATTGTTTCAGAAAGCACAATCTTTATCTAGACATTCAATAGCAAACTCTAGCCTTGCTCTAATGTTCTTTTTGGACACCAAAAGCTTTTTACTAGCACATATCCCACACAGGTTAAATTGGTTTAATCTCTTCCAGATTGTTGATGCATGCATTTTGACATCAATGGCTGCAAGTGTTACCTGTGGATCCTGCAATTAAATTTTAAGGTTTTTTGGAGACTTTTTTTTTAGCATGTTAGCATTTGTTTGAAATCTGTCACTTGTAGATTATTTTCCTTACAGTAGAATGATTAATTCAAATAATTTGGCAATCGTTTTAAATCTCTTGCCAGACTCCCAGGCATCCACCTTTTTTTTCCTGAGGGCATTAGAGAGCTCTTTTGATTTTGGGAATATGAAGTAAAAGAGGTGCATACTTCCTAAAGAGGTTCTAATTTTTTGTTCCTAATCTCAATAATCTGATTATAAATACATGGCTTTAAAGGATTAAGAAATGTAGGGGTGTACTTAATTTTTTAGAAAAAAATTGCGGATAAAGAAAAAAAAAAGTTGGGACTTTATATGAGGTGCAGGGCATGTAAAGCCAAGTGCCTCCATCCTAGTTTTGCCAACCGTCAGTATTTTTACTGGCAGCCGGTAAAAAACAGGCAATTTTCTCCTGCCAGTAAATGTCAGTAAAAATAAAAGGTTGCCAGTAAAAAATATGGCTGTGAGACTCGGCTTGGTCCAGAGCCAGCTGAGGCCATCCGAGTGCCTGCTACAGTGTGATCGGGCGGCGACAAAATGACAGACACGACATGAAGTGTTGTTTAGCTTCTCCAAACCCGTTTTAACTCCTTGCAAGTTTTTTTGTGATGCCATCCCATCCTAGTGAGCCCGTGGAAAAAGGATCTGATTGTTCTTTTTAAAAGAGCAATGATAAATTCTCTCTTGGGCATAACCTTTAAAGGAAAAATACATTTTCTGACCATAATTATTTATTTTGTTTTTACTCATTTGCTGTCATACGTCTATGTATATAGAAGTATGTCAGTTTAATATGCAGTATTGCTTATTTCTTGTAGAATCACTAAATATATATTGTGACAGGAAGTCAGGTAAATCTGTGGGTGTTGTCACAGACGGGACATACATTTCTGCATTGTTTAGACAATACACCAATTGTTATTAGGCGTCGACTGCAACAGTAGTCAGAAAAGGTCTAAGGGCGTTGGAAGACTTCAGCTGTTCAGAATGAGGCAATTAAGGCCTCTATAAGTAATCCAGAGGATTACCATTGAGTTGCTGCATCCTGAGGCTTTCTGAGTGAAAGAGAGCAGTAGCTGAAAGTCTTCTGAGGAGGTGAGGAGGAAATAGATTTTTCTGTGTGATAAAAATCAAAAGACTATTGTTTTTCTGCTGTATGACCAGCAGTGTCTGCCCAGCACTAGGCTGTGCCAGACTTCATTAGATAGGTTCCTGTGTGGTGAAGATAGACGCCCCAAGTGGCCAGGTTTATTTTATGTTTGATTTTGTTTATGCTGTTTGGATGCTTGCACTTGTTTCCACCAAGATGGAAGAATAAACCAAAATCGTTGTTTTCAACCGTCTTCGACTGCCTGTCTGTATAAATTCAGTGTGTAGTGAACCCATCCAAGGGGTCACACACCCTGCTACCGAGCTAACCCCTACACATGGTGGAGAATGCGGGCAGTTAAAGTAAACCCAAAATGGAAAAGATACTGAAACAGCTGGCTATAGCAAATGCAAATCAACAGTAGACAAATGCAGGTTTGCAGCAGAGCCTTGCAGCTCAGCAACAGGCTCACGCAGCTCAACAACAGGCTCACCAAGAGAGCATGGCAGCTCAACAAAAGGTTTACCAAGAGATCATGGCAGCTCAACAACAGGCTCAGGCAGCTCAACAACAGGCTCACGCAGCTCAACAATAGGCTCACCAAGAGAGCATGGCAGCTCAACAACAGGTTCACCAAGAGAGCCTTGCAGCTCACTGAGAGAGCATTGCAGGCTTGGAACAGAGACACCAGCAGCAAATGGAGGCCATCGTGAAACGGCTTCAGAGACAGCAGACCAAGGCTGGGAGTCAGGCCAGTAACATACCAACTTTTCGGGTAAGACACTTATTGCCAAAGATGACTGCAGATGAGGACCCTGAGATGTTTCTGACCACATTTGAGAGAGCAGCGGAAAGAGAGAGTTGGCCTAAAGAGCAGTGGGCTGGACTAGTGCCCCCCCTACTATCTGGAGAAGCCCAAAAGGCATATTTTGATTTGGAGCTGGCAGACGCAAAAAACTATGATCGATTAAAAGAGGAAATATTGGCACGTTTCTGTGTAACCCTGGATGTCCGTGCTCAGCGGGTCCACAATTGGAGTTATCAGCAGAGGAAGCCACCTCGGTTGCAGATGTATGACCTCATCCATTTGGCTAGGAAATGGCTGCAGCCAGAAACTCTGTCCGGACCATACATTTTGGAGCGAGTAGTCATGGACAAATTTCTTAGGTCTCTTCCTAAGACCCTGCAGAAATGGGTGAACCATGGTGGTCCGGAAACTGCAGACAAACTTGTAGACCTGGTCGAAAGGTACCTAACAACAGAGAATTTGTCCTCTTCCACCAGAGACGCACAGACTTTTCAGCCCAAGACCAGACCCTCCCCACCTATAGGTAAGACTGCATCAAGGGATGGGGGTGGAGAGAGGTACCAAGGAGCAGCTAGAGGAATTATCGGGACTACTGCTAATATTTGGCGAGAGCGGCCTGGAAGACCCATCCCACAGGAGAGGACCAGAAGGTTGATTTGTTACCGTTGCCGGGAAGAGGGACATGTAGCAGCGGTTTGCCCAGCGGGTGATGAACCCATGCAGTGTGACTTTCTGACCGAGATACGACAGTCCTTTTTTGCAACCACATGCACTGCAGTAAAGGAAAATGAGAAACCTTTATATAGAATGTGCTTAGATGGTAAAAATGTTGTGGTATTGTTGGATTCAGGTAGCCTGGTCACCTTAGTGAAAAGTGATCTAGTGGTGGGAAAAACCTTACATCCTAGGAAAATGGCTGTAGTTTGAGTACATGGGGACACTCGAGAATATCCGGTGACTACGGTTTCCTTTGAAACCTCCCTCAGTAACTTGTGTCACCAGGTGGGTTTAGTTCCCAAACTGCCACATGACGCCATTGTGGGAAGGGATTTCCCAAAATTCTGGGAACTCTGGGACTGCCCAGAGTCCCCAGTAGGTGGTTCTTCTGAGTCTGAACCATCTACTCCAGAAACCTATAACTGTGAGGATTCTCCTGAGTTTCCATTCTCAGCATTAGCAGGGGAAACACCAGTCCCTAGGGAGGAGCCTGCTACCTCAGAAGAGGAACAGCGGCCGATAGGGTTTGATGACCTTGAGGTGCACAGAGAAAACTTTGTCACTGAGCAATTGAGGGACCCCACATTGCTAAGAGCCTGGGAGAATGTAGTGAAGATAGATGGGGAGTTAGTTAACCCTGACGAGAGGGTTGCCCTCCCTTACTTCATTATTGAAAGGGACCTGTTATATCGAGTGTCACAGAGGATAGAGGACACCATTGAGCAACTGGTAGTGCCTAAACCGTACCGCAAGATGGTTTTGGAACTGACCCATGGGCACATTCTTGGGGGACATTGAGAGGATCACCCAGAGGTTTTATTGGCCTGGGATCACTAAAGAAGTGGAATTGTACTGCTCTTCCTGTCCAGTGTGTCAGATTACTCCACCCATGCCACATTTCCGCAGTCCGTTGGTACCCCTGCCCATTATCGAGGTCCCTTTTGAGAGGATCGCCATGGACTTGGTTGGCCCCTTACTGAAGTCCACTAGAGGGCACCAGCACATCTTGGTAATAATGGACTATGCCACCCGGTAACCAGAAGCGATCCCTCTCCGAAACACCTCTGCTAAAACCATTGCCAAAGAGTTGTTTCAGGTTTTCAGCCGTGTGGTTCTTCCTAAGGAAGTCCTAACTGACCAGGGCACCCTGTTTATGTCTAGGGTGACCAAAGAACTTTGTAAACTCCTGAAAGTGACCCAATTACGTACATCAGTATATCACCCTCAGACAGACAGGTTATTGGAAAGGTTTAATAAAACCTTAAAACAAATGTTGAGGAAGGTGGTGAATAAAGACGGAAAGAATTGGGATTATCTGCTCCCTTATCTGATGTTTGCAATAAGAGAGGTTACCCAATTGTCCACAGGGTTCTCTCCGTTTGAGCTACTGTATGGGATGCACCCCCGGGGGCCTATTGGACATTGCCAGGGAAACATGGGAGAGTGAGAGTTCCCTTCATCGAAGTGTGATTGAACATGTGGCCCAAATGCAAGATAGAATTGCCCAAGTGATGCCCATTGTGAAGGAACATTTATCCCAAGCCCAATTGGCTCAACAAAGAATTTACAATCGTGGGGCCCAGGTCCGTTCCTTTGCACCTGGTGATAGAACATGACATTGAACATGACATTATCACCACACCAGGGGATAAGGTCAAGTTGAAGCCTTATAGAATTCCAGAAGCCCGGCGAGAGGCAATTAAGTAGAAAAAAATGCTTGAGCTGGGGGTGATAGAAGAGTCAAATAGTGATTGGTCCAGTCCCATTGTCTTAGTGCCCAAACCAGATGGAAGTTGGTGGTTTTGTAATGACTTTTGCCGCCTGAATAAAATCACTAAGTTTGACACCTATCCTATGCCTAGCATAGATGAACTGATTGATCGCCTAGACACTGCCCGGTACATGACAACATTAGACCTGACCAAGGATTATTGGCAAATTCCTCTCTCGGAGTCGGCCAGCAAAAAAACAGCATTTGTAACTCCAGACGGATCTTTCCAATATCATGCCCCATTGAAGTGGATGGCACAGAACAAAGAGACCAATAGGAGAATAAATAGGTGGTTCCTGGCCCTCCAGGAATTTAGTTTTGTGGTAACGCATCGCTCCGGTGCTAAAATGGGGAATGCAGATGGGTTGTCCCGAGTGCATGCCTGCCTGGCAACCTGTGTCCCAACCCTAGGGTTGAAACAAGAGGGGGGGTATGTGACAGGAAGTCAGGTAGATCTGTGGCTGTTGTCACAGACAGGACATACATGTCTGCCTTGTTTAGACAATACACCAAATGTTATTAGGCATCGGCTGCAACAGTAGCCAGAAAAGGTCTAAGGGCGTTGAAAGACTTCAGCTGTTCAGAATGAGGCAATTAAGGCCTCTATAAGTAATCCAGAGGATTACCACTGAATTTCTGCATCCTGAGGCTTTCTGAGTGAAAGAGAGCAGTAGCTGAAAGTCTTCTGAGGAGGTGAGGAGGAAATAGATTTTTCTGTGTGATAAAAATCAAAAGACTATTGTTTTTCTGCTGTATGACCAGCAGTGTCTGCCCAGCACTAGGCTGTGCCAGACTCCATAGATAGGTTCCTGTGTGGTGAAGATAGACGCCCCAATTGGCCAGGGTTTATTTTATGTTTGATTTTGTTTTTTTGCTGTTTGGATGCTTGCACTTGTTTCCAGCAAGATGGAAGAATAAACCAAAGTCTTTGTTTTCAACCGTCTTCAACTGCCTGTCTGTATAAATTCAGTGTGTAGTGAACCCATCCAAGGGGGTCACACACCCCGCTACCGACCTAACCCCTTACAATATGTATATATATATATATATATATATATATATATATATATATATATATATATATATATTGTTTTCTTACTCCTTTTCACTTTGTTTTTGCTCATGTTTGATGAAACATTAAGTCTATCCAATTACCGAATAATGTGTACACGTCTAATGTCTTGCTACAAGTAATTGGTACAAACTGCTAAAATAAGACCATTTCCAAGCTTTATGAACTTGTTTACTGGATCAACAGCTATTTGTATCCTGAAGTCATAAATAACCTTTTTTCCCTCCTTTTTAATTACTCTGCCATATTGATTAGTACTCATTTGCAGTAAATCTGTATTGGCAACTTCCTCATTACACTCTTTGAAATGTCCTTTTCCCCTTATAACGTCCCGTGTACATTTCTACTTCTCTTCAATCTGCAGGTCAATAAAACATGCATATTAGAGCGTAGCTCGCTCATTATGCATAGTACTTGAAATAAGTTCTTGGTTGGTGCAAGGTGATATGTCACCATTACAAGGCAGAATGGCTAGGGGCTTTGTATAAAATTGTCAATACTGGATCCTTGACTTGGTGCAAGAATGCTTGCTTGTCAATGTTTGCCATATGAAACGAAGATGCTAATTGTGCACTCCTTTATTACCACTGGTCTCCTGGGAGGGAATTTATATCGCAGGAAATGTGAGAAAATTACTATACAGAATGCTGGGAAATTGAACATGCAGAACTTATGAAAATCTTTAATTTTAAAGGGGAACTCTAAGGCCTCGTACACACGACAGAGTTTCTCGGCAGAATTCGTCGAGAATCTCGGTGAAGAGCCGGATTCTGTCGAGAAACTCGGTCGTGTGTACATTTTTGGCCCGATGGAGCCGCCGAGGAACTCGTCGAGCAAATAGAGAGCAGGTTCTCTATTTTCTCGATGGCAGTGGATTTTGGCTCGACGAGTTCTTCATCGGGCTGTTTTTTAAACGAGAAACTCGGTCGTGTGTATGCTAAGAAACTTGTCAAAAACTTAGACACTGGAGACCAACATAGGTAAAACTAGCGTTTGGATTGGAGATAGCACATTCGTGTCGTTTCCAACATTATTTAATCGTTTATTTGCAGCGCTTTACACAATTTTTCCTAAGGGCACAAAACAGCAATCTAATAATTTTTTTTTTACGATATTCACACAGAGTTCCTTAAAATTAGGTGGAACCTTTTTCTTACTGGACTCAATATTTTTTTTTTTTTTTATTGTCACCTTATTTTGGTCGTGTGTTTTAAATCCTGCTTTTAATCACCTTATTTTTTAATTTTTAAAAAATGCTAATCCTTTTATTTTTTGTAATGTCAAGTTCCCCCCATAGAAACCTTATTGCTTTGTCTTATCTCATGTTTCCCTTTCAAATTACACCTTATATCCAATTTTTACAAAATAAGAACCTGCCTTCTCACTTGCAAAATTGAAATGTAAAAAAATACAAGGACAAGTATGAACTGTAAAAAAAAAATGTACCATTTATTTTGGTAATAAAAAAAAATTTGATATGCAAAAGTCAGCACTGGAGAGCTTGCTGCCATTTGTGCACAGCCAGGTGTGGCCTGATGTGACTGGTGATCAGTTGGAGGCCAAAATGGGGACTTGAGAGGTTCATTCAGGAAGTCACGCATCAAGGTCTTGGACTCCCCGAGGTCAGAAACTGGAGCAGGGCAGGCAGATGTCACCAGGTTGTGGTACTACAGCAGCCTGAACTCTGGTACACCACATGGAAGTAAGGGAGTCACTTTCTTGATTTCTTCAAGGCCTTCCTTGGTGGCTTCCCTGCAGCCTGCTCTTTCACCTTCTCTGCAGCCTTCTCAGCAGCCTTCCTCTTATGCCTGGCTGGAGGTGGTGCCACAGGGGTAGTACTCATGCCAGGAGGAGGAGTAGACGAAGGTGGTGGAGGATGAGTAGCCGACGGTGGTGGAGGAGGAGGTGGAGGAGGAGGAGGAGCAGTAGAAGGAGGAGGAGCAGTAGAAGGAGGAGGAGTAGAAGGAGGAGGAGCAGTAGAAGGAGGAGTAGAAGGAGGAGGAGCAGTAGAAGGAGGAGCAGTAGAAGGAGGAGGAGTAGAAGGAGGAGGAGCAGTAGAAGGAGGAGGAGCAGTAGAAGGAGGAGGAGCAGTAGAAGGAGGAGGAGCAGTAGAAGGAGGAGGAGCAGTAGAAGGAGGAGGAGTAGAAGGAGGAGGAGCAGTAGAAGGAGGAGGAGCAGTAGAAGGAGGAGGAGCAGTAGAAGGAGGAGGAGCAGTAGAAGGAGGAGGAGTAGTAGAAGAAGAAGAGGAAGCAGAATGTTCAGATGGAGCAGGAGAAGAAGAGGAAGAAGAATGTTCAGATGGAGCAGGAGAAGAAGAGGAAGAAGAATGTTCAGATGGAGCAGGAGAAGAAGAGGAAGAAGAATGTTCAGAAGGAGCAGGAGAAGAAGAGGAAGAAGAAGGTGGGGGAGCTTGAGAAGGAGCAGGAGAAGAAGAAGAAGAAGGTGGGGGAGCTTGAGAAGGAGCATGAGAAAAAGAAGAAGAAGAAGAAGGTGGGGGAGCTTGAGAAGGAGCATGAGAAGAAGAAGAAGGTGGGGGAGCTTGGGAGTTATGTGGTGTGTGAGGATGGGGATGGCGGCAAATCACAGTGTCCTCTGTGAGAAGACCCCTCACCCCCTGATTTGCCAGGGTGATGAGGAGGCCCTCAAAGAGGAGGCGTTGGTCTAATGTCATTTCTGACATTTTGGCCAAAACAACTGTGACAAATCCCTCCTGAGCAGTGGGAGGCTGTTGCAGGGTTGCATGGGCATCCCGAATGAGGGCTAGTGAGGCGTCACGCACCCTTGTATCCCTCACCTGCCTTCTCGGACGCAGACGAAGAGGAGACACCTGGCATCTCGTGCTTGGCCCAGCAACCTCGTGCAACCCACTTGGGCCTGCCACCTCATCCGCTCCACTTGGGCCTGCCACCACGTTACTGATACTTGGGCCTGCCAACACGTCCAAGATACTTGGGCCTGCAGCCTCCTCCAAGCCACTCACCCTGTCCTCCTCCTGCCTGGCATTTTCCTGATCCTCCTGCTGCCTGGTCTCGTCCTGTGTATGGAAAAAAAGTAAAGTTTTACTATTTTTTAACATTTTTGGTTTATTTATTTAAGCTCCTGACTGTTGCATTTTTTTTGGTCACGACTTAGCTAAGCCAATCATTCTGACCCATGTTTTATGGTCAATCACACCACAAAAATTCATGGCCAATACTGACAAATTTTAGGAATAACACTTTTAGATCTAATTTTTATTTACCTTTAATATCTTAATTTACATCTCTTTAACAACATTTGAACACCACATATTTGCACATTGAAAGTACTATATACCTGGCTCCAGCTGGGCAAATCTGGATCTTCATCCAGGATGGAAGGCTGCTGAGAGGGTTCTTCTGCAGAGGGAGCAGCAGGTTGGCTGGAGGGAAGGCTGGAGCTTCTGTGGCTTCTGGGGCGAAGGCTAGAAAGTGACTCCCTAACCTCCAGGTGTTCATCCAGGAAGCTCAGTTTGCTGTAGTACCACAACTTGGGTTTAAATACCCGCCCTGCTCCAGCTCCAGACCTCATCGAAGCCAAGACCTTGTTGCGTGCCTTCCTGTAGGTGCCTCTCAAGGTCCCAATTTTGACCTCCAACTGGTCAGTTGTCACATCAAACCCCACCTGTCTCCGCACAAGTGGGAGCAGGCTCTCCAGTGCAGTTTTGCGCAATTCTCTATTTCGAGAGATGGGGTCTTTGGTGGCCCACAGAACAGGAAGTTCTTGCCACCTATCAATGAAGATCTCCAAGAAGTCGGGTCGGTTAAAGAGATTCATCTTTTCCTGTCCAAAACCAAGGATAAAAAAATAATGTCACTACACAATCTAGAAAGTCAATTACTCTTTCTCACAAGCTAGCCCTTAAAGGGTCACTAATGGATAACTATATTTTTGGAGGAAATTACTGTTTACAGTGTCTAGAGACATACAAGTGCATACATATAATGTGCCTCTAGTTTCACTTTTGGTTTTAAATTTAGTTATTGTTTCTGTGAAGTAAAGAGACACACAGAACCCAAAAAAAATAAAAGCAGGGCATATTTTAATTTCAAAAATTAGTAGCATTGTTTTGGTTGATTTTTAGACACACAGCTTAGACCACAGTGACAAGCTCCCCTGATAAATTTGAGAGGGAGCAGAACCAGGAAGTGATGATTTATGCAAATGATTACAGCTGCTTAAAAGCAAAAAGGGACAATGAGGACATGAAATCAAGACTGATATAATGTAAAGTTAGTTATTTCTGCCCCAAACAATTTTGGCTTAGTGCTCCTTTAAATGTCTGTCTTTCCTGAATATGCCACTGCTGTCCCAAGTTCGAAGCATACCTACACGCTTGTCGTTCAAACGTCTTTCTTACGCAACCCGGTCGTATGGACGCTACATGTGTTCGAGCCTTATATACACTCCGCACACGACATCCGCCCATGCTTAAAAAAAATTGATGTTTCCCCCCCGCCCCTTATCTTCCGTCGCAAAAACGACAAGGTGGAATTGGCAGCAGATCATGTTGGGTCAGTTCCTAGGAAACAGATGACCAGTTGTGTCGAACTAATAAGCCAGATCTCATCCTCATTTGTGTATGAAACGTTAGTTAGATAAAAGCACTCCGATATAGTTTGGTCAAGACATAAAAGCGACCATTTGCATCATGTTTAAACCGACTTGTTTTTAGAAGACATCCTGATGAGAACCGAGATTGCCCACACAACAGTAGTTGGATCAAAATGCATAATCAAAGCGTTGTTTACGTACGACGGCACTATAGCGGACCATTACCTTCAAATTTCAAACTGGCTATGTTGTAATTTCTGAACCTAAGATGTAGGCCACAAAATCATTCAATCAAGAAAAACATGTAAAATGTAGTTACATACCGGTCTTTGACCCGATCGTTATCTCCGCCGTCTTCCACAAACTGAACGCCCCTTTTACTCACGTGGTAGCCCTTTATACACGCGCATGTGGGACTTTACGCACGTCTCCCCGCCCCTGACGTTCATGGTATCGTATTTTCCCCGCCCCTTTTCCATCTTTTTTTGGTTGGAAGCACATGTTGGAGAATATGGCAGCATGGCGAATCAGTTGTAAGGCCTCCAACATGACCTTTGAGGAAATGGTGGAGATGGTCCTCATCCTCAAAGCAGAGGACTACGATGGGAGGCATGGGCCATATAAGTACCCGAACAAGGTCAAGGCCGCAATAATGGAGAAGGTGAGGAGGAGTCTCCATCGCAAATTTGGAGTGAAAAGGTCCAAGGAGCAGATCCGGAAAAGGTGGTGTGACCTCAAAAAACGGGAGCCGGAACAAATGAAGAGGATCAGGAGAGTGATTAGAAGAAGTAAGTTTGTTATATATTTTGTAAGATTTGTTCCGCGCCATGTGTTTTTTATTTCAGGTTGTACTGTAATATTTTTTTAGGCACAATAATTTGTCGTCAAACTGGACGTCCATTCGGAACGACTAAATATTGTGTTTTAAATCCTACAAATTATGACATTTTTTGAAAATTGTGGTGAGATCAATCGTGAAAATTATGTAGATGTGCTATTAAAACCACAAATCTTTTTTTAATAATTAAATATACAGTAAAAGGAGAGTCTGCTCAGCAGTCGGTGACACATGTGGACTCATTTGCATAATTGTTGTCCCCTTTAATAACCCATTTTGGGCTTCACACAGAGCTGAGGTGATCCAGTGTATACTTTGTTGGCTTACATGTTTAAAAGTAGACCAAAGCTACAAGATTTGTCAGGATCTTTGTGAATGCCTTCAATCCTGTGTTTTGCCCTGAGGGGTTTTTCTAAACATCAATAGTCCCAGAAATTTTATAAAGTGAATCATATTCCTCTTTCAGGCCTATAAGCTATAAAAATCCTGTTTCCATTTTCTTCATTCTCGTAGGGCGTCATGAAGCTTCAACACGGGAGCAAGAAGTCCAGCAAGCCACACCCCCGAGGGATGGTGATGATGCGCAGCCTGCCACCACATCAGGTAAAGTAACATATAACTAACCCAGCTTCAGGTAATGTAGATGTAGGCCTGCCTAATTTAAATAAATTGTTTTGTCCCACATTTCAGGATCAGGTGGTGGCTTGGACAGGCATACAAAACAGATGCTGATCTCGGAAATATGGGCCTGCAGAGAAGAGGTGGAGGAGATACATTTGGCCAACAGAAAAAATAATGAAAGAGCAAGGAGGGTGGAAACTAAATTAAAAAATGTATTGGATGTTTTGGGGAGAGTCTGAATCTGAAAAAAATACCAAAAAAAAATTTAAATAGCAGATTTTGAAGTTTATTTAATAAAAAAAAAAACAAAAAAATAATAAAACCAGATTTTAGACTTTATTTAATAAAAAAAAAACCAAAAAAAAAATAAAACCAGATTTTAGACTTTATTTAATAAAAAAAAAAACAAAAAAAAAATAAAACCAGATTTTATACTTTATTTAATAAAAAAAAACCAAAAAAATAATAAAACCAGATTTTAGACTTTATTTAATAAAAAAAAAACCAAAAAAATAATAAAACCAGATTTTAGACTTTATTTAATAAAAAAAAAAAAAAAAAAATAATAAAACCAGATTTTATACTTTATTTAATAAAAAAAAAAAAAAAAAAATAATAAAACCAGATTTTATACTTTATTTAATAAAAAAAAAAACAAAAAAAATAATAAAACCAGATTTTATACTTTATTTAATAAAAAAAAAAAAAAAAAAATTACAAAAATGATTGTATATTGTATGAGAAAAATCACCCACAAAAATACAAAAATGATTGTATATTGTATGAGAAAAATCACCCACAAAATTACAAAAATGATTGTATATTGTATGAGAAAAATCACCCACAAAATTACAAAAATGATTGTATATTGTATGAGAAAAATCACCCACAAAATTACAAAAATGATTGTATATTGTATGAGAAAAATCACCCACAAAAATACAAAAATGATTGTATATTGTATGAGAAAAATCACCCACAAAAATACAAAAATGATTGTATATTGTATGAGAAAAATCACCCACAAAAATACAAAAATGATTGTATATTGTATGAGAAAAATCACCCACAAAAATACAAAAATGATTGTATATTGTATGAGAAAAATCACCCACAAAAATACAAAAATGATTGTATATTGTATGAGAAAAATCACCCACAAAAATACAAAAATGATTGTATATTGTATGAGAAAAATGACCAAAAATAATACAAAAATGATTGTATATTGTATGAGAAAAATGACCAAAAAAAATACAAAAATGATTGTATATTGTATGAGAAAATATACCAAAAATTTTTGTAGGGTATTTATGAAAAAATAAAAATAAATAAATTAAGAAAATAAAGAGCTTTTGAACCTCAAAAAAGTGTGTGGTGTTTTTCATAAAATACGTAAAATTTTCTATGTGTTTGGTTTGGGGGTCACCTGGGAAATGTTTGCTAGTTGATAATGAAAATACACTTAGTTACACTTAGTAAAGAACTCCAAACAACACAAGCAAGACATAACAAGTTTAGAAAAAAGATTATGATTTATTTTTTTGAAAGCTACAATTATGGCAAATTTGATTGAGATGGTATTGCCCCCCTACCCATGAAATAGTCCATGTATTTGTCCCGGACTTCACGGGCACTCTGGGGGGGCAGTCCTGTGTGGCCAGCTTCAAGGCCCGCCAAAGTTTCTGCAGGGGTCAAATGTTGTGCCTCGGGCCCAACCAGGGCCATATAATTTGGAGATTGTCTCCGCAAAAAATTGTGGAGAATGCAGCAGGCAAAAATAATAGTATTCCACTTATATTCCGCCATGTGGAGAGAGGTGAGGAAAAGGCGGAACCGGCTGGCCATGATGCCGAAAGCGTTCTCAACCACTCTACGTGCTCGGCCCAGCCGGAAATTAAACACACTCCTCTCTGGGGTGAGGGTGCGCTGAGGGAATGGCCTCATAAGATGGGGTCCCAGGGCAAACGCTTCATCAGCCAGGAAAACAAATGGCAGGCCTTCTACATTCTGGTCATCCGGTGGCAATGACAGATCATCATCCTGAAGGCGAAGCGCGAACTCCGTCTGCCTGAAGGCTCCCCCATCCGATACCCGTCCATTCATCCCGACATCCACAAAAAGGAATTCATACTGTGCTGACACCACCGCCATCAGCACAATACTGTTGAACCCCTTATAATTAAAGAACTGGGATCCTGAACGGGGTGGAGGCACGATGCGGACGTGCTTCCCGTCGATGGCTCCCCCGCAGTTGGGGAAGTTCCATCGGGTCTGGAAGTCCAAAGCCACAGACTGCCACTCCTGTGGTGTGGACGGAAGCTGGGGAAGAAAAAAAGAAAAAATTAGCCACATAACCTTGCAAGCAGATTATACAAAGACATTATAAGCATTATAACATTTCTGGGAACTAGCATATTATATCTAAATATATTTAGCCAATTAACACATTAAACACCCCCTCTGATGGGCCAATGCCCAAGTTTGGGGGAGGGCTAGATGAGTTTGGGAGTACTAAAAAAAATTAATTTTGATTATTGGTGAACATAGACTTTACAACACATTTTGGAGGGGAGGGCTAGATGAGTTTGGGAGTCCTAAAATTTAAATAAAAAAAAAAAAAATATTGGGGAACATAGACTTTACAACACATTTTGGAGGGGAGGGCTAGATGAGTTTGGGAGTCCTAAAATTTAAATAAAAAAAAAAAAAATATTGGGGAACATAGACTTTACAACACATTTTGGAGGGGAGGGCTAGATGAGTTTGGGAGTCCTAAAATTTAAATAAAAAAAATAAAAATATTGGGGAACATAGACTTTACAACACATTTTGGAGGGGAGGGCTAGATGAGTTTGGGAGTCCTAAAATTTAAATAAAAAATAAAAAAATATTGGGGAACATAGACTTTACAACACATTTTGGAGGGGAGGGCTAGATGAGTTTGGGAGTCCTAAAATTTAAATAAAAAAAAAAAAAAATATTGGGGAACATAGACTTTACAACACATTTTGGAGGGGAGGGGGGGGACATTACAATGGATATAACACAATACATTGGGAAGTGACTAGACTAGGTAGGTTGGGGCCCAGGATAGCATGCTGGGGAGGTAAGTGATGGAAAATATGCATGTAGGCCAAAAAAGGGGCATCAAAGTTTACATCATGCATGGGGGCAAAGGGGACATTCACAGCATATTCCAGACATGGTAATTAGGGAAGGAGGAGATAACTACAAGACATTAGCATACATTATAGACATAAAATGTGATATTAAAGGAGAAAACTTACCCTCATATATTCCTCCTGCAGAACCTGGATGATGGCAGAGCAGGTGTCAGGAATGATGAGGCCCAGAGCCTGGGGGGAGATGCCCGTGGAGAACTTTAAGTCCTGAAGGCTTCTCCCAGTTGCCAGATAACGGAGGGTGGCAACTAGCCTCTGCTCAGCACTGATGGCTTCCCGCATAACGGTGTCCTGCCTGGTAATATAGGGGGACACCAAAGCCAACAGGTGCTGAAAGACGGGATCAGACATCCTCAGGAAATTCCTGTAATCAACAGGATTATTTTCCTGAAGCTCCCGCAGCAAAGGCATGTGAGAGAATTGGTTCCTACGGAGCAACCAATTCTTGGTCCATGAACGTGTCCTCCTCCTGTTCATGAACTCCTCATTGTCTAGGTCATAAACAAACAGACCTATAGACAGAAGATGCTTAGCACGAAGTCGGCGACGACTAGGTGCCTGCAACATGGCTACAAGGCTAGTTACGAACGACAAATCAGAATTGCACTAAACAGACCGCAGTGAAGAACAGCAAGACCTATGAAGAACGACCCTGACAATGAAAAACGCGGGGACAGGACCGCAATGTAAAACAATACGACCTGACCGCACGTCTCGATTGCCTAGATACGACCCACACAAGTACAAACTGAACGGCAGAGATCAATCTGAAAGCACAAAGACTGAAAAGCACGAATCGTCACTCACCAA
Organism: Rana temporaria; assembly: GCF_905171775.1. Taxonomy (NCBI): domain Eukaryota; kingdom Metazoa; phylum Chordata; class Amphibia; order Anura; family Ranidae; genus Rana; species Rana temporaria. Next base: position 109,264,417 of record NC_053496.1, on the reverse strand, counting down.
ACTTTTACTAACACGCGTAAACACGGAATCAGCAAAAGGAGCCCCAAGGGTGGCGCCAACAAAATCAAACCTCCCCTTTATAGTCGCGTCATACGTCGTGAGCGTCATCGCGCCGGAGAACGACAAGATTTTGGTATGTTACGTGTGTACGCAAAGCAAGCCTGCCGAGCTTCTCGACAAGTTCAACAAGGAACTCGTCGAGGAACTCGACGGGCTTGGCACGTCGAGTTTCTCTGTCGTGTGTACGAGGCCTAAGGATTTGAAGTCATTTTTGTTTTTTGTTTATACATTTTTGGGTGCCTAATACATTGCATAGTCTTGAGGCTTTTTATCTTAATGCATGCAATATATTAAAGCAGTTGTATACCCTTAAAAATAATAAAACTATTAAAAAAACATGCAAGGCAAAGGCATAATGAGCTAGTATGACTAGCATACTAGCTCATTATCAATTACTTACCTTAGATCAGAATGAGGTCCTCGGACACGTCCTCTGTCGCCCCCATGATACCCGAAGTGACTTCCGGATATCACCGCTCCGGCTCTGTGACTGGCCGGAGCGGCGATGACGTCACTCCCATGCATACACGCGGATCGGCACAATCCCCGAGCATGCGCACATTTCCGGCACTTTCTGGCAGGCTCCTATTCCATGTAGGTTAAGGAGATATCGCAAGCACCTACAGGTAAGCCTAATGTAGGCTTATCTGTAGGTGCAAGTATACCATGAGGGTATACAACCACTTTAAGGTAAAAAAACATCTGTGCCAGAGGGAACCCCCCAGGCCCCACACCCCCCACCCCCTTACACCTGTAATCGGAGCCTGATCATTATCCAGCAAAGTGTATGAGATCAGCTCTCTACCTACCTGCTCACTGGGCAGATTGATAGTAGCAGGAGCCATTTCTGCTGTCAATCAAATCCTATGACAAGGGAGCTGGGGGCAGGGCAGAGCCACATTGTCTTAGACAGCCACGTCCTGTACAGCAACCAGTTGGATGCTAAACCAGGATGTAACGCTCTGGTTATTGATCTTGTGTGTGTTTACCCTGCTAGTACAAACGTTTTAAGTATATAGAATACATCCACAATGTACATAGGTGGTGTATATATATATATATATATATATATATATATATATATTTATATTGGACAGTTGCCCAGGGCCCCGAGTTCTTAAAGGACCCCCCCCCCCCCTCCAACAGCAGTAATTTTGTATTACAGCTATGTACAGTGACTGCAGTGCCACAGGTCACAATACCCACAGCCCTTCAGGGACTGTGTATAGCTGTAATACCATGTCGCTGCTCATTCCCTCAAATCAGATTACCACTGATTCATTTGCAGCTCTGTCATGTGATATTTGTACTTGATAAAGCTAGAAGGGAAGTCGGGTGAATTAATTCCTTCTGAAATTCTGAAATAGCAAGTACTTCAACATTGCACTATACCTCGAATCACTGCCTACGACGTGAACGTAACCTACGCCTAGTCATATTCACGTACAACGTAAACGACAAAAGATACGTTGGCTTGTGTTCCCTGATCCATACCTTTGCGTGGGTTGCATGGGTTGCGCCTCCTATATGGGGAATAACTTTACGCCAGACGTACGACTTACGCAAACCGCGTATATTATGCGCCGGGCGCATGTACATTCGTGAATCGGCGTATCTCCCTCATTTGCAGAAAATCAATGGGAGCGGCAAATGCGCCCAGCGAAAATATGCGCCCACGATACGACGGCCTAGGCAAGTTACGTCGGTCGTAGGAAGCCTATTTTTAGACGTATCTCAGATTGTGGGCAAGGCGCATAGATACGACGGCGCATAGTTAGACTTACGCGGCGTATCTCGAGATACGTCGGCGTAAGTGCTTTGTGAATCCGGGCCTATATATTTTGTGATGCACTGGCTGGCGAGATGGTAGACACTGTATACGTGTCATCTAGGTTTGTTTTTTGTTTTTTATAAATTCTTTTTATTAGTTTTTGCACACAAAAACAGTACAAACAGGCAGGCAACATACCCACCACGACAGTGGCCACGCAGGGCCAACACACACAAAACAGAGGTAAAAAATAACCCCCTGCACAACTCCCTAAATCCCACCCCCCCAATCCCGACCAACACCCTACCCCATAATGCCATCATAAAGGTATTTGTCATAAGTAAAATTAGATGTACTTAAGGTAAAGCACTTTGCATAGCTGGAATCTCGACACTCAATCCCAGTGACCTAGCAACTTAACCCACCGTTTCCGAATTGTCAAGCCATGCCTGCCAAACTTTATAAAACGTTTTACCACAACCCCTGGACTTATAAGTAGCCTTGTATAAGTGTATTACCGAATTGATCAGCCCCTTCCAGTATGACACTGTGGTAGCGGCAGTTTTTTTCCAACTTAGAAGGATAGCCTTCCAGCCATAGAACAGTCCTATATTCAATAGGGTACGGTGCGCCAAGGAGGGAACAACCTCCTCAATCAACCCAAGAAGGCATACTCTAGCCGTTAAGGGGACCGGAACACTGAGTACCTCTGTTAAACATTCCACTACCCCGACCAAAAGGTTTGAATGTGAGGACATTTCCAAAAAATGTGTTCTGAATCTGCTGGAGAGAATACACATCTCAAGCACTGACTACTAGTTGATGGATACACACGAGACAATCTGGCAGGAGTATAATAAATGCGGTGCAGAAATTTGAAATGGATTAGGCGGTCCCTGGCTGAGACCAGATGCTTAAAGGGGTGGTCCCACATATCCTCCCAGTCCTCCCCCTGAATGTCTGGAATCTCCCTCACCCAACGCTCCCGGCATCTGGTGACTCCCAGGGGTGTCTTTGTGAACAATGATTTATACACCATGGACAAGGTCTTGGGCAATTCCTCATTCCCCAGGAGATTCTCCAATGCAGAGGGAAGGAATTCTACCTTTCAAACCCCGAACTGCGCCCGAAAGGCATGTCGCAGCTGCAGGTACCGAAAAAAGAAGGAATTTGGCAGACCATGCCTCTCCCTCAGCTGATTAAATGAGATAAGCTCACCCTCTCTAGTGATATGCTCCAACAACTTAACTCCCCCGCAAGCCCAAATCATCGGGTCCGGGAGGGAGCAAAGGTCCGGCAGATTCGGATTCAGCCACAACGGAGCCGAGGGGGAAACACCCAAATAGGAAGGTGACATCATGGTAGTGGCTGTCTCCCATGCTCTAATGGTGGCTTTCATGAAAACTGTTAAAGGTAAGGAGGACTTTGGTCCTCTATAAAGGGCTAACCGTAGACTTTCATAGGAACCTAATAATGCAGCTTCCAGTACCGTGGCCGTGTCTCCTTCATCAGCCAGCAACCACCACCTGGCAAACACCATCTGGCCAGCCAGATAGTACTTCTGCCAGTCTGGAAGCGCCAACCCTCCCTGCCCCCACGGCTCCTGAAGAACCTTAATGCTTATTCTAGGTGCCTGTGGTGACCAAATAAATGCCCCAATCAAACCATTCAGCGTGATGACATTTTTTTTGGGAATCTACATGGGAGAGTGACGCAGGAAATATAGTCATCTAGGTTTGTTACCTCCACATGGTGAGGAGTCTCAGGGTTTATGACTGATATGGAGAAAAATACTTTTTTTGTTGTCTCAGAGTCTTAATTAGCCCCGTTCTGGATCCTAGAGGCTTTATGGAGCTTTGGGTATTCATATCTCTATTTATGAGCCTCCATTCCTAGTCCACCACAGGGTGAAAAAGTTGACTGCTGACAGAACATAAGGCTGGCCATACATTATACAATGTTATTGTTCAATTGTCCTTTAGATTTACCAAAATCCAAAATCATATAATATGAGGTCAAACCTAAACTTGTATTCTATCAGACAGGCCCTTGCACTACATAGTTGAAGTTAAAGCTAAAGTAAATTAAATCAGAAAATTGTATGGCCTTAGAAAGGGAGAGGGGAGCCAGGTTGCCACGTAGTGTAGTAAGTCAATTTATTGAATATATTAGTAAAAACAATCTTGTATGCACTTACAAGCAAAGGGGAGTACTAGGCGAGTCACTGTGGTAGAAGTCCAAGGCTTGGATGGATAGATCAGTAAAGCTGACACAGCCTCCTGTCTCCCAAAATGTGCATCCTGCATGATTAGACATGAGGAATCCTATGTTGTCCTATGTGTAACTGTTGACCTTTAGTGGTGACTTCTCCCCACAGTGACATGCCTAGTACTCTATTTTGCTTAAAAGTGCATACAGTATTGTTTTTAATTTACTTTTTTTTAATAAATTGATTTACTACCTTATGTGACTGCTTGGCATCCTTTTCGTATATTTTGCAGATTGTGGTTTCCCAAGCCTGACATGAAACATTTCAAATAGAGACCACACCCTAAAGAAGCATCATCTAGCACAGGCCTCAAAATTTCAAGTCCTGAGTTACTCGCCACCTATTGCCCCACCCAAACCCTACCCTGCCCCTCCCCTAAACACGCCTTTGAAAATGATCTCATGAAATAACACTGTTAAATGTTTTATTCAGAATTAAGTTACAAAAACAAAAAACAACAACAACAACTTTAACAATATTAACATAAGACAATGAAAACATAAAAGGAAAATAGGTGCTTTTCCTAAGTGAAAGTGTGGTATTAAGGCAAATAAAGCTACAGAGCCCCATCAAGGTACCCCAGTATTTTCTGTAGTCCTAACTTTTGAGAGCCTACACAATTGAAGTACATGCATTATAATGGATAGGCAGAGGGCAAGTGAGCCTAGAGGGAGTCCACTCCTCCTTAATGGCACAGGGGCACACTGGACACCCAGCACATAGCACCATGGCAGCAAAGGTGTCCAGTGTGTCCCCTCCCCAATATTTTTACAGTACAAACAAATGGCCACTGCCCTCATCTATAACTGGCCTTTGCAGCAAGGAGCACATGGAAGGGCAACACATGCAATAAAAAAACAGAAATTCCTTACTCAACTTACCGATCTGCCTGCTAACCAACTAAATTTTAAAGAGGGGTGGGCTCCCTCCAGTCTCACCTGCTCTCTGCCTATCCATTATAATGCATGTGCTTTCACTGTAGAGGCTCTCAAAATTTAGAGACTAAACCCCTGTTTTTAACGCATACCGTTAGACAGGAAAATTTGGTTGGTGAGCAGGTTGGTCGGTAAGTTGAGCCAGGAATTTCTGTTTTTCTTTCACCTCTCGCAGTACACCTCTACCTTCAATGCCTCCCCCAGTACACCTCTACCTGCAACGCCTCTGGATTTTTTTTCTCACCTCCCCAGTACACCTGTACCTCCAATGCCTCCACCAGTACACCTGTACCTCCAACGCCTTCCCCAGTACACCTCTACCTCCAACGCCCTCCCCAGTACACCTCTACCTCCAACTTCTCCCCCAGTACACCTCTACCTCCAACGCCTCCCCCAGTACATCTCTACCTCCAACGCCTCCCCCAGTACACCTCTACCTCCAATGCCTCCCGCAGTACTCGTCTACCTCCAACGCAGTACACCTCTACCTTCAATGCCTCCTCCAATGCCTACCCTCTCCATCACACCTATGTCTCCAATCCCTTCTCCCCCTACAACACCTCTATACCTATAATCCCTCTTCCCAGTATGTCTCTGCATCCAAAGCCTCCAATGCCCCCCCAGAAAACCTGTGCTTTGTGCTCCTCCAATGCCCCTCCAGCAAACCTGTGCTTTGTGCTTTTTAAGACCCCCCCAGTACACCTCGTCTTTCAACCTCCCCTCACCAGCGTACCTATGCCTCCAGTTCTGCCCACCTCCCCCCAGTCTATCATACCCTATGCCTCCTATTCTGTCCCCCATTCTATTATACCTATGCCTCCAATTCCACCCCTCCCCCCATTCTATCATACCTATGCCTCCAATTCCACCCCCCTCAATCTATCATAGCTATGCCTCCAATTCCACTCCCCCTCCCCCAATCTATCACATGGTATGATTGATTGGGGAGGGGGGCAGCATGCATAAGTATGATAGATTGGGGGGAGGGGCAGAATTGGTGGCATAGGTATAATGGATTGGGGGGGATTCAGACCTATGCCTCAATTAACCCCCCCAATCCCCCTTTACTCCCGGCAATCTTCTTTTCCAATCCCAAATGCCTCCAGAACATCACAACAGAGTGGTACACTTGTTGCAAAGCTGCTAGCCTGTGCAGTGCGGGATCTGTGGGAGGTGGAGAGGGGCAGTCCCAGGCAGCTGGTACACTTGTTGCAAAGCTACTAGCCTGTGCAGTGTGGGAATGTGTGGGAGGTGGAGAGGGGCGGCCCCCAAGCGGCACCGGCTGGTACATTTATTTTCACAAATCTGCTGCTAGCCTGTGTGGGACAGATATGTGTGGAAGGTGGCGAGGGGCGGCACTGGCTGGTACACTTCCTTGCAAAGCTCTTCTCTGCTGCCAGCCTGTGCAGTGTGGGAATGTGTGGGAGATGGAGAGGGGTGGTCCCAAGCAGCAATGTGTGGAAGGTGGAGAGGGGCGGTGCTGGTTGGTACACTAATTTACAAAGCTCACGCTGCGAGCCTGTGCGGGGCAGAGATGTGTGGTCCCTGGCAGCTGTAGAATACATATTGAACTGGCCGCACAGCGAGAGTGTGCGAGGGGAACTGGATACATACCTGATGCAGCACAGCCCTGTCCATACTCGCATTGCTCATAAATTTACTCGGCAAATGCGAGCAGGTGAGTGCAATTTTTGAGGGCTGCACTATACTTTCAGGGACACTAGTATAGTTCTGATCTGATCAAAGATACTGATTCATTCAGACACTATACTAGTAGTGGTTTATATTGTGTCTGTGATAGTGTTGCTGATTTTGAATGTGGTGGGCAAATTGACACTATCTGGGATTGACACTAACTGACGCTAACTATATCTGGCATCGCCTGTGACACTAATACACGGTGACACTAATCAGTTATAAAACCTGTATACTGTACTAATGACAGTGAAAGCAGGACACTGAAAGGGTTAACCTGGGGGCGATCAGGGGGTTAAATTATACCTATCTGTGTTTTAACCGTGTCTCTGTGGTGCTTTTACTCACTGTGACCCATCTCGTCTCACACAGGAACTGAAAGGGGCTCCAGGAGAGAAACGATCGTCATTTCCTGTGCACATGCTGTTCTGTGATTTAAATTTTTTGGCCTGGATCTGAAGACTGATCAGTGCGGTATCTAATCACAGCACAGCCAGGCCGGCAGTCATTCCTCCGGCTTGGGAATGCGCAGGGAGCACGGATTACATATATGTACCTGATCCTGTGCAGAACGCCCGCCATGGAGCCATAAATCTGCTATAGCATAGTCGGCAACTAGATATAAGAATGCACATGTTTGGTTTTATGGTGTACATTACAGTACATTGAATGTAATGCTGCATCATAAGGTTTGAAACATAATTTAATCCTGCTGCTATATTTATTTCAGTCAGTGATGTAAAAGAAAAAAATTACATGTGCAAAATATCGGATGCCAGAAAATGATGTCACTGACATGAGTCTGTGTGTATTGTACTGTTCTGTAACACTACATTGCAGCCTAAGGGCATCTCTCAAGCATTTCAGTTTTTCCCATGTCACCCTCAAAGTTGCATTAAAAGGTGAACTCTCTCACCACTGCACAGTGCTTTTTTCATTGTACATGTTCCCCAAGACAGTGAGCAGTTCCCAATGGCCTTTGTTTGACAATCCTATATCTATTAGCTTTCAAAATGGGCAAGATTGTTTTTCAGGATTCCCCCTATAGAATTTCGAAGGGGTTCAGACGTAGGTTTGCATTTTTTGGACTTTACAATAGCTTCGACAAACTGCCCATGAACCGAAGCCAGGCACATTCGCTCATCCCTAATTATGCAAAATGTAATAAGCTTCATAGTAACTAACTGGTGAGTGAATGTCATAACAAGCCTCCCAGTCCCCAGAAATAATGTTCAGGGGGCGTGGCCTGGACGGGCATGTGAGCGGTCGCACTACACGGAGCTCCCGCTAACGATCCTGCCTTGATCCTATTCCCACACTGATCCTGCACCGGGACCCGATCCACGGACCCAGGCTCACTCTACAGACCGCAGCGGAGGTGATACCGGCAATCAGCGGAACCCTGAATGACCCGCAAGTCCGAGAAAGTTGCCGCGGCAGCTATGGACCTCCGAGATGGCGCTGTTTCATCATAGCCCCAGAGAGCGGCGCGGAGAAACCACCCGAGTCGCTTAAGGCCCAGAAGCAGCAGGGGAAGGAGCAGCAGAAGGACATGTTATACTATGCCCAACAGCTGCAGGGCTCAAGCTGCTCTCTTCCCATACCGCCACAGCTGCAAACGCATGAGGCCCAAGAGCAAAATGATGCCTCGGCCATGGATGACACGCTGCCTTTAGAGAACTCCTCAGATCACATACCTGACATCTTTGCAGAGCTGCAAGATGATGCTCCTCAGCCTACGCTAAGTGAAATCCTGCGTGCTGTGCAGCGATGCACCACATCTGTGACAGCCTCTGTTGATGGCTTAAAGATGCAGTTTGGGGAGCTTACAGAGACTGTATCCTTACTGAGACATGACCTCCAGGGGTTTCAACTTACATACGCCATGCTATACCCAGTGAAGCTGTGGGTCAGAGGTCAAGCTACTTTTTTTTGAATCCGCGGCGGTGGCGGCTGAGTGGCTGGATCGCAATGAGCACGACCTGAGGAGGCGCCGTGACGCGGATATGGGCTACTGAGATCCTGAGCTCTACCTTGCGGGACCGGTGTGCTACCTACAGAACAGTTAAGTATATCATTTACAGAACGGGACTTTACTTGTTTTACTTTTACTTTACTTTACTTTACTTTACTTTACTTTACGTATGACGAGAGCTTTGGAAGCTACAGTTTATTGTCACTGGAGACTGAGCTGCAGTGGGGGGTTCGCACCCACCCTATCTCCAATACCTATCTTGAGTCCCAGTTGAAGGGATGTGTTCCTAGGTGCCCTGTTGGCACGGCCCATTGGACGGGCTCGTCCGTTGGGGTGGGTTGGGGGCGACTACCCCCCCCGGTTGGACCCACAGCCTTTAAAGGAGTGGCTTGTTCAGGACTGTTTAAAACTCTTCTATTGCTCACCGCACTGCACTGCTCGATGAACCTTTCCTCCCTGTTCTCCTACGTCCTACCGACTGTTTTGGTGGATGAGCCCACCTGTGATGATCCACGTGGTGACCTCGCCAGTCCCCTGGCCCGGAGGCTTGGAGCTGTGACTTTTGGTTTGCAGCCGTGACACTTTCTCTACTCAACATGGCCACCACTCCGATATTTACTTGGAACGTTTGCGGTGTACATGATCCGTTGAAACGTACTATGGTCAGATCTTGCTTAAAAAAAATCCTCCCTGCTATTGTGGGATTTCAGGAGACCCACCTTACGAAGGAAACGGTTGGTTTTCCCGGGTGGGCAGGGCATACCACTCCACTCACACCTCCTATTCCCGGGGGGTGAGTGTGCTTGGTACACAAGTCCTTGGCCTACCAGGAAATAGATGCGGCAATAGACCCCCTTGGGAGATATGTTTTTTTTATATTGTAAAGAGTGGATAGGCATCCCCCGGCGCGGGGGCACCATGCTGAGCAGGCTACTAGCTGAGGTGGGCTGGATTGATGTGTGGAGAGATAGATACCCTACAACCAAGCAGTTCTCCTGTTTCTGGAGCAGGTTGAAGACCAGGTGAGACAGCTGGAACTTGCATTCGTCCTGGACCCAAAGGATTCCACGAGGGAGGCATGGATATCGGGCCAGGATTCCCTGGACCGGTTGAGAACCTCCGCCGCGGAAACAGGCCTATTATGAGGAGGGTGAGAAGACTGGGAGACTTATGGCTAGAATAGCCAGGTCTCAGCAGGCGTCCCCAGCCATAGGAGCGATTCGTGGCTCTCAGGGGCGGCTGGTAAATGACCCAGAGCAGACTATTGAAGAATTAGCCCGCGCGAGGGGCTGGAGGCTCCACTTGACGAGTTGGGGGAGGCGGCCGCCTCCTTTAACACATGCAAGGCCCCGGGGGGTGATGGGATCCCCATGGAGGAGTACACTCAATATGTATATGTATATTTTCCCAGACTGCTGGCAGTCTTTGACTCCTCATTTAATTTAGGAAACCTGCCCCCATCCATGACAAGAGCTAATATAATCCTTTTACTAAAATCAGGCAAAGATTCCTTGGATCCAGGTTCCTATAGACCCATTTCGCTGCTGCAAAGCGACGTAAAAATACTAGCCAAGGTACTGGCCATGAGGGTAAATAAGGTTATTCTGTCCATTATCCATCCAGACCAGGCGAGGTTTATGCCGCGCAACTCCACCGCGACCAAACTTAGGAGATTGTACATAAACATGCAGACCCCTTCAGATTCTGTCGGCCACAGGGCACTTTTGTCTCTTGATGCCAACAAGGCATTCGACAGTGTTGGCTGGCGGTATCTCTGGGCTGTGCTGGCTAAGTTCGGGTTCGGGCCGAATTTCCTGAGATGGGTGAGATGTCTGACAGGATGACGCATGCCTTTGCACTGGGCAGGGGGACTAGGCAGGGATGTCCCCTGTCCCCCCTGCTCTTTGCCCTGGCCATTGAGCCCCTGGCGACTCAGGTGAGGAGCTGCCCACTGGTTAGGGGCTTTGGCTATGGTGACATGCAAGAGAAAATTATGCTATACGTGGACGACATGCTCTTCTTTTTAGAGGATGCAGATGGCTCCCTGGTCCAGGTTATGTCCCTCAATGCGGACTTCGGACGCTTTTCGGGCCTTACTATTAACTGGTCGAAATCAGCTTTGTTATTCTTGGACGGGGCCCCTGGGCCCGACGAAGGGCCCTCGTGCCCAGTTCCCGTAGTGTCCTCTTTCAAATATTTGGGTGTGCAGGTGTCCCCTAAAATAACCGATTTTTGTCAACTAAACATCTATCCCCTCCTGACCCAGTTTAGAGATAAAATACAGATCTGGAATAAGCTACAGATGTCCCTGGCGGGTAAGACAAACCTCATTAAGATGGTTTTAATGCCGCAGCTGTTGTATTTCCTCCACAACACACCAGTAGTAATTACGCTTAAAATATTCAGAGTAGTCAACTCTCTTTTTAGGCAACTTCTTTGGCACACCAAACCCCCTAGGATCAAATTGGAGCAATTGCAACGTCCGAAGGAGAAGGGGCCCTCGCCCTACACAACGCTTGGCTATATTACTTGGCTGCACAGTTGCAGCACCTGATAGGTGCTATGGCCCCCTTGCCCGCGAGCTCCTCGGCCAGGCTTTTGTTGCTGGGTTCAGGAGTTGATGCGATACCTGAGGGGCTGGAGGCTCAACAGTTCCAAAAACCTAACAAACACATGCCCACCTACTCACTCCTTCAGAAGGTGTGGAACAAGGCGAGGCAGTTCCAGAAGGTGTCGGGATTTACAGTGTATAGCCCCCTATGGGGAAACAACACGTACACTGAGCTGGCCAAGATTAAGCAGGGACCCAAGTGGCGCCCTATGGGTATAACGCACCTCAGACATGTATTTCATAATGGTGCCCTGCTCTCTTTTGATGCGCGTCGGTCTTGATACGTGTTGCCTTCTAACATGTTATTTTACTACCTACAACTGCAGCATGCAGTTAGAGCCCATGGAGCGGCGATGGAGTGTGTTCAGTCCCCCACCCCGGTATTCCATATATTGCAGGACGCATCTGACACCAAGGGGGTCATCCCTCAGTGCTACAACATGCTGCTGTCTTTGTTTCTGGAGGGGCATCCCATGAAGGTAGTTGGTCTCTGGGAGGCTGATGTTGGTCCCATTGCAGGGGAATTGTAGGAGGAGGTGCTTCAGGCTGTCAATACATGTTCGCTTAATGTGTCGCAAAAGGTGTCACAGCTATATATCTTGTTGAGAGTACACTTTACCCCAGTGAAATTGTTTAAAATGGGCAGGGCACCTGACCCACTGTGTGGCAGGTGCAGGACGGGGCCTGGAGACCTGATTCACCTGCTCTGGCGTTGCCCCAAACTCCACAGATTCTGGTCGGAGGTGCTGGCTACACTTAATTCGGTGTTCCAGACCAACGTCCCCCTTGACCCAATTTGTTGCCTGCTCGGAGTCCTGGAGGGGGTGATACCAGAGGAGGTGACTCGAGTGGCATTTGCCAGGGCATTGTTTCAGACAAGGAAAACCATCCTCGTACATTGGAAATCTGAGGCACCGCCCAAGGTCAAAACATGGATACAGCACATGGGTAAAATGCTCCTAATGGAGAAAAATATTAGGGCTGTGCAAATTAACTTTTAATTAATCGATTAATCTTAAATTTTTTTGATCGATTAAAATTTTTTTGATCGATTAAAATTTTTTTGATCGATTAAAATCTTTTTGATCGATTAAAATTCTTTTGATTGGTACTCACCTCTCCGCCAGCTTCTGGGCCTTCAGGGAGTTCCGTTGGATATCCAGTAATGTCACGGACACCGGCGGGGCTTGCCGTGTCAATCTGAAGGACTCCTTTGCTGTGCCTTCATATCTGCATGCTGGCAGGACCTCACGATCTGCCACACGCAAGGGCTGTTACACTTCCCTCTATCAACCTGGGATTCTACAACCATCCACTGGGAGTTGTGATAGTTCCCTTCATGGGACATCTACATGCCGACGGACTGATGTTAACCTCTCCTCATCTGGTTTCAGCAGTGGTATCATTGTACACATTTTTATACCAGTATCATACTTAGCTCCATGTTTTTATGACTGCTTTTGGTACCGTTTGGTATTACTCACACCATTTTTACAGTTTATGTAGCTACATCGATTTTATCTCCAGTGCAATATTTATTCGGTTACCTACTTGAAGACTATAAAAGTTTTAATGCTATTCCCATCGAGCGCTGCCTTTGTGTGTTTTTTGTATCCTGCTATCCATTTTTACAGTTGTTGGTAGCTGCACTGGGAATCAGCCTGCAAGGAGATCAGCTAAAAGTAGTTGGATCTGTATGTGCGTTATAAGTAATCGAAATTAGTCGATTAATTGATTAAAAAACAAAACGATTAATCGAACAGATCAGTAACAGCCCTAAAATATATATATATCAGCACGGGGAAATGCAGGCAAATTTGTTAAGCTACAGTATGGGATCCCTGGCTGGCCGTGCCCTGCTTAGGCCCCCTGGAACTTGTTCGGATAAGATTGCTAGGGGGGGTGTAGGTGAGGACGATGTGGGGAGGGAAGTTTGGTTGGTCGGTTCTCTTACTTTTGAATGGCTGGGAGACAAGCGGGGGGAATGGAGCTGGGGGGCTGGGATTGAGGCAGAAGATAGTGTGTAGGAAGGGAATGTGAGCAGACTGTTACAGTTATTTGTGGTATGTTACACTTATGATATACTGCCGTGCCATTTTAATACCTGTGTATGATGTACCGTACTTCATGTTTTCACACTGTGTATGTTTCGTGAGCAATAAAAACCTTTTTGATTAAAAAGAAATAAATAAATGTTCAGAACTCCTAATTCAGATAGGAAAAACTGGCAAATGTGCACTTGCTCCTGGGCCTGCACAGCACAATAAATCTAAAAAGCAACCAACAATCATAATCCCAGTTTTTCCTGATTGGTTGATAAGGTTGTTAAGAGCTTTGAGGGCAATTAATGATGAAATTCAATTCGGAGGAAAGTATGTGCATGGAGTTCTTTGGAAGGTGTAAAGCAAGTTCATATAGCACTCCAGATATGTTATATAAGGCTGCTAATAAGACATCTGGCTGGCTAAACCACCTTTTTGACAATTTCACTCTCCATCATACTCATGCTCCTCATAATCCATCATAAATTAAACCTCACGTGGAAGGAGGAGAAAAGCAGAAGGGTGCAAGTAAGCCTCTCAAAACCCCCAAAGCCAATAGCAAAGACCCCCTCTAAGGATAATAAGGTATTCCAGGTAAATATTTAGATAGATCCTAAACCCTGCATTGTTGGCATTTTAGATGATCTTTCAATCAAAGGCATTCCCAAACAAGCCATAGGTAGAGCTCTCTTCCTGTCATGACCCGGGTTGTATTCGAACCGGGATCTTCCTGGTCGCTTAAACCAAAGCCTTACCTGTTGTGCTACAGAAGAGATCTAGACTTTGGGAATGTCCTTACTGTGTTCAACACTACATCATACTCTCTAGCTCCACCTGCTGCCAGCTGTGGACAATTCTCAATCTGGACAGCCTTTAAATAGGAAGTGAGGTCATCACTCAGTGCCCGTTTATTTGGATTTCTTCCCTGGGTGTTTTGACTTCAGTGATCTTCCTTGTATTGAACTCCTGCCTGATATCCCGACTATTCTACAGCCTGCTGATTTTGTACCTTGCCGCCAGATCGTGAATGACCTTAGCCTGCCTGACTCTTCTCCGGATTTTGATTGTGAACTATTTGCCTGACGACGCTTTGCCTGGATCTCAAGCACACTACTTCCACTTCGGACACTACCTTTTACAGGTACCTTACATAATAAACGGGCCACAATGGCAGTGGACCCTGCTGAGATTGTTAAGGCGATTACACGTCAGGGACAATTGATCGGAGCTCATGAACAGCATCTTTCTTCCCTGGACGCCAAGTTAGATGAACTTTGCACCATGCTCAAATCTTGTTTGCCTGGTTCCTCTGCAACGGTTCAGACTCCGGATCCTACTCCTGCTACGGTCCAACCCGCCTCTTCTGTACCACCAAAACTTCCCTTGCCTGACAAGTTTGGTGGTGATACTGAGGACTGCAGAGGCTTTTTAAATGTTTGCCGTTTGCATTTCCGCAACAACCCTGCGACTTTTAGCACTTCGTCTGCCAAAGTGACTTTTGTAATTTCCTTGTTAAAGGGGAAGGCCCTGGCCTGGGTCTCTCCTTATTTGGAACGCAACGATCCTGTACTCCAAGATGCTGAAAAATTTCTGGCCTCTCTCCAGATTGTATTTGACAAGCCAGGTAGAGTTTCTGCAGCTGAGTACTCCCTCTTGGACATACAACAAGACACCAGATCTGTGGCACAGTATGCTATTGAGTTCCGTACCCTTGCTGCTGAAACAAATTGGGACTCAAGGGCATTACGTGCAGCCTTCCGAAAAGGTCTTACGGATCGCATCAAGGACGAATTAGTCTATAAGGATCTCCCAGAAGACCTTGAGAAATTCATAGAGCTGTGTGTTCGTCTGGATGTCCGGTACCATGAAAGGTGCCAAGAGAGACTTAGAACCCGCAAGTTTCCTAGGCCAGTTTACCGTTTGGCCCCTAACTTCCAAGCACCACCTCAGCCAGAACCTGAAACCTCTGTTGAACCCCAGACACCTGTGGAACCCATGGAGGTGAGCCGTCTCCACCTAACTGAGTCAGAGAAACAAAGGAGGCGTTCATTGGGCCTATGCCTGTACTGCGGACTTAAAGGACATTTAGTATCTGTCTGCCCCTCCCGTCCAGTAAGGCAGGGTCTAACCAGTGTTGGAGGAGCTGGCTTAGACCTTACAGGTAGATCCTCCAAGACCAAGATTACTGTTCCGGCTACTATCCATTTATCTTCTAAGCTTGTTTTCTGTGAGGCTTTTGTGGATTCCGGAGCTGCGGGTATATTCTTGGACTACACTTTTGCAAGAAAGAACAACATCCCATTTGTTCCTAAGTCTAGACCCCTGAACATTACCACCCTGAATGGACAGCCCTTGGGAGATGGTATTGTGAAATTCGAGACTACAACAATCACCCTGCAGGTAGGCCTCCTCCACAAAGAGGAAGTTGTCTTGTCTCTTATTGATTCTCCGCTTCTGCCTATCATCCTTGGTTACCCATGGTTACAACTTCACAACCCCTCTTTTGATTGGGAAAATGGAGAACTAACCTCCTGGGGATCGTCCTGTCGCTTTCGCTGTTTGTCTCAACCCAAAAGACTTTCTGCTTGCATGTTGGCTCCTGTGACTATCCCACCTACCTTGCCTCGTGAATACCATGACTTTGCAGACGTATTTTGCAAACAAAAGGCAGAGGTGTTACCTCCACATCGTCCTTTTGACTGTACAATTAAATTGATTCCCGGAGCACCTCTTCCCAAAGGAAAGACCTACCCCCTGTCTCTGCCCGAACAAAACTCTATGGAGGAATACGTAAGAGACAACTTGGAAAGAGGTTTTATCCGACCCTCTTCTTCTCCAGTAGGAGCAGGTTTCTTCTTCGTTGAAAAGAAAGATGGGGGCCTTCGACCATGCATAGACTATCGGGGGTTAAATCAAATCACCGTAAAGGACTCCTACCCTTTGCCACTCATTCTTGAACTATTTGATCTACTTAAGGGGGCTGTTATATTCTCCAAGCTAGACCTACGAGGGGCTTATAACCTGATTCGAATTAATGAGGGGGACGAGTGGAAGACAGCATTCAACACTCGTAATGGACACTTTGAATATTTGGTCATGCCATTTGGCTTGTGTAACGCACCTGCTGTCTTTCAACGTTTCATGAATGAAATTTTTCATGATTTCAGCAACCATTTTGTGATCATCTACTTGGACGACATTTTAATCTTTTCCAAGACTCTTCCAGAGCACATCTCGCATGTGAAACAGGTATTACAACGGCTTAGAGAAAACCATCTTTATGCAAAAATCGAGAAATGCAGTTTCCATCAAAGCTGTATTCCTTTCCTTGGGTACATTATAAGTGCTGACGGTTTCCAAATGGACCCTCAAAAACTTTCCGCTGTCTTGCAATGGCCCCAACCGACCACTTTAAGAGGACTCCAAAGCTTTTTAGGATTTGCAAATTACTACAGACGCTTCATTAAGAGTTTTGCCTCCATTGCGGCACCCCTTACTGCCATGACTAAGAAGGGTACAAATTGCAAGGCATGGTCTTCAGAAGCAAAATCAGCTTTCCAGCGATTAAAGGACATGTTCAGTAAAGCTCCAATTCTTCAGCATCCAAATCCTGACCTCCAGTACATTGTTGAGGTTGATGCCTCTGAGGTTGGAGCAGGTGCCGTACTCTCCCAGAGACAGCCAAAGTCTGGTAGAATCCATCCAGTAGCTTTTTTCTCTAGAAAGTTTTCTCCGGCAGAGATGAATTATGATGTTGGGAATCGAGAACTACTGGCCATCAAATTGGCATTGTCTGAATGGCGACATCTTCTGGAAGGGGCTTCCAAACCTTTTACTATCCTCACGGACCATAAAAACCTACTGTATCTTCAGACTGCTAGACGTCTGAACTCACGTCAGGCTCGATGGGCTCTGTTTTTCTCCCGTTTTAATTTTGTCCTTTCTTACGTTCCAGGGCATAGAAACAAAAAAGCCGATGCTCTTTCCAGACAGTTCGCTTCCTCTGAAGAAGATCAACCAGCCGAGCAGTATATAATCCCACCTCACAAAATTGTCGCACAGATCTCTACGGCCCTTTCCCAACAGCTACAAGAAACCCAGAATCGTGTTCCCCAGGGTTTGAAGATACCACCAGGTCGCCTGTACGTAGCCCCTAGTCTCAGAAAACCTATACTCCTCTGGGCACATGATGGCGTGTTATCCGGTCATCCTGGTGTCACCATCACTCTTAAGACCTTGCAGCGTCATGTCTGGTGGCCTCGTATGAAAAAGGATGTTACTGACTATGTGGCTGCCTGCCCAACTTGTGCTGCTAATAAAGTACCCCGCACATTACCTGCTGGACTGTTACATCCACTTCCGGCACCTCGCCAGCCTTGGACCCATTTGACCATGGACTTCATTGTAGACTTACCCAAGTCCGAGGGCATGACTGCTATATGGGTCACAGTGGATCGCTTTTCCAAAATGTCTCATTTTGTGCCGATTCCGGGATTACATACAGCGAAAGCACTGTCCACTCTTTTCCTTTCCCATATTGTAAGACATCATGGCATACCTACCAATGTCATCTCAGACCGCGGATCCCAGTTCGTTTCCCGATTCTGGAGAGCGTTCTGCAAGAAACTGGGAGTAACGCTCTCACTCTCTACCTCACATCACCCTCAAACTGATGGTCAAACCGAACACATGAACCAGACCCTAGAAACCTACCTTCGACATTATGTCAATGCCTTACACTCCAACTGGTCTGAGTATTTGCCTTTAGCTGAGTTTGCCCTAAATTCCCGTTGGCACAGTGCTCTTCATACCACACCATTCTATGCAGCCCTAGGCTATCACCCTCAGACTTTTCCCCTACTTCAGCCTTCTTCTGGTGTACCAGCAGCAGATCAGCGGGTGAAAAATATTCTACTACATTGGAAGAAGATTCGTTTATTACTACGGAAGTCAGCAGGCAAGTACAGGCTTTTTTCCAACAGACGAAGACGCCATATACCTCCATATGTGGTGGGGGACAGAGTTTGGCTATCAACCAAGTATGTGAGACTGAAACAACCTTCTACCAAATTGGGCCCTCGATTCATTGGTCCTTACAGGATCATTGCTCGAGTTGGACCAGTTTCCTATCGCTTAAGATTACCTTCTTCTCTCCGGATACATCCCGTGTTCCACGTTTCACTCCTCAAAAAAGCTATTTTCAACCGCTACTCCAGATCACAACAGCTACCTCCTCCTGTTCTTGTTGATGGACAAAATGAGTTTGAAGTCTCCAAGATTCTTGATTCCAGAAGACAGGGCCGTGGCCTTCGGTATCTGGTTCATTGGAAGGGGTATCCTGTCACAGACCGCTCCTGGGTTCCAGCCAAAGATCTGCATGCCCCTTCTCTTATACGAGACTTCCATACCTCGTTTCCCACTAAGCCCCGCTAGGCCCCCGGAGGGGTCCATTGGGGAGGGGGCCCTGTCATGACCCGGGTTGTATTCGAACCGGGATCTTCCTGGTCTCTTAAACCAAAGCCTTACCTGTTGTGCTACAGAAGAGATCTAGACTTTGGGAATGTCCTTACTGTGTTCAACACTACATCATACTCTCTAGCTCCACCTGCTGCCAGCTGTGGACAATTCTCAATCTGGACAGCCTTTAAATAGGAAGTGAGGTCATCACTCAGTGCCCGTTTATTTGGATTTCTTCCCTGGGTGTTTTGACTTCAGTGATCTTCCTTGTATTGAACTCCTGCCTGATATCCCGACTATTCTACAGCCTGCTGATTTTGTACCTTGCCGCCAGATCGTGAATGACCTTAGCCTGCCTGACTCTTCTCCGGATTTTGATTGTGAACTATTTGCCTGACGACGCTTTGCCTGGATCTCAAGCACACTACTTCCACTTCGGACACTACCTTTTACAGGTACCTTACACTTCCAGGCCTGCAAGTTAATCCTCAGACACTGGAAGGATGCTGATCCACCCTCAACGAAGGAGTGGGTTGCCCAAATGGGAAATACACTGCGTTTGGAGAATTTTTTTTCAAGCGCAGAGGATGCCTGGGCAAATTTGACAAATTGTGGTCTCCTTGGCTTGATATCCCAGGACTTTCTCCTGTACAAATAATTTTGGAACGTCTACTAATTTGATGTACCATTAGTTGTCAATGGTGCTGGTGCCATGTCTGAATTTATGTGTTCAGACATACGCGTAGAATATGCAAATGAGCTAGATACGCTGATTCAGAAATGTACGTGCGCCCGGTGCATTGATTTACGTAGTTTAAGTAAGGCTTTTTTCGGCGTAAAGTTACCCCTGCTATATGAGGCGTAGCCAATGTTAAGTATGGACGTCGGGACAGCGTCGAATTTTGCATCGTTTATGACGTTTGCGTAAGTCGTACGCAAATAGGGCTGTGCGTAAGTTACGTTCACGTCTAAAGCATTGACTATTTGCGGCATAATTTGGAGCATGCGCACTGGGATACTTTCACGGACGGCGCATGCACCGTTCGTTATGAGCGTCAATTACGTGGGGTCACGAGTCATTAACATACAACATGCCCACTACCAGCCTACTTTGAATTAGGCGACCTTATGCCGGACCATTTACACTACGCCGACGTAACTTAGGGCGCAAGTTCTTTCAGAATACGGGACCTGCCTCACTAAGTTACGATGATGTA
The DNA here is from genome assembly GCF_905171775.1 of Rana temporaria. Classification (NCBI taxonomy): domain Eukaryota; kingdom Metazoa; phylum Chordata; class Amphibia; order Anura; family Ranidae; genus Rana; species Rana temporaria. The sequence continues at coordinate 109,244,385 of NC_053496.1, read as the reverse complement.
GTGTATCTGAGATACGCTATGCCCGCCTAAAGATAGGCGATTCTACCTGAATCTGGCCCATGGTCTATTGAGTATGAGTCGTGGTGTATTTGATGATAAATGGAACCATTGTACTCTACCTATGTATTTTTTGATGTGCATGTTCTGGAACATGTACTGTTCTGCAATGTTTTGTTTTTCTTTTCTAAGAACTTTATAACTATATATACTACCGTAGATAAAAACAAAGTGATCGTTGTGATTTCTTAGGCGGCATACACACGGTCGAACATGTCCGCTGAAACTGGTCCGCGGACCAGTTTCCGTAGACATGTCCGACCGTGTGTACGGCCTAGCGGACAGGTTTCCAGAGGACAAAAGTTTCTTAGCAAGCTAAGAAACTTGTCCGCTGGAAACATGTCCGTTGGACATGTCCGATGGTTAGTACACCGAATCGGACATGTTATGACGTGTAACCAGCGTCCCGATTATGACGTGTAACCAGCGTCCCGAAATTCCGCGCATGCGTCGAATTGATTCGAAGCATGCGTGGAAGTATTGCACTTCCGTGTTTGAGAACGTCGGTGTCTTCTACGTCACCACGTTCTCTGTCTGCCGGGATTTTGGTCTGATGGTGTGTACACACATCAGACCAAAAGCTCCCAGGAGACATGTCCGATGAAAACAGTCGGCGGACTGTTTTCATCGGACATGTCTCCTCATGTGTACGGGGCCTTACAGGAAAATTCAATAAGCACAATATAAACGTATTGTTAACCAAGCTGTGCAAATACATTAACATATTTTGTTTATATATATATATATATATATATATATATATATATATATATATTGTACAGGACGCCATGGCTGGGTCCTGGAAGGACGTTATATTTCCCCTCTGTTTGGACTGTGGTGCCTTTAAGGGAATGGAAAGGGTTAACGCACCTGTGTAAGGAAGTAGTTTAAAGCAGACAGGAAGTGCAGGTGAGAGTGAAGGAGTGTAGGAGAGTCCAATGCATGGTGAATGGTGGACAAGGAAAGCTGTGGAAGCTATGAAAATACTCGCCTGTTGGTGGCCCAGTTAGCAGCCCAGCAAGCAGCCCAGCAAGGGGTTATGCAGGCTCAGGTGACTGCCTTAAAGGAAGCGGTGCAACAGCTGTCTCAGGTTCAGGAGCCAGCGGCTGTTGCCCCTGGCAACCAGGTGACTGTGAGGGCAAGCCATTTTCTACAGAAGTTGTCCCTGAGCGATGATGTAGAGGCATTTCTTGCTACGTTTGAGAGGACAGCGGAGAGAGAAGGATGGTCTCAGGACCAATGGGCCGGCCTCATTGCTCCTTTTCTCACTGGAGATCCTCAAAAAGCCTACTTTGACCTGCCACCAGATGATGCTAAAGACTATCAAAAGCTAAAGGCAGAAATTCTGGCTCGTCTGGGGGTGACTACGGCCGTTCGGGCCCAACGTGTACACCAATGGAAATATCGTCCAGATCGGCCACCCCGGTCTCAAATGCATGACCTGGTGCAACTAGTAAAAAAATGGCTGCAGCCTGAGGTGTTGTCTGGCCCCCAAATTGTGGAGCGGGTCGTGCTGGACCGATACCTGAGGTCCCTGCCAGATGACCTCCAACGGTGGGTCAGCCATGGAGACCCCAAAACAGCAAACCTCCTTGTTGAGATGGTGGAACGATATACAGTGGTGGAGGACCTGCTCGGACCTACCAAGCGCATAGGGCCTAGTCTGCCACGGCCTGTTCGACCAACTGCTGCCCTTCGAAAGGATGTTCCAAGGAGCCCTGGGACAAACACCCCGGAAGGCCAAGAGACACTCCCGGTACCTTCGCAGCGTTCTGTTCCTGTTCGGAGAGGAGGGGATGTACAATGTTGGCGATGTCATTCCTGGGGTCATACCCGGGCACACTGCCCACTGCAAGAGGAGCCCATGGAGTGCGGGGTTCTTCGGAGGGGGTCTTTTTGTGCCCACAAAGTGTGCACCACACACCTCGACCTGGATGAGGAAAAGTTTGAGTGTGAAGTCCAAGTGAACCACCTCCCTGCCCGGGCTTTGTTGGACTCTGGAAGCATGGTAACCCTGGTTCATCCTAGAGTGATTGGGAAGATCGGTCCGGTAAGAAAAACTTTACGGGTGGTATGCATTCACGGGGACACTAGAGAGTACCCGCTCATCACGTTGTCTATCTCCTCAGCATGTGGCACTGTTACTCAAGAGGTGGGGGTGATAAAGAACTTGGTGCATGATGTTATAATAGGACGAGACTGTCCATTGTTTACAAAACTGTGGGAACAAGGAGAACAATTCAGAGACTGGGGAGAAACTAGCCCCCCTGTTCCTGCTGCTGAGAGGGATAACCCTGAACTGCCAAACGTTAATGTGGACCCAGATGGGGAAAATGCTAATGATTGGGTTAATGGTGATGAAAGTAGTGTTGATACTATTGAGGATGTCAAGATATGTGGTCCACAGACCTACCAAAACACTAAGGGGGAGGAGCCTTTCCCACTTCAGGTAATGCTGGGGGAAGAGGATGAGGAAGTGGCCTCTACCCCTGCGCTGCCGGATTTGGGTGTTCCCCATGGGGCATTTGGGACTGCTCAGATGCAGGACCCCACTTTGGCCCATGCACGGGAACAAGTGGTAGTAGTAAATGGGGTTCCCCAAGAGCCAGGTGCGAATGAGAGGTGGCCACACTTTGCAATATATAATGAATTGCTGTATCGGGTTACCAAGGAGAGAGAAAATGTGGTAGAGCAATTGTTGGTACCCCAACAATATAGACGAAAGGTTCTGGACCTGGCCCATAACGATGTGTTAGGGGGACACCTGGGAGTTGAAAAAACGGAGGCACGGATCACCGACCGGTTTTACTGGCCAGGTCTGAAAGCAGAGGTAAAGAGATACTGTACCTCTTGTCCGACCTGTCAGTTGACCGCTCCGGTGACTCATTTTCGGAGCCCTTTGGTCCCTCTGCCCATAATTGAGGTCCCATTCGAGAGGATAGCCATGGATATAGTGGGTCCCTTGGTAAAGTCAGCTCGAGGTCACTCCTACATATTGGTGATTCTTGACTATGCCACCCGATATCCTGAGGCGCTACCCCTGCGGAATACCTCCTCAAAGGCCATTGCCCGGGAATTATTCCAGATGTTTACACGGACTGGTTTCCCCAAGGAAATACTCACAGACCAGGGTACCCCGTTTATGTCAAGGGTTATGGCCGATGTGTGTAAGCTGTTCCGGATTAAACAGCTACGCACATCGGTCTACCATCCCCAAACGGACGGGTTGGTGGAACGCTTTAATAAGACCCTTAAATCTATGCTCAAGAAAGTGGTACAAAGGGATGGGAAAGATTGGGACTGATACAAGAAAAAATTCCCACTACTAGCGCTACACCATAAGGACAATAAAACACAGTGTTTTGTGTAGTAAAAAAAGATGAAAAAACCTTTCCGTGCAGCTGTCAATCACCTGAGAACATGGGCAAAGAACTGAAACAAAAAATACAGCGCTCGAGGGTGGAGTACGAATCACTTTATAGTCTTAAAGTAGTGCAAAAATATACACATGAACTGAAAAATTAAAAACTGCACACTAGGCAGAAAGTTTAAACAAGCGAATCTATTGCAAAGTCCCCAAACACTTGAACAGTAACCATATGGTGATAGTGGGATAGCAACCTGAAATCACTGCTGGGAGAAAGCTTCCAACCAAAGTACACTTCTGTAGTATATGAAGGTGGTACAGCCGTTAGTATGCCTCTAAGCAGGGAGATGAAAAACACACAGCGGGGAGACAGCATCCACGCTGGGAGTGAACATAGATGTTATTCACCTGCCGAGGGAGAAATGGCTGTAGTTCTAATCCAACAGGGAGGCCGATGGGGGCGGGATCACTCCTCGCAACGAAGGATGTAGGGCAGTGAGGGAGATCCTGGATGGGAACCACCGTGCCAATACGAGGACGCCGCCGCGTCAATCAGAAGCGAGGAGGGAGGGGTGGAATCACCGCTGCGTCACATGAAGGGGAAGGGAATGAAGTCCGGACTCTATCCCTCGAGGGTCATGTGACTCCAGGGGCCAATCAGTGGAAGAGATAGACGAGCAGTAAAATCAACATGCTGAACGTCACTGAAGGAATTCCCAGACTGTCAGTATCTCAGCATTGGCTTCTTGTAAAAAAGTGGGGGCATAAAACGAGATGGGGGTGAGCCGTGACTGACATGTTTCGCGTGCCAGACGCGTCTGGCACGCGAAACATGTCAGTCACGGCTCACCCCCATCTCGTTTTATGCCCCCACTTGTTTACAAGAAGCCAATGCTGAGATACTGACAGTCTGGGAATTCCTTCAGTGACGTTCAGCATGTTGATTTTACTGCTCGTCTATCTCTTCCACTGATTGGCCCCTGGAGTCACATGACCCTCGAGGGATAGAGTCCGGACTTCATTCCCTTCCCCTTCATGTGACGCAGCGGTGATTCCACCCCTCCCTCCTCGCTTCTGATTGACGCGGCGGCGTCCTCGTATTGGCACGGTGGTTCCCATCCAGGATCTCCCTCACTGCCCTACATCCTTCGTTGCGAGGAGTGATCCCGCCCCCATCGGCCTCCCTGTTGGATTAGAACTACAGCCATTTCTCCCTCGGCAGGTGAATAACATCTATGTTCACTCCCAGCGTGGATGCTGTCTCCCCGCTGTGTGTTTTTCATCTCCCTGCTTAGAGGCATACTAACGGCTGTACCACCTTCATATACTACAGAAGTGTACTTTGGTTGGAAGCTTTCTCCCAGCAGTGATTTCAGGTTGCTATCCCACTATCACCATATGGTTACTGTTCAAGTGTTTGGGGACTTTGCAATAGATTCGCTTGTTTAAACTTTCTGCCTAGTGTGCAGTTTTTAATTTTTCAGTTCATGTGTATATTTTTGCACTACTTTAAGACTATAAAGTGATTCGTACTCCACCCTCGAGCGCTGTATTTTTTGTTTCAGAAAGATTGGGACTGCCTGTTACCAGCTCTCCTGTTTGCTATCCGGGAAGTGCCCCAGGCCTCCACGGGTTTTTCGCCCTTTGAGTTGGTATATGGGCGGAGACCTCGCGGACTTCTTGACGTGGTTAAAGAGGAGTGGGAAAGTGAACCTGTTCAGCATAAGAGTGTCCTGGAATATGTCTCCCAAATGCAGGAAAGGATCCAAACCGTGATGCCGCTAGTCAAAGAGCATTTGCAAAAAGCCCAGGAGGCTCAACGACGGGTCTATAACAGGGCTGCTAAAATAAGGCACTTCCAAGTGGGGGATCGAGTAGCGGTGCTAATTCCCACTGTGAAAAGTAAGTTCTTAGCCAGGTGGCAAGGACCCTTTGAAGTTGTGGAAAAAGTGGGAGAGGTCAATTATAGAGTCCACCAGCCAGGCAAGAGGAAACCGTATCAGATATATCATGTCAACTTGTTAAAGCCCTGGACAGACAGGGAACCGGTGACCTCCCTGGCTAGTGCAAGGCTTGAGCCACAGGTTGGGGTGGAGAGTGTCCAAGTAGCAAATACCCTATCTAAATACCAAAGTCAGCAGGCAAAGGAGTTCTTGCAGAGAAATAAAGAGAAGTTTTCAGACTTGCCGGGGCTAACTAGTATCATAGAGCATGATATTATCACGGAACCTGGAGTCAAAGTTTTTGTCAGGCCCTACCGCATCCCAGAGGCTCAAAGGAAGGCCGTTTCAGAGGAAGTAAAGAAGATGCTGGACCTGGAGATCATTGAGGAATCGCAGAGTGAGTGGTCGAGCCCGATTGTGTTGGTACCAAAGCCCAACGGGACTCTGCGATTCTGCAATGATTTCCGGAAGCTTAATGAAATTTCACGGTTTGATGCCTACCCCATGCCCCGGGTAGATGAACTTATTGAGAGACTAGGTCCAGCTAGGTATATCACAACATTAGACCTTACCAAGGGGTATTGGCAAATCCCATTAACTAAGGCTGCTAAAAAGAAAACTGCTTTTTCTACTGCAGAGGGGAGTTTTCAGTACAAAAGAATGCCTTTTGGACTGCAAACTGCTCCAGCCACGTTCCAGCGAGCAATGGATAGGATTTTACGACCTCATCGGGAGTATGCCTCAGTGTACTTGGACGACATAGTCATTTTTAGCAGAGACTGGGAGTCACACTTGCCCAAAGTCCAGGCAGTACTGGACTCTCTCTGGAAAGAGGGGTTTACAATAAACCCTGAAAAATGTGCTTTGGGAATGGAGGAGGTGAAATACCTGGGCTATATTGTGGGTAGAGGGGTGGTGAAACCTCAGGTCAGCAAGGTAGAGGCTATAAAGAGTTGGCCCCGCCCCCTCACAAAAAAGCAGGTACGTGCATTCCTGGGCATGGTGGGATACTACAGGAGGTTCGTACCCAACTTTGCCACATTGGCGGCTCCATTGACCGATCTGACTAAGGGTCGGAAATCGGTCATGGTGGAGTGGAATGCAGACGCTGAGAAGGCTTTTTTGGTGCTCAAGTCAGCACTGTGCCAACACCCTGTCTTGATAGCGCCCAATTTTTCAGAAGAGTTTGTTGTCCAAACTGATGCTTCCGATGTAGGATTGGGAGCTGTGTTGTCACAGGTTGTTTGTGGTGAGGAACACCCAGTAGTCTTCCTCAGTAGAAAGTTGACACCAGCGGAGAAAAACTACGCTATTATTGAAAGAGAGTGTCTGGCCATTAAGTGGGCTCTGGATTCCCTCAGGTATTACCTCTTGGGGAGGAAGTTTAGGCTCATTTCTGATCATGCCCCTTTAACATGGATGAGGCAGGGTAAAGGGACTAATGCCAGGATTACACGTTGGTTCCTGGCGCTCCAAGAATTTAAGTTTGTAGTGGAGCATAGGCCCGGGAGACTGCATCAAAATGCAGATGCCCTCTCCCGAGTCCATTGTTTGAGCTCCACTGTTGCCTCCACCTCCTTGGCATTGGGGCACAGGGGGGGGATATGTACAGGACGCCATGGCTGGGTCCTGGAAGGACGTTATATTTCCCCTCTGTTTGGACTGTGGTGCCTTTAAGGGAATGGAAAGGGTTAACGCACCTGTGTAAGGAAGTAGTTTAAAGCAGACAGGAAGTGCAGGTGAGAGTGAAGGAGTGTAGGAGAGTCCAATGCATGGTGAATGGTGGACAAGGAAAGCTGCGGAAGCTATGAAAAGCTGTGAAAGGACTTGGCAGTGTCCTGCCTAAAAACCTGCTACTGAAGGACTTACCTGGAAGGACTGTTTAACTGCGATAGCAGTTCTGAGCTGTACAAGTCGGTGAGACTGTTATTTCTTTTGTTTTTGCTGCTGCTAAGCCATTTAAGTTTAATAAACCATAGTTTTGATTTAAGAAGCCTGTGTCCTGCGATCAAGCTGGTCCCCCAAACATTACAATATATATATATATAAACTGTCGTTTAAAAGAGAATTATGTAAACTTTTTCGCTGACCAAATGGCTTTGTCAATACAGGATGCCAAAAATGGCATCAGTCACTTCAGGGTTTTTCTTCTTTTTTCTTTTTTTCTTTTGCTATGTTTTCTAAAAGATTTGTGTTTATTGTCCAAGCTTTGCTCTAATTTAGAATGATGATTTGAGGAAAGAGATTGATTTTTGTTTTCCGACTACCTTTTAAAAGTTTGAACAAGAGGAGGAAGCTTTAATTTGAAAGGAGATTGGCTTTAGCAGTTGTTTTATTCCATTGTGCTCTTGATGCTTGTGGCCTCTTTGCCAAGTGTCCCTATGTTCTGTTGGCAGAGAAAAAAACAGTCTTAAAATCTTAGGACTATTGTTGAAGACTTAATGGATTTTATTCTTAACTTTTCCTGGATGCTTTTTTTGTGCATCATCCATAAATAAAAGGTTGCTCTACTTAGAAGCATTATCTCTGTCATCCATGTAGTAAAAAGGATGTCAGTTGCGAAAACTTTTGTAAAAATGTTTTTTAAATAAGATAATGGACCTTTACATAATCCAAAAATGTAATTTCTTAAAGTTTTCATAGCTAAATATATATTACCCTTCTATCTATAAATTGAAACTTCAACAGTAAAACTTCAGCCAAAACATTTTTTTTTACATTAAATGTAGTGGGACAGGCTTCAGAAATACATTTTTTTTTCTTTCTCTGTCTGCATCATGGAGATTTTTCTTCACTTCTGGCCCCAGAGACCCAACAGGAAATAAATTGCACTCCTGCTCAAGTGACAACTGTGAAATTTTGGATTTCCCCTCATTTTCGTACTTTTAGCAAAGGTCACCAGGACAGGACAAATAATAGGGTACAATCTCCCTAGCAGGTTCACAAAAATAAAAAATAAAGATGGTTTAAGTCTTCTATAAACTTTCCAAGACTAGAAAATGTTTTGGTTGGTGTTGCAGATAAAATCAGACTAAAGTAGAAAAGTCTTAATGTTAACCAAAACAGTAATGGTGCCTATAATAATAAAAAAAGATGGTAGCATTCACAAATAAATATTGGATAATGAGTGCACAAATACGTGCAATTATTTTTCATAATATTTAAATTAGAGTAGATTTAGACATGTGTCTAAATCTCACTTTCCTCTGAAGTATGATCCACTTTTAGATCTTGCTTCAGAGACATTGAAACGCAGTGAGTAAGGCCGTGTACACACGATCACGATTCTGATTTCGTCAGAAATCCGATGAAGCCGACTTTCATCAGTCTTGCATACACACTAGAAGGGGAGAGAGAACAGCGCCCTCTAGATGCAGTAATTACATTTTAATATGACACAATAGAAATGATTGCACTCGCAGAAATGTTGTGAAAACAGGCATGGTAAAGATCATCCGCTCCGACTTCCTTGTGCAAAGAGAAGAGGAAGGTGATCCTCCGATAACAAAGCTGGAGACGATGCTGCCGGATGGATGGAACACGATCTCTGGTGCACAGTGGACAACTTCACTTCCGGGTCTGGTCACAAAAAAACATCAATTGCAGCCTCACTGTGCCACCAAACGCAGCCACTGTGCCATCACATGCAGCCACTGTGCCACCAAACGCAGCCACTGTGCCATCACATGCAGCCACTGTGCCAACACAAGTCGCCACTGTGCCCATCAAATGCAGCCACTGTGTCCATCAAACGCAGCCACTGTGCCCATCAAACCCAGCCAATGTGCCCATCACACGCAGCCACTGTGCCCATCACACACAGCCACTGTGCCCATCAAACGCAGCCACTGTGCCCATCACACACAGCCACTGTACCCATCACACACAGCCACTGTGCCATCACATGCAGCCACTGTGCCCATCACAGGCAACCACTGTGCCCATAAAACGCAGCCACTGTGCCCATCAAATGCAGCCACTGTCCCCATCAAACACAGCCACTGTCAACATCACACGCAGCCACTGTGCCCATCAAACGCAGCCAAATGGACTATCAGTACAGCACTAATACCATCAATTTCTTGGATCTGACTATTTATAGAAAATATGTTTTTTTTTTGCCACAAAAGTTTATTTTAAAACCACGGATAGAAATACTTATCTATCAATTAGAAGTGGCCATCATCCTATGTGGTTGTGCAATATTCCACAAGGTCAGCTAATGCGAATCAGAAGAAACTGCACTTTTGACAGTGAGTTTCTAGAACAATTAGATACCATAAAAAAAATCATTTATACAAGGGATATTCAGAGGTACAGTGGGGATCGAAAGTTTGGGTACCCCAGGTAAAAATTTGTATTAATGTGCATAACAAAGCCAAGGAAAGATGAAAAAATCTCCAAAAGGCATCAAATTACAGATTAGACATTCTTATAATATGTCAAAAAAAGTTAGATTTTATTTCCATCAAAATTTCAAAATTACAGAAAGCAAAAAAATGGTGTCTGCAAAAGTTTGGGCACCCTGCAGAGTTAATATCTTGTACTGTCCCCTTTGGCAAGTATCATAGCTTGTAAACGCTTTTTGTAGCCAGCCAAGAGTCTTTCAATTCTTGTTTGAGGTATCTTTGCCCATTCTCCCTTACAAAAGTCTTCCAGTTCTTTGAGATTTCTGGGCTGTCTGTCACGCACTGCTCCTTTAAGTTCTATCCATAGATTCTCAATTATGTTGAGGTCAGGAGATTGTGAAGGCCATGGCAAAACCTTTAGTTTACGCCTCTTGATGTAATCCCCTGTGGATTTTGAGGTGTGTTTAGGATCATTATCCATTTGTAGAAGCCATCCTCTCTTTAACTTCAGCTTTTTCACAGATGGCATCAAGTTACCATCCAAAATGTGCTGAAATTTTATTGAATCCATTTTTCCTTCTACTCGTGAAATGCTCCCTGTGCCACTGGCTGCAATACAACCCCAAAGCATGATTGATCCACCCCCATGCTTAACAGTTGGACAGAGCTTTTATTCATTAAATTCTGTGCCCTTTTTTCTCCAAACGTACCTTTGCTCATTCTGGTCAAAAAGTTCTATTTTAACCTCATCGGTCCACAGAACTTGTTTCCAAAATGCATCAGGCTTGTCTATATGTTCATTTGCAAAGTTCAAACACTGATTTTTGTGGTGAGGACGTAGAAGAGGTTTTCTTCTGATGACTCTTCCATGAAGACCATATTTGTACAAGCATCTCTTTATAGTGGAATAGTGTACCACAACTCCAGTGTCTGCCAGATCTTTCTGGAGGGATTGTGCAGTCAAACGTGGGTTTTGAATTGCTTTTCTCACAATCCTGCGAGCTGTTCTGTCTGATATTTTTCTTGGTCTTCCAGATCTTGCTTTAACTTCCACTGTTCCTGATGACTGCCATTTCTTAATTACATTCCGAACAGAGGATATTGACATCTGAAAACGCTTTGCTATCTTCTTATAGCCTTCTCCAGCTTTGTGAGCGTCAACTATTTTCACTTTCAGTTTTCTAGACAACTGCTTAGAAGAACCCATGGTGCTGATTGTTGGGGCAAGGTCAGATGAGTCTGGGCATTTAAAACCTTTGAGATTGACATCACCTGGTCTTCCCAGACGATGATTGAGAACAATCCATGACACTGGCAGGTCTCAGCTTTGCAAAGGGGGCAGTGCATGCTATAAATTCTGCAGGGTGCCCAAACTTTTGCAGACGCCATTTTTTTGTTTTCTGTAATTTTGAAAGTGTAAATGATGGAAATAAAATCTAACTTTTTTTGACATATTATATGAATGTCTGATCTGTAATTTGATGCCTTTTGGAGATTTTCTCATCTTTCCTTGGCTTCGTTATGCACATTAATACAAATTTGTATCTGGGGTGCCCAAACTTTCAATCCCCACTGTACAGCTAGATCAAGAGATCCAGAGGACACTGGCCATCCCGAGGGACCAATTCTTGGAGAATAGGATCCATATTGATAAAGATGATAATAAGCAGTGGTGTTTCATCTCAGATTTTAATTGCCAGTATAAGGAAAATAGGAGCATAATCTCCAGACATTTGCATATTCTCAGGATGAATAAGGTGTAATCCTCAAAAAAAAACTAATTTATTTATAGGAGAGCTCCTAATTTTGGTGACAATGTAGTTAAAAAAATTCTAGATCCTCCGTCCAAACTATCTTTCTGTCAGGGGGGAAAGGGTTTGTAGCCTGTTGGAAATGTAGAGCATGTCAGTTTGCAAGAACAGTGCAAAGAAACTATCCACATTTTATTCAAACTCTACAGGTAAAGAGTATGAGATCACTGACCTCATAACATGTGACACTACTAATGTCGTCTATGCACTAGTCTGCCATGCGGACTGATGTACATTGGATGTACAATAAAAGTAGGTGAACACATAACCAATATATTAAAAGGATATAGAATATATAGATATCATAGTGTCTCAGAACACTACAGGTGTCATCAGGCAAAAAAAACTCTTCTCTCTTCTCTCCAATTTTGGGGTGTGGATAGGGTAAATGGGTAGGCTCTAATAGAGTTAGAGACCTTTCCAGAAAGGAAACTAAGTGGATTAATTTATTACAGACGATGAGCCCTGAGGGATTAAACATCAAACTGGACAGTAACTGCTTTATTAGTGATTATTAATGATTAATTCTTATTAGTCAGTTTCTAACTGAACATGTTGTGAATTTTTTAAAGCTACTGTATTTTGCAGGATATAAGGCGACCTTTTACAAAAGGACCAACAAAAACGTCCGCTGGATGTCAGAACTCCGGATGCTCGCTGAATGTATGGTAATACTGTATACATACAGGCTTTCATTATTCATTAACCACTTAAGGACCGCCTAACGCCGGAATACGTTGGCAGAATGGCAATTGTCTGATATTTCCGCCTAATTGTCGCAGTCATGAAAAAAACGCTGATTGCCGCCATTAGTAGTAAAACATTTTTTTTAATAAAAATGCAATAAAACTATCCCCTATTTTGTAGACGCTATAAATTTTGTGCAAACCAATCGATAAACGCTTATTGCACGGTATACTGTATGTATACTGTGAGACAGTATGTCACCAAAGCTACAGACTGCTCAGAAGGGGGTCATCTTATACGGCAAGCATAGCACAAAACCAACATTTCAAATAGAAAATTAGGGGGTCGTCTTATACGCCAGCTGCCTTATATGCTGGCAAATACGGTATAGCTTATTTTAGTTTTTATTCTTTATTTTTGGAGATAAAGATATATATATATATTTCACTGCTCCAAATTTGAAATTTGTAGTGGCAAGTAATCTGAGATATTTAATTAAATGTTATATATTGCGCGCTGTGGATTTTAGAATTGGAGAGACTATTAGTCTCCTCCTGCAGGATTTAATGGTTATTTCAAACTCTCTTAGTCAATGTGAGGTTAATGGAACAGTTGGATGATCAGGTCAGTCCATTTTAGGTCCCACATGAGTAGTGTGTTATATTGGTGGAGTATGGTGAGACAAAGTAATGTGCATGACGATGTTAACATCTAGTCAGTTGTGAATATTTTATAATTTATCATTTATAATTACAATTTTAACTGTCAGAAGGCGGGTTAATAATATTGCGGTGGTCCATGTCCATTGACTAGTCCACCAAATTTTCTCACTATGAGTTAAAGTGATGAAGAGGGGGATACTTAACCACTTCAGCCCTGGAAGAATTGGCTGCTCAATGACGAGCCATTTTTTGCTATTTGGAACTGCGTCGATTTAACTGAAAATTGCGCGGTTGTGCGAGGCTGCACCCAAACAAAATTGTGCGCTATAAACAAAAAAAGAGCGACAATTTTGAAATATTTTGTACTTTTTGCTATAATAAATATCACCAATTTTTTTTTTTTAAAAAGGCAATTTTTTCTCAGTTTAGGCTGATATCTATTCTTCTACATATTTTTGGTAATAAAAATTGCAATAAGTGTATATTGATTGGTTTGCGCAAAAGTTATAGCGTCTACAAAATAGCTGATAGATTTGTGTCATTTTCATTATTATTTTTTTTTTACTTGTAATGGCGGCAATCTGCGATTTTTTATCGGAACTGCGACCTTATGGCGGACACATTGGTAACTTTTGACACATTTTTGGGACCAGTGGCATTTATACTGCAATCAGTGCTATAAAAATGCACTGATTACTGTAAAAATGTCACTAACCAGGGTAGGGGTTAACACCAGGGGGCGATCAAGGGGTTAATTGTGTTCTCTGACTGTATTTTCTAACTTTGGGGGAGACTGACTAGAGGAAATGACAGATCGATGTTCCTAGCTATTAGGAACTCACAATCTGTCTCTCCTCACAGAACAGGGATTTGTGTTCACACACAAACATCCCTGTTCTGCCTCTCGTGCCCACCGGTCACGAGCATCAGCACCTGCTATCCAGCTTACAGCTACGATTTCGCCGAACTGCCGCTGTATAATGGCGGTGGCTGGTTGGCAAGTGGTTAGGCTTTGTTTCTGTGCCGTATCGCCACCCCCCATGAAGAAGTCTGAAGTGATGAAATGCATCGGGACATGGCTACAAGGCAACGCTGAGACGGTGACTCCACGTGTACGAAGGAAGCTATGAGGAGATTGCAACACTGAGTGACCTGACATATTTCGAATTTTAACAAGATGATATTGAATTTTTTATGATGTAAGTGCATCTTATGTAATAAACCGATTACCTTAAGGTATTTTTACAGTATTGGATTCTCTGTCTCAATTTCTATCACCACATGTGGAGAGTGTCTTTATTAATCTGGATTGAGATTGGCATGTATAGGCGGCTCTTCAATAACATCTAATAGGGCAATATTTGCCAGACACGAGAGTGAATGGCAACAGCATCTGGTGAGCTTTATTCTTAAGAGAGTGGAATTGGCACACATCACTTTGGTGAAGGATTTTGATGATGATCAACGAGATTTTGTTTCACAATTTTTTCATCACTTTAATGTATTCCCATATTGTATAAAACACTATAGTCTTACATGGTTATGTATATTTATTAAGTCTCACATTTTATCACACTAAATTCACATAATGGTTTGCCTTATTTTTTCATACAACCTTACACACACATATGTATACCAATATATACAGTATGCTAAAGTACATTCCTTTGCTCCTCTTCATATGATATCTTATTTAAACACACTGCTACCGTGCAATGTATTTCTTATTTTATGGGACCCTGGGGAGATGACAAAGCTTTTTGTTAGAAACTTTGCTCTTAGAAATTAGCTGTTTTCAGCACTTAGTCCATAGAATGTGTGGGATTGTTCCCAGCTCAAAGACCCTGTGGGATTGACCTCTACGAACCCAATAAACTTGTAATGGAGCAATGTCTCGCCATTGAAGTTTGACTTGTGGTTAGTCAGCATTATGAAGCCTTTATTGAAAAAGATGGACTAGGTTTACTACTTAAAAACAAAGGGCCAAATTCTCAAAAACTCTGCGTAACTTAAATTTCAGCAGTTAAGTTACACTGACTTAAAATTTCTACCTAAGTGCCTGATCGTCAAAGCACTTAGGTAGAAATTACACGCTGTGTAACTTAAGTGCCGCCGTCGTAAGGCGGTCCTCCTCTCCTGGGGGCGTTTAAAATTTAAATGAGGCGCGCTCCCGCGCCGGCCGTACTGCGCATGCGTGTGACGTCATTTTCCCGACGTGCAGCGCGCGAACGTAATTAACGCCGGTCGGCTTTGAGAATTTCGACGGGACACTAAAGTTGCGACGGGTGAAAAAAAAAGACGCGCCGGGAAAACAAATAATTCTAAAAAAAAATGACAGCGTCGCTCAGCATGCATTCCTGAGAGGGAGAACTCCATGCCAATTTTCAAAGAAAAAAACGGCATGGGTTCCCCCCCAGGAGCATACCAGGCCCTTAGGTCTGGTATGGGTTGTAAGGAGACCCCCCCACGCCGAAAAATTGACGTAGGGGGTCCCCCTACAATCCATACCAGACCCGTATCCAAAGCACGCTACCCGGCCGGCCAGGAATGGAAGTGGGGACGAGCGAGCGCCCCCCCCCCTCCTGAGCCGTGCCAGGCCGCATGCCCTCAACATGGGGGGGTTGGGTGCTCTGGGGCAGGGGGGCGCACTGCGGGCCCCCCCACCCCAGAGCACCCTGTCCCCATGTCGATGAGGACAGGACCTCTTCCCGACAACCCTTGCCATTGGTTGTCGGGGTCTGCGGGCGGAGGCTTATCGGAATCTGGGAGTCCCCTCAAATAAGGGGGCCCCCAGATACCGGCCCCCCACCCTAAGTGAATGGATATGGGGTACATCGTACCCCTATCCATTCACCTGTAGGCAAAAAGTAAAATGTAGTAAACACACAACACAAGGCTTTTAAAATATTTTATTATTCTGCTCCGGAGGCACCCCCTGTCTTCGTTATTAGCTCAATTACCAGGGGGGGCTTCTTCTTCCGCTCTCCGGGGGTCTTCTCCGCTCTCCGGGGGTCTTCTCCGCTCTCCGGGGGGGCTTCTCCGGACTCCGGGGGGCTTCTTCCATCTTCTCCCCTCTTCCGCTCTTGACTCGGCGAACCCCGGTTCTTCTGCAGCTCTCCGGTGCCTTCTTCTTCAGCGCTGGCTGCCTGCTATGTTTGTGTGTTAGCTCGATTTCAAACAGGCAGCCGGCGCGGTCTTCTGTGACGCCAGGGTCTTCTGGTCTTCTGTTCTTCCGATGTTGCCTCGTCGCCTGTTGTCGCTGTAATGATGGAAGCGCGCCTTGCATCCCATTTATATAGGCATCACCGTCCCATCATGCTCCGGTAGGTACCCACGTGGTGGGTGCACGTGGGTAGGCACCCACCACGTGGGTACCTACCGGAGCATGATGGGACGGTGATGCCTATATAAATGTGATGCAAGGCGCGCTTCCATCATTACAGCGACAACAGGCGATGAGGCAACATCGGAAGAACAGAAGACCAGAAGACCCTGGCGTCACAGAAGACCGCGCCGGCTGCCTGTTTGAAATCGAGCTAACACACAAACATAGCAGGCAGCCAGCGCTGAAGAAGAAGGCACCGGAGAGCTGCAGAAGAACCGGGGTTCGCCGAGTCAAGAGCGAAAGAGGGGAGAAGATGGAAGAAGCCCCCCGGAGTCCGGAGAAGCCCCCCCGGAGAGCGGAGAAGACCCCCGGAGAGCGGAGAAGACCCACGGAGAGCGGAAGACCCCCGGAGAGTGGAAGAAGAAGCCCCCCCTGCTAATTGAGCTAATAACGAAGACAGGGGGGTGCCTCCGGAGCAGAATAATAAAATATTTTAAAAAGCCTTGTGTTGTGTGTTTACTACATTTAACTTTTTGCCTACAGGTGAATGGATAGGGGTACGATGTACCCCATATCCATTCACTTAGGGTGGGGGGCCGGTATCTGGGGGCCCCCTTATTTGAGGGGACTCCCAGATTCCGATAAGCCTCCGCCCGCAGACCCCGACAACCAATGGCAAGGGTTGTCGGGAAGAGGTCCTGTCCTCATCGACATGGGGACAGGGTGCTCTGGGGTGGGGGGGCCCGCAGTGCGCCCCCCTGCCCCAGAGCACCCAACCCCCCCATGTTGAGGGCATGCGGCCTGGCACGGCTCAGGAGGGGGGGGGGGGCGCTCGCTCGTCCCCACTCCCATTCCTGGCCGGCCGGGTAGCGTGCTTTGGATACGGGTCTGGTATGGATTGTAGGGGGACCCCCTACGTCAATTTTTCGGCGTGGGGGGGTCTCCTTACAACCCATGCCAGACCTAAGGGCCTGGTATGCTCCTGGGGGGGAACCCATGCCGGTTTTGAATTTAAAAATTGCCGTGGAGTTCTCCCTCAGGAATGCATACCAAATGCCGTCGCTGGAATGGGCCTTTACAAGGTTTGGCTAACTTTCCACATTGTAAAACCAGCCCTAATTTTGCGCCGGCAAATTCGGAACTTAGGCAGAAATCAAAGTGCTGAAATGCTTTGAAAATCTGCTTAAGTCCTCATTTGCATACGCAAAGCTGGATTTCAATGAGAAATGCCCCCAGTGGCGGATGCGGTACTGCATCCTAAAATCTGACCGTGTAAGTGTCTTACACATGTCAGATTTTCTGCCTAACTTTGGAAAAAGCCTTTTGAGAATCGTTTCCAAAGTTAGGCACAGAGATACGCAGGCTGAACAGCAGTTAAGTCTGCGTATCTCTTTTGAGAATTTGGCCCAAAGTTCAACATTCTAGAAACCAAATGCTTGTTAAGACTTTTTCAAACGTGCAATGAAAGTTCCACTATAGTGGGCAACTAACATAACCAAAGGTCAACTGATGTTCTTCTGTAAGTAAAATATTTGTTATATGCTCCATGTAGGAGGAATATCTTTCTTTCTTGCAAGAAACAATCTGAAGATCTCATGCTACGTACACACGATCATTTTTCAGCATAAAAAAAACGTTGTTTTTAAAAAAACTTCATTTAAAATGATCGTGTGTGGGCTGCACATGTGTGGGCTGCACAAAAAAGTGCGAATCGTCTTTTACTAACACGGAATCAGCTAAAGCAGCCCAAAGGCGAATGGAACTTCCCCTTTAAAGTGCCATTGTACGTGTTGTACATCACCGCGCTTTGCTAGATAATTTTTTAAAAACGATGGTGTGTGGGCAACGTCGTTTTAATGGTGAAGTTGGTATATTTAATGGTGAAGCCATACAATTCACCTGAGATGTGGGATTCTGATCCATAATTATGCCATGACTAGTGGCGGCCAATGAAAAAAAAAATTGGGGGGTGGCAAACAATATGCCACCCCCCCGGTCGGTAGCACTTACCCCATCACCGGAGGCATCCCCTGCTTGGTGGAGGCGGCCTCCGCATCACAGATTAGGGTATACAGCTTAGTGTATACAGCTCAGGGTGTACCGATCAGGGTATACAGATCATGGTATACAGCTTAGGTTATACAGCTCAGAGTATACAGATCAGGGTGGGGCATCATGGTTTGGGGCTGCTTTGCTGCATCAGGGCCTGGACGGATTGCTATCATCGAAGGAAACATGAATTCCCAAGTTTACTAAGACATTTTGCAGGAGAACTTAAGGCCATCTGTCCACCAGCTGAAGCTCAACAGAAGATGGGTATTGCAACAGGACAACGAGCCAAAGCATAGAAATAAATCAAAACGGAATGGCTTAAACAGAAGAAAATACGCCTTCTGGAGTGGCCCAGTCAGAGTCCTGACTTCAACACGATTGAGATGCTGTGGCAGGACCTCAAGAAAGCGATTCACACCAGACATCCCAAGAATATTGCTCAACTGAAACAGTTCTGTAAAGAGGAATGGTCAAGAATTACTCCTGACTGTTGTGCACGTCTGATGTAGTTGCACAACTACAGGAAATGTTTGGTTGAAGTTATTGCTGCCAAACAGTGGCGGCTGGTGCTCAAAATTTTTGGGGGGGCGCAAAAAAAATGCAGCCTCACTGTGCCCATCAAATGCAGCCACTGTGCCATCAATTGTCACCACTGTGCTATGCCATCAAACACAGCCACTGTGCCATCAATTGTCACCACTGTGCCATGCCATCAAACGCAGCCACTGTGCCATCAATTGTCACCACTGTGCCATGACATCAAACGCAGCCACTGTGCCATCAATTGTCACCACTGTGCCATGCCATCAAACGCAGCCACTGTGCCATCAATTATCACCACTGTGCCATGCCATCAAACGCAGCCACTGTGCCATCAATTGTCACCACTTTGCCATGCCATCAAACGCAGCCACTGTGCCATCAATTGTCACCACTGTGCCACGCCATCAAATGCAGCCACTGTGCCATCAATTGTCACCACTGTGCCATGCCATCAAACACAGCCACTGTGCCATCAATTGTCACCACTGTGCCATGCCATCAAATGCAGCCACTGTGCCATCAATTGTCACCACTGTGCCATGCCATCAAACGCAGTCACTGTGCCATCAATTGTCACCACTGTGCCATGCCATCAAACGCAGCCACTGTGCCATCAATTGTCACCACTGTGCCATGCCATCAAACGCAGCCGCTGTGCCATCAATTATCACCATTGTGCCATGCCATCAAATGCAGTCACTATGCCATCAATTTGCACCTTTGTGCCATGCCATCAAACGCAGTCACTGTGCCATGCCATCAAACACAGCCACTGTGGCATCAATTGTCACCACTGTGCCATGCCATCAAACGCAGCCACTGTGCCCCTCAATTGTCGCCACTGTGCCAATTGTCACCACTGTGCCCTTTAATTGTCGCCACTGTGCCCATTGTTGCCACTGTGCATGTCACTGTGCCCTTTAATTGTTGCCACTGTGCCCATAGTCACCACTGTGCCCTTTGTCACCACTGTGCCCATTGTTGTCACTGTGCCCTATAATTGATGCCACTGTGCCCTTTGTTGCCTATGTGCCCATTGTCGCCGCTGTGCCCTGTAAAATGCACTTACCTTTCTGCTTCCATGTCCCTCGATGTCCTCTGCCGAGTCTGCCGCCCTTGATGACGCTTCAGCCAATCAGGTTACCGATAACCAGAATCGGTGAATCTGATTGGCTGAGACGGTCGTCAGTCTTATCCAGGACGCAGCCCTCCTATGTTCCGAGGATAAGACATCCGGGAGCCGAGGGGCTGTACTCGGAAAGCCTATCAGAGCCGCTGGCTCTGATAGGCACTTCCGCACAGCCAACCAGCTGCCATTATTCAGGTATCCGGCGCCCTATGTCTGGCTATCTGAATAGACCAGTGGCAGCTGGCCACAATAACATACATTCGTGCAATGCATGAATGTATGTTATTTGCGAGAGCCGGCGGCGCTGCAGAAAGACATTCTAAATGTCCTAAAGGGCCCGTTTTTTTTTTTTTCGTTTTTTTATGACTACAGGAGGGGGGACGCCACTGCTGCTAAAGGAGGTTCAACCAGTTATTAAATCCAAGGGTTCACATACTTTTTTTACCTGCACTGTAAATGTTTACATGGTGTGTTCAATAAAAACATGGTAACATTTAATTCTTTGTGTGTTATTAGTTTAAGCAGACTGTGATTGTCTATTGTTGTGACTTAGATGAAGATCAGATCACATTTTATGAAAAATTTGTACAGAAATTCATATCATTCCAAAAGGGTTCACATACTTTTTCTTGCAACTGTAAATGATGATGATTAATGATAAAAAATATATTAACCACTTCCATACAGGGCACTTATACACCTTCCCACCCAGACCAATTTTTAGCTTTCAGTGCTGTTGCACTTTAAATGACAATTGCGCGTTCATGCTTCACTGTACCCAAACTAAATTTTTATCATTTTGTACCCACAAATAGAGCTTTCTTTTGGTGGTATTTGATCACCTCTGGGATATTAATTTTCTGCAAAAAAAATTAAAAAATGACCGAAAATTTAGAAAAAAATACGTTTGTTTTTTTTCTGTTATAAAACATTGTAAATAAGTATGTTTTCTCCTTCACTGATGGGCACTGACGGGCACTGATAAGGCGGCACTGATGGGCACCGATGAGGTGGCACTGATGTGGTGGCATTGATGGGCACTAATATGCGGCACTGATGGGCAGCACGGATGGGCACTGATAGGCGGCACGGATAGGCGGCATGGATGGGCTTGGATAGGCGGCACGGATATGCGCGGATAGGTGGCACAGATGGGCACAGATAGGCGGCACGGCTGGGCACGGATGGGCACAGATAGGCAGCACGGATGGGCACAGATAGGCGGCATGGATGGGCACTGATAGGCGGCATGGATGGGCACTGATAGGCGGCATGGATGGGCACTGATAGGTGGCACGGATGGGCATAGATGGGCACTATCGTATTTGTTGTACTAATGGATGCCAATCAGTGCCAAACAATGCCTGCCAATCAGTGATGCCCATTGTGGGCACTGATTGGCATCCATTGCGGCACTGATTGGCATACATTTTTTGTGTCCTCCTCATCCCTGGTGGTCTAGGGTGGCATATTTTTTTTTTTTAATCCCTGGTGGTCTAGTGGCCATCCCTGGTGGTCCAGTGGGCGTCCCTGGTGGTCCAGTGGGCATCCTCGGGGGGGCTGTGCTGATAATTAATCAGCACAAACCCCCCCATCACAGGCGCAGCCGATCGGCTCTCTGACAGACGCGAGTGAGGAAAAGCCGATTACCGGCTTTTCCTATTTACATCGTGATCAGCCGTGATTGGACGCGGCTGATCACATGGTAAAGAGTCTCAGTGAGAGACGCTTTACCTAGATCGGTGTTGCGGGGTGTCAGACTGACACCCTGCAACAACGATCGCTGCGATGCGCGCCCCCGGGGGCGTGCAGCGGCTCAGAATCCTGAGGACGTCATATGACGTCCAGTCAGGATTCTACAACCATTTTGCCGACGTCAATCTGTCATCTGGCAAGTGGTTAAATAATGATTAGCAAAAGTCCATAAAAATTATGAATAAAGGTGTCTTCATGCAGTGTGCTCTCCTCCCCCACCGGGTGTACCCTCACCTTAAGGGCTTAAAAAAATAAGCCTATAGTAGTTAACAGCAGCTGGCCGGGATCTTCCTTATGCCTCATTTTAGTATACTGGCTGCTGTATGCTGATGCTCCACATTGGTCACCTCCTGCTCCTGATAGTAGCACAGCTTTAAAATGGCACCAATTTCTCCTGGTCACTTCCACCAAGCCTCCTCATATATACCATATATGAAAAATGATAGAGGCATACAATAGTATAATACTGTTTAAAAATGTTTAATATGTAAAAAACACTCTATATACATTCAACTCACATCGGTCTGACGCCCTGCCACCTGATTGGTGGGGAGGAACGTTGGTGTAAAAATAGCAAAAATGTATTCACTATCGTCACACAATTGGGTGGGATCCGGGCCCCCTCTCTGAGCCCCGAACCCATCCTATTTTGAAGCCTATTAGAACCTCTGGCTCTAATCAGGTGCTTAAAAAAAACACCCTCGCCATAGGAGTCCATGCATCCGGCATCCTGAAATGAGGACACAGAGGAGAGATTCAGACACGGTCTTCTAAAAAATTTGATCTCTAGGCTGAAGTGTCTTGGGACAGAGTTCTGTACCACTAGACTGGAAGGAGCTCATAAATCAGCAAGATCAGCAATAAGCATACAAACATTAACTGCAAATTGAATAATAACACCATAACTAATCTAGAGTGCACTCTAGGAGAATGATTAAGGTGTGGTGCAGTGTCCTCTGAGATGTATCTCTTAATAAGAAATAGAATAAATAGGTAAAAGTCTCTTGATTGCATCTGTAAAGGGGCAGTATTTAGTCCTACTCCTAACTCATCATCCAGCTAGCATTGGGGCCCCGTTGTACTGTTGATGCTTATAAGAATTGTCCCAGTCAAGCCTTCAGGCATCAATACAGCTGTATGGTCAGTTCCTAAAGGGCTCGGTCTTTTTAGCAGCAGAAAGTAAATCCCAACAGCAGCAGCTCATCAGTCCCAGCAATAATAATCCAGTTACACAAAGAGGTTAGTCAACTCTTTGTTCTGCACCCAAGTGACTCTAGCTATCAGAACTCCCAAACTCAACACTCCGAATCCCGCTCAGGTGGCCTCCTAGTCCAATCTGTCCCCACTGACAAGGAATGGGGGAGCACTGAGATCTAGAATACAAGTGATAATGAGATATTCCATCACAGTACTGGCAAAGTTAATTTTGGCAAACAAACTCCCCAGCCCCCTCTGCATAACTCGTGAGTGCAAAATGAATAACTTCAAGTAGTATTAACCACTTGCTGACGGCTGGACGTCTAAAGACGTCTCTGGCTTTGTGGGGCTATATCTGAATGATGCCTGCAGCTATAGGCATCATTCAGATATTGCCATTTTCAGCTGGCGATTCCCTTCACCATAAGAATGATCATGTTTGGCCGCTTGATCATTCTTACAGGCGGCGAGAGGGGATGCCCCCCCTCCCGCCGCCCTCCGGTGCTTCTACCGACTCACCTTGGCGAGGGATTGGCTAGTCGGAGAATGGATCCGCCGGCCCCGGTTGACTATACAGATTTCTGGCGGACCAGATGGTCGCCGGAGTCTCTAAGATCGTCGGAGGCCGTGCCCGATGTTATGACGTCACACCCGGCACCTGCATTAAAAAACTGTGCCGCTTCGGCTAGGAAGCGGTGTTCTTTTTATTTTTTTTAGGCTTTACAGCCTAGAGGTGAGATGTGGGGTGTTATTGAACCCATATCTCACTGTAAAGAGGTCCGATCAAGTCATATTCCTATTACAAGGGATGTTTACATTCTTTTTAATAGTAATACAAGTGATCAAATTTTTTTATTTTTTTAAGCGTCAAAATAAAAAAATGTTAGTAAAATGAACAATAAAAAAAATAAAATTAAGGTGCCCCTGTCCCCGTGTGCTCGCACGCAGAAGCGAATGCATATGTAAGTCCCTCCCACATATGCAAACGATGTTCAAACCACACATGTGAGGTGTCGCCGCGAACGTTAGAGTGAGAGCAATAATTCTGGCCATAGACCTCCTCTGTAACTCAAAACATGTAACCAGTAAAAAAAATTAAAGCGTCGCCTATGGGGATTTTTAAGTACCGAAGTTTGGCGCCATTCCACGAGTGGGTGCAATTTTGAAGCGTGACATATTAGGTATCTATTTACTCAGCGTAACTTCATCTTTCACATTATGCAAAAAAATTGGGCTAACTTTACTGTTTTTTTTAAAGCATAAAACATATATTTTTTTCCAAATACCGTTCGAGATAAAAAGTTGCAATGATCGTCATTGTATTATCTAGGGTCTCTGCTAAAAAATATATATAATGTTTGGGGGTTCTGTGTAATTTTCTAGCAAAAAAATTATGATTTTTACATGTAGGAGCGAAGTGTCAGAATTGGCCTGGTTGGCAAATGGTTAAACCCAGAATCATATTCATTATATTGCAACTTACAAACTCATAGATGGGATGGCTGAATTTATTTTTATTTTTTTAGACCTTTTCTTCTATTTTCATCCAGTGATCCAATCATGAATAGAGATGTACAGAACTGTTCGCCGGCGAATAATTTGCCAGCGATTTTTGCGCGTTCGCCGATGCGCGCGAACATATGCGCTGTTCGATCCGCCTCCTATTAATTATCATTGAGCAAACTTTGACCCTTTACTAGGCATGTGCAAAAGGGAAAAATTTGTTTTGTTTTGTTTTAATTCGTTATTTAATTAATTTAGTTAAGTTAGATTCGTTACATGTGTTAAATTCGTTTTCGGAATTCGTTCGTTTTCGACCGAATTTCAAAAAATCCGGTCGAATTCGAAAATATTTCGACCGTTTTCGGAATTCGTTCGTTTTCGTCCAAGTTTCGAAAAATCCGGTCGAATTCGAAAATATTTCGACCGGATTCGAAAACAAATAGTCTCTTTTCGAATATAATTTGTTTTCGAATTCGATTCGAATTTTTTTTTTTTGTTTGTTTTTCGAATTCCGATCGAATTTCGTCCGGGTTTTCGATTCGGAATCGAAAACGTTCGTTCGGATTCGGTAAATTCATTAATATTGCAATTCGGGAATTCGTATGCATCCAAATGTCCAAATAATGAAAAATGTGTCCGAATTTCGATTCGGAACGAAACGAAATGCACATGCCTACCCTTTACCTCACAATCAGCAGACACATTCCAGCCAATCAGCAGCATACCCTCCCTCCCTGACCCTCCCACCTCTCGGGCAGCATCCATTTTAGATTAATTCTGAACCTGCATTCTTAGTGAGAGGAGGGATAGTGTTGCTGCTGCTGAATTTATAGGGAAATCTATAGCTAATCTAGTGTTTTCAGTGTCCACTCCAGTCCTGAAAGACTCATCTGATCTCTGCTGTAAGGACAGCACCCCAAAAAGCCCTTTTTAGGGCTAGTATATCAGTCAGCTTTTTTTTTTTCTCTGTAATCTAATTGCAGTTGCCTGCTAGGCAGCGTGTGTGTCAGGATCACAGCGTACACTGTGCCCAGTGCCACCCACCACTCATCTATCTTGGTGGCACAGTAGATTACATAAAAAAATATATATATTACTGCAATATAATAGTAGTCAGTTGCCTGGCTGGCAGCGTGTGTCAGGGGTACAGCGTACACTGTGCCCAGTGCCACCCACCACTCATCTATCTTGGTGGCACAGTACATAACATTTAAAAATAAAAAAAATATTACTGCAATATAATTGTAGTCAGTTGCCTGGCTGGCAGCGTGTGTCAGGGGTACAGCGTACACTGTGCCCAGTGCCACCCACCACTCATCTATCTTGGTGGCACAGTACATAACATTTAAAAATATATATATATATTACTGCAATATAATAGTAGTCAGTTGCCAGCGTGTGTCAGGCTCATAGTGTAAACTGTGCCCACTTGCCCAGTGCCACCACTCATATATCTGGTGGCATAGTATATTAAATTTAAAAAGAAAAAACACAATTTTGACTGCAATAGAATAGCAGTTAGTTGTCTGCAGGCGTGTGTCAGGCCTACAGCGTCTACTCTGCCAACTTCTGCCAGTGCACAGTGCCACTCATATCTGGTGTCACAGTAGCTTGCACGCATAGTACAACTAAACAAATAAAAAAAAATGACTGGCAGAGGCAGGCCACCCTGCAGGGGCTGTCGTGGTCGTGGTGCTGTCATTCCCTTTGGCCCTGGAATAATGCCCAGTGTTCAGAGGCCACGTACCCTGAACTCGAAATGTTCTGAGGACATAGTTGACTGGCTAACACAGGACACCCAATCTTCTACAGCTTCCGCTCATAACCTTGACACACCATCCTCCTCCAACTCAGCTTCGGGCACCTCTCAAGTTACCACTCGCCCGCATGCCGCCACCACCAACACTAGCATCACAGCTGCTTCACTTGATCTGTCAGAGGAGTTATTTACACATCAGTTGGAAGAAATGAGTGATGCGCAACCATTATTGCCAGAGGTTGTAGATAAAAGGGATATGACTCAGTCAGGCAGCATTACACACATGGACGTATGGTGTGACGATGATGTACCCGCTGCTGCTTCCTTTGCTGAGTTGTCAGATACAAGTGAAGTGGTTGATGATGACGATGTGTCCGGGATGTCACGTGGGTGCCCGCTCGAAGAGAAGAAGAAGAGGGGGAAAGTTCAGATGGGGAGACAGAGAGGAGGAGGAGACGAGTTGGAAGCAGGGGGAGGTCGTCGCAAGGAGCTAGTGGCATAGTCAGACAGCATGTATTGGCACCCGGGGTCAGCCAGACAGCACGCCAATCAACGCATGCTGTTGCCACCACCAGAATGCCGTCATTGCAAAGCTCAGCAGTGTGGCATTTTTGTGTGTGTCTGCCTCTGATAACAGTGATGCCATTTGCAACCTGTGCCAAAAGAAATTGAGTCGTGGGAAATCCAACACCCACCTAGGTACAACTGCTTTGCGAAGGCACATGATCACACATCACAAACGCCTATGGGATCAACACATGATGAAGAGTACAAGCAACACACAAGCTCAAAACCACCATCCTCCTCTTGGTGCAGCATCTTCAGTCACGTCAACCACTGCTGTCCTCCTTGTCCCCTCTCAACCATCCGCCACTCCGTCTCTCACCTTGAGCAGTTCCTGCTCATCTGCCCACAGTCAAGTGTCTGTTAAGGACAAGTTTGAGCATAAGAAGCCAATGTCACAGAGTGACCCCCTTGCCCGGCGTCTGACAGCTGGCTTGTTGGAACTCTTAGACTGCCAGCTTTTACCTTACAAGCTGGTGGAGTCTGAGGCCTTCAACAAATTTGTACCTATTGGGACACCGCAGTGGAAGGTACCCGGCCCGAAATTTCTTTTCACAAAAGGCAATCCCCAACCTGTACTCTATTGTGCAAAAGGAAGTCATGGCATCCCTGGCACACAGTGTTGGGGCAAGGGTCCATCTGACCACTGATACCTGGTTTGCAAAGCACGGTCAGGGCAGGTATATCACCTACACTGCGCATTGGGTAAACCTGCTGACGGCTGCCAAGTATGTAATGCGTGGCTCTGCAGAGGAGTTGGTGACACCGCCACGACTTGCAGGCAGGTCTGCTGCCACCTCCTCTACTCCTCCTCCTGAAAGCAGAGAGTCACACCGGACCAGCACTCCTGTCTGCCCTGAACGCACAGGTGGATCAGTGGCTGACTCCGCACCAACTGGAGATCGGCAAAGTGGTGTGTGACAATGGAAGCAATTTGTTGGCGGCATTGAATTTGGGCAAGTTGACACATGTCCCATGCATGGCACATGTGATGAATCTGATTGTACAATGCTTTGTGCATAAGTACCCAGACTTACAGGACGTCCTCAAGCAGGCCAGGAAGGTGTGTGGCCATTTCAGGTGTTCCTAAACGGCCATGGCGCACTTTTCAGATATCCAGCGGTGAAACAACATGCCAGTGAGGCGACTGATTTGCGACAGCCCGACACGTTGGAATTCAACACTCCTAATGTTCGACCGTCTGCTCCAACAAGAAAAAGCCATCAACGAGTATTTGTATGACCGGGGTGCTAGGACAGCCCCTGTGCAGCTGGGAATTTTTTGCCACGTTACTGGACGCTAATGCGCAATGCCTGTAGGCTCATGCGTCCTTTTGAGGAGGTGAAAAACCTAGTCAGTCGCACTGAAGGCAGCATCAGCGACATCATCCCATTTGTTTTCTTCCTGGAACGTGCCCTGCGAAGAGTGCTGGATCAGGCCGCAGATGAGCGTGAAGAGGAAGAGGAAGAGTTGTGGTCACCATCACCACCAGAAACAGCCTTATCAACATCACTTGCTGGACCTGCAGAAACGCTGGAAGAGGAGTGTGAGGAAGAGGAGTCAGAGGAGGAATGTGGCTTTGAGGAGGAGGAAGACCAACCACAGCAGGCATCCCAGGGTGCTCGTTGTCACCTATCTGGTACCCGTGGTGTTGTACGTGGCTGGGAGGAAGAACAGACCTTCAGTGAGATCAGTGAGGACGAGGAACGGGACATGAGTAGCTCCACATCCAACTTTGTGCAAATGGGGTCTTTAATGCTGTCGTGCCTGTTGAGGGACCCTCGTATAAAAAGGCTGAAGGAGAACAACCTGTACTGGGTGGCCACGCTACTAGACCCCCGGTATAAGCAGAAAGTGCCTGAAATATTACCAAATTACCGGAAGTCGGAAAGGATGCAGCAGTTCCAAAATTAATTAAAAAGTATGCTTTACACAGCGTATAAGGGTGATGTCACAGCACAACGGGAATCTAACAGTGGAAGAGGTGAACGTAATCCTCCTCCTACCATGACCACGCCGGCAAGGACAGGACGCTTTACAGATGTGTTGTTGATGGAGGACATGCAGAGCTTTTTCAGCCCTACGCGTCGCCACAGCCCTTCGGGGTCCACCCTCAGAGAACGACTCGACCGACAGGTAGCAGACTACCTCGCCTTAACTGCAGATATCGACACTCTGAGGAGCGAATAACCCCTTGACTACTGGGTGTGCAGGCTTGACCTGTGGCCTGAGCTATCCCAATTTGCGATAGAACTTCTGGCCTGCCCTGCTTCAAGTGTCCTTACAGAAAGGACCTTCAGTGCAGCAGGAGGTATTGTCACTGAGAAGAGAAGTCGCCTAGGTCAAAAAAGTCTAGATTACCTCACCTAGTTTAAGATGAATGAGGCATGGATATCGAAGGGACTGACAGTGGGCAATACATTTGACTAAAGGCCTGATGAGATGAGCTTCCTTGGGCTACAAATGGTCCACACGCTGCTGTATTTTATCTCTGCATGCCATATGACTTGCGTGACTTATCCGCCACCAACTAGGGTTCAAGCCACAATGTTTTAGTGCACTTTCTGCCTGGAAAACATAATTTTTTCTGGCCACTGCTACAGCAGCAGCTGCAACAATACCTACTTTTTCAGGCATGTGTACATGCCAAATTTTTCTGGCCTCTGGTGCTGCACTGTGGCTGCAAAAACAAAACCAAAAAAAAAGGCACATACATGTGTCAATTCCCCTTCGTGATCGTTACCTTGTTGTGGTGAAGGGGCTTGCGTATCACAATGAAGCGACCACCTCTATGAGTGTGTTGGCAATGGCAATGTTGGCACACCCCAGATGATAAGGTTGTTGCTTCATTGTGATCAGACCAAAAGCGATCGGCTGGATAATTTTGCATAGAAAAAACATTCATTTTCTTTGTGATCATCTAAGGAGATCATTAAAGCCTACTAGGCCAACAATGGGCCCACACTGCAAAATTATTGTTTTCTGGGTCACTTAACTGTCACTGAACTACCTCAGCACGACCATAGGCTTTGAAAAAACTCCATCGCCTGCAATCTCCAAAACGTTCATTGACGTCAGTGAGGACAAGGAACGGGACATGGCTAGCTTGGTATCCAACCTTGTGTAAATGGGGAGTTTGTGGTTGTGCAAATGGACTGTTTGCAGGTGTTTGCGGTGCGTTAAACAGGGAGTTTGATCTGTCAGAGTTTGGTCTGTCACTGGGAACCCTAACCCTATTACAGATAGGGTTAGGGTTAGGGTTACAGATAGGGTTAGGGTTACAGATAGGGTTAGGGTTACAGATAGGGTTAGGGTTAGGGTAGGGTTAGGGTTACAGATAGGGTTAGGGTTAGGGTTAGGGTTACATATAGGGTTAGGGTTAGGGTTACAGACTGTAACCCTAACCCTATCTGTAACCCTAACCCTAACCATACCCTAACCCTATTTGTTACCCTAACCCTATCTGTTACCCTAACACTAACCCTATCTGTAACCCTAAGCCTTATACTACCTGATCGATATAACATCATACTTGATGTTTGAAAGCACGTTATTCCAAACAATTTATGAATGTTAGGTGATTTATGCCCTTTATGGATTAAAAACGGACTCTGCAACAACTATGTAATTTTCCATGGGAGTTTTGCCATGGATCTCCCTCCGGCATGCCACAGTCCAGATGTTAGTCCCCTTGAAACAACATTTCCATCATTATTGTGGCCGGAAAGAGTCCCTGTGGGTTTTAAAATTTGCCTGCCTATTGAAGTCTATGGCGGTTCGCCCGTTTCGCGCATTCGCGAACATATGCACAAGTTCGCAATCGCCGTTCGCGAATTTTAGGTTCACGGCATCACTAATCATAAAGTCTTTTGTTTTTCAAAAGAAAAAGCTCTCCAGCAGAGTGTATCATTATACATGGATGAGAAAAAACATGTAACACTGGCAGGGGTGCTTAAAAGTATCAATTTATATTTATTTGTGTAAAACCTTTATCCCAGAAGGAAAAAAAAAACAGTTTGCTGTAAATTATTATAAAGTGTTGGCTGGAGTTTGGCTTCAATTTGTGGTATTTAAATATGGTAATACATTTACTACTACTACCCTCACTGGCTCACTAGTACAGGAGATGTGTTACTGGCCAGATAACCAGGTGAAAACAGGAGGAAAAAAGCCATAGGTCTCATACACACGTACGGTTTTCTTGGCAAGAAAGCTGCTGGGAGAGCTTTTTGCCAAGTAAACCGAGCGTGTGTATGGTTTCTCGTCTGGAAAACTGCCGGGAATCTCGACCAGAAAAATAGAGAACCTGCTCTCTATTTTTCTCGTCGGGATTCTCAGCAGTGTTGCCGAGAAACCCGAGCGTGTGTATGCTTACCTGGCCCCAGTAAGCATGCGCATGCTCAATGAGACTTTGACGCATGCGCGGTAGCTTACAAGGCATAGTGTAGCAAGATGTCGGCGACGGCATCTAATGTGACGAGCGCATGCTCGTCGTAGTCGATGACGTCACCGTGTTCTTGCCATTCAAAAGAACGTTGGTTCTTCTGAATGGTGTGTGTGTACACTAGGCGAGCAAGAAATCTTGCCAGGAATCTCGTCAGGAAAACCGAAGTTTTTTTCCTAACGAGATTCCCGGCCGTGTGTACATAGCCAAAGAAAAGAAAACTGGTGCAGCCAGGACATCTAACGATTTGATTTTGGGTTTGATACAACATTTGGTCTTCACAAAGGTTTATATTAAGTTTGTAATGCATGGAGTGGTTTTTAAAGTCATTTCAGGTTAGCCTCATAGAAAATTGATTTTCTATTTAAATTGTCACTAAGCATCAGTATTAGGAGACTGATATTTTACAAACTGTGAATAAGTAGCATGTACTGTAAGCTCATTAAATCTTTTTTTTTCTTTTTTTTTACTTGAGAGCATTTCTTTTATAGTATTTCAATGTTGTAAGTTTGAATATACTAAATGTTTAATTGTTTAAATGAAGGCACATGAAGGAACAGACTGAGAAAATAAACATTAAAATGTCCTATTTTACTTGTAAGATTTAGACTAAATAAAATGTATTTAGTGACATTTTTTAGAAACTTTTTGTTTTTCAGTAACTGACAAAATATACATTTACTCTATGCAGAACAGAGAAAATGCCAACTTATCAATATATTGTATGTTCTGCCTTCAGTTCATATGAAACTGTCCAAGAACTCAAGTTACTTGCAAGTCAGCAAATTCACAAAATCAGATACTGTGGAGTGGATGAGGTGATGGCTAAACTTGTTCAAGGCCCTAACATGTTTTAATTTTTTTTTAAATATGCCCAAAAATGGCAAAGAATAACTGGTCACCCTCTGCCTGTGTTTATACTGCATATAATGTATACAAACTATATATATATTTAGTAAAACTGCACTTTTCTCAAGACAAGAATCTATTTCCTTTCTAGCTTAATCACAGAAGCTACCTGCTCTCCTTATTATAAACCTAACACACCTTCAATCTGGCTTATTCAAGTTGCAATTGTGGTATTATACATAAAATGGCAGCTCAAACGGCTAAGGCAGGTCATAAATGTGGATTTGATTTTAGTTTGGTTCAAACATATGTTCAGTCTAAACATTGCCTGTTTGGGCATTATTTTGAACACCATACTTTTTGCTTGCTCAAGGGAGCTAAACATCAGATATAGTAGAAATGTTTTCATTCCGCTACTATATAACACAGCTTCTTAACAATGGTTGTCAAGGAATAAGTGGGTAACAGCAACCACCAAATCCTTAGTAACCAGTGACATCACCTGGCCTCATTAATTTGCTGTCTGGGAATTCCCAGACATGTAAACAAAGTGGCAAGGATAGCACTGACATCACTGTCCAAAATGGCCATATGATCATTTGGGCAATGACATTGACACAGATTGTTCATCCATTTTTGCTCAATTACATCAACCTGGGAAACCCTGCATTTTTGTTTACTTTTATTGGCTAGACCTGGAGATGTCATTGGGTGGTAAGTGAGTGATGGAACTGGATTGTGTCAATGGGATTTTTTCTTTTGGCAGGTATCAGCCATTGTGATTTCCATGGAGCTATATCACTGGACAACATGATTGATGATGGATTTACATCATGGGACTTTGCAAAAACTGTTACTTTTTACATTTGTTGTGTGTGATTGAGTAGAAGTACTGTACCATGTATCTCTTACTCATTCAATGGAGGTAGGTATCTTGGGGCCCTTTTATTTTTAGAAGCTTCCACAACCACTGGGCTAAAGTGGTCAGGAAGTGAACATTGGGACAGGATAATTTTCCAGGGGGATACCCCTGCAAGGTACCATCCCCAAGTCAAGAACATGTGGCCTGGTATGGTTCAGGAAAGGGGGCACATGCTTGTGGGGTTCCTCTTGACATTCATACAAGACTCTCATCAAGCATAAGGTAAGTGATGGGAAGTTGTCATTTACTGGAAATGTAACAGCATTTTTTTTCTTGTTGTGTCAGTTTTGGTGTAGTAGGTTGCATATGTCATGCAATTGCACTCTAGGCAGGTTAAGGGCATCACCCAGTCATAATATTTAAACACATGTTGCATTTTTAATGTTTCCCTTTCAGCATTATGAACATTTCTTCTCTTCACCAAATGGAATTTTTAAAACTTTTTTGTTTTGGTTCTCCAGGTCAGTGTCCATTTAGTGCAGGACAGTGTTTCCCAAATTTCTTTCAGTCAATGCATGCTTTAAAATTATAGACCATCTCAAGGCACCTGTCATGATCACTTAGTGCCCCTGTTCCTCATTCAAGCACCCTGGTGTTGGTTGTTGCTTTTCCTCCCTATCTGTGTTCACCTGTTGACTGATTGATCTGGTAAGTCACCTGATATAAGCAAACTGAACACTCTATCCCCCACTTCTGATAGAGACAGAGGCCTGCATTGTTCAGATCAAGTTTTCTGTTTGCCTGCATTTCTTTTCTGTTAGATTTCCCTATGTATGACCTGGATGGATATCGGACCACCCCAGAACTCTGCCTGCCTTATTACTTGGACCGTCTTAGAACCACGCTATCTGTTAAACTGCAAGTACCTGTTTTCTTTGTTCAGTTCGCATCTGCCCTGGAGTGGTAGCCAGACTCTATTGCATTGTGTTTAAGCCTGGGAGCAACCAAGTACTAGTAGGCCTGCTTGCCTTAAGGGAAAGGGGGCTGCTATAGGTGAAGCACACAGTAGCGGCTATAGTGTCTGACCACCTGCGTTGGGGTAGACGTGACATTTGTGACATCACCCCTTGAAATTATGGACAGTCTTGAGGTACCCATTCTAATAGCTTTACATAATGCTGCAACATCCACATGTAGGACACCCAATGTTATAAATTATTTATTCCTCCAAAGTAGTGTCCATGAACAATTATATGTTAGCGCAAATAAAAAAAATATCACGGACAATACTCAATTTTCTCATTCCTCCAATGTAAATACACTTGCTTTTCCAATGTTTCTCTTCTTCCTCAATTTCTCTCCATCAGTCATCTAATATGACCCCAGTCCTGAGGGAGAGGGACACTGGAGGGTCAAACAATGATGCTATGGAGGGGACAGACATCCTCCTTATCATCTGATGACATCATTGGTTGTTAGGATGCCAGTCTACAAAGTCGTAATGGTGTATAATGAAAACATGTGGTTTTGTGTAACTAAAAGGCAGGCTTAATCCACCTATAGGCTTGTATACAATTTTAGATACATTTGTAGGCATTTTGAAAGGAAACTTTGGTTGGAAATGGCTGGCCTAGAAAATAGTAATTACTCTTTTGTTCTAACATTAGGGTCCAATTGACTTTAATGGGGTTTAGATTTGGCATCTGAACTTTACTTATGTTCTGCAATTCTGCCTCAAGTCAAACCTAGCTACATTTAGCTCACTTTTAGTCATAAACATCACAATTTTAAAATATCTGGGAATTTGCATCACTAGAAGTACTAAGTACAGTTTCTAGTGTAGCAGTATCTTGCCCTCCTTCTTCACCATATTATTTCCATTACAAAATGATAGATGCAGTTTAATGCTGCTTGTTTGTAAGCAATTCTAGCTGTGAAGACTTAGTGTAGGTAGGCATACATCTTCTGCTTCTTGTTTTTACAACATGAAATATATGTTGATTCAAAAATTCTAAAATGAATACCCTGTGCCACCTATATAAATCTGACAGTTATGGCAGAGAGAAATATCAAGCTGGCTTAATGAAGCCACTGACCTCGAGTTCAATGGCATGAAGAAAAATGCATTTGTTGTCAGCGTCTACTGCGGATGCTTCTAAAACCAATGCACATGACAAGCGGCATTTGTAGGTGATGGACAACGGTCAAAGATTATTACTGTGTATTACAGACACGGCTGGGTAACAAATAATAAACACTTTGTTTTTAAGCAAACCATATCAGACCTTAAAAGATGAACTCCAATCACATATAAAAAAAAAAACACCAATGGATGAGGTTATGTATTTATTAAAAATCAATACACTTTACTGCAGGATTCTGGATGTAGATTGTTATCCTACATGTGACTACATTTATGCTACAGTTAGAACATAATACGTAATTACCTCTTCTCTTCTAATTATCTTGTCTTTGGATTGTGCAGTCATGCAACACTATACTAATATGAAATTTGTACATTTTTTTCACGCAAATAGAACTTTCTTTTGGTGGTATTTACTCACCACTGAGTTTTTTAATTTTTACAAAATAAATGGAAAAAGGCCAAAACTTTTGTTGCTTTTCTTCGTTTCTGTTATAAAAATGTTCAAATAAATAGCCTTTCCTCATAAAATTAGGCCAAACTGTATTCTGCTACATTTCTTTGGTGAAAATAATCCAAATCATTGTGTATATTATTTAGTCGGAGTCTGTAGCAAAGTTATGCCACGTACACACAACCGTTTTTCGGGTTGTAAAAAAATGACGTATTTTTTAATGTCATTAAAAACGATCGTGTGTGGGCTTCAGAGCATTTTTCAGGTTCTGAAAAACGGACAAAAAAAAATTCGAACATGCTCTATTTTTTAACGACGTTTTTAACGTTGACGTTTTTCGGGTTGTAAAATGTAGCGCTACCCCCGCAGGAGCCGCTGGTTGTTTTGGGATCTAATCTCTTTGACTTGGCTCACCCCTATTTAATTGACTCGAACCCTCCCTTGACACATCAGGTAGGTAAGGTATTGTGACCTCTGCTTGGCTGGGGTCACAATAGCAGGCACACAACATGCAGTAACAATATAACAACAGTATTACCTGCTTTTATGGATTGTCCCTCCAGACGAGAAAATACACTTCACACAGTTGATATATTTAAATCAGAAAGGATAAGTTTACTTTATGTGAACTTAAGAAACAGGCTTAGATTTAAATCACAAACAAACAACTGTCAGGTAATGACTCACTATGATTCAGCAGGGGCCCTTGCAGGAATCAGCAATTTATATCAATGAAAAGACCTAAACTAAAGAATGGCACCATTCACTTAAACTAAAGTAGGCAGTCTATGATCGCGAGCGCCCTCTAGCGGGCAGTCCTGTAAAACAGTTAAGGTCCACGTTGAGGCCGGTTGGTGCTCGTTAAATTTATAATCCACAAGTGGCAATTGGCAAATGAAGCTACACAACAAAGTATCTGGAACAGCAAACGTTGGTGAACTGATCGCTCCTCAGCATCAGTCACTTCTATAAAACACTTAAATGGTTAACAGGGCCTCCAAGTTTCAGCTGGAGGCCAACACGTGTCTCCGGCCTGTGAGGTGGCACTAAGGTGTCTGTCTAAGGGGAGAGTTAGAAGTTGAGCGTGTGCTCTCACCCAACAGGTTGATTCGCCTGAGTTCTTCTCAGAAGGCGCGTTGGTAAATCACTGCTCCACAGCACAAGGATCCCGGACGAGGGTGCTCCATTGTTTCAGTTGTCAGCTGGGCTGTTTCTTCGATCTCCGGGAACACGGGCTGGATACTGGAGTCTTGCTTCCTTCCGGATGGCTGTTCTCTCTGTGAATTTAGGCCCAGGCTTCTGGCCTGTCTTCAGCAGCTCCGCAGAGGAGAAGATGCTGGTCCCGAGAGACCGAGATCAGGCGAGCCCTTTCCTTAAGTAACCTCCCCCATAAGTCTGTGTGGAGGTGTCACATGTTCCAGTGCTGCAGGACATTGTGGGATGTGTAGTCTGTTTCTCCTAAGAGTCAATGGAGTCCATATCTCCCGTTACTTGCAATCCCACAATGCATAACTCCTTAAAGGTATCTTACATATTTACAAGCGTGAATAAAGTCCCAGCGGGGATGGCCTGTCATTAGACTCTGACAGGATGACCCCGCTACAAAAAAATGGTCGTGTGTGGGCTTTAACGATGTGAAAAAACCTGCGCATGCTCAGAAGCAAGTTATGAAACGGGGGTGCTTGTTCTGGTAAAACTACAGTTTGTAATGGAGTAAGCACATTCATCACGCTGTAACAGACAGAAAAGCGCAAATCGTCTTTTACTAACACAAACTCAGCTAAAGCAGCCCAAAGGGTGGCGCCATCCAAATGGAACTTCCCCTTTATAGTGCCGTTGTACGTGTTGTACGTCACTGCGCTTTGCTAGAGCATTTTTTTCATGATCGTGTGTAGGCAAGGCCGTTTTAATGATCGGATTGAAAAAAACGTTGTGTGTACGCGGCATTATAGTCCACAAACTATATATATATGTGAAAATCAATCAATTCTGGTGTAATGACGTCTCATTTCTTGAGGCCCGAAAACGCCAGGACAGTACAAATATCCCCCAAATGACCCCTTTTTTGGAAAGTCCAATGTATTTGGTAAAGAGGCATGGCATGTTGAATATCCCACCCAGCCTTTTGTTAGTTGACGATGCTTGCTGTATGCTTAATATTTTTTCTTTAAGATAGAGTGCAACTTTATTTTGGGACTAATTTATAATTTAGAAAATTTATTGAGAGCAACTTAATAGGAGAAGGATTCAGCCTAGGTTCACACTGCTGAGGAATTGAAATTGTGCGAGTTCAGATGAACTCGCACGATTTCATACCCGCATGTCAGTCCGACTTCGGGGACAATTACAGAAACATCTGTCAGGGTTCCTGCACAGATGCCTATTGAAATTGCCCCCGAATTCGCCAAAAGTAGTCGGCATTGCACCGATTCGGACGGTGCTATTGCCGGCAATAGCCGCTGATTTGGCATGCGATTTGACATGTCAAATCGCATGCCAAATTGCATCAATGTGAACCTGGGCTTAAATGCAAATACCTGAATTTGACTTTGTTTCAGTCTTTTGTAATCTCCTGTTCCATGGCACTCATACAGGGACAAGGAGAGGCAGTTCTTAAAGCCAATCAGGTGTCCTGTAAGTGTAGGTTCCCATGTGCTGATAAGGGTAGGAGGAGAAATTACCTCATCTGTCAGCTGCTGCTTCTCCTCTGTCCCGTGACAGTGTCAGGGCAGGGAGATCACCCAGTTGTGTTGCTTAAATGTCATATGGAAAAGTCAGATCACTAAGCTGGATATGTTGTCATGATTGGATGGACAGAAATACATATCCTTTGGCAGGTACCAGAGGTTCAATATACTCTATGTACATCAACTGCTTTTTTAGACGTTCAGTTTAGCTTTAAAGTATATATTTTTTTAATTTAAAGGTTGTGGTAATTTCTAGAATAACTGCATTCATTTATATTTGGCACATTTTACATATATAGTTGAAAGTTAATTACAAAAAAAAAGTTCTATATATGATATTTGTTTGTCCTGCAACCAGAAGTGATTTAAGAATAGTCTCGCACCTCATTTTTTAACTCCAAGCACAAACAAACAGGCTTAAGAGACTTTAACACATCGTGCTGTGACGTTAAACAAGCAGTAATAATTACATGGCTGGATAAGGAACAGAAGTGTTAGACATCACACAGATGGTGTAAGAAATAAACAAAATGCAAATGTTGGTTAAGTGTAATTATTGAGAAGTTGTCGCTTATATAAATATCACATGTTATGTTAATGGCTTAACTTGATGGGGTAAAGGCAAACATCAGAAAGGGGAAGAACTGGCACCTAGCCATAAATCCAAAGCTGTGCTCAAAGCAAATCTATGATTCCGTTAAAACCTCATGTCAAAAGGTAGAGACAGCTGAATCTAAAATCCTGTATATGCTTGACCACACCCGGTTCCAGCTCATGAGCCGTTCATTAATGCGATGGGCAAAATTACTGACTAGTGAGGCTTTGTAGGTGGGTGGTGTGTGCCCTAGGTCAGCTTTTATGGGAAAAGTCAAGGCATGCATATACATTTATCTGCCTATATCTGAAGACGTACTAATTTTTTAGTTCACTGAAGGTAACTTTTTGTATAGCATCGCTTTTCATATCCTAAGTTTCAACTGATTGGGTTTACTTTCATACATACTTTCATCCTCTGAGAGCGGAGAAGACCCCCAGAGCTGACTAATAAATGATTTTAAAAACCTGTGTTGTGTGTTTATTTTATTGACACTTTTCCTCCAGGTGAATTGGTAGGGGTATGTACCCCATACTCATTCACCTAGGGTGGGGGACCGGTATCTGGGGGTCCCCTTCTTAAAAGGTGCTCCCAGATTCCGATAAGCTTCCTGCCCGCAGACCCTAACAACCAATGGCCAGGGTTGTCGGGAAGAGGCCCTGTCCTTATCAACATGGGCATGCGGGCATGCAGCTTGGGACGGCTCAGGAGGGGGCGCTCGCTCGTCCCCACTCCTTTCCTGACCGGCCAGGCGGCGTGCTCGCATACGGATCTGGTATGGATTGTGGGGGAACCCCCACGCCGTTTTTTCGGTGAAGGGGTTCTCCTTACAATCCATACCAAACCTAAGGGCCTGGTATGCTCCTGGAGGGGAACCCATGCCGTTTTTTTATTTAAAATTTGGCGTGGAGTTCCCCCTCATGATTCATACCAAGCGCTGCATCTAGAATTGCCAGGAATCCAAGTCGGATCCCGTCGCTTTTATGTCGGCTTTTTTGCATTGTGGCGAGCCGGCTCGACGCTGGCTCCCACGACAGGGCTCGTAAGTGGTCAATCTCACAGAGAAAAGGAGCGAGATTGACACAATATCGCGGTCACCTACTGTATATGACTAATGTTTTAGACCAGGGTGGTGCTGTGGACAAAACATATCTTGATTTCAGCGAGGCATTTGATACAGATTCACATAATGATCTTTTTTTTTTCCACATCAGTCTCAAACCAGGGAGCGGGACAGCGAAACATGTCTCCTCTGTGGTCTTGCATCACTTGTGGTTTATCCATTTTATTTACCTCTTTTTTATTTTATATTATTTTTATTTATTTATTTATTTATTTTTTGTATGTTTTCTTTTCTTTCAACTATTTATCAAGAAAAATCACTTTTAAATGAACATTATTAATTTTGACACGCGTTACATAAAAATAATCCTGCCCCTGAGTTACTCTTCTTTTGTCTTTTGTCCCCCCCCCAGTCCTAACCCCCCCCATCTCCCTTCGGTTTTGTCTGTCACTGTTTAGATTTGAATTCTCTATTTCTATCTAGGGCTCATCTATCTATTTCTATCATTGCCTGTGTGAATTTTTCTGACTTTTTTAAAGCTTTCCATTTCTCCCAGACTGTTCTGCTTCTAGTCTCACCTCCCATTTCTCCACATCCCAGATATTCCATTTCTGATATATAATCAACTCGGTGTATCCATTCTTTTATGGAAGGCCTCTGTGAGTGTAGCCAGTTTTTTGGGATTAAACCCTTTGCTGCATTCAGCATCACCAGAACCAAGGTCGATCCATACTGTTTTTTTGACCTTTCTGTTCCGTGGAACAAACAGGTCAAGGGATTTTGTAGGATCTTTTCACCTGTAATTTCTTCTATATATTCTAGGACTTCTTTCCAGTAC
Source organism: Rana temporaria (assembly GCF_905171775.1). Classification (NCBI taxonomy): domain Eukaryota; kingdom Metazoa; phylum Chordata; class Amphibia; order Anura; family Ranidae; genus Rana; species Rana temporaria. The sequence goes on along the minus strand of NC_053496.1, from coordinate 109,203,747 downwards.
TCTTGTATTCTCGGGCAGTCCCACCAAACGTGTACAGTGGTTCCTACTTGATTGCATTCCCTCCAACACAGCGCAGAGTTATTTGGGTGAATTTTATTCATTCTCTCCGGGGTCAGATGCCAGCGAAACATACATTTATAATTTATCTCGATTGTGGTAATGTCAGTAGCATAGTTGAACACTGCACCTATCATTTGTGAGTCCTCTAGATTTTTCCCTATGTCTTGTCCCCACTTTTCTATGCATGTCAATGTTCCCTTCGCCTCTTATGCCGCCTACACATCATCACTTTATGTGATGAAAAAAAACGAAGTTTTGAAAAACGTGTGGGGGGGGGGAAATGTTGTTTTATGTCTTGTAAAAAACGACCAAAAAAAATTGAAGCATGCTTCAATTTTTTGTGTCGTTTTTCAAAACATCGTTTTTTGTGTCACAAAAAATGACCGTGTAGGCTAAAACGATGTTTAAAATTACGTTTTTAAACCCGCGCATGCTGAGAAGCAAGTTATGAAGCAAGCTTCAATGGAAAAGAGTGTTGAGCGTAACCGAGCATTTTGAAAAAAACGATGGTGTGTAGGCATCGTCGTTTTTGAAAATGAAGTTTCAAAAACGTCGTTTTTTTACTTCACAAAAAATGACGTTTTTTTTCATCACATAAAGTGATGGTGTGTACGCGGCATAAGTCTGTTAATATCCCATATAGTACCGCAATTCCATGTTTTAATGGTTTTCCGATGGAACATAATTTTTCTATTGGGTTTAATGTTGTATCATCTCTTATCGGCTGTGGTAAGGTGCTCACAAAATGTTTTAATTGAAAGTATTCCCAATCACTAAAATGTTGAACCACTTCCTGTGCTTGAAGATCATTTCTTGACCTTATTTTTCCTTGTGTAACCACTTCCCCTAATATTTTAGTGCCCAAGTACTTTCCCATTCGTGTCTTGTTACCTGGTGGAAAAAAATGTGTGCCTGCTAATGGGATTAATGGGGAGTTATATTCCCACTTTTCCCGCCTATATAGTGTGTCCCATACTTTAAATACATTCTTTGTTATGCTGTGTGTGTCCGTGTCCATTTTTCGAAATTTAGGTGGAATCCAAACATTCTTATTTAATTGTGTCGAACTTTTTGTGTCTTCTATCTGTGCCCACTTCTTTTTAGTGTATATATTTGTCCATTCAGCCAACCTTGCCAACACCACGGCCTGATAATATCTTTTTATATCTGGGAGCACCAACCCCCCAGTTTTTTTTTACGACTTAGAATACTATAGTTTACTCTGGCCTTTTTACCCTGCCAAATATATGTCAAGATTATAGTTTTTATTATCTTGAAAAAGCTTTGTGGAATTCTTATGGGGAGCATTTGGAACTTGTAAATTATTTTAGGTAAAATCATCATTTTAAATGCATTGATCCTGCCTACCCAGGAAATCGGTCTCTTTGCTGGATTTTTCAGATCCTGTTTTATTTCATTGACTAATGGAATATAATTGGTCACATATAGTTTTCCTACTCTAGGTGTAATCTTTGGGCCAGATTCACAAAAGAGATACGCCGACTTAACTGGATTTTTCTAAATTTACACGGCGTGTATCTTCGCGCCCGATCCTCAAAACGAGAAGCGCCTGAAATTCCGGCTTTTCCGTCCTACCTAAAATAATTACACCGGCGCATTCTCGGGCGCAAATTACGCTAGGCACGCCGCTTTATTTGATAGGCAAAGATGCAAATGAGGGAGATAGGGCGATCCACAGAATTAAGTGTGTGCGCCGTAGATTACACCCTGTGCGCACCTGTTAGTTTCCCGGTGGGATTTTACACTTTATAAAAGCAGCCCTAATTTTACACATGCCGTCTGAATGTCTGCTGAAGCAACACCATTGCTGAAGAGCTCAGCACACACACACTTTCAGGACTACATCTGTCTGCCAAAATGCCAGGACCATCAATGATCCTAGCTGCATTAGTGTCTATAGAGGCGCAAAGAAGGAGGAGGGCACAGAGGAGGAGGAGGAGGGCACAGGAGAGGGTATACCGCCCACGCCAAGATCTCTTTGGCATGCCTGATTCTGAAGTATTCCGCATCTTCAGATTTAACCGTGAGGCCATCCTTGAATTAACAACAATACTTCAGGATGATCTTACCAGCCCAACACAACGCTCCCATGCACTGCAGCCACTCATGAAAGTACTGGCAACTCTTCATTTTCTTGCCACTGGCTCTTTCCAACGCACAAGTGGAGGCGTGGCTGGGATGGCGCAATCCTCCATCAGTAGGTGTGTGCACCAAGTGGTCCCTGCAATCCTGCGGCGCATGGGAAATCAATTCAAAAACCCACCCAAGAGGACCAGCGTTTGAAGACCATGACATACTTCTATCAGTTTGCCAGATTTCCACGCACCATCGGGGCCATTGATTGTACCCATGTGGCACTACAACCCCCCCATGCTACTGAGCACATCTTCCGGAATCGTAAAGGCTGGCATTCCATAAATGTGCAAGTGATCGTAGATGCCCATGGCCTCATCTGGCACGTCTGTGCTAAATTTCCGGGATCCTGCCATGATAGTTATATTTACCGGCAGACCCAGATCTCCAGAGATTTGGACCAGAACATGTATGGAGACAGCTGGCTGATTGGTGAGTGACATGTGTGTCAGGTATGTCCCCCCCATGATGCTGACATCACAAGGGGCACATGCATGACTAATATCCTCCTGTCTTTTCCCTTACAGGTGACTCTGGATATGCCCTGGGACCTCACATGATGACCCCATTCAGGAACCCCCAAACCCCAGGAGAGCAACGCTACAACCAGGCGCACATACGTACCCGGGGCGTGGTTGAACGTACCTTTGGGCTTATGAAGTCCCGCTTCAGATGCCTGGACAAGACTGGGGGTACACTGCTGTATTCCCCAGACTTTGTGTGCCAAATAATTGGGGCATGTTGTATACTCCACAACTTTGCCCTCAGAAGGGGACTGCATATTGACTTATGTGATGACCTGACCCCCGACCCAGGCAATACCCCCCCAACCAACTCTACCCGGTCTGATGAGGGCACAGCAGCCAGGAGACGCCTTGCAGAAGGCATTTTTTCCCAGTAAACGTACATGATTAATGTCACAATAAGAATGTATCTTTTCCCTGTAAATGCACATCAATAAAGTCACAATGATAATGCATGAATGCACACCAGTGTGGTTCCTAGCACAGACACATCACATGCACATCGAATTGGATTAGATCCAAGTCCCCCCCCCCCTTTGGGACTTGGGAGCAGTAACGCCACGGCTCCAATTATGTCACTGTGCATTCATACACCATTCATGAACCTGGGATTGCACTTCTCCCTGGTCCTGGGGATCCCTACTCCACCAAAACTGAGGGTGACACCCTTAATTTCTCAGGAATGCCACCCCCCCACATTCACACATCATTCACACACATAAATCAAATCATAAGTACAGAAGACCAAATTAAATAATAAAAAAAAAAAAATGCATAAACAAAAAAACAAAAGTATCCCAGCAAATTAATTAGCGGCGGCGATTGCTACGCCTTGGCTGGGCAGGGGCACGGGCAGGGGCACGGCCACGGGCACGGCCACGGGCACGGCCACGGGCACGCCGTCGCGGAGGATGTCCATTGGGGGGGGTGAGCTGGGGAAGGAGGAGCCTCCTGGGGGGGTCAGCTGGGGAAGGAGGAGCCTCCTGGGGGGGTGAGCAGAGGAAGGAGGAGCTGCCCCTGCTGGCCTGCCCTCCATGGCCCCTGCAATGCGAGTGAGACAGGCAGTGAGGGCAGCCGCATTGGCCTGGCCAGACCTAGTATTGTCCTGCACAGCCTGGGTCAGGGCACTCAGCTCATGGGCCACGCGTGTTGTGGCGGTCTGTATGTCGTTCAAACATGTAATGACCGCCGTTGAGTTGGTGGCCACATCACCGAGTGCCTCCATCATTTCACCCTGGCTGTGCTCCATCTGCGTAATTTTTTCAAGTATTTTCCCAAGAGTGCGGGTCTGCCGGGCATTGTCCTTCACCACACTGGCCGACAGACGATCGCCCACAGCCACGGTCTCCTGGGTTGGCCCCCTGGCTGCCGCTGAGTCTTGCGGGCCTGGAGGAGGGGAGAGAGTGACCCTGGTGACTGGAGGCCTGTTGGGGGAGAAGTGGGAGGGGCTACCCCTGATGGTGGCCTGACTGGTGCCAGCCTCAGGGGTAGCCTCAGGGGAAGACTCAAAGGTCATCATATCAGTGGCCAGGAGGACTTCCCGGCCAATCTGCATATTTTCGTCCTCCTCCCCCTCATCATCCTCCTCCCACTCATCCTCCTCCCCCTCAACCTCCTCCCCCTCAACCTCCTCATGAGTGGAGGTTTGGCCAATCCCCTCCCCTGGGGAATCCTGCCCTTCTTGGGACTCATCATCAGCCTGTCTTGGGGGTGGTGCTGCAGCCTGGCCCGATGGGCCTGCAACCTCCTGGCCTGCAACCTCCTGGCCTGCAACCTCCTGGCCTGCAACCTCCTGGCGTGCAACCTCCTGGCCATCTGTGGAGGACACAAAACAATCACATGTTTGAGGAACCACACACTTGGCACATCTTCCCTTCCCCCACCCACACATGCTAATCAACAGAGAATAAACAAAAAAACCTACCTGTCCTCCTAGGAACATCTGACGTATAGCCAGGCAGGCCCACCACCTGCTGTGGGTGGAAACACTGGGCCACTGCCCATTCCTCCTCCGTCAGTCTGACTGGGCAGGGTCCCCCTCCTCCAGTGCCCCTGGTATGGGCGTCGATCCTTGCCATCTTATTCCGGACGACGCTCCTCAGATCATTTATTTTTTTCTGTATGCCAGCGGGGGTCCTGGTCTCCCCCCCCGCCGCATTGATCTGGTCCGTGATTTTTTTAATAAGCTGCCTCCTCCTGGCCGGGGTGGTGTTCTGGCTCTCAGGGCCATGCAGAAATCGCCCATATTTCACAATGCCCCGAGCAAGAATTTGCTTCTCTCCCAGGGTGAAATTAAGCTTCCTGCGTTTGGGGGGCATCACATACACCACCCAGCAACAACAAACACACCCGACAAACAATCTAGAATACACACCCAAAAACCAGACAAAAATATACACCACAAAAAACTAACCAAAATCTAACCACACAAGGACACAGCTAATAGTAATTCAAAAACAAACACGCACCAACAAACAAACAAAAAACAAACACCAAAAAACAATCAGCAAAAACACTAACAAACAAATTAAATAAAGACACTTCGCAAAAACAAACAACAACTAGACTCTCCAACTCCTCAAACACTTTTCTCACAAACACAACTTACCAACACACAAACAAACAGAGCAGAAGCAAATTGCTCATGGAAGGGGAACAATGGGATATACTTTTGCAAGGGAAGTGTGTGTGTGTGGTGCTTTTTACACACAGGGCGATCCTCAAACTAAGTACACTTGGCCTTTTACCTATCTCACTGATTGTGCCGAGACCAGTTCTGCACATGCCCAGTGAGGTCCCGATTCGTGCGCGCATGCGCAGTACGGCCGGCGCCTCATTTGCATGGGGTCACGGCTCATTACAATGAAGCACGCCCACTTCCTTCCCACTTGCAAAAACCCCGCCTTACGCCTCTGAATTTAAGTTACGCTGGCGCAAATTTAGACGCAAATGCGCTGTGGATACGGCACTTACGACACCAACTTAGGGCAACGTAACTTAAATGACATAAGTTAGGACAAACTAAATTTGCACCGCTGGCTGAGGATCTGGCCCTTTATTCCTAAGTATGTTAATGTTTTTTTTCCCCAGATAAATGGAAATTCTTGCTGCAAGTCTTTTTCTTCTTTTGCATCTATTCCCAAATTCAGGATTACCGTTTTTATAGGATTGATTTTAAAATTAGAAAGTTCCCCATATTTTTTTATTTCTGTCATTACGTTGGGGAGAGAGAGTCTAGGCTTGGTCACATATAGGAGTATGTCGTCTGCGTACGCCGCAACCTTGTGCTCCTCCTCTCCCACTCCCACCCCCCCTATACCCGGATTGCTCCGTATCCTGGCCAGTAATGGTTCCAGCGATATCACATACAGGAGGGGCGAGAGCGGGCAGCCCTGCCTGGTTCCGTTCATCATTTCAACCTCAGACGACACACTCCCATTGACCTTCACCCTTGCCGTCGGGTGATTATATAGGTTTTCCACCCATTTCATGTATCTAGGTCCCAATCCTATAGTTCGCAGAGTTTCCATCATAAACCCCCAGTCGACTCTGTCAAAAGCTTTTTCAGCATCTATTGACATGAGTGAAAGAAAAAAGATGCGCTAGTTAAATAAATAAATATGTTATGAAATTCAGTGAATCAACCTCAAACATCTAGAAGTAATATATAAAATAAATAAATAAATAAATAAATAATGGTGGGATAGATGTGAATATATATACAAAAATAATAAATAAGTGTCCAATAAATAAATAAGACTCCTAGTAGAGGAGATCAAAACGAATCATTGTGCAAAAAACAGTCCAAATAATAGTGAGAAGAAATATACAGGATCAGTCCATAAATCTGTGTAGACTTCCTCCTCCACCAAGGAAAAATAGAAATAAATCACCGCAAACAAGTGCTCATGGATGGCACCTTACCGCAATAAGTTGATCTCCTTAATCAAAAGGGGATCGCAATAGGCATGGGTTTATATATCATCAGAATCCTTTGGGGTAGATATCAGCAGATCCAGCATACAGCATACAGCCTCATAGAATAAGCCAAAGAAAGGGAGATCGCCATAGTATAATAACGTTTAATAAAATCAAAGTTAAAAGACAGGCAACGCCACAATGGCCTCTTACTTGCAAAGTGCCTTAACCCGGCACTGAGGCTGGTCTGCGTTGGATGATTTGGGGGAGAGATCCACGCTCCAGGAAAGGTGTAGCGGCGTGTGTTCCACCAGTATGTGAGCGAGGACCAGCAAAGCCGGAACCGGAAGTCCGCAGGAGATAGCGTGACCAATGCGCCTCGACGTACGTTTCGAGATTGACTCGTCGTCAGGAAGCGTCATTGGTCACGCGTATGGGCCATTAATATAGGCCGTCCAATCAGATTGAAGTGGGAGGGACAAAGGAAATGACAGCCTCAGTCCCGCGCCAAGCAACAAATACATACAGCGATGCAATGGCCAATCAAATTATACATCTACAAAAAGATATGGGCTAGTATAAATATGTCACAACGGTCTTAGGCTAACAAACAATATTAATTAGTGCCTATAATCGGAAACATGTCGGACATTAATATACTTAAAATTAAAAATCACATTTAATAATGTTATTATAAAAAATACATAAAATGTTAAAATATTAAGATATGATAAACCAGACACTAAAATTTATTCATTGGTTATAAAACAATTTAGGTCGAGATCAATGTTTAAACCCAAAGGTCGCATGGTACGCAACCGGTGTAACCATTTGGTTTCATTCTGGGACACTGTCTTTTTTAAATCTGTACCTCTCCAATGGCTAATTACCCTATCAATGCCATAAAATGTTAAAAATCGTGGGTCTCTATTATGACACTCTGACAGAGTCTGACAGAGAAATCCACATTACCATTATCACAAATTCATTTTTTGGTGGAGGGGCTTAGACAAGCAATGGGTAATAATTATTTTTGGGTACAAGGAAATTATTACAAACAAATAAAGGGGGTGGCGATGGGGGCTCGTTATGCCCCTAGTGTAGCAAATATTTTGCTCAACAAATGGGAGATGGAGACCATATATAAGGAAATCTGTAAACCCTTAATTTATTATAAACGTTATATTGACGACATTATAATGTTGTGGGAGGGGTCTCAAGTCTCTTTGGAGAATTTTTTGTCTGGGATGAATAATAATATTTACGGCTTACATTTTACCGCAGAATCCAGCCTTACCTGTATCAATTATCTTGATCTTACTTTAACGAAACTAAATAATCGAATTGTTACCAAAACTTTCTTCAAACCCACGGACCGTAACGGTTTCGTACCTATTAAAAGTTGCCACCATCCTAAGTGGTTGGGAGCGGTTCCAAAAGGACAACTTATGCGTATTCGACGAAACTGTAGTTCAACTACAGATTTTGAAGAACAGGCTAACCTTTTGATTACAAAGTTTGAAGAAAAGGGTTATTCTATATCATCCCTACTAGGCACCAAAAAGGAGGTGCTTGGGATGGATAGACAATCCCTATTGGAATCCAGGGAGAGACCCCAACGGGCAGATACAGTCCCTTTTCTCTCTGGTTTCCATAGACAATATAAAGGGGTAGAGAAGATTATCAAAAAGTTCTGGCCTATTCTGTTACAAGACACAGATTTGGCCAAAATTTTACCATCCAAGCCATCCTTTATTTATAGGAGAGCTCCTGGTCTACGCAACAAAATTGCAAAAAATGTCCCTGACCCACCCGAAAAACCTCTGACTTTCCTAGATAGCCCAGGTTTCTATTACTGTACTAGATGCAGATCATGCAAGAGTACTAATAGAGTGGGGAAAAAGCGCATTGGTTTTGAATCCTATGTTACACAAGAACAATTTATCATTGAACCACTAATAACTTGCCATTCCAGATACGTAACTTACGTTCTGGAATGTCCGTGCAAGTTACAATATGTGGGTAGAACCACCAGAGAACTTAAGGTGCGTATCAATGAGCATGTAGCGAACATTCTTAAGGGATTCCCTAAACATAGCGTATCTAGACATTTTGATGAGTGTCATAATAGAGACCCACGATTTTTAACATTTTATGGCATTGATAGGGTAATTAGCCATTGGAGAGGTACAGATTTAAAAAAGACAGTGTCCCAGAATGAAACCAAATGGTTACACCGGTTGCGTACCATGCGACCTTTGGGTTTAAACATTGATCTCGACCTAAATTGTTTTATAACCAATGAATAAATTTTAGTGTCTGGTTTATCATATCTTAATATTTTAACATTTTATGTATTTTTTATAATAACATTATTAAATGTGATTTTTAATTTTAAGTATATTAATGTCCGACATGTTTCCCATTATAGGCACTAATTAATATTGTTTGTTAGCCTAAGACCGTTGTGACATATTTATACTAGCCCATATCTTTTTGTAGATGTATAATTTGATTGGCCATTGCATCGCTGTATGTATTTGTTGCTTGGCGCGGGACTGAGGCTGTCATTTCCTTTGTCCCTCCCACTTCAATCTGATTGGACGGCCTATATTAATGGCCCATACGCGTGACCAATAACGCTTCCTGACGACGAGTCAATCTCGAAACGTACGTCGAGGCGCATTGGTCACGCTATCTCCTGCGGACTTCCGGTTCCGGCTTTGCTGGTCCTCGCTCACATACTGGTGGAACGCACGCCGCTACACCTTTCCTGGAACGTGGATCTCTCCCCCAAATCATCCAACGCAGACCAGCCTCAGTGCCGGGTTAAGGCACTTTGCAAGTAAGAGGCCATTGTGGCGTTGCCTGTCTTTTAACTTTGATTTTTATTAAACGTTATTATACTATGGCGATCTCCCTTTCTTTGGCTTATTCTATGAGGCTGTATGCTGTATGCTGGATCTGCTGATATCTACCCCAAAGGATTCTGATGATGTATAAACCCATGCCTATTGCGATCCCCTTTTGATTAAGGAGATCAACTTATTGCGGTAAGGTGCCATCCATGAGCACTTGTTTGCGGTGATTTATTTCTATTTTTCCTTGGTGGATGAGGAAGTCTACACAGATTTATGGACTGATCCTGTATATTTCTTCTCACTATTATTTGGACTGTTTTTTGCACAATGATTCGTTTTGATCTCCTCTACTAGGAGTCTTATTTATTTATTGGACACTTATTTATTATTTTTGTATATATATTCACATCTATCCCACCATTATTTATTTATTTATTTATTTATTTTATATATTACTTCTAGATGTTTGAGGTTGATTCACTGAATTTCATAACATATTTATTTATTTAACTAGCGCATCTTTTTTCTTTCACATATTCCCAAATACTGGGGTAACCCCCCAGAATTTTTAGATTGCAGCTTTTTTATATTATTATTTATTTAATTAGATATTGGCGCAAAAATTTTCCCTCCCACATTTCCACTATTATATATTTATATATTTTTAGTTCATTTTTTGCAGCCATGGATGTATTTAACTTTATGCACAGTCGCCAGACCAATCTTGACGACATATTTCAGCAATTACCTAGTCCCAATCTCGATCTTGAGAGAGGGTTCCAACAGCTTCAACAAAATATGGAGAAGCAAATACGTCTTTGGTGGGATACTGCCTCATTTGAGGTGTATATCTCTAAAAACCTCACACCTAGGAGGTTGAGGTGGGACGTACACCCCAATGACGGTATTGAGGACCCCACTCTGTTGGACGAGTGGTTTCAATTTTTTAATGCCTGTGAGCAAAAGCTTATGCAGCTGATGATCAGAAGGCGTAAAGCAAAGAATATCCTAGTCGAATCAAGTATAGCAGATCTTAAAGAACAAATGAAACCCCATATGGGTACTAAAGATTATTTGGATAGAGCCCAAAAGCTTCATGCTCAGCTCTCTAAATATGACGGTGACATAAAACAAAAGAAATTGAAGAAATACCAGCGAGACATTAAGGATTACGAAGATCTTAAGGTCTATAAATGGCAACTTCAATTTGAACCTTGTGTCACAAATGAATCTTTGGTGGAGAGAGAACCCGAAGTGCCTAAAGTGGTCAGTCATGTAACCAAGAAGGCTAATCTTAAAGTATCTACCCCTAAAAAAGTAAGAACCCCATCCCAAAACAAAGGGTATATGGGGGGTAGGGGAGTGCCTCCCCCTCCCTCACAAGAGAGTAATTATCCACCCCATAATGAATATTATGGAGCTCCTTATGGCGTTCCTACCTACAACAGATTCGCCCCTCTGGATAATCATTCTATGGACTATAATTACCCCTATTACCATCAAGGCCCTTCCCAATATGCCCCTAGGCCCCCTAGAGGTCAATTTCGGGGAAATTATAGAGGAAGACCAAATAACCAATATCAAAACCTACCACCGGGGGGGGGAATGGAGAGGATGGAAGGAACCTTACAAGATCCCTTCTATCACACAGGCTCCAGTAGAAAAATCAGGAAAAGAGGCTCCAGGGGGGGAACCAGAAAGAAAAAGGCCCAGGGACAACTAATAGATGGTATATATAATCTAGCGGGAATTGAGCTTTCAAAAGCTGAAATGACAGTTCTTTCGCAGGGTATGAAATTTGCACCATCTAAGAATATTAACAAATTTGATATTTTCATTGATGTTGAGAAGTACGTGAGGAAACTCAACATCAAGAAACATTTCTCTCAACAAAATAATGCTATTCCCCAAATAGAGATTACTGAATATCAACATACTAATTTAAAAAACAATTCCACTTTTAATCCCAAGAAAGGGACTCACCACCATGTCGAAGTTTTCAAGAATATGGTACAGGAGGAAATTAAGGATATGGAGATCATAGACAATCATAAAACCGATCGGCTTATTAAAGAAGGTATTAAGCAGCTAGAAACCAATAAAAACATAGTAGTCCGCCCTGCGGATAAGGGGGGAGGGGTGGTGCTATTAAATAAAGATAAATACTATGGTGAGATCCATAGATTACTGGCTGATGTGGAGACTTATCATCCACTATCTGGTGATCCACTTATTAAACTTAAAAAAGAACTTACCTCTTGGGTTGACAATGGAGCTGCGCGTTCGATATTAACCAAGAAGGAGGCACTGTATTTGATCCCTCAAGCACCACGTACCCCGGTTTTATATATTCTCCCAAAGATACACAAAAACAGAATTGACCCTCCGGGTCGACCCATCATTAGTGGCATCGGCTCGTTATACTCTCGTATAGGGGAATACCTCGATACCTATCTTCAACCCAACACAATGATTCGTTTTGATCTCCTCTACTAGGAGTCTTATTTATTTATTGGACACTTATTTATTATTTTTGTATATATGTTCACATCTATCCCACCATTATTTATTTATTTATTTATTTATTTTATATATTACTTCTAGATGTTTGAGGTTGATTCACTGAATTTCATAACATATTTATTTATTTAACTAGCGCATCTTTTTTCTTTCACATATTCCCAAATACTGGGGTAACCCCCCAGAATTTTTAGATTGCAGCTTTTTTATATTATTATTTATTTAATTAGATATTGGCGCGAAAATTTTCCCTCCCATCTATTGACATGAGTACGACTGGGGGCTTCTTCTTTTCATCCTCCTGTAAAAGCAGTAGAGTTCTTAGACTATTATCCCTACCTTCTCTCCCTGTTACAAATCCCGTCTGATCTGCATTTATTAATTCCGGCATGAATGCCTTTATCCTCGTTGCCAATATTTTTGCTTAACCCCTAATGTCAGCATTTAATTATGCTATTGGACGATAATTGGAACAAAGAGTACCATATTTTCCCATTTTAGGAATAATTAAAATATTGGCAAGGAGAGATTCTTTCCTTATTTCTTCCTTTTCTCCCAGTCTATTGAGATAATTGCATAGCTCTGGGACCTTCATATAATGATCTAATACAAAAGTTGTACAAGCCAGGACTTAACCCTTTGGGTGGTTCACTGGATATGCAGTTGGCTAAAATATAGATACCAGAATGAGGTTGTAAATGCGGTTCATTCAGACAGAGACCAGTCATTATTAGTGTACACAAGGCTCTGTACGTTGTCCTATCCTATTTAATCTATATGTAAGTGATATAACAAAAGCTTTGTTGGGCAAGATATGTCTTTTTGCTGATGATCCAAAGGTGTGTAATAGAGTTGATATCCCTGGAGGTGTTTGTAACATGGAACATGATTTGGCATTGCTGGAAGATTGGTCAAAGCAGTTGAAACTGCAGTTTAATTTTTCTAAATATAAAATAATGCATCTAGGGAAAAATAATCCCCAGAGAGAGTGCAACATTGGGTGTACAGTGTTAGCCAGCACTAAAGAAGACAACGATTTAGGGGTACCTATTTCAGATGATTGCAAAATTAGCAAATACTGTGACAAGGCAATGGGAAAAGCAAATCGAATTCTAGAGTGCATTACTAGAGGGATCACAAGCAGGAGGAAGGAGGCCCTAAATTCCTATATACCATGGGTCTTCAAACTACGGCCCTCCAGTTGTTCAGGAACTACATTTCCCATCATGCCTAGTCATCTGTGAATGTGAGTGTGTTACAATGCCTCATGGGATGTGTAGTTCTACAACAGCTGGAGGGCCGTAGTTTGAGGATCCCTGCTATATACTGTAGATCTTTAGTGCGACCTAATTTAGAATACTGTGTCCAGTTCTGGAGACCTCACTTAAAAATATTGACAAGATAGAAGGAGTCCACAAATGGTGAAAGATCTGGGGGATAGAACCTACTGTATAGAGAGTGACTTCAGGAACCTAATATGTACAGTCTGGAGGGAGTTTTTTCAATATTAAACCAAAATCGAGAACACAAGGACATGAGAAAACTTCAAACTAATCTTATAAAGTATTATTTTACTGAAAGAGTAGTTAATGCTTGGAATGAAAACAAATTCTCAGATTATTGCATACAGCTACGTGGACCATCTTGTAATTTCTTATTATTTTGAGCCATTATCGGTAATTGGAATTATGACCAGCAATTTATCTGGATGGTCAGTTAATTTCAATTAAAAGGACAGAGATTTAATACAGTATAATTCTGAGGGAACATGTTGGATAACCTGTCCATTTATCATAAGAAACTTTGACTTGTCTATGTCCCATCAAAAAACAACAACTTTATTCTACTGTAAGCCATTTTAGGAGCCCGTGCAGCAGTACAAAATAAATATGCAAATTTTTATGTCCGTATGATATAGTGCTAGTCACCGATAATGTTTTCACTGGGATCATCTAATTAGCTGAATAAAGGAAGAAAAGCCTCAGGGAGGACAAAATGTAAAAAGCAAAATATGCTGCAAGTTACCATCCCAGATTGCTCCATAGTTGACATTACACATCTACCACAAAATGTTAATTATTAAAGAGGACTGGAAGTAATACAAATCATCACATTTGTTTGTAGTAGACTGGGCTATACTCTGTTATGATTTACTACACATTTATTTGTGCAATGCAAAGTGTTTCATAACTGTTTTCACATTAATTTTATAAAGAATAATAATAATACAATTACATTATTTAATAATTTCGTAATTATAAGATGTTTTCATTCAAAAAAGAACACAAAGAAGCAGCCAAAAGCTCTGAAAACAGATTCATATGCAGAATGACACTATACCAACCCAATGTCGCCAGGGCCATCTTAATAGCATCATGGGCCCCTGAGCAAAGTAATGCTATGGGGCCCGTACAAGCAATTTACGCACCTACCCTCAAGAATGGAAGTACAATATTTCTACTTTACAGCGTGTCACTTGCCACCGTCCCCTGTCACCAGATTCAGCGTGTCACTTGCCACCGTCACCTGCCACCAGATTCAGTGTGTCACTTGCCATCGTCACTTGTCACCAGATTGAGCGTTTCACTTACCATCCATCACGTCACCAGATTCTGCGTGTCACTTACCACCCATCCCGTCACCAGAAGGGGGAGAGAAGGTGGGGGGAGAAGAGGGAGAGAAGGAAAGTGGGGAGAGAAGGAAGAGGGGGGGAGAAGGAAGGGGTGGGTAAAGGGGGAGAAGGGTGGGGGGAGAAGGAAGGGGGAGAGAAGGTGGGGGAGGGGAGAGAAGGAAGGGGGAGAGAAGGTGGGGGAGGGAAGAGAAGGAAGGGGGAGAAGGAAAGGGTTGGGGGAAAAAGGAGGGGGAGAAGGATGGGGGAGGCAGAAGGATGGGGGGAGGGAGAAGGATAAGGGGAGGAAGAAGAATGGGGGGATGAAGAAGAATGGGGGAGGAAGAATAATGGGGGAGGAAGAAGGAATGGGGGAGAGAAGGAGGGGGAGGAAGAAGAATGGGGGAGGAAGAAGGAAGGGGGGAGAAGGAGGGGGAGGGTGAAGAGAAGGAGGGGGAGAAGGGAGAAGGAAGGAGGGGAGAAGGGGGAGAGGAGGGGGAGGGTGGAGAGAAGGAGGGGGGAGAAGGGAGAAGTAAGGAGGGGAGAAGGGGGAGGGGAGAGAAGGAAGGTGGGGAGAAGGAACGGGTGGGTGAAGGGGGTAAGGAGGGGGAGGAATAAGGATGGGGGAGGAAGAAGGAAGGGGGAGTAAGAAGGAAGGGGGAGAAGGGGGAGAGAGGGGGAAGAAGGAAGGGGGAGAATGGAGAAGGACGGAGGGGAGAAGGGGGAGGGGGAGAGAAGGAAGGCGGGAGAAGAAAGGGGGAGAAGGAAGGGGGTATAGCAGGAAGGGGGAAAGAAGGAGGGGGAGAAGGAAGGGGGGGAAGAAGGAGGGGGGAGAAGGAAGGGGGAAGAGAAGGAGGGAGGGAGAGAAGGAGGGGGAGAAGGAAGGAGGAGAGAAGGAAGGGGGGAGAAGGATGGAGGGGATGGGGAGAGAAGAAAGGTGGGAGAAGAAAGAGGGGGGAGAAGGAAGGGGGAGAGAAGTAGGGAAGAAGGAAGGGGGAGGAGGAAGGTGGGAGAGAAGGAAGGTGGGAGAGAAGGAGAGGAGAGGGAAGGGGGAGAAGGAAGGGGTGAGAGAAAGAGGGGGAGAAGGAAGGGGGAGAGAAGGAGGGGGAGAAGGAAGGGGTGGGTGAAGGGGGTAAGGAGGGGGAGGAATAAGGATGGGGGGAGGAAGAAGGAAGGGGGAGTAAGAAGGAAGGGGGAGTAAGAAGGAAGGGGGAGAAGGAGGGGGAGGGGGAGAGAGGGGGAAGAAGGAAGGGGAGAATGGAGAAGGACTGCAGGGAGAAGGGGGAGAGAAGGAAGGCGGGAGAAGAAAGGGGAGAAGGAAGGGGGTAGAGCAGGAAGGGGGAGAGAAGGAGGGGGAGAAGGAAGGGGGGGGAGAAGGAGGGGGGAGAAGGAAGGGGGAAGAGAAGGAGGGAGGGAGAGAAGGAGGGGGAGAAGGAAGGAGGAGAGTAGGAAGGGGGGAGAAGGATGGAGGGGATGGGGAGAGAAGAAAGGTGGGAGAAGAAAGAGGGGGGAGAAGGAAGGGTGAGAGAAGTAGGGAAGAAGGAAGGGGGAGGAGGAAGGTGGGAGAGAAGGAAGGTGGGAGAGAAGGAGGGGAGAGGGAAGGGGGAGAAGGAAGGGGGGAGAAGGAAGGGGTGAGAGAAAGAGGGGGAGAAGGAAGGGGGAGAGAAGGAGGGGGAGAAGGAAGGGGAGAGGAGGAGGGGAGAGAAGGAGGGGGAGAAAGAAAAGGGAGAGAAGGAGGGGGAGAAGGAAGGGGGAGAGAAGGAGGGGGAGAAGGAAGGGGGAGAGGGAAGGGGGAGAGAAGGAGGGGGAGAAAGAAGGGAGAGAGAAAGAGGGGGGGAGAAGGAAGGGGGAGAGAAGGAGGGGAAG
Organism: Rana temporaria; assembly: GCF_905171775.1. Taxonomy (NCBI): domain Eukaryota; kingdom Metazoa; phylum Chordata; class Amphibia; order Anura; family Ranidae; genus Rana; species Rana temporaria. The sequence goes on along the minus strand of NC_053496.1, from coordinate 109,187,236 downwards.
AGAAGGATGGGGGAGAGAAGGAGGGGGAGAAGGAAGGGGGAGAAGGAAGGGGGAGTAGGGGGTCTGGTCACAGTGCTCACTTACTTGATGGTCTCTGGGGGCTCTCAGTCAGTGACTTCTTTCAATGTGGTCTTTGGCACCTTAATCTTCCCGCCCCCTCATCCACTTAACGTAACACGGTAGCGGCACACATGCAAGGAGAGAGGGGCGGGAGCAGGAATGTCTATGTGTCATGCTGGAGAGAACGGGACGGAGCAGCGTGGGGATCCCTTCCAAGACAGCCACACCTCCTGAGCCGCTTTTTACTGCACATTGAGCAGTGAGGATTCAGCGGCTCAGCAGCCATGAAAAGAGGGGGAGGAGAGGAGAAGCTATGTTTTTTCTGGCCATTCCTGAATCCCGGGTGTGCTGCAGATGTTCCGCGAGCAGAGCAAGGTGATGTGGAGCTGTACACTGCCAAAGATACCAGCTAACTAGGGCTCTCTACAGCACCAGAAACACCTGCCTCCACTCGTGGAACATCTGCAGCACACACAGGAATGGCCAGGCACCACCCTATCAAGCTCCTTCACTTTTTTCCTACGGAGCAGCCAGCGTCCTAATTTCTGTGCCCCTCGAGCACATCCAACTGACACTCTCCCGGCTAGTGCTATTTGCCCGGCTCTCATGGGGCCCCAGGTGAATGTGGGGCCGCCCGCTCAGTAAGACGGCCCTGATTGTTGCTGGAAAAACACCCACACATGAACAGCATTTACTGTATGCATCATAGATTTGAGCATAGCTCCTAACTGTCCCTGATTTTGAGGGACTGTCCCTGATTTGAAACACAGTCCCTCTGTCCCTCATTCCTCCTCATTTGTCCCTCATTTTAGACTGATCTGTATAGTTGTTTATAAAAATGCATTTTTTATCTTTCAAAAAGTGTTGCCCAGTGCTAAACCTTTAATCCAATTTCTAAATTATTTCATGTGTAAATTTCAAAAGTCAGTATAAAAGAACAGTAGCGTTAAATAAAAAAAGCATTTGTGTGGTTAGCTAATATTTTTTTTTTGTTGTACAGTTCTCATTTAAGCAGCGTGGAAAGGTAGTGTGCTATGCTTACATATTTTTGCTAATAGGTGTCCCTCATTCCCATCTCAAAAAGTTGGGATATATGGATTTGAGTGGTTCATGAGAATCCATAACATCTAATATACTCACTAGGGATACGTTTCATGTCAAATGTGAGCATCCTATTGCATTAAGGTGTGCACCCCAAAGCTCAAACACATGTATGTATGTGTGTATATATTATATATATACACACACACTATATTGATAAACCTACATTTACACGCACATAAACTTTAATGACACCTCAGTCCATAGGGTTCAATATTGAGTTGGCCCACCCTTTGCCGCTATAACAGCTTCAACTCTTCTGGGAAGTTTGTCTACAAAGATTAGGAGTGTGTCTATGGAAATGTTTGATCATTCTTCCAGAAGCACATTTGTTCTGACACTGATGTGGACGAGAAGCCCGGGCTCACAGTCTCCACTCCAATTCATTCCAAAGTTGTTCAAAGTTTTTTAGCGGGTTGAGGTCAGGACTGTGCAGGCCAATCAAGTCTAAAAAAATGAAAAAAAAAACGGATTAGAAACAAACATGTATCGGTCTAGTAAGAGTTTCAAAGCCGTTTCTTAGGATTTGGAACTCCAGCAAACCATGGGGAGAGCCATTATCTACAAATGGACATAACTTTGAACAGTGGTGAACCTTCCCAGGAGTGGTTGGCCTACAGAAATTACTCCAAGAGCATGATGAAGACTCATCCAGGAGGTCATAAAAAGAACCCAGAACAACATCTAAAGAACTGCAGGCTTCAATTGCTTCAGGTAAGATCAGTGGTTCAACAATAAGAAAGAGACTGGGCAAAAATGGCATCCATGGGAGAGTTCCAAGGCCAAAGCCATTGCTGACCAAAAAGAACACACAGGCTCATCTCACATTTACCAAAAAACATCTTGATTATCCCCAAGACTTTTAAGCAAATATTCTGTGAACTGATGAGACAAAATTAAAAACTTTTTGGAATATGTGTGTGACCTGTTACATCTGGCAAAAAATTACTACAGCATTTCATAACAAGAACATCATACCAACAGTCAGACATGATGGTGGTAGTGTGATGGTCTGGGGCTGCTTTGCAGCTAAAGGGCCTGGACAACTTACCATAATTGTTGGAACCATGAATTCTGGGCTCTACTAGAAAACGCTAAAGGAGAATGTCTGGCCATCAGTTCATGACCTCAAGTTGAAGTGCACTTGGGTTATACAGCAGGAAAATGATCCGAAACACAACAGCAAGTCCACCTCCAAATGATTTAAATAAAGCAAAATTTAGGTTTTGGAGTGGCCTAGTCAAAGCCTGGACATAAATCTAATTGAGATGCTGTATCATGCCCTTACACAGGCCGTTCATGCTGGAAAACCCTCCATGTGGCTGAATTAAAACAATTCTGCAAAAAAGAGTGGGCCAAAATTGCTCCACAGCAATGTGAAAGACTTATTGCCAGTTATCGCAAACGCTTGACTGTAGTTGTTGCCGGCAAGGGTGGCACAAACAGTTTAGGGGGCAATTACTTTTTCACATAAAGCCAGGCAGGTTTGGACAGCTTTTTTGCCTTAATGAATTAAACCATTATTTAAATACTGCACTTTGCATTTCCTCAGGTTATCTTTGTGTATTAATACACTTTGTTTGATGATCTTAATCATTTAAGTGTGACAAATATGCAAAAAATAAATAATCAGAAAGGGTGCAAATAGTTTTTCACAGCATTGTATATATATATACAATGTGTCCTTAGTCCTTAGTCTAATCTTTGAACTCATCTCTTGTACCATGTCTGCACTCTCTGACCATGTCATTTAGTATGTCTGCACTCTGACAATCCCTCTTTCTCTCCTTCCTTCTCTCTCTCCTTCCCTCCCTATCTTTCTTTCTTTCTCTCTCCTCCTCTCTCTCCTCCCTCTCCCTCTCTCTCTCCCTTCCTCTCTCTCTCTCCCTCTCTACCTCTCTCTTCCCCTCTAACCCTCACTCTTTTCCTTCTCGTTTCATCCCTATTTCATCTCAGACTCTATTTAACCACACCCCATTTAAGCCACGGACAATATTTAGCATAGTTTAAACCACGCCACATTTTTCCATTTCATCTAGACCATGCCTGCACACAAATGCACCCCCCCCCCTAATTAAAATAATACTCTGCCTACAGACAGAGTCCCTAGAATTGTTTTGAGAATGTTGGAAACTATGAAAGCTGCCTGTTTATATATTTTTTTAAGGATGTCAGAGACTGATAATTAATTTTGTGCCCAAGCTAGAGTTGGGCTTTAAACACCAGTAACAAAAACAAATCAGTGAAATGCAAAAATGCCTAAACGAGTCATGTTATACATGAAATAAATAGTAGTGTAGTCATTCAAACAACGCAGCAGTTTTTTCTTTTTTGCCTGCTATTATATATACTGTTAGCTTATGAAGGTTAATGCATTTAAATGTGAATCTTGTGACTGATTATACAAACATTCTTCACAACACCAAATGTGTGATTACGTAAAGTGAGAATAAGGCTTAAAGGCCAATTTCAAGTTTTATTAATCTCTCTCCTGTTTCATTACTTTTGCTCCCTAACTGACCCCAGTGATGACAGAAATATGCTCTTCTATTGCACCTTGGCAGATGCGCCAGCTGTTTGAGCACACATCAAAATTTTTACTTCCCTATGAATCAACATCGTTATTACCATATCACATCATTGTTTTGAGTTTAAAAAAAGACATCATGATCAAAAAACTGCTGCTCCTAAGCTCCCTTGTGAGATCTGGGCTCTTGACAGACTAGATCACATGGTCTTTTAGTCATGCTGTGTATTATGGGTATGTCAAGTCATTAGAGACTGCAGTTTGCCCTTAAACCTGCAAACTGTGCCACCCTGGATGCTTGCCTAAAATAAGCTAATACAGACTGCCATTGCTGGGACACTGTAATAGATCTTCCTACTGGACACCCTACACTATGGATTCCCTTGCTGCTAAACATCCACCAAGACTCAAGCCCTGCAAACGGATAAGTAGCAATTATTTCACTTGTAGTGCTTTAGGAATACCTGCTAAATATATTGCTGCTAAACAATTGTTGTATTTTACTCTGGCTTGATAGAAACTAACATACTGCTTGGGACTGACTGTTGTGTCTTTGGCTCCTTGCTGTGGATCATCTTAAAGGGAACATACATTCTCAAATTACCTGAGCTATATTTGCTTTGCTTACGCAACTATTAGTTGCCATCATGATTACTAATTACTACGTGCTTGACATAAGTGTTACTTGTTTATGGGCCCATGCCCTAAGTTACTGAACATGTTCGCCTTATCTTTTCTATGCTAAGGGTTGAGGAATTTCATACCTACTCCCTTAGTGACCTAATGCATTTCCTAATGTTTAAGTGATATAATGTAGAGAACCCCAAACTCTTGTTCTCTAAATGGAGTGATGCCTGGGGTCCCGTACTGATAATCACTTGCATAAGAGAAGTGCTTTGTAATCTTTTAAAATGCTAGGCATTGGACGCATGTTGTAATACGTCCACCCCTAGAAGCTGAACGCATTCCTTTATGTGAGAGAGAGATGATGTAGAGAACCCCCAAACTCCTGTTCTGATTGGAGTGACGCCTGGGGTCCAATACTGAATTCTCACATAACATAGAGAAGTGCATTGAAATCCTTGCTAACTGCAGTTGTGGTTCACTCGCGTTCACCAAGGCTGTTACAGGCGCAAGCCAGCACAGGCTCCTGGAAACGCAGGAGAGTGGCCAGTAAGAGGAAAGCTGGGATATGACGTTACGTACATCATATCCCTGCCACTCCTAAACCTGCTCCACTGCCGCACCAGGCCCACAATGCTTTTAATCTGGTCCTGGGGGCCAGTGCACAGGCCTGTGCCTACACATGCACAGCACTGCCCACACAGAGAGAGGGACCACTTCACATTGCCCTTACAGAGAGAGAGACTGTGCAACATTGCTTCCAGAGAGAAACGGCAATGTGAAGCAATTTTTCTCTCTGTGTCGGCAATGTGAAGCGGTTTCTCTCTCTGTTTAGGCAACGTGGAGCAGTCTTTCTCTGTGCCAGAAATGTGGAGCAATTTCTCTCTCTCTGTGGGCAATGTGGAGCAGTCTCTCTCTCTCTCTCTGTGCAGGCAATGTGGAGCAGTCTTTATTTCTCTCTGTGCGGGCAAAGTGGAGCAGTCTCTCTCTATGTGCAGGCAAGGCAGAGCAGTCTCTCTCTCTCTGTATGGGCAATGTGGAGCAGTCTCTCTCTCTGTGTGCGGGCAATGTGGAGCAGTCTCTGTCTCTCTGTGTGCGGGCAATGTGGAGCAGTTTCTCTCTCTCTCTGCGGGCATTGTGGAGCAGTCTCTCTCTCTCTCTCTCTCTCTCTCTCTCTCTGTGCGGGCAATGTGGAGCAGATGGATGGTGAGCTGGTTTGGTGGTTCAATAGGCCACTTGACTAGACTTGCCCCCCAGGCCTAAGGCTGACAGCCCTCCCCTGGCTGGAGGTATATCAGAACTTTTGGATTAAGATGTTTGTAATTTTAAGGTTCTGTATTTTGACTGTTTTTAACCTTTTCCTCTTTTGCTCCTCTTTTACCCTTTCCTGCCTCTACACTCCTGGGTTCTACAAGTTGCTGCTCCCTGAGTATGACTGTTTGCGTTTCCTTGACCTATTTCTTCGCCAGCCTGGGTTAGAATTGTACTTTGACCTTCATTCCTCCCCTATTCCTCAGCTTTGGTTTACTACCCCCACTCATTTTGATACAGGTATTTCAATGTTAATGGTCTTAACTCCAATTTTAAGAGACATCTGACATTAAAGGGTTTAAGGAATTCAGAAGTGTATGTGATTATCATAGAGATGCACTTCGATAAGAAAGGTACTTTGGCATTTGCAATTTTTTGTCCCTGCTACTTAACTTCTCACCCCTAAAAAAAAGGCAGGGGTTAACTGTTCACTCCACTTATTCCTACTCCGATCTCCAAGGCCAATTTCTCATTCACAGAGGCAAAATTCAACATGCAGATATCACATTCTGTAATGTCTACGCACCTAATACAAACCAAAACGTTCTTCCTTACTCGAGTCTGTAATCACCTGTTTCGACTTGTACATTATTTTCTAGTGATAGGAGGTGATTTTAATCCTCTGTTTTCATTGACCGCGTTTCCCTCTCTAAGGGTTTCCCCCTTGCGTATGTCTCACCAATACTAACTGTTCCGTCAGCTCACTTGTGAACACGCTTTATTTGGCTCATGATGAGTCACCCATCCGACTGCACGACAGTGCTCACACTATTCACATCCATTCAAAACGCATGCGTGACTAGACTACTTGTTTATAAATGGTCCTACCCAAAGGGTGTTGCTATTCTTCCCATTTCCTGGTTGGATCATGCACAGATTCTGTTGTAACTTAAACTAGATATGACCAGACTTAAGTGTTGCCATTGGCAGCTTAATTATTCTTTACTCAACCATGATCCCATCAGGAAGGAGCTGGAAACTACCCTGAAACTTTATTTTGTTGAGAACTGTACCCCAGAGATATTCCTTTGCATCCTCTGGGAAGCTCACAAAACAGTGGTACGTGAACAGTGCATTGCTCTTTCTAGGGCCTAAAAAAAAAAAATTCAGGCTTTTGAGACAACAAACCGAGATGAGACTCCGCAATTTGGAGTCCCACCTTTTGTCTACCGCTTTGCTTCTTTTCTTGGGGGAAATAATTTGCTTGTGCACAGTTTTGAAAAACCTTTATCTTGGTAGGGTTGAAAAGACCCTTCTGAAGCTCTGACAAAGGTTTTCTATGACAAACGGAATAAGGCTCACACTTTACTAGCTCGCAAACTTTGCGACCAAACATGTACAATGGCTCCCCAAGTGTTACAGGACGATCGAGGTGACTTAAACCGCTCAAGGGCCATACTCTATGTATGAATCTTCACAAAACTGCTTTCACCGAGCGTGAATGAAGTTCTCCCCTCCCTGGTTCATAAGGATCAGGTGAGCTTTGTTCCCTGGAGAGAAGCAGGAGACAACAATAGGCGAGTCATTAATCTGATGGATGTCAATAGGCAAAAAAACAGAGGCTCTCCTACTTCTATGTTGAGAAAGCCTTTGATAGGCTTGGTTGACCTTTTTTTTACTACCCTGGAGCATCTGGGCTTCCGGTTGTCCTTTCTCAGAACGGTCAAGCATCTATATAAGGCTCCATCAGCCTTCATCAAAACTCAATTCACCCCTAAATTTCCCTTTACTATTTCTAACGTGGGTTGCGGACAAGTTGTTACCTTGATACAACCTTGGGTAACCCTCCATAATCTCCATAAGCTTCTTGACAAGTTTAGCGCTTTGTCATATCACTCAATATCCCCCCTCTGAGGTGCAGCTTCTCAGGGTCTTTTTCTTACGCATGGAAATCTACTGCTGCTTGTGGGTGTACATTACCAGGTGGTATGATTCCCTCTAAGGAGCTATTTTTAGTCCCCTCTTCGCGTCAATTACTGTAGCTCTATTTTAACTAAATAGAGACATTTTCGAATCTCTTGGTTGGGTCGATTCTACCTAAGATTTTGTATGCATTCATGACCTTACTGATCCCTGTCCCTATAGCACACCTACTGCAGTTTCCATGGAAATATAAACAGCATAGAATAGCTAATTTAGTTCTCTTTGCTTCTACTGTAACGGTGATGGATGTCTTGCTTTCCCCAACATTGTTCATTATTACTATACAGCCCAGCTGAGAGCCGTTGCCTCATGGGGTACCTTGCTGGCGTATAACTGCTGGACTGAGATAAATTGACTGGCCCTTATTCACCCAAACAACCTGTTATGGAATGTTGAAGCCTCTCTTTTGCACACTATGGCATTACTTTGTAATGTTTGGAGACAGCTGAAGCATATGGTTTATCCTTTGCTCCTGCCCTCCAATTTTCTAAATCAAGCTCATTTGAGAGATTAGTTCTTGCTGGCCCAACACAAAAAAGTTTACTCTCAAATATTTATAAACTACTGAATTTGTATTCGATAGATACTCAAAGTAAACCCTGGTACATGATTAGATGAAAACAAGCCCTTGGAAAAGAACTACCTATAGAAAAATGGCAGATTAGATGGTTCCAAAGCTGCTAAAAGTTCAGTCTGTACACTTTATAAGATAAAAACATATAAAGTGTTATTCTTTTGGTATATGACTCCTACCTGCTTGACGACCATAAACCCATATGCCTTTGATTGCTGCTGGCGCTGCAGTAGAGACTGCAGCACTTTGCTTCATATTTACTGACACTGTAACCATATTTGGGTATGGTGCATGATCTCTTCCACCTACTGTTTGATGTAGACTTTCCCTTTGTCCCCCCAAAAAAATTGTTAGGGCTATTTCTTCCCAGGTTACCCAGGCTGGCTAAGAAATTGATGTCTCATATCTTGACAGCTGCTAGATGTCTGGTAGCTCTTCAGTGTAAGTGGCAAACACCACCGACCTCCATCGAGCTATATGCTAGGATTAAGAATGTGGAGATTATGGAGTCCCTCACAGCACGTCTTGCTGATACAGCAGAGCATTATAATGTGATATGGGAGCCCTTGAATTTGCAAAAGGATCCCCCGTGAGGTTCCACTACCTCTTGTGGGTCGTAGCTTGGGCGCTCTCTTCCCACCAGGAGTGATGAGTTCAGGTCCTTCCCGTACCCTCTTCTTTCTCTCTCTCTGACGCTTTTTTGTTGCTATACAAGGGTATCATTCTGGGTACTGAAATTATTCTCTAGGCCTTGTTCTGTTTCAAACGACCCTTTTGGGATTGGGTTCGATGGATACTGTTCATAATGCTAGACTGTTTTTCTTTACATGGTTTATATTGCAACTGTTAACTGCTTCTAACTTATGTATACACGTCATAATGACCCTTAGATCTCTGCTTTCTTGAAAATTGGTCAGCAGTTGACATTATACAATGTAATTTGTTTGTAATGGTTACATTCTTTGTTTTATAAAAGAAAAAATTATAAAAATTGTCAATTATAAAATAATAAAAAAAAAAGAAATCCGTTTAATTAAAAATATGAAAGCTGCCAATGTTGACTTGTTTTTTAAGCTAAAACCTACACGACTACCATCTGTCTCCAATTTTCAATTCTTTGTTAGTCACTGACCATAAATAAGTACAGTGCCTTGAAAAAGTATTCATAGCCCTTAAAATTGTCCACGTTTTGCTTTTTGTCATGCTACAAAACAAAAACATAAATGTATTTTGTTGGTATTTTATGTGATAGGCCAATTGTGAAGTGGAAGGAAAATGTTTTCAAAATGTTTTACAAATACATATCTAAAAAATGTGGTGTGAATTCAGCCCCACTGAGTCAATATTTTGTAGAACCACCTTTCCCTGCAATTACAGCTGCAAGTCTTTTTAGGGATATCTCTACTAGCTTTGCACATCTAGAGAGTGACATTTTTGCCAATTCTTCTTTCCAAAATAGCTCAAGCTCTGTCAGATTGGATGAAGAGCAATTTCCATGTCTTGCCACAGATTCTCAATTGTATTGTAGGTCTGGACTTTGACTGGGCCATTTTAACGCATGAATATGCTTTGATCTAAACCATTCCACTGTAGCTCTGGCTGTATGTTTAGGGTTGTTGTCTTGCTGGAAGGTGAACCTCCACCCCAGTCTCAAGGTTTTGGCAAACTCCAACAGGTTTTTCTCTAAAATTGTGCTGTTTTTGGCTCCATCCATCTTCCCATCAACTATAACCAGCTTCCCTGTTGAAGAAAAGCATCCCCACATTATGATGCTGCCACCACCATGTTTCACGGTGATGTGTTCAGGGTGATGTGCAGTGTTAGTTTTTTGCCACAGATAGCGTTTTGATTTTAGGCCAAAAAGTAAAATGTTGGTCTCATCTGACCAGAGCACCTTCTTCCAGTCCCCACATGGCTTCTCGCAAACTGCAAGCAGGACTTCTTATGTCTTTCTTTCAACAATGACTTTCTTCTTGCCACTCTTCTATAAAGGCCAGATTTGTGGAGTGCATGGCTTATAGTTGTCCTGTGGACAGAATCTCCCACCTGAGCTGTGGATCTCTGCAGCTTCTCCAGAGTTATCATGGGCCTCTTGGCTGCTTCTCTGATTAATGCTCTTTTGAAAGCTTTGTAATTGTATTACAAAGTGTTACTACTGATGTATCTTAATGGATTTAGTCATCCATTTTAGATATTCACCTACCATCCTGACCAATTACTGGCTACATTGTGGAAGTGATGGCTTGTGCTCTGGGGGTGATGCCGATGCGTGTCTGTCCTGTGCTGGATCCTTTGCCATCTCAGCCCCGGGGAAGGACACCCCTCTTGGCCCAGCCTCTACCCTACATCATAGCTTGGTATACATTGTAACCACCCAGAACTGACACACTGTCCTTTCTGGTTGCACCTAGTCAATCTTCTGATGTCATCATACTTTGTTATTTCAGACATCCTATAGCATCCCCCCTGAAGAAGTGTATTCACAGAAATGCGTTGGGCACCAAGGATGCAGCCATTTTGCCTTAATAGGATTCTACTCAGATATACTCTTCTATACTATACTCAATTTATACTCACCTTCCATATTATGTCGTTATTAGGGATGAGCTTGGTGTTCGACTCGAACGTATGTTCGACTCGAACATCGTCTGTTCGTACGCTCGATGAATTTCAAACAAAACGAGTCATTCGCGCCAAATTCGAGTAACGCGCGTCGGCCCATAATTCACTGCGGCATTGCGCGCTGATGATTGGTCAAGCATGCACCATGAGCCTGCATGCTTGGCCAATCACAGCACGCAAAAAAATGAAGAACCATAATTGGCCAAAGCCAGGGTGGCTTTGGCCAATTATGGCTTAGGGGGTTTAGTACACGCCCCACACCATATAAGGCCACCTGTAAGGCGGCCGCGTGTAGTGTATTCTGGCTTTGTTAAAGAGAAGTCAGTCAGACAGTTAGAGAGAGAGATAGGTAGAGACACAGTGTCTTTTCTACCAGATAGATAGATAGATAGAGCAGGCAGGCTAGTCAGTTTAGTTAAATTTACAGTGTGTACAGGATATATATACATCCTAGCGTTGTACATATATTTATACACTGTATAGCTTAGCTAGATCAGCTATTCCTATTGTTAGGCAGTATATTGTGCTAGATGCAGTGCTCTAACGTGTTGTATTGCCTGCATAGTGTTTAGTTTACACCTAAACATAGTACTCAGTGTTAGTGGACGTGTGCTATTTAATTGCACATACACGCAGTTGCTGTTACTGCACGTGTGCTATATAATTGCACATAAACGCATTAGCTGTTACTGCACGTGTGCTATTTATTTGCACATAAACGCAGTCGCTGTTAATGCACTGGGGCTATTTAATTGCACATAAACGCAGTCGCTCTTACTGCACGTGTGCTGTGTTTTTGCCCATAAATGCAGTTGCTGTTAGTGCACGTTTGCTGTGTTTTTGGCCATAAACGCAGTCGCTCTTACTGCACGTTTGTTGTGTTTTTGCCCATAAACGCAGTTGCTGTTAGTGCATGTTTGCTGTATTTTTGGCCATAAACGCAGTCGCTCTTACTGCACGTTTGCTGTGTTTTTGCCCATAAACGCAGTTGCTGTTAGTGCACGTTTGCTGTGTTTTTGCCCATAAACGCAGTCGCTGTTAGTGCACATTTGCTGTGTTTTTGGCCATAAACGCAGTCGCTCTTACTGCACGTTTGCTGTGTTTTTGCCCATAAACGCAGTCGCTCTTACTGCACATTTGCTGTGTTTTTGCCCATAAACGCAGTCACTGTTAGTGCACATTTGCTGTGTTTTTGGCCATAAACGCAGTCGCTCTTACTGCACGTTTGCTGTGTTTTTGCCCATAAATGCAGTCGCTCTTACTGCACGTTTGCTGTGTTTTTGGCCATAAACGCAGTCGCTCTTACTGCACGTTTGCTGTGTTTTTGCCCATAAACGCAGTCGCTCTTACTGCATGTGTGCTGTTTATTTGCCCATAAACACAGTTGCTCTTACTGCAGTGTATAAAGGGATATTGCGTGAGTGAGAACGTCGTTCGCAGTCGGTAGAAAATGTCGGGAAAACAATTGTGCAGTACAACGATACGAAACTTGATTTTTGAACTTTATGATCAGTGGATGAGTTTGTGGGTTAGATATAAGAAGAAAGCTAAGGCTTGACTGACATTAGTTTTTTTTGCTAAATTTTGACTTGCAGAAATAATGGAGGCCTTCAGAGAACAGGAGTTCTTCACAGAATTTGTTCAAAGGGGGCCCCGGATGGCAACCCCCCTTTTTTCTAGAATTTTTCTTTCCCAAAAAAATAATTTATTCAGCCAAGATCTGGCATTGTAATGGTCTCCCCCCACCCCTAAAATAATCGACATATTGTTACCACACAGTACGTGCGCTTTGGGGGGCCAAGCCTGTATGGCCACAGGCTCACGGGCCACCGCTGGAACATCAATGGCCTCATCACCAGGCACAAGTGTCATGTAGTTTGTTGAGGGTCTCTTTAGGAAATTGTGCAATATGCACCAGCAAAGTATGACATGGTTCAGATTCTACTTAACAAACCTACAGTCCTTGTCTTGTTAGCACCGCCTGTATACTGCTGTTCAAAGTATACAGGGCCAAAGGGTCTTGTCAGGGACGATCCTCCCTATAGACTTACTATGCAAGCCGCTTAGGGCCACGCAAAGCTGCAAAGAGCCCCCCAAATCACTAGAGGCCCCGCCTGGTGAGAAGTAATTTTCGCCCCCTCACCCTGCTTCTAAACTCGCTGGCTGAGTCATTTTCGACAGCAGAACACCCCCTCCCCACACTTCTCAACTTTCTTTAATGTGACATGTCACTGTCGTCAGCGCCCCCTGCTTCTCATTTTTAATGTACCATGTCTTAGGCCCCCAGGGAGGTCAGGATCGGCACTGGGTCTTGTAATGACCTGGGGGGAGTGGTGGCGGGGAAACTCATGCTATTTTTGTTCAATGATTTTTATCCATATTGCAGGGACCAAACATTACATTAAAGCCGCAAGCAGTATTAAATTACTTTTTTCTTATAGTAATCTCATGTTGTGCAGGGACATTTCTAAACACGTGCCACTACTATAGACACCCAGCAGGTACGATATTTAAAGGAATTTTTAATTTTTTTTTTTATTTAAGCATCATTAACCTCCCTGGCGGTATGATTCTTTCAGAAAAAACATGCTGAAAGCGGTACCATTATTTGCAAGGAAATTTGGCGTTTTATATTGTAGGTCTGTAATTTTTAGAAATAACTCACTTAAATCTGACCAAACCAGAGTTTAATAGGCATCCCGGGTATGACATTTTTTTAAAAACAAAATTATAAATGATAATATAATAAATAATTATAAATAATTATAACAAATAATAATATAATTATAATAAAAATTATTCAATAATGTAATCAAATCAAAATCACAGAAATTTGCTCAGTTGCAGAATTGTTGCTGTCATTATTTTTTTTTTTTTTATGACGAATTTCCCCACAAATCGCTATCGCACAATTCTGCAAGTGATTATAATTTATTATCGCTGTTTTTTAGCTGATCTAAAACTATTTTTGACATAAAGGGACACTTTTGGTTGCTATGGACAATCTACAGTTTGCAGGGAGAAAGAAACGTTGTTATTATATAAAATGACATGCATGACACAGGACAGACCACTAGGGACAAGGGGGTGTGTTTTTTTTACATACAGTACTGTAATCTATAAGATTACAGTATACTGTATGTATAGTGTTTGTTTACTTTTTTGAATTTGGCGCCGTTCTCCGTCCCCGTGCGTCGTAACGTCGCAGGGAACGGAGATCGGCGTCACACAGAGGCACTGTGTGAATCGAGCGAGGTCCCGCTCGCTCACACAGCGCGGTGGCATCGCTGGATCCAGGGACAAGGTAAGTAAACCATGCCTGTGGATCTAGCGAGGCAAGCCCGAGTCTGACTCGGGGTTACCGCTCGCAGCAGGAAAATCTAACCCCGAGTCAGACTCGGGAACACCGCCAGGCAGGTTAAAATAGCTGCTCCAGAAAAAACTACAGTTTTAAAAAAAAAAAATTCATTGATACATGTTCCCTGGGGCAAGACCCGGGTTCTCAAAGACGTTTTCCAACAATAACTTGAATATTGGGCTTTAAAATGAGCACTTTTGAATTCGAACGTTCGAGTCCCATAGACTTCAATGGGGTTCTAAATGTTTGCGCGAATGGTCGGTCCGTTCGAACGTTCTGGTGCGAACCGAACGCAGGTATAGTCGTTATGTGCTTCCCAATTCATATATGTATTTTCCTCATGACATTTGTGACCGCAATAATTTATTGCCTAGATATCATGTTGACTGTTTTTTATATACATGCATTTATATAGGTTATGTCATGTGCGCAATCTTTTTACACGTGATATACACCAGTATTACTTATATGTGATAAACCTGTCAACTGCTTCATTCAAAGTCCCTATGCCCCTCCTTTTCTTAGTTGCACCCGAAATGGAAGCACACTTCTGTGCTTCACTCAAAGTCCCAAAAATTTCCCACTTCATTTTACATATCCCTGTAGTTACCGTGCAGAAATTACTGCACCTAAAAGTTGCACAACTCCTGTTTAACAGTTTTTTTAATTCTCATATCGATGAAAGGTTGATTATTTAAATTAAACGTTTTATTTGTACATAATCTGTTACCAACATGATGCAACTTAAGATGTCATCGCTAAATGTGAAGGGATTTAACAAACCTTATAAAATCGAAAATCTCTGGAATGACGCACTGAAATTCAACATTGACATTTTATTTATTCGGATATCCAATTTCACTAGAGACAATCCACCTAATCTCTTCCATCACAAATTTCCACATGTATTCTTCTTTAACCACTTAAGCCCACCAATTGGTCGATATGTATTCTTCTACATATTTTTGGTTAAAAAAAATCGCAACAAGTGTATATTGATTGGTTTGAACAAAAGTTGTAGAGTCTACAAAATAGGGGATAGTTTAATGCCATTTTTATTATTATTATTTTTTTACTAGTAATGGCAGCAATCTCCGTTTTTTTTATCATGACTGCGACTTTATGGTGGACACATCGGACACTTTTGACATATTTTTGGGACCATTTTTACAGCGATCAGTGCTATAGAAATGCACTGACTCCTGTAAAAATGACACTGGCAGTGAAGTGGTTGACCACTAGGTGGCGCTGAAGGGGTTACGTGTGTCCTAGGGAGTGATTCTAACTGTTAGGGGGAGGAGCTACCAGTGACATGTCATTGATCACTGTTCTCAGGGAACATTCAATCAGGGACATGTCACTTGTGTCATGGATATGCAATAGTCTGGCAGCTTACCTGTTTCCATCTGTCCATTAAGAGGCCTGACTCTGTTCTGGTTACCTTCTTATTTCCTCTCCTTCCTGTATGGCCCCACCCAGGCCATCCCAGGAAGTCTATATTAACCATTGCACTACAGGCCTGCAGTGCTATTCAACAGTGTTGTTTGCTCAAGTTTCTGTCTGCAGTGTACTACGATTATCTTCCTGCGTACCGTTTTTGGCTCATCCCTGACTTCTGATGTTTGCCTGTGCCCTTGACCTTTTGCCTGTACCTCGGTTACCCTAGTCTGCCTGTTGACCTGACCTCGGCTTATCCATCACTACCATTTGTCCTGTGACCTAGGGGATCCCAGGGGTCGCGACCTGGATCCAGCTGCGGCGAAGGCCATCCTCACCACTAGAGGCTCTGGTGAACACAAAGCTGGGTCTTAGACTCCGCACCCTGGGCGATCTTGGGTTCGCTTCCTCTCTGATCGGCTATAGGGTCCACTACCCTGTGGTGCATCCCTGACCCCCATGGAGTGCACTTTTCACCTGGTCACAGGTGACCTGACAACTTGTTTGCAAAGACCTCCCCTGTTCTGCCTTTGCCGACCACAATCGTGAGCTGCCCGGGAACATCGAGTTCCCGGGACCCTTGAGTGCACTCACGAGGCACACGGCTGCAAATTTAAAGGGACGTACTCTAAGAGGGGTTATCACAATTATAAAAGACTTTCATACTGTTGGACTCCAAGACAGACTCCCAAGGAAGATTTATAATAATTGTCTACAATATTGAAAACACAATATTAACCATCGCTAATCTATATGCTCCTAACAAACAACCTATGCAATTTATCAAGAAAATTATTAAGAATATAAGAAGAATGCAAAAGGGTAACGTTATCATCTGGAGGTATTTCAATGCCCCAATGGACCCAATTGTAGACATCTCTTAAGGATCTCATTCTGTAAGAAATGGTTTATGTATTTATCTTCACTCGTCTGAAAAATACTTGTTCAATGTTCAATGTTCAATGTTCATAAGTCTAATACTCATATTGACTTATTTTTCACAGACAGAACTCTCCTGCAGAAAGTAACTTATGCACAAATGTATAATATCTCTTGGTCAGTTCATGCACTGATCAATATAACAATTAACCATTTACCAGCCAATAATTCACTCTGGAGAAATAACACATTTATAAGCATCTGTCTGTGTTAAAAGAAAGACTGACAGAATTCTTTACAATTAACAATATATATTCTACCTCCACTACTAACCTTTGGTGCACACATAAAGCGTATATTAGAGGAATTCTGATACAGTTAGCTTCCAAAGAGAAAATTAAGAGCATTGATAGCCTACTGGACACAATATTCAAACTTGAGACAAATCACCAAATCCCCCCTAATAACACCTACAGTTCTACAACATTTAAATACTGCAAGAAATTAATTGAGAGCAATCCTAATTTCCAAGCATGAGAAATACTTTAAAAACGCCCAAGGCAATAGAGCAGGGAAACTATTAGATTTCCAATTAAGCCATAGACAAAACAGACACAAATTTAGACACATTTATAAGTCAGGTAAGATACTCTATAACCCACAAGAAATAGCATATACTGTATTTGCTGGCGTATAAGACGTCTTATACGCAGGGTCAGCTGCTCGGATGCCTGCTGGATGTGCAGTAATACTGTATGTAGCTTCAGCTACATACAGTATATACCGATTAGCCAATCCCGGTGAGTGATGTATTCAAATGAATACAGATCCTGCTCTGATTGGAGTAACAACCTCTGCCAATCCGAGCAGGCTACATACAGTAGCCTGCTCAAGTTGAGAGTCAGAGAGGCATGGGCTGATGATGTTACAGCCTCTGCCAATCCAAGAAGGCTTTGTATTCATTAATAGAATACATTGCTCGCCGTGATTGGCTCCAGCTCCAGCAGGAAGGAAGAATATGGCTCCAGCTCCAGCAAGAATGAATAAGAATATGGCTCCAGAAGGAAGAAATGTGAAGCGTCTGAAGCCTCGGAAGGGGGGTCGTCTTATACGGTGAGTACAGGCAAAAAATCTTAAAAACTGTAAAATTAGGGGGTAGTCTTATACGACTGGTCGTCTTATACACCGGCAAATACGGTACTTTTGCAGAATATTACAAACTCCTTTAGAATTTAAAAAAAGATAAAGACATTCATCAACTTCTTTCATCTGAAATAACTGTTTTCAAATAAGCTCTGTCAATCTTTGGTCGATCATAACACATTACAAAAACTCAACAAGCCAAGTTCTGTTGAAGAGACATGTAATATTTATTCACTCTATACCTCTTCATAAGACCCCAGGAGCAGCTTATCGAGTGAATACTATAAAGCTTTTATTGATATACTAGCTTCTTATATAACAGATGTCCTTAACCAAGTAACTAAAAATAACAACTTTCCCTAATCTCTAAAATAATAGCTAACTGCCTTCTTAATGTGATACCATACCTTATAGAGCCTGGCCAGGTGGAGTTTGTAAAAGGCCGATAAGGCCCAGATAGTATCAGGCGTATGATCAATCTGATGGATTATGTTGAAAACAGTTAGATCCCCTCTCTGCTGAGTCTAGCTGCAGAGAAGGCATTCAATAGGACTCACTGGGGATACATATCTAAAACCCTACTTTCGGTCACACAGGCCTTATACAGTACATGTTGTTATAATGTCCTTATATACTACATCATCAGCTAAAGTGTACACATCAAGCTCCCTCTCCAAGAGCTTTAACTTGTCAAATGGTACTAGAAAGGGGTCTGCACTTTCACCTATAAAATTCTCGTTGGCTCTTTTGCAATAGCCATCAGAACAAATCCTAACCTCATAGACATTAAGATAGGACATAACAAACATAAACTGAGACTGTATGCTGACAATATAATCTTATCTCTAGCAGATCCGGAAACTTTCTTTATTAGAGTTGCAGCAAGTGTTGGATAACTTTGGTAGTATCTCATACTATAAGATCAACAGTAATAAATGTTTTGCATTACCGATGAACATACCTACAGGAATGCTTGAAAATCTACACATTGACCACAAGTATAACTGGGATGAACCCTCTATTTCATATCTGGAAATCCAACTTTCCTTTTCAATGTCCAGATTATTTGAAGTAAATTACCCAAATCAAAGCTGATTTTCAAACTGTACAACAAACTCAGATTTCCTGGACTGGAAGGATGGCAGCATTTAAAATGATCACCTTGCCAAAAATTCTTTATTATTTAGGGCCCTACATATTACAGTATCCTCAAAATTTTTCAAGCAAGTTAGTGCTAAACTAAATGCCCTAATGTGACAGAGGAAAAAACTTCAACTAAAAAACAGGAGGCATGCGTCTACCTGACGTTCACCAATAATTTATAGCCACACTTCTAGACCAGATGAGATATTGGTTCATCTCAGATACTGACAAACTGTGGTTAAACATAGAAAAATAAATTACTAATGGTCATGAATTATTTGCTCTGTCAATGACATATAACTTATTGACTAAAATATCTTCCCACTTAACCATTAAATCCACGCTAATCCCATGGATAAACAAAATAAAATACACAAAGGATGTAGTACAGATATACTGTATACTCTCTTATGAGTGATGGATTATTGCAGAGCTTGCATGTCTGTCAGCTCCTTGGGTGCACCAAGGGTTCAGCAAGATATGACACACTACCTGACATATACAAGATTACCATAAAAACTCTTCCCTTCTTCCTCCTCTCCTATCTGTTGGAGATGCAATGATCAAACAGGAACATTATATCATACACTTTGAAACTGCAAAAACCTCTCCAGCTTCTGGAGGGCTGTATCCTCTTTTACTGCATCCCTTACAAGTAACCTAATCCCTCTTAACCCTGCAACCGCGCTACTAGAATTAAACCTTGATATATACTTTTCAATGGCATCTAAAATTCCTTCTGTTTAGCAGAAACTAAACAGAATGAATAGAGTATTGTTATATGCAAAAATGACCGATATCGAAGAAAATAATATTAATACATTTCGTAAAATGCGGCAGCCCTGGGTGAAACATTACCTCCCCACTGACTTTGACCAGTGTTTGTTGTTACCAAACTAGAATCTTTTACAGTCTAAGTATATGTATATATATGTCAGGAGTCAGACCACCATCCCGGGTGTTTATTATTTCCCTCATAATCTTAACTGTTTCTTTTTCTGTAATCTTTATTATTTATTTTTACTCAATCTTTTGGGTTATTTTTGCCTTTTTCTGGTTTTATAGTAAATAGATTGCGAGGTGATTTAACTTATCTTTAATTTAAGGTTACTCATCTATAAATCTATTATGGCTTTTTGTCTTATTAAATAAATAAAAATATCTTGACAAATAGTCGGATCGACACATCTTCTATTTTTTTCATATATTTACAAAATTTGATGTGTGTATTTATTAATCATAATGAATAGTTAACTATATATGTATGGATTAAATATGTTGTACTAGACACTGTAATTGTAACCAAGATATATATATATATATATATATATATATATATATATATATATATATATATATATATATATATATATGCTATGTATTTCAGTGCATTTCCTTTTTTTTATTTTCTCCCTCCCCAGTTTTTTGTTTCCCTATTGAAATCTCAATAAAAACATTTGACAAGGAAACCTTGATATATACTCATTAAACTACAGAACTATTGTGGCCAATATATTATTAGCAGCAAGGATCACCATAGCTAAACTGTGGAAAGTTAATACTGCTCCCAATCTCTCTGACGTGGTATTAAGAGTAAACACACAGGCCCACTATGAACCAATGTTGGCTTACAAAAACTTCAACATTGCAACATTTAGGAGGATTTGGCAAGCATGGTTGGTACATTGTAAAGCTTCAAAATGTCTGAAAGACTTTAATAACCATTGAGACTCTTTTTTTACGTGTTGAATTATTAAATGGTTTCCAAATCCCTGTCCTTTGCCCCCCCCCTTCTTTTTTAGTTTAGCAACACTCCCTATTAACAATATCGTCCCACTGGGGTCGATAGGGTATGTACCTCTACCATTGAATTATAACTCATTAACAACATTTAATTGCATTGATAATACCTTTGTTTATTTATCCTGTTTATTTGTATATGTAAATGTACTAGGAAGCACTTATACTGTATCTGAGAAACTAATAAAAATTTAAAGTTAAAAAAAAAATAGCTTGATACTTTCCATGGTGACTGGATTAAGGTAACACACTTGTGTGGCTAAAAATGCTGGTGTATTTTCCTGATACGCATTACAACTGAAAAAAACAGCTTGATAACCTGCAAATCATCTTCAACAAAAACATTTGATTTATGTATTCCGCAAATAATAAATAAATAATAATACTTTTTAACCACACATTTCCAAAATAGAAAAATATTAAATAAAATTGACCAAAACCTACAATAGTTACATTTTTTTAAATGTTCTTTTATTTAACTTGTTTAAAAATGCTGTCAGTAGTCTTTGGATGCCTGGGGTGTCAAACCCTAAAGGATCATAATTATTATAATAACTATTCTGAAAAAAAGCTCACTTTTGTAGCTTGATAATAATTAAGGCTGGAAATTTCCAATGTGTGATATGTCAGCATAATTATACAATTATGGTATAATTGCTTTAATAGCAATAACTTTGTAAAAAATATAAATTTGTGGTTGTAATTAAAGACATGTAGGATTAAGGTACTTCAATTCTGTTTGTTGAAATGATTTCAACAAACAGATGTAAAGGATGGGAAAAGTGCTAATTAATGCATACACTATATAAAAGAATATACGAAAGTAGATGTTAGAAAGCTAAAAGTTAATAAATGAAGGTTTGCTTAATTATTTATTTTCCCTCTGTAACTATGTTAAATGTTGTAGTGTAACACAAGTTAGGTAAGTAACAAACAGCTTTGTAAATGGTGTTTGTTGTTACCTTTTACCTACAGTATCTGACAAAAGTGAGTACATACCTCACATTTTTGTAAATATCTTTTCATGTGACAACACTGAAGAAATTACACTTTGCTACAATGTAAATTAGTGAGTGAACAGCTTGTATAACAGTGTAAATTAGCTGTTCCCTCAAAATAACTCAACACACAGCCATTAATGTCTAAACCGATGGCAACAAAAGTGAGTACACCCCTAATTGAAAATGTCCAACTTTTGCCCAAAGTGTGAATAATTTGTGTGGCCACCAATATTTTCCAGCACTACCTTAACCCTCTTGGGCATGGAGTTTGTCAGAGCTTCACAGATTGCCACTGGAGTTCTCTTCCACTTCTCCATGACGACATTATGGAGCTGGTGGATGATGGAGACCTTGTGCTCCTCCATCTTGCATTTGAGGATGCCCCCAGATGCTTAATAGGGTTACGGTCTGGTTGGTTTTGTCCATCACCTATACCCTCAGCTTCTTTAGCAAGACAGTGGTAGTCTTGGAGGCCTGTTTGGGGTCATTATCATGTTGGAATACTGCCCTGCGGATCAGTCTCCGAAGGGAGGGGATCATGTTCTGCTTCAGTATGTAACAGTACATGTTGGCATTCATGATTCTCTCAATAAACTGTAGCTCCCCAGTGCTGGCAGCACTCATGCAACCGCAGATCATGACACTCCCATCACCATGCTTGACCTTTAGGCAAGTCACACTTGTCTTTGTACTCCTCATCTGGTTACTGCCACACATGCTTGACACCAACTAAACCAAATAAGTTTACCTTGGTCTCATCAGACCACAGGACATGGTTCCAGTAATCCATGCCCTTAGCCTGATTGTCTTCAGCAAACTGTTTGTGGGCTTTCTTGTGCATCATCTTTAGAAGAGGCTTCCTTCTGGGATGACAGCCATTCATTCTGAGCACTGATAGGCTGACCCCCACCCATTAAACCTTTGCAGCAATGCTGGCAGCACTCATACCTCTATTTCCCAAAGACAACCTCTGGATATGATGTTGAACATTCTTTGGTTGACCATGGTGAGGCCTGTTCTGAGTGGAACCTGTCCTTTTAAATTGCAGTATGGCCACCGTGCAATCTTCTTATAGCCTAGGCCATCTTTATGTTGAGCAACAGATCCTCAAGAGTTCTTTGCCATGAGGTGCCATGTTGAACTTCCAGTGACCAGTATGAGAGAGTGATAATACCAAATTTAATACACCTGCTCCCCATTCACACATAAGATCTTGTAACACTAACAAGTTGCATGACACCGGTGAGGGAAGATAGCTAATTGGGCCAAATTTGAAAATTTTAACTTAGGGTTTGTAACGGAATGACCCATTACACCCAGAGACTTTTGAAGGATGAGGGGTACTCCTGTGCCAGCGTCACTAATAACTATTGGGTCTAGGTTCACCCTGTGCCCCTTTTGGGCATAGGGTGACTGAGAAATATTAATTATAAATGACATGAGATGTGACTGATAACTGATAATTCATATTGCAGGATATCTTGAGATATTCAAGTGATTATTCTGACCCACACCAGGTCAGTGGAGTATTTTCATTCAATGTGAGGACACATGCTTTTGAGGGGTTAATTGTGTCTGCTCCAAGACCTTTCATTATGTATGTTAATAACACTGTTTATGTGAAAAGTCTATTGATGATACTATGTGGTGAGAGTCATAACGTCTGACTTCTCAGCTGTAGTAATTAGATCATGTTAAATCGGTGCCAAAACGTCTGACATAGAAATGTGTATTATGCAGGTGAATCACTTAGTATCGGAGTCCGGACGTCTGGGGATAATTAACTCAACTGAATGTCATTGTCTAAGAGTGTGTATTGAAGTGCCTTGTGGGTGGAGTTGATGCATTGTTCACTTGGTTTCTAAAACTGTATATAAGAAAGCTAAGTTACCATTAAAAGTGTTCATTCATTTGACTCAGAAAGAACAGAGCTTGTCTCGTCCTAATTCTGGGGGAATAGATCGTGTCTGCTAGATTGCGGAGTGTCAGATAAGCTGTCGTGGTTGATGGAATGGGAATAGCGTAAACGGTGGTGACTGTTACAGGGTTGTACCCACTTTTGTTGGCAGCAGTTTAGACATTAATGGCTGTGTGTTAAAGTAATTTGAAGGTACAGCACATGTACACTGTTACACACACTGTACACGTGTTACTGTAAATTGTAGCAAAGTGTAATTTATTCAGTGTTGTCATATGAAAAGATATATTCAATTATTTCCAAAAATGTAAGGGTGTACTCACTTTTGTGAGATACTGTATATTTTACAATATGCTTGTATAGTAAATCTACGAAAAAAGAAAAAATGTGCTTGGTGCAAAACACTATAAGTGTCTAGAGCTGCACCTACCATCCCCCAGAATACATGATGATATCAAATATTACACAAGAAAATACATGTGCATACAGACAAAAACATCACTATAAAAGTAAAGTCCACAAATTCTTAAAGTGAAAGTAAACAGTAAAAGAGTGAGTCTGTTTTAGCAAAAGGTAGGTATAGGAGTTCAACCTTCCAGCAGAAGGATGCACGATCCTTGGAAAGACAAACATTCTCTTGTGCCCTCCACCACACACATAAGCCTCTTACTGGATTGTGTTGATTGGGGAATCATTGAGATCAACAAAGCATGTTGTAAGTTAGATGATTCCAGCTTCTTACATTGAAACACCAGCATGGGCAGCAATCCTATACTTCCAGATGTCTCCAATAATAATAATCAACTCGGCCAAGTAACCCCATGCAGGATATTATGCAAATGAACAAAGGCCACACATAGCGTAAATCTGTATTGCACATTTATTTTGAAAGAAACATAAACTGGTACACACAATTTGCAGCAGATCAGCACATGGAATTAAAACACTATACTGGCTAGCACTTGGCGGGCGAGATTACATCTCGTGAGGACATCTTTTCCTATGTGTCTTTCAAAATAAATGGGCAATACAGAGTTAGGCTATGTGTGGCCATGCTTTGTTGATCTATGTGATTGGGGATCAACACAGTCAAGAAAGAGAAGTGTGTGTGGTTGAGGGCACAAGAACATGTTTGTTTTTCCAAGAATCGTGCATCCTACTTTTACTGTTTATTTACACTTTATTTGAGAGATA
Organism: Rana temporaria; assembly: GCF_905171775.1. NCBI lineage: Eukaryota > Metazoa > Chordata > Amphibia > Anura > Ranidae > Rana > Rana temporaria. The sequence continues at coordinate 109,162,621 of NC_053496.1, read as the reverse complement.
ATGGATTTTACTTTTAAAACAATCATTGCTAAAAGGAAAATCATGTAAAAAAAGGCACAACACATAGAGAGTTTCAGTAATACCTGCTAAATATCCATGGGTTCAATACTCAGTTCAGATCTCTATATTTAAACATAGAGGCTAACACTCTGGGGAAAAGCTTTTGCCATGGAAAAGTGGCATTAGAACATTTTTGCCTATACAAAATATATGGTCAGTGGAACCTAAACCCTTGGTTTAAGACACTCCATAAAATGTTTTTTTTTTTCTAATTTGCAAAATTGCAAAAATACATCTGCACTTGTAAGTTCAGGATCATTAACATTATCAGCTTAAAAGATTAACGAAAGACATATTAGAGTAGAATTTGAATAGAAGTAGGAAAGGTTAAAAGACCAAAGACAAACACATTGTTGTAATTCACTTCAAAAAAGCTCAGAGTACAAGAACAATGTTGGAATTCGCAGTAAGACACTTTTAGCGAGGAACACATAGGGGGTTATTTGCGAAAGGCAAATCCACTTTGCACTACAAGTGTAAACTACAAGTGCAAAGTGCACTTGAAATTGCACTGAAAGTGCACATGGAAGTGCAGTCGCTGTAGATCCGAGGGGGACATGCAAGGAAAATAAAAAACAGAATTTTAGCTTGCACATGATTGGATAATAAAATCAGCAGAGCTTCCCCTCATTTCAGAGCTACCCCTCAGATTTACAACAACTGCACTTCTAAGTGCACTTTCAGTGCAATTTTAAGTGCACTTTGCACTTGTAGTGCAAAGTGGATTCACCTTTCGTAAACCCCCCCCCCCCAATGGTCATTGTATAATAAATACCATAGGTGGTCTATCTACTTGGGGTCATATAGGCAGAAATGGAGGACCTGTTCTATGAAGGACCTGACTAGGTACCACATTGTCCAGGTTTTGTGGAAGTGGTCTGTGTTGTTGGTTGCAATAGCAATGTATTCATATGATATTGTTGATCCACTCCTTAACTGTTGGCACGTATGTTGATTTCCAGGGAATAGGAATCAGAGACTTTGCTGCATTAAGGAGGTTGTTCACCAAGGTACCTTTGTTTTTGTGTAATGACTATGAGAGATTTAATGTGTAAGAGACAACACTCCTGTGTCAGCTCTATTGAGGTAGCAGTCATTTTATAAATAAGATCCCTAATCTGTGACCAATAGGTTGAAGTGTGAGGGCATTGCCACTATATGTAAAACAATGTGCCCACTAATTGGCCAGATTTCCAGCAAAAGTCAGATAAGTTGGGAAACCACTTATGAATTTTGGAAGCTTGTATGCATTTTCTTGGAATCTTGTGCTAATGAAAAAAATGTTATGCTAAAATACATGTATTTTGCCACTGCTCTTTGAACTTGTCATATATGAGGGAGTGCTTCGCATTTTCGTTTCGGGTTAGTGAGATAGTTATATATTTGTAAATAGGTCAAAAAAGGAGGAGATAACTGTGTTTTCCCTATAGTGAGATTAGCTTGTGGTTTAATTTTTATATCTTTGAAGAATTGTGTTGCAAGCAAAGGCTTAGTTCCTGAAGGATTGGTGAACTCAGGATTCCTGGCTAAGGGTGTTAGGTGATCTGGTACGCTGGAAATACCATATGATTCAGCAATTTTATGAACAATCACCCACGTGGTCCCAACAAGTGGGTGATGCTTCAATGGAGCTGGACATGAAGCCAATGATAATCATTGAGAAAATTGTACCTGGATGGAGACAACGTCAGACTCCAACTGTATCCAGTCCTTAGTGAACTGTGGTAATGCCAGTTGATAATTTTGGTTAAGTAGGTGGCAAAGCAATATTGTTGAAAATCTGATAATCCCATTCCACCACTGTCTTTTGGTTTGTAGAGAACACAATTTGCGAAAAAAACTTTTTGGTATTTTAATTGGCAGAGCATGCGGCAGGTACAGAATTTTAGGGGGAATTGTCATCTTAAGAATGGCTGCTTGTCTGAACGAGGAAAAACGTTTTTTATTCAATTGTTTTTAAATTCTGCTCTATTGTTTTAAGTAGAGGTGTAAAATTACTGTCAAATAAGAAACTTAGAGATGGGGTTAGCTATACGCCCAAATATTTCAAGGCCTTAGGTTCCCACTTGAAGGGACAATTTGCCTGCAGTAGTGTGATGGTCTTCTGTGGTTAGGTGAGGTTAAGGGCTTCTGATTTAGAATAGTTAATTTTTTCGATTTGAGATATAACCATAGACATCAAAGGCTCTCATTGGGTTGTACAGCCATGGCCAAAAGTTTTGAGAATAACACAAATATGTGAATTTTCACAAAGTCTGCTGCTTCAGTGTTAGATTTTTTTGTCGGGTTTTACTATGGTATACTGAAGTATAATTTATTTTTTATCTATTTTTAATAAAATCCATCCAAGGTATAATGGACTAGGCTGGTGCACCCTTTCTTTCTTTCTTTTTTCTCGTTTATCGCTAGGATACCCCTATCCCCGAGGGCAGCAAGGCCAGTGAAATGCACCATCACGACATACAGACTGTCTGGAATCCACTCATGCGCAGGAGTGTTTGTTTTCTGATATAAAAAAACCCACTGAGAGTGCGACAGAGGGTGCCAGGGGACAGGAGGTGCGCGGGTGCCTGTAGATGTTAGTTGCAGAGCTTGTGGCGAAAGTTGTGGGCTCAGAGATTCAGTCAGAACATCAGGTCAGGAACTGTGATGATGCTGGGTAGATCAACCAAGATTAAAGTAGAACTCCACCAGGCTTGCAGGTTCGGAATATGTGGCTTGCCAAGACTTCCAGCAAACAGGAGACAGGAGTGCACTGTGTCCAGTGGAGCTTGGATAAGAGGAAGCCAGCTCAGGTACTCGGAGGTGGCATGGAGCCAGACAGAAAACCGGAGCGAAGTCAGAAAATAAGCCAGAGTCAGCAGCGAGCGGGCAGCAAAGTACCAGGGCATCAGACAGAAGCAACGTCAGGGATAAGCCAGAATCAGGAACCAGTAGTCAGAAGTATAATCAGAATCCAAAGGGTAGGTCAGTGGCATGCCAAGTCAGCAACAGACAATTTAACAGAATACAGGCGGGTCACAGGGAAACAGCTAAAGACCAGTTAGCATTGAGCAAGGGTCAGAGCGCCTTTTAAATAGGCGGTCTGGCGATAAAGGAAACTGTGGAAACGCTCATCCATTTGCGCATGCGCATTGGTGCGCCTGCGATCAGCTAGGTTCTGTATTCGCGCATGCGCCCGATGCACCACAACAGTTCTCTTACAGCCACATCCTGACTGATGGCAGCCCATTCTTGTATAATCAACGCTTGGAGTTTGTAAGAATTTGTGTTTTTTTTTGTTCACCTGCCTCTTGAGGATTGAGTTTCCTGGCCATGGACCCAAAATTTCAATGTTTTCTTCCCCAAGCCACTTTGTTCCTCACCAAACTGTTGGTGGTCAGGAGAAGTTGCTCTTGGAGGATGTTTTTGTACCATTCATTGTTCATGGCTGTGTTCTTAGGCAAAATTGTGAGTGAACCCACTTCCTTGGCTGAGAAGCAACCCCTCACACGAATGGTCTCAGGATGCTTTATTGTTGGCATAACACAGGACTGATGTTAGAGCCTTTTTCTCTCTGCACAAGAATTTTTCTGGATGCCCCAAACAATAGGAAAGGGGATTTGTCAGAGAAAATGACTTTAACCCAGTCCTCAGCAGTCCAATCCCTGTACCTTTTGCAGAATATTAGTCTGTATATGATGTGTTTCCTAGAGAGAAGTTGCTTCTTTGCTGCCCTTCTTGACATCAGGCAATCCTCCAAAAGTCTTCATCTCACTGTGCACACAGATGCACTCACACCTGCCTGCTGTCATTTCTGAGCAAGCTCTGCACTGGTGGTACACCAATCCCGCAGCGGAATCAACTGTAGGAGACGGCCCTGGCACTTGCTGGACTCTCTATGGTGCTCTGAAGCCTTCTTCTCAAATGCAGTGAAAATATTATTTTTTATGGTATTAAGTTCATTTTTATAGCAAAGAGGAACTTTGCAATGAATTGCAATTCATTTAAACACTCTTCATAACATTCTGGAGTATATGCAAATTGTCATCATAAATTCTGAGGCAGCGGGGGCATGTAAGGAAATACATTGGTCTCTGATTAGCGCACTCTGTCAGGTCTTTGTTAGGCTTGGGTATTACAGTGATGTGAGCTTGCAAAAAGGCTGTCTTATTCTGTGAGGTATTTAAGTGCCTGCAGCAGTGGCTTTTTAAGTAAATCAATGCACTTCTTGTAATATTCCGAGGAGAAGCCACCCAGGCCTGGGCTTTTGCCTGATTTTAGATCCTGAATTGCCTGGATAAGTTCATCTCCCTGAATGGGTCTCTCCAAGTTCTGAGCTTCTGTCAGTTTTAGGGTAGAAAGCTGACTATGGGTCAGGTAGGCATTAGTGTTGGGTAAACGGTTCGACCCAAGCATGAATTTGGGCCAAACATTGGCTGTTTGTCCGTTTTTAGAACACCCTAATTGTCCGGGTGTTCGACCGTTTGTTCGGTCCACCGATCGCACCCACAATGCACTGTGTGCCACGCAGTGTATTTAAAGCCCTGATTAGCTGAAGCAATGAAGGATTTGCCCAATCAGGGCACAGAACACTGTCAAAGCCATTATTGGAGAAAGTAATGATGAATGTGCCCAATTAATGGCTCATTGCTCATAGACCCCCCTTTCTTTTATAGGATTATTCTCACAGAAACCATTTGCAGTGTGATATTGGAGTAGAGCGAGATAGAACTGGGCTCTGTTCATTGCTGCTAACAAGTTAGTGTGCTATTGTGATTCTATTGCGAGTGTGGGCTGTCAGTTTAGTGTGAATATAGTGATAGTGCAGTGTGAGTTTAGTGCGACCATTCATTTTTTCTTTAGTGTCAGTTTAGGTTTTCAGGGCATGTTTACTGCATTATATTGAGGTGCATTAGTGCACTTTTAGTGCAGTATATTGACGTGCATTTGTGCATGTTTACTGCAGTATATTGATGTGCATTAGGGTTAGGGTTAGAGGGTTAGGGTTAGGGTTGGGGTTAGAGGGTTAAGGTTAAGGTTTGTGTTAGAGGATTAGGGTAAGGGTGTTAAGGTTAGGGTGAGGGTTAGAGGGTTAGGGTGTAACGTCACACCAATAACTTTGCACAAAGTACAACTTTAGTTGCTTCTTTCCCAGTCAACTCTCTTCCTTCTTTCCGAATATCCTCTCACCTCCTGCAGCCTTGCTCTCCACGGTGGTTGCGGAGGTGCTCCACCTAGTGGTACTTCCCGGTTCGTTCCTGTGCAGCCTATTTAAACTCCCAGCACTGACAGAATGGTGTTCCTCTATTGCTGACAGTACGCCACTGTCAGCTGGGCTTCCAGACTCACCTGATCTGAGCTCCAGCTTCCTAAACTGGACTACCAGGACTCCTTGTTCGCTACAGCTCACAGCAACCAGGTCCAGGCTCCCAGGACGCTCATCCATGCCCAGCTATCTGCAACCGCAAGTACTCTGCTATAGAAAACCAATTACTAAACGCTGATCTCCATACTTTCCGCTTGCTTCCAAGTTATGTTCATTGCTTTGCTAATCTTATCAAGTACTATGGAGGTTCACTAAAGTCTCAACTAAAGCTTTCATGTTAAAGTTCATTGCTATAGATATCAATTACTATGCTCTGCTCTCCATGCTTGTCGCTTTGCTTTCAAGCCTGTGCTCATTGCTAAAGTACTAAGGAGTTCCACTCAAGTTTGAACTGCAGCTCACATGTTATGCTCACTGCTATAGATACCAATACCTGCATTGCTTTACATGCCCGACATTGCTTCCATGCCTGTGTGCACTGCTAATACTATTGAGTACTATAGAGCACCCCTAGTGTCTCAACTACAGCATTCAGGTTTATCTTCACTGCTACAGATATCCTCACCATTGTGCTCTGTCTATGATGTCGGTTACTATTAGTATTAACCATTGAACTATGATATGTAGACTAATTTGTCCATAAGGAACCCAGTCCTGTGTGTACAATACCAGTAACACTGAGTTCACTCCTGACCCCTAGTGTGCAGTCCCAGTACTGCGTCTACACTTATCCCTATACCAGTTCTATACCAGTAATACCAAGATTTACTTTTATGTTGCTTATGCTGGAATAAGCACTATTTACTTTACTGAGGCTGTGATGATAGAACCCAAACTCTTAACTGAGTTAAGAGTGAAACCTGGGTTCGAACCTGAGAAGTCTCCGCAGTTGCGATCCATAAACCTGAATCGAATTTGGCGTAACGTTACATAGGGTTAGGGGTTAGGGTTAGAGGATTAGGGTTAGAGGGTTAGAGGTTGGAGGGTTAAGGTTTGGGTTAGGGTTAGAAGGTTAGGGTTTAGGGTTAGGGATAGGGGTTAGTGGTTAGTGGTTAATTCCAAATTCGGAAATTCGAAAAATTTAGAATTTTAGAAATTTGGAAATTTAGAATTTCGGAAATTCAAAATTTCGGGAATTCGGAAATTCAAAATTTCAAATTTTCAAGAGTTAGTGGGTCAGAGGGTTAGGGCTTAGGGTTAGGGTTTAGGGTTAGGGTTTAGGGTTAGGGTTTAGGGTTAGGGTTTAGGGTTAGAGGATTACAGTAGGTGACCGCGATATTGTGTCAATCTAGCTCCCTTTCTCGGCGAGATTGACCACCTACGAGCCCCGTCGCAGGAGCCAGCGCTGAGCCGGCTCGCCGCGATGGGAAAAAGCCGTCATAGAGGCGACGGGGATCCGACTTGGATTCCCGCCAATTCTAGCCACAGCGTTTGGTATGAATCATGAGGGGGAACTCCCTCCCCCACCCCAAAGCACCCTGTCCCCATGTTGATAAGGACAGGGCCTCTTCCCGACAGCCCTGGCCGTTGGTTGTCGAGGTCTGCGGGCGGGGGGCTTATCGGAATCTGGGAGTCCCCTTTAATAGGGGGGCCCCCAGATACCGCCCCCCACATCGTACCCCTACCCATTCACCTGGAAGAAAAATGTCAATAAAATAAATACACAACACAGGGTTTTAAAATAATTTATTAGTCAGCTCCGGGGGTCTTCTCCGCTCTCCAGGGGGTCTTCTCCGCTCTCCAGGGGGTCTTCTTCCATCTTCTCCACTCTCCGCTGTCGTCTTGATGCTCCCCGGTTCTTCTCCTGCCGCCGCTATCTTTTTTTTAGCTCTCTTACTAGCAATAGGACTATATTAAGGTTAGAGCCTCCGTCAACTTGCTAACAGGGCAGGTCAAATCGTGGGCTCACCTGCTGCTGCAGGAAAAAAGTCCAGTCTTGGACAGCTGGGAGACGTTCATGTCTGCTCTGGACTCATATATTCCTGCTTCCAAGAGGACCAGCACTCCCAGGTCTGCTCTTACTCCACGGGGCCTACGGGTACCCAGGGACAGGAAGCCCCAGTACAGTTATGACATCCAGCCAGCCCAGTGTGTGCCAAATTATGAAACTCTGTATGTGCCCAGCCATGAAGCTCCCACACCACCAAGCCTTGACGCTCCTGTGGATGCACACACGCCTACCTTGGAGGAGGAGGAACCCATGCAGATCGGGGCCATCCGGTCCAGCCTATCTGAGGAAGAAAGAGAGCGGAGGAGAGGCTATGGACTTTGCTTTTATTGTGGTGCTAGCGGGCACCTTATATCGCTCTGCCCAACTCGCCCACCTCGGCCAAGGGTTCTTCAGGTGGGTACTGTTGGGAGTTTTTTCTGCGCCTCAGAGTCTGTGCCTACCTTCCCAGTATCCCCGGTTCCGGCTCCGGTGTCTCCAGTTCCGGTGTCCACAGTCCCTGTGTCCTCAGTTCCTGTGTCCCCAGTTCCTGTATCTCCATTTGAAGTTCCTGTGTCTCCAGTTCCGGTGTCTCCAGTTCCTGTGTCTTCAGTTCCTGTGTCCCCAGTTCCAGTTCTTATGTCTTCAGTTTCTGTGTCCCCAGTTCCAGTTCCTGTGTCTTCAGTTTCTGTGTCCCCAGTTCCAGTTCTTATGTCTTCAGTTTCTGTGTCCCCAGGTCCAGTTCCTGTGTCTTCAGTTCCTGTGTCCCCAGTTGAAGTTCCAGATCATATTCCCCCAAGTGAAGTTCTCCCTCCAGACTGTACATATGCCTCGAATGGTACTATGGTCTGTAAACAGGATCTGGCGACTTTTGAACAGGCCTTACAAGCAAGGAGGGCGCCCCCTACCAGAACTTCAGGATCAAAAAAGTCCAAAAAGAAAAAGTAAAGATCTACATGCTCCCCGTTTGATCCATCAGGAGCATCCAGAACTAGTGGACAGTTTGGGCGTCCGGAGTCCGCCCCTAGGGGGGGGGCACTGTCAGGGCACTGCCCTTTACGGTCACATTCCCCAGTTGGCTCTGGGTGGGATTGAACCTAGGACCTATCCATTACAAGTCCAGCTCTTTGCCTCTGAGCCACTGCTCAAGTGTTACTTTGCTTGCTGTCCGTTGGAGCCTGGTGCTGAACCTATGTTACTTTGGACCAATCAGTGGCCGGAGCGGCCTATTTAAGCCAGCCCCTTCCTCCTTGCTAATTGCTGGTTCGTTGTCAGCTTTACCTGAAGTACCTTGGAAGATTACCTGTATTCTGACCTATTTTGACCCGGATTTGGACTTGACTACTCTTTGCCTTCTCCTACGCTTTGACCTCCTGGCTTGTTTACTGGACCCGCTTCCGTCTCCATTCCTTTGATCCCTGGCTTCCCGTTTTGGACTCTCTACCTTCTGGAACCCCTGACCATTCGGCTTGTTTCCTGGACTTCCTGCTTGACCTGATCAGGCTCTCAAACCCGTGGACTCTGACTTGCACCGGCATCTTCACCTCATCTGCTACAGCTCCCTTGGTGTCTCCGAATCATAGCTTCAGTGACTTCCAGCTAATCATCTTCCGCTGCCGGCAGCCGGTGCCTCTTTGTGCCCCTCCTCGCTGTCTCCATCTCCAGAGGGTGAGGTGCACAGAGTCGCAAAGGTAGCCACCCTCGGCATCTCGGTCTCGGTGAGTACTTACCTTAACGGTCCTGACAGATGCACAGCTCGCACTGATTTATATAGGCCTCTTATGACGTCACAGTCCCATCATGCTCCTTGGGTCATACTAGACATGTGCATTCGTTTTCGTCCGAATGCATTTTCACCCGAATTTCAGGTATTTTCGTTATCGTTTTAACAAACGATAATGAAAGCACAGAAAACGAAAACCGAAAGATCCGACATAAAAAATGCTTTATTTTCGTTTTCGTTTTGTGGTCGAATGTGCCTAACCTTAACTATTAGTCCAATAGTGTTCTACATAGAGAGAAAAGATTCGACATAGAGAGACATGAAGAGTCAATTTTTTTTTTTTAAGATTCTATCGACCTGGGTCCTGTCCCAGGGGACATGTATCAATGCAAAAAAAGTTTTAAAAACGGACGTTTTTTTCAGGAGCAGTAAATTAATTTAATAATGCTAAAAGTGAAACAATAAAAGTGAAATATTACTTTAAATTTCGTACCTAGGGGGGGGTGTAAAGTTAGCATGTGAAATAGCGCATGTTTCCAGTACTTAGAACTGTCCCTGCACAAAGTGTAATTTCTGAAAGGGAAAAAAAGTCTTTTAAAAACGGCTTTGCGGCTAAAATGAATTGTCGGCTCTGGCAATTCAGAGTGAATCCATTCATAAAAAAAAAAAAAAAATAGCGTGGGGGTACCCCCAAATTCCATTACCAGGCCCTTCAGGTCTGGAATGGATATTAAGGGGAACCCCGCCGTCAATTTAAAAAAAAATAATGTGGGGTTCCCCCCAAATATCCATTCCAGACCCTTCAGGTCTGGTGTGGATTTTAAGGGGAACTCCACCCCAAATTTTTTAAAAAAATGGTGTGGAGTTCCCCCAAAAATTCACACCAGACCCCTTATCCGAGCACGTTAACCTGGCCGGCCGCAGAAAAGAGGGGGGACAGAGTGCGCCCCCCCTCTCCTGAACCGTACCAGGCCACATGACCTTAACATGGGGAGGATGTCCCCATGTTGATGGGGACAAGGGCCTCATCCCCCCAACCCTTGCCCGGTGGTTGTGGGGGTCTGCGGGCGGGGGGCTTATCAGAATCTGGAAGACCCCTTTAACAAAGGGGACGCCCAGATCCTGCCCCCCCTATGTGAATTGGCAATGGGGTACATTGTACCCCTACCATTTCACGAAGCAAGTGTAAATAGTTAAAAAAAACACACACACACCTAGAAAAAAGTCCTTTATTAATTAAAAAAAAAGAAAAAAAATCCAGCGGTGACACTCGTTCCCGGCTTCCTGCACAAACATTGTCTGTATCCAGCGACCGGGTGCGGGTGATCTCCTGTCCAACAATGAGAAGATCCATCCATCCAGAGTGCAGCTTTGCCGACCTCCTCTCACTGCTGGACACAGCCCAGCGAATGAGCGGCTGAAGCTGTGACATTTCTTATACTGTATAGGGGAGGCAGGCCACCCGTCACGTGACCCAGCACCCTCTGACGCACCATATGTACCTTCTGCTTCGTCACTGGGGAAGCCCAGTCTTCCCCCTTGCTGGGCTTCCCCAGTGACTGCAGGAAGCTCATACATACAATACCAGAGTTGCCACCATCCCAGATGGAAGAAAAATATCCCCAAGAGCTAGTTCCACGCCAGAAGGGCCCCAGCCAACAAGTTTTACCTCCCAGTTTCTTGACCGCTACAAGCAAATGGAAAAAATCTTTATCAATAATTGGCCCATCCTGCTGGAAAATCCTTTTCTGGGTTCCACCCTAACATCCAAACCCAAAGTTTCCTACTGCAAGGTCAAAAATATCAAACAAATTGCGCCAAGTAAGAACAGCAAACCCAAGCCAAATTCCACACCAACCTGATCCCTCTTGTGGCATGTTTCAATGCAAGAAAAAATGATGCATGGTGTGTAAATTTGCTGAGCATGGACAAAAAAGTTTCTCTACAAAAAGAAAAACTTACCCTATAAAAGAGTTTCATAATTGCTCCAGTGATCATGTAATATACTGTTTGACCTGTCCTTGTGGCCTCCTATATGTTGGAAGAACCATCCGTCCCCTTGGCCAACAATTTGGCAAGCACAGGCAGTTCATTGAACAGGAATGTGATGAGCACAGTGTGCCAAGACATTTTTTGACTGAACATTAAACATCCAGGCCTGAGGGTGTGGGTCATACAGGCCATCTTCAGAGGTTTGCCTGCTGTGGAGCATTTTAAACGACTCTGCCAGCAGGAGACTTTCATCTTGATCACAAGCCCATTTCTGGTTTGTTTCCTCCCCTCTTCCTTCCTTCCCCTTACCCCTGTCCCCCCCCCCCCCCTCAAACAGGTCTGTCTCTGCTCTACCAATCGGGAGTGGTATAGTAAATATATTGTGTATGTATGTATATATATATATATATATATATATATATATATATATATATATACAGTTGTGTTCAAAATTATTCAACCCCCCAATGCTGTAAAGGGTTTTAGGGAATTTAGTTTACATTTGTAATTGCATTCAGAATGAAATCCTACAAGGACTTCTTAAAGAACCATATGCAACTAAAATGACATCAATTGGTTTTGTAATACAGTAGTAAATGTTTATTTTGTGAATTCTTCATTTACACAATTATTCAACCCTTTAAAGACTACCACTCTGAAGAACAGAGGTTCATTGAAGTGTTTTCAATCAGGTATTGAAAACACCTGTGGATGTCAGAGAGCAGCAATAAAGCCTAATATGCACCAATTAGGCAGCTTTAAAATGACTGTGATACTCAGCTCCTTTTAGACATTTACTGGCGTGTGGTTACAAACATGGTGAAGTCAAGAGAATGGTCCAGGAAGACAAGAGAAGAGGTGATTACTCTTCACAGGAAGGGCAATGGCTATAAGAAGATTGCAAAGATGTTAAACATCCTATGGTCTTAAGAGACACCATAGGAAGCATCATTCGCAAATTCAAGGCAAAGGGCACTGTTGAAATACTATCTGGTTGTGGCAGAAAGAAGATGCTGACTTCGACTGCTGTGCGCTACCTGAAGCGTAGAGTGGAGAAAAGTCCCCGTGTGACTGCTGAGGAACTGAGAAAAGAATTATATACGGCGCACTGCGTAATGAAGGCCTCCATGCCAGAACTCCCAGGCGCACTCCCTTGCTGTCTCCAAAGAATAAGAATAGTCGACTGCAGTATGCCATCATGGACTGATGAAACAAAATTAGAACTGTTCGGGCCCATGGATCAACGCTATGTTTGGAGGAGGAAGAACAAGGCCTATGATGAAAAGAACACCTTGCCTACTGTGAAGCATGGCGGGGGGTCAATAATGCTTTGGGGCTGTTTTGCTTCTGCAGGTACAGGGAAGCTTCAGCGTGTGCAAGGTACCATGAATTCTCTTCAGTACCAGGAGATATTGGATGACAATGTGATGCAGTCCGTCACAAACCTGAGGCTTGGGAGACGTTGGACCTTTCAACAGGACAATGATCCCAAGCATACCTCCAAGTCCACTAGAACATGGTTGCAGATTAAAGGCTGGAACATTTTGGAGTGGCCATCGCAGTCACCAGACTTAAATCCGATTGAGAACCTCTGGTGGGACTTAAAGAAAGCAGTTGCAGTGCGCAAGCCTAAGAATGTGACTGAACTGGAGGCTTTTGCCCATGACGAATGGGCGAAGATACCCGTAGATCGCTGCAAGACACTTGTGTCAAGCTATGCTTCACGTTTAAAAGCTGTTATAACTGTAAAAGGATGTTGTACTAAGTACTAAGATTGAATGTCACTTGGGGGTTGAATAAAACTGATAATGATGTGAGCACAGAAAAGACATTTGTGGTTATTTCATTATAAATGTTATGTTATATTTGTCTGACCTACACGTGCCTCTTTGATTTTATTGTAAGCAGGATGACTGAATGATCAAAATCAATGTCAAACTGGCCAAAACAATCAATTTCAGTGGGGGTTGAATAATTTTGAATACAACTGTATATATTGCATGGTATTGCATGATCCATCATTAGGTGCACCCCACTTGTTATCCACATCATGAGGGGACACACACATATACATGCCTTTTTTCATTACAGTTCATTATTATTAAAGGGGTTATAAAGGTTATTTTTTTTTTTACCTTAATGCATCCTATGCATTAAAAAAAACTGGCAGTGATGGCCCCCCCAGCCCCCCCCCCCCGTTTTACTAACCGGAACCCAGAATCTGCTGTGTGCGTCCCCGGCGTCCTCTTCTCCTTCAAATCTGGCCATTGATTGTCTAGATTTGCTAGATTGATAGCAGTGCAGCCATTGGCTCGCGCTGCTGTCAATCACATGCAATGACGCGGAGCGCCGGGGCGGGGCCATGTGATACAGTCGGCTGCTATTGTCGTCGGCTGTATCACGGGAGGGCGCCCGCAAGCTAACCCCCTTGGGAGAGCGCGTCTCATGAAGAGGGTTAGCTGATGCAAGGAGGAGCCGAGACAGCCGCCGAGGGACCCCCAGAAGACCAGGATCGGAGCCACTGTGTGCAAAATGAGCCGCACAGGGGAGGTAAGTATAACATGTATGTTATTTTTTTTTTTTTTTTAACAGGGAACCTTTAATGCTTTACACTACAGCCTGTTCCTCCTCCCCCATGTTTTTATACTAAAACCATTTTATTCTATTTTAATTTCATGGCCCTTCATACATTATTAACCTCTTCAATAGGCATCTATACATATAGAAGAGAGTTATGCTTCAAATATTATCATGTGTATCAGTTTATTTTTTTATCCAATCTGAGACTGGTAACCCCTGCTTCCCCTTCCCCCTTGCTATAATTTATTTTTCCCTAAAATGTTTACTAATTGGTCTTCTGGTTGTTCTAGTTCCACAGCCACACCAACATGCTCTTCATTGTGTGTGTATATATAGCTATCCTCCTCTTCAGTGCAGCAGGCCAAAAGAAGGAGCAGCCAGCTCTGAGCATGTAGTCTTCACCACTGTAGCCCTGATTGACAAAATTCAAGCCCTGCCTCGGTCCAATCAGATGCCGGTGACATCACTTTCTGTTCCACAGTCCATGCTGGTCAGTGTTAAGCTTCCTGGTTCCTGGAGAAACACTGTGATCCATTCCAGCCAGCTGCCCAATCCTTTGCAGCTATCCAGAACATCGGTTGGACCCGCAGAACCATGTGGAAAGCCAGGACTGAACTGTATTTTGACCAGCATGCATCTTCTATCAACTTGTAAGTGTTTTTAATCTTATCCTAGTAAAGTCATAATTTTAATACTACACTCAGGTTGGCACCTCTCCCTCCCTGTTTTTTTCCTGTCTAGTGACAGTAGACTCTGATGTACCCAGGCAAATTTATTAGGGCTCAGTTTGACCAACATTGATGTATCTGCCCACACAAATAGTACAGGTACGATTTATTTGCAGGAAAAAAATTGCACTGTAAGCAGATTTTAGTTTTTTACTGCATCCCTTTGAAATAGGCCCCTTAGATGACGATCAAAAGTGAAGAAGTCAACCACTGCTGCAAAACTTCCGCTCTGCCTGATGGTCACAGATGGCCGACCCAGTTCAGGAGGCAGCAGGCTGCCCCCCAAAATATGATTGATCATGTAGACTGAATGCTGCATTGAGTACCAGGGCCTTATGGTCTTCCCAGCTACTTACACCAGGCTGGTGTGGGCTGTTGGATCAGTGGCTGTTGAAAGGGGTGCAAAATGAGGGAAAGGGGATCTAGGCCTACAGAGAACTTAGAGAAATTGCCAATTGCCATTTGGCTGCAAAAGTTTACATAAAAAATAGAATGGGAGATGGTGCTCATTTTGGCATCTTTACCTTGGGTGCTAAAAGACCCTGTCCCGACAATGACATATAATGGTGTTGACTGCTCACTTTGCAACGGAAGTTGCACTTTGTAAGGGATTTAGTGAATGAGGTGAAGCTTTGTCTATGTCCATGTGCAAGAAACAAATGCTGTTTTTATTTTCCTTACGAATTTCACCACCTATATTCTTGCAAACGGCAACTTCCCTTGCAGAATAAACAGCATATTTGCCTTATTAAATCAACCTCAATGGATTAATCAGAAAACTTTGGCTTTACCTTTTCCTTCTCATTCTGGATTGTGTATGTTTGTTGTATTGAAATTGTTCTATAGGCAACTGGTATAACAACCTGTTTAGCTCTCTCTTTAGAAAATTACCTGAATGTTATAGAAATGTACAGCAGCTGCTTACAATTCCCCAGTACTGGAGGTAGGTTAATTGTAAAAGATTATACTTTCTGACAGCCCAGTGAAATGTTCTATAATACTGCTACATAAGAGGAAATGTAATATTGTGTTACCTAATATCAGAAATCTACACGATAAGAACATTTCGCTACAGGCTAGTACCAAGCGGATTACCAGCTTTGGGCAATATTTCACAATCAAAGAGTTCAATTTACTCAAGAGAAAAAAAATACAATTCCCAATTGCTTGCAGACTTTGGCATGGCTTTCTTCCAATGCATCTATTTAGCATTTTACCTTTTATTTTTTTTATTTTTTTACTTGTCTATTCTATTTAATTACAGTGTAAATTACAGGTTAATAAAAAAAAAAGCTAATTTACAAAATTAGTTGAAACTGAAAAGTACAAAAAGCACACTGTGGTCTAATTATTGGTCTTGAAGGCAGAAAAAAAGTTTTGAAATGTAAATGGTATGTTCCTTTTTCGAAAATAAAAGAATGCTGCATTGTTTTCAAAGAAAAATCATTTATTGACAGTTTTCTATTGTGATAACATGTGAACAATAACATCTAGAAATAAAGAAAATAGATTTTTGTTGAACTTACCGGTCTGTCTATCTCCAGATAAGTAGTTACAATACAATTAGCAGCACATGTACATATTTAATAATGAACAGTATTCCCCATCAAATCCATATTTCTAGATGGCAGTTGTGTTCTTCTTTTGTGCACAGACAAGGCATGATTATTAAAAAAATAAATAAAATCAGAACTTAGCTGTTAGTCTTCTTTTGTTGACAGTCAATATCTCCTGAATTGTGTTAATTTTTTTTTAATTGATAGATTATGGTGATAAAACAGTTGTTATAAGATCTTTCACCATATTTCATATATATATATATATATATATATATATATATATATATATATATATATATATATATATATATATATATATATACACACATATTTTTTATTTTTTTTTGTATTTTTTTTTTCTGCCCTCTGTCTCTCATTGGGTAGATTTCCCTTTACGTCATGTCCCAAAGCTAAAACAGGAATTGAGAGGAAATTCCTCCAAAGAGAGGGAATCCCATGTTGACACCAGGATCACCCTAACAAATGTTTTCATTGGAAGATTCCCTTTCTATTCCTGTGCTGGTAACAACCCAAAATTTGAGTTGCATTCACTTTCAGTGTTAACAGTAAACAGAACAAATAGAGAGGGCGAATCTCCCTAAGAGGGGCACAGATACCAATATACAATCAACAGGTGTTGTTATCCCCCTCCACTTTATCCAAAACTAACACGTTTTGCCTTCAGGTATACTTTAAAGTATTATTAAGCTAAAACATTAAAATCAGTTTGTAAATGCTGTAAAGCATGCTTGTTATATACTGTGGCACCCAAGGGGTTTATGATGCACATTGTGTAACAAGGCTGTTTGATCCTGTCTTCCCCGACCCTCCCCTTCTTCCACTGTCCCCAATCCATCTCCTGATAAAACAGAATCTTGGAGGCACTCTGCACATACTCATATTGGTATGTATTGCCAGACAGCTTTATTTTTTCTTGAGAGGGTGCATGTGATCAGCACTGTCTAGACAGAGGGGTCCTGCAGCCTCATAGGACAGTCAGAGTAGAATAAAAACTCCTCCTACAAGCTTTAACTAGACACTGATAGAAGTCATAAGACTGCTATATACAGCTGATGAGAAAATGGTATTTATCAATTTATATTTGCTAAAATTATTGCATATCCATGTTCTGCGTACTGTGGGAGATCAGATATAGTGAATTCTAGACATGTTCGTTCCCGTTCGTAACAAATGGATTTTCGTACAAATTTGTTAGTTTTCGTACATTCGTATCAATTCGAACATTCGAAAAGCTGAAAGAACTTAATTACGAAAATTACAGAATTACGAATAAGCAAATAACGAACAATCTAAAATACGAAAATATGATTGGACAATCTTACTAAAATACGAAACACCGAAAAAGCAAAAGAACGAAAATTACATCTATAACGAACGATTTGAATTCCGTATTTTAAATCTTTTGTCTGTTCGTATTTTTATTCGTATGTTCGTATTTTCATTTGTGTGTTTTGTAAATCCGTTTCTTTGTCTGTTTGTAAATTTGTGTACTTGTATCGTTCTTTCGAATGGGCACGCTCATTTTGACGTTTGTTGGCAAAAAGTCTGACCGTGTGTACAGGGCTTAAGAGAAAGGATATCTTAATATGGATTAGCCGCGTGTTACTATGTATTTACAAAATACAAAATTACGAATCCATTAAACGAAAATTATTATCTAACAAAATTAGGAATTTTAAATCAACCAAAATAAATTAGACAGAATTACGAATCATTCAGTATAAACGAAAATAAAACTGTTACGAAAATACGAACGGGTCCGGATAGGAAAACTTGAGTCTTACGAAATTACGAATCTTTACGAATCAATGTAACGAGACGAAACGGAACAAAAAAATATGAAAAATGTTGTTGTGCACATGTCTAGTGAATGCAGGGTCCTGGGTTTAGTAAAACTTTAAGTAATGGGTGGAAGAGTTAGCTGCTAGTGCTTGTTTTTGTTTGTTTTTTTTTGGGGGGGGGGTGCTAAGAAAAAGTTTTTTAGTGCAAATAATAAATTGCTGACTTAATACTATTCATGCTGGTCACCTGTACCCAGTAGACATGTGCACACTGAAATATTCAGAAAGATAAATGTATTTAGTTACTCCTGAAATTAGTTTTTGTTTATTTTGTGTCGTTAAAAAATGCATTCGTCTGAAAATCAGAATTAAGGTTAAATCTGTCATTGAAGGCTTATGGTGTCTGTCGAATGTTCTAAGAAGATTTGACAGAGCAGATAAACTGTACGTCAAATTGTACATTTCCGGTCTAATGTTCCACCTACAAGCTATAGAAGAATTCTAATGTTGTATGACTAGTAATAATTATATTTATAAATTATTATTACTAGTCAACCAACATTCAAATTCTTCTATAGCCTATGGACCAAGCATTTGACCGGAAATGTACGATTGCGGCATCGTACAGTTTAGCTGTTTGTCGAATTATCTTAGAATTTTCGACAGACACCATAAGCCTTCAATGACAAATTCGACGTTTGTATGTTTTTCGATGCTTCGTCGAATCTTCGTCATTCATGTTGAATGGTCTACCCCAACACTGTCTCTATAATGTCGAATCTTTTCTTTATAGAATCATCTTGGACTAATAGAGTTAAGGTTAGGCACATTCGACCGCAGGTTCGATAGATACAGATTGCTATTGTCAGCATCATGTCGAATCTCCTATCTATATAGAACTGTTGTAGCAACGAAAACAGATTTCGGATTCTGCAAATTCGTTTTTGTTTGTTTTGTTTTGGACGAAAATGCATTTGGACGAAAACAAATGCACATGTCTAGTACCCAGGTGTCCTAATCTGGAAGCTACAAACACAATGAAAACACTTGTATTTAGATTATGAGTATCTATGCTTTCATACAGGTTGATGATAATGACCAGCTATAATATAATTCCAAGTTTGCCAGTCACTAGGTATGATTAAAATGTTTCTGTTTCCTAGCTGTGTCTATTTTGTGTGTAGTTGGAAATTATTCAGCTTGTTTTCTTTTGTCATTTTGAATGTTATGTTTCCATGGCTACGCTTTTTCCTACTGGATACTTCAGATTCAGTATCCACATAAATAAACATGTCATGTGGGATTTGCATATTTAATAGAGATAGGAAGTACTGAGATAAAGTGTTTTTACAGAGACCTCTTTAGAATCTTTCTTTGTTTCTATTCACTTACACAATACACTTGATGCCATTAATTGCATGTGAACTAGGTACAAAATGTATGGTGGGATGCATGGTCTCAAAGTAAATGGCACTGTTAACATCAATGCCTTTTCATCAGATTTTTTTATAGTTCTGCACGCAGCTCCTTTTTCTGCATTCTGAATTTGCCATTGAGGTGATTGGACGTGAATAAAAATTGTATAATTAATGCATTTTACATTCAGTCCCTGGCATGCAATAAACACATTTCAAATAGTTTGAAAATCTAGATGAAAAATAAAAGTGCAAGCCCCAAGTATAAGCAAAAGATGGCTGACTGCTTTAATAGTACAGTTAAAACTGAACTTCAGACAGGTACAGAATGATGCAGCCATATTCATCAATAATTTTTTTAACTATTTTTATTTCAAAGAAAATGACAAAGTAAATACAGAAGAAGTACAAAATACATTACAAAGTAATGCAGTCAATTACAAATTAAAATAAGAAAAATAAATAAATGTATTACTACATATTGAAGTGATTGTTAACCAATTGTAAGAACTTCATATAATCATGTTTGTTTCTTAACGATAGGTGCTCTTGTGTCTGTGTTTTAGAAAAAAGATGCTGATTATACCTCAATACGTGAGCTCCACTTGGCCGGCCGGCTCTCTCCTCTCCCCAACTGACATATACAGTGGGTGCGGCTGAGATTACCCTACTGAAATCAGTTGGGAGGGGAGGAGTAGATGAGGAGAGAGCGGGCCGGTCACGTGAGCGCTGAGTGGCGCTCTGAATTTAGGTATAATCAGCATTTTTTTTAAATAAAACACAGACACAGGAGCACCTATCGTTAGGAAACAAACAGGATTATATATGACATTAAATGTTATTTCAGCAGCAGGAGGGGAGGGGATGGGCCCTGACACAGGATCAGACAGGAGGCAGGGAGGGAGGGGGAAGAGGAGAACAGGAGAGACAGGAGACACAGCGGATGATGAAGGCACGTAAACTTACCAGCAGCCATAATACACTGCGGTCAGTTTACAAAGGAGAGGGCAAAACCAGGCAGAATCAGACAGTTATTTCAGGTGATAATACCAGGGGGCCAAATTACACAGCACACGCACTGTGTTGTATAAGATGCTTTAAAGGAACAGGATCAAATTATTATTATTTTATTTTTTTGGTGAGCAAACACTTTAAACTAATACATATTAAATGTACTTTTTAAGGCAAGCAGTGTAAGCACTAGAATTTTAAAATGGTATCAGCTCCTTGCAGTTGCACTTGAGGCCTCATGCATACTGGACACTAAAAAAACACCAGTAGCTTTAGCTATAGATCTCAGTGTTTTTTACAGTTGAAAAACTCCTCTTCAAACCCACTAGTTTTGGGGGTTTTTTTCCAACCAGAAAAAGCCCCTGACACAGACACAGGAGCACCTATCGTTAGGAAACAAACAGGATTATATATGACATTAAATGTTATTTCAGCAGCAGTAGGGGAGCAGACAGGCAGCCGCCTATTTGGACAATGTCGTCATCCACAGCCGAGATTGGAAATCTCATTTCCCCTGAGTGCAAGCAGTAGAAGATTCTCTTAGAAAAGTAGGACTCACTGCCAACCCCCAAAAGTGTGCCATAGGCTTGGGGGAGGCAAAATACCTTGGCTACATTATTGGTCGAGGGCTGGTCAAGCTTCAGATCAACAAGATTGAGGCAGTTCAAAAGTGGCCCCAACCTATAAGGCCTCATGTACACTGCTGCTGGTAAACGGACGTTTAGGAGCAGTTGGGCATTTTTTTCAACTGCTCCTGAACTCTCCTCTATGTTTTCTTATCAGTACACATACACTGGTTTGTTTATAGTCATTTCTAGGCAGTTGTGTTTAGAGTGTGTTGTGTTTAGAGGCTTTTTCTAAAGCTGTGTTTAGAGGCAGTTGAAGTGTCAAACGCTACAGACGTTTTTCATTTTAACAAAAAAAATAATTCTTTCAAAATGCTTCTAGATGCAAACGTGGCTAAATGTGGCATGTAACCACGGCTAAACAACTGTTTTAAACATGGGTTACTATCTGTCAAGTAAAATCATTTAGGAGCAGTTGTAAAAACGTCCCATGTACATGAAGCCTAAATAAAAAGCAAGTTTGTGCATTTCTTGGGATCACAGGGTACTACAGGAGTTTTATACCCATTTTGCCATCATTGCAGCCCACTGACAGATCTGACGAAGGGTAAAGGGTCGGTCATGAATAAGTGATTACCTGGTCTACCTGAGCAGAAAGCTTAACCTCCCTGACGGTATTTCTGAGTGTTGCTTGGGGTGAATTTTCAGTACCAAAAGCGGTAACCCCGAGCAACACTCAGGATCGCATTGCAGGATCCATGTACAGATTACTTACCTTGTCCCCTGGATCCTGCGATGTCTCCCCGCTGTGTCTGTGAGCCGTGTGTCCTCCGCTCGATTTACAGGGCCAAGCTCCGTTCCCTGCGAGCGTTGCAACACACGGGGACGGAGCTCGGCGCTAAATTCAAATAGTGAAAAACACAGTTTACATACAGTACACTGTAATCTTACAGATTACGGCACTGTATCAAATAGTTTCACATCCCCTTTGTCCCTAGTGGTTTGTCCAGTGTCCTGCATCCAGTTTTATATTATAAATACTGTTCTTTCTGCCTGGAAACTGGAGACTGTCAATAGCAACCAGAAAGTGTCCGTTTACATCAAAAGTGCTATTAGACCAGATAGAAAACAACGATAATAAATTAGAATCACTTGCAGAATTGAGCGATAGTAATTTGTGGGGAAATTTGTAATCAAACACTGAAATTCTGCAACTGAGCAATTACATTATTGAATAATTTTTATTATTATTATATTATTATTTGTTATAATTATTTATAGTTATTTATTATATTATAATTTATGATTTCATGTTTCAAACGTTATCATACCCGGGATGTCTACTAGACTATACTAAACTCTTGTTTGGACAGATTTAAGTGAGTTATTCCTAAGAATTACAGGCCTACAAGATAAAACGCCAAATTTCGATGCAAAACAATTGTATCAAAAATCTGACATAATCATACCGCCAGGGAGGAGGAGATGAAAATATCCTCACATGTAGTGTACATGTGGATATTTAGGTGTAAAAGTGTGCCACGTCCTGATATATATGATAAAGGAAATAACTAGGGGCAAGTTGTTGGACTTTTCAGGCACAGTTGGTTGGTCAAAATATAGTCACACAGAGAATTTTTTCTCTAAAAATGTTTTGGATTTATTAAGACATAAAAAGAAAAATTATAATACATATTAAAAGGAGATTGCCATTCGCAGCAAAACTATCTGGTGAACCAACTTGAAACTTAGCAAGCCTCTCCAAACAAATTAACAGGAATAGTATAAAAGTAGAAAATAACAACGTATCAAAAATGAGGTTGGAGGCTTTCAACACACGAAAGACAACCCATGAATACAATTAATAGTCCTGTATAGTTGTGGAGGTGCAGGCAGGGAATGTCTGCGGTGGTATGGCTTGCAGGGTTAGCTGACTCGACCGGTTTCGTGCTTATTTACAGTGCTTCCTTCGTGGAGTCTCAGTATGGTTAGAGATAGTGTTTAGAGCATAGGTAATAATCCAATAAAGGTAGACACTGGGCGTAGGAAAGGAGATTTCCTAGCACAAAGGGTTAGCTATGTCCGGGCTGCTGGACGTTTAGACAATTAGTAAAATAACCCCAGAACGGGGCAAAAAGTCTTCAATGGAGGAAGATAATGCCTAGGGGGGGGGGGGAACAAGTCCCACCGAAAATGAAGAGAGATTGGTATCCCTGGTAAAATAGATATCATATACAGAAGGTAACCATGCCTGGGTCTCGGCCTGCAAAGGCTGTTAGGGCAATGGTGAACCTGAGTAATGGTAACGGCGGCAAGCTCCTCCACAAGTCTGCCGAGAGGCTGTGTGACTATATTTTGACCAACCAACTGTGCCTGAAAAGTCCAACAACTTGCCCCTAGTTATTTCCTTTATCATACTGCCAGGGAGGTTAAAGGGGTTGTAAACCCTCATGTGTTTTCCTCTAATGCATCAGTTCTAGCTGGTGTCTCGTGTCCTGAGTGAATAGATTGATAGCAGCGCAGCCATTGGCTCCCGCTGCTGTCAATCAAATTCAATGATGCGGGCATCGGAGGGCAGGGCTCAGCAGCAGGACACAGGATTACACCCGCACGGGTGTCCCGAAGGAGAGCGCTTGTCTGACTGAGCATTCGAGAAGAGGAGGAGCCATGAGCACCTCTGAGGGACCCCAGAAGAGGAGGATTGGGGGCCACTCTGTGCAAAACCAACTGCACAGAGAAGGCAAGTATGACATGTTTGTTATTTTAAAAAAAAGAGGGTTTAGTAACACTTTAACAAACAAAAAAGAGAAAAACTATGCCATTGTTGAGAAAGAATGTTTAGCTATCAAATGGGCCTTAGATGCCCTGAAATAATACCTGTTGGGGAGACCATTCAAACTAGTAACTGATCAAGCCCCTATGGATGTGTGATAACAAGGAGAAAACAGTTTGGTAACAAGATGGTTCCTTGCCCTTCAACTATTTAAGTTCACAGTGGATCATGGAGCTGGATAATGCAGACACCCTTTCCTGTGTCCATTGTCTGGTTGGGACAGTTGCTCAGCCGCAGGGGCTTGAGTAGAGGGAGGGGGGGATATGTGATATTATGAAAGGCGAGGTGATTGATGGACATTATGTTTCACCTTGCATGCAGAGAACAAAAGTGGAATCCAGTCTGAGTTTTACCAGTCATCTTGGCAGGGTTGGTTGCTGACCAGATTTTGTGGTCCACAGGTGGTATAAATAAAGCAGGACTGGGGCAAAAAAATTGCTCTTGGCCTGGAGCTCAGGAAGCCATACCCAAAAGACAGAGCTACTGATGTGATGTCTGCTTTGTGAGAGACAGAAAAAGGTTTGCATTATCTTTGTTTTGTGGGTGACTGGGAGAAGCCTGTGAGTAAGGGTACTTTCACACTGGGGCAGTGCGGGTATTAACCACTAGCTGACGGCCGTACGACTTTGTACGGCCGCAGCGCGGCTCTCAATCTCTAACAGGCCGTCTTTTTACGGCCACCCTTTTGCGCGTTCCCCGCGCACGCTCCCGAGCGCGCAGCGGGGAACTGCTGTGCTGGCCGTGTTCCCTTGGACACAGCCAAACACAGATCGCGGTAAATAGCCAATCGCATCGGCTATTTACAGTGCGATCTGTGCGGCCAATGAGAGATGATTTCATATGTAAACAAATGAGATCATCTCTCATTGCCGGCTCTCCCCTCCTCACACAGACACCGCGTGTGAGGAGGGGAGAGAAATCAAAGTACGGTAACCAGCGTAAAAAAAAAAAAAAAAAAAGACTAACCAGTGCCACCACCTGTGCCCCCCGCAGTACTACAGTGCCCCACACAGTGCCCCCCACAGTACTACAGTGCCCCACACAGTACCCCCCAGTACTACAGTGCCCCCCACAGTGCCCACCACAGTGCCTGCCACAGTGCCCCCCACAGTACCACAGTGCCCCCCAGTACCACGAGTGCTCCCCAATACCACCGTGTGCCCCCCAGTACCACCATGTGCCCACCAGTACCACTGTGTGCCCACCTGTGCCCACCAGTACCACCGTGTCCACCTGTGCCTACCAGTACCACCGTGCCCACCAGTACCACCGTGCCCACCAGTACCACCATGCCCACCTGTGCCACCATGCCCACCTGTGCCACCATGCCCACCTATGCCACCAGTATCACCTGTGCCCAGTGCCCATATGCCACCTCAGTGCACATCTGCAATCAGTGCCCACCTGTGCCACCTCATCAGTGCCCACCTGTGCCACCTCATCAGTGCCCACCTGTGCCACAGTCAATCAGTGCACATCAGTACCCATCTCATCAGTACCCATCTCAGTGCCATCTGTGCGACCTCATTAGTGCCATCTGTGCCACCTCATTAGTGCCATCTGTGCTGCCTCATTAGTGCCATCTGTGCCGCCTCATTAGTGCCATCTGTGCCGCCTCATCAGTGCCCACCTGTGTCCACCAGTACACAGGCCTCATCGGTGCACATCAGTACCCATCTCATCAGTACCCATCTCAGTGCCATCTGTGCCGCCTCAGTGCCATCTGTGGGCATTCCTGGCTTGTTAGGGTCTCAAGAAATGAGATAGGCCTTCAGTACATCAGGTGTGATCAGATGTGATAATTTTTTATGATTTGCACTATAGCTTGTAGACTCTATAACTTTCACACAGACCAAATAATTTCCAAAAACGTTGGGTTATTTTTATCAAAGACGTGTAGCAGTATAAATTGTGGCCAAAATTTATGAAGATAAATTAATAATTTGCAAAATTTTATCACAGAAACTAAGGAAAAAATCATTTTTTTTTCAAAATTTTCGGTCTTTTTTCATTAATAGCGCAAAAAATAAAAAACGCAGAGGTGATCAAATACCACCAAAAGAAAGCGCTATTTGTGGGAAGAAAAGTACAAAAAAATCATTTGGGTACAGTGTTGCATGACTGAGTAATTGTCATTCAAAGTGTAAGAGCACCGAAAGATGAAAATTGGTCTGGTCAGGAGGGTGTTTAAGTGCCCAGTATGGAAGTGGTTAACAGTTAAGTGCTTTACGGGTTAAACCGGCCTTTTTTAACCCCCGCTAGCGGTCGAAGAAAATGTTAAACTCACTCATGTTGCTACTCTGCCGAAGCCCTTTGCAGGCGCTTCTTTAACGCTGACCATTCATTTCAATGGGCAGGGCGTTTTGGGAGCGGTGTATACACCACTCCCGCACCGCCCCAAAGATGCTGCTTGCAGGATTTTTTTTCCCATCCTGCAAGCGCACCACCCCAGTGTGGAAGCACTCTTGGTTTCACACTGGGGTGGCTTGAGAGACGCTTTTCAGTCACTATTTTTAGTGCTAAAATGCCTGAAAAGCAGTGTGAAAGGGGTCTTAGGATCCTAAAACAGTTTAGTTAGTGCCTGCACATGGTGAGGATTTATTTTCTGTTTGTTTATTTGATTTTCATGCAACCTTTTAAAAATAAAACTGGCTATAAGTCAGATTTTAAGAAAACCTGCCATTTGGGCTACCCTTTTTTAGTGCCTACACGGTACAGATGTACAAAATTATTTTAATTTACATTGGGGTTGATTTACTAAAGACAAATAGCCTGTGCACTTTGTAAGTGAAGTGCCACTCAATTTGCCCAGAGTTTAGTGAATGGTAAAGCTCTGCTGATTTCCATCATCCAATCATGTGCAAGCTAAATGCCTGCTTAGGTATTCTTTACAAAGTGCACATCCTATTTGCCTTCAGTAAATCAACCCTATTGTATTTTGATATCCTTATACATTCATGCTGCTTTCCCTTTATTTCCTCTAATATTTAAAAACAACATGTTTTTTTTTCCCTATGTAATGAACTAAGCACACTTTATGACACTTTACAGCTATGGTACAGGGAAGGGTAGTGATACGTGAAGAATATTTTGTTTGTCCTGGACTTGTTCTGTAATGATAGAGGCATATGCATGAAAATGTGTTTCTAACAGTGAACCTTCGGCACAAAAGAAAGAAGAAATAAAAAGTTACATTCCCATTGATCAGTAATTGAGTAGAAAAAGGAGTTGGAACCTGTAATTTGAGCAAATTTGAGCTAGAAGCCATCTTCAAGCATTCATGCATAAGTACAGGTTTCTCAGCAGATCAGTCATGTGGAAGACAGTGAAAAAGATGCTTTAAGCCATACTATGTAATCCCAAAAGATGATGGCACAGGCCTTTGTGGAACACAAGGGGATACACTTTCCAGTAGTTATATTTTTTCTTAAGCCCACCCAAAATGCTTAGAATAGCAGGCCACATTATACACTCAAATACATTGAGGTGTAACATGTTTGTGCACTTGATTAGAATTGCATTGGATCTTCAAAGATTTCCAAACTGAAGGATTAAAACACTTATTAAAAATTTTAACAGTATGCATGTATGAAAGGGAACTGCTTTGAACATGCACGTATGGCATACTAAATTATATAGTTAGACTTAATACTGGAGATTACGTGCTGCTCAAACACTAAAAGGTGTGCAGATTTAAAATTGTTGAAGTTTGATGTGTCTTAAAGTGTGTGTGTGTGTATATATATATATATATTGGCCCGGATTCAGAAAGGACTTACGCCGACGTATCTTCTGATATGCCGCGTAAGTCCACGGATGCGCCGTCGTATCTATGCGCCTTATTCAGCAAACAAGATACGCCTGAATTTTGGCTTCTTACGACCGACGTAAGTCTCCTACGCCGTCGTATCTTGGGTGAATATTTACGCTGGCCGCAAGGGGCGCTTCCATTGATTTACGCGTCGAATATGTAAATGATCTAGATACACCGATTCACGAACGTACTTACGCCCGTCGCTGTAATCTACGGCGTTTATGTAAGGCGTACGTCCGGCGTAAAGTTATTCCACCTAAAGCAGGGGTAAGTCATGTTAGGGTATGGACGACGGAACAGCGACGGAACAGCCGTCGTATTTTATGTTGTTTACGTAAGTCGTACGTGAATGGGGCTGGGCGTAGGTTACGTTCACGTCGTAGGCATTGAGCTGTCGCATCTTAGGGAGTATATGCGCCGTGATTCTAAGCATGCGCGCGCATGCGTCGTTTGTTCGGCCCTTCATTTACATGGGGTCACGCTTTATTTTAATAGATCACGCCCACCTTCAACCTACTTTGAATTAGGCGGGCTTACGCCGGCCAATTTACGTTACGCCGGCGCAAGTTTGGGGGCAAGTGCTTTGTGAATACTGCACTTGCCTCTCAGAGTTACGTCGGCGTAGCGCATATGAGATGCGCTACGCCGGCACAAAGATACGCCGATCTACGTGAATCCGGCTAATACTGTGTATAAATCTATATATGTCTATATATATATATATATATATATATATATATATATATATATATATATATATATATATATATAGATAGATCTATATATATTTATACTGTATTCGAATTTGTATGTCAAACGTGTAACAGTTATTGCCATCTTAGCAACAACCATTGGAGCATACTGCATGAAATAGTCTGTTGATTTATGTCAAAGATTATTAAATACCAACAGTGCATGATAAAAGGCAAATATATGGGATTATTGTATTGGTGTCATACTGATTCATGTTGTATATAATATTCCCCCGGAATTTTCTGAAATCATTTTCTCAAATAAAGTTTTAAAAATTAAATGTATGTTTTAAATATTGTATGTGTATTGTTCTAAGTGTCACATAATGTCCCCCCCAAGTGTCCCCCTACAGGACCCCTAAATTCACTATATGAAGCAGTTGGCGGTCCATAAAGGACGCAGGGGCGCCGCCCCCCTAATCTCCATAAGCCTCCATGCGGGGCGCTGAACGCATGGATTTCTACAAGTTTTTTTTTTAACGCATTATTAGAGCATGAGGCTCTAATTGGCTTCAAAAAGGTTGGACTTGGAGCGCAGTTCTCTAGTCAATTATACCCACTTGTGACATTAGCGAATCAACATTCTCTAATGTCTTCCTGCTTCTCCTCCTGGCAGGATAGGAAGCGGGTCCTAAGACCGGATTGGCCAGGAGGAGAAGTAACCAGAATGGCAGCAAGGAGAAGTCGGGGAAGCCGCCGAAAGCCATCCGTGACCTGGATGGGGTAAGTGTGGGGATGGCGGGCAGTTTGTTTGCCCCCCCCCCAAAAAAAAATTGAGCACCAGCCACCGCTGACTATATCTGGTCTCCAAAAGTACACAATATGGAAATGCAATCGTTTTAGCACATTTTTACTGCTAAATATCTTTTTTCATCAGCAGTATATAGCAGTCTTATGACTTCTATCAGTGTCTGGTAAAAGCTTGTAGGAGGAGTTTTAATTCTCCTCTGACTGTCCCATGAGGCTTCAGGACCCTTGACCCTCTGTCTTGACAGTGGTGATTGACCCTGTGCTGATCACATGCACCCTGCCAAAGAAAATAAAACTCTCTGGCAATACACAGAAAACTGAGCATGTGCAGATTGCCCCCAAGGCTTTGTACTATCAGGAGACTGTGGAAGAAGGGGAGGATCAGAGAAGGCAGGATCAAACAGACTTTTTACACAATGTGGAGAATTAACCCCTTGTGTTTCACAGTGAGTATAACAAGCATGCTTTACTACATATACAGACTGATTTTACTGTTGTGAGTTTAGTAACACTTTAAAATCCCTTGGTTCTTCAGTACCTTTAAAAATAGGGGTGTGTCTACTGTGTAGCACTGGAATGAGACCCAGGGAGGTCAGCTCTCTAAACAGCATAGTGAGAAAAAATATACATTTATGGACCCTGTACCACCAGAAATTTAAATTGCAAACATGCAGACCCCCCCCCCCCCCAGCATAATTTCTGGGAGATACGTGAAAAATGCTCTCACTACTCTTAAAGCCCTAACACATGGATCACAATTCAGCCCTTTGTCACTCCTTCAGAACCAGTTTGATATTCCGAGATCCAAGTTTTATAAATATCTCCAAATAAGGCACCTTTTTAAATCACTATACTCCAATGAACGCTAGTCCCAGACTCTCTCAATATGAAACAGCCTGCTACAATTTGTCTAGGGAGAAAGGGACCATTTCAATGAATTGCACTTACCAGAGAGATCAACTGCTATGACCCATCGGGAATCAGACATAGGCCAAGAATTGTCCTCAGAGGAATGGTCAGACATGATACTAAACATGCATAAATGTTCTCGCTCTATGTCTCTAAAAGAAACTGTAGTTAAGCTAAACACAAGATGGTACCTCACCCCAGATAGAGTACATAGATTCTACCCAGTCCCATATACTTGCTTTAGGGGCTGCCAGGCCAAAGGAACATTACTCCACACATTTTGGAGCTGGCCTCAACTGAAACATATATG
This sequence comes from Rana temporaria, assembly GCF_905171775.1. Classification (NCBI taxonomy): domain Eukaryota; kingdom Metazoa; phylum Chordata; class Amphibia; order Anura; family Ranidae; genus Rana; species Rana temporaria. The sequence continues at coordinate 109,132,582 of NC_053496.1, read as the reverse complement.
AAGTCAGGCAGCCTCCAAGGTAGCACAGATGACTGGGTCACTCACTGATCACACTGACAGCACCAAATGTGCCTATTCTTCACCTCCATATGAGAAATCTCTTCCCCAAACCAAAAACTAGCACACGCTTTTCTGTGCTATCTTGTGGGCCATAGCCCTAAACTGGCACTCACCCAAGTAATCTGGGCTCAGGAACTCCAAAAAATGGAAACCATTAAACTAATGGAGCGTATCCATCATACTATTCTAGATACCATGCATGTTTTCAATAACAAATGGTCTGGATGGACTGCATATGGTAGTACACTGTGAGACAGTGGCCTTATATATATTTTAATCTTTTTTTCTAGGTGACATGTAATATTTCCAAAGTGCACTCAATACTGCCCATAGGATTGGTCATGGTTAAATATATGTAGATATGACACATGTAATTGTCTATAGCTCTGTCTATTAACTCAGCATAACTTTGTTATCTTCTGTAGTTTTATTTTTTTATTCAGTTTCCTTTCCTTTTTATTTTTATTTGTACTATTAGTAATGGGATGCACCACAGTATGGCACCAAAACCCAGTTAATTTATCAAAGCTTACAATTGGAAAACGGTACCACTGGGATTATTACTAACATGTATGTTTACCAGTCAGAGTTGGATCCTGACATACACCTTAACTTCTATGTTAAATATGTATTGCCTTTTCATATTCTCAAAAAAATGTAACCCAATGGGGTGTGGTGTCTGAGTTCTGTTAAAAAATCATTACTCAAATAGGATACTTTGGTAGGAAAATACAATTTGGAGATCTGCACATACAACTGAATTAGATCATGGGAGATGTCTTAAAAATATATTTTCTTATATTTTCTAAATACTTTGTATTGTCATCCTAAGTAGATACAGTGGGCCAGATTCACGTAGAAGTGCGGCGGCGTAACGTATCGTAGATACGTTACACCGCCGCAAGTTTTCATCGCAAGTGCCTGATTCACAAAGCACTTGCAATGAAAACCTACGCTGGCGGCCTCCGGCGTAAGCCCGCGTAATTTAAATGGGCGTGTGCCATTTAAATTAGGCGCGCTCCCACGCCGGACCTACTGCGCATGCTCCGTTTCGAAATTCCCGCCGTGCTTTGCGCGAAGTGACGTCATTTTTTCGAACGGCGACGTGCGTAGTGTACTTCCGTATTCCCGGACGTCTTACGCAAGAAGGAAACATTTTCAAATTTCGACGCTGGAACGACGGCCATACTTTATACAGCACATACGTGTGCTGTGTAAAGTTAGGGCACCAAAAACGACGACTAACTTTGCGACGGGAAACTAGACTAGCAGCGACATAGCGAACGCGAAAAACCGCTGTGGATCGCCGTAACTCCTAATTTGCATACCCGATGCTTTTTTACGACGCAAACTCCCCCCAGCGGCGGCCGCGGTACTGCATCCTAAGATCCGACAGTGTAAGACGATTACACCTATCGGATATTAGGGATATCTATGCGTAACTGGTTCTATTAATCAGTCGCATAGATACTCTGAGAGATACGACGGAGTATCTGAGATACTCCGTCGTATCTCCTTTGTGAATCTGGCCCAGTATATCCATTTAGACTGCCTGTAGTTTTCATTCACACATTTCTATTTGCTTCTAAATCCATATTTGTTCCAACATATTATTTTTTACCATTTCCCCATTGGTTCCATTTTCATCTTCCCAGAAAGTCTTACCATTTTTAAGAAAAGATTGCTTGGTCCCTATCTATGGAGTCAAAAAGAGGCCAAAAAGCTAGTGCCACAGACTGAACATTTTCAAGGAAACTACCAATCGTTTGTGCTGGTTATTTCTGGATGATCTCTGTTCCCCTTGGGTTTAGGCTGGTTTAGATTATTTCGGCAATGACATCACCCCTTTGGTAACTTTTAGAAGTGGGGCCCCAGTAGATGTAATTTATGACAAATTATTGACAGGATTGTATGTGTCTATTGGTCAATTTTTTTTTTTCTTTTAGCGGGTGTTACATGTCTTTTATTGTAATTGACATGGATCTGCATCTCTGGACAACAGTATTGATGATGAATGTAAATCATAGGACTTCTTTTTATAATAAAGGCCTCATCAAAAACTGTGTAGGCGTCTTTATTTCTGTTTACTTTGTGTTAATGAGTAGGGGCCCCCGTGACCAGAAGTAATGCAAGACACCATGCTTTGCTCACTATACAAACTTATATACGCGCTTCTTGTTTTAAATTTTACTTAATTGGCTGAGAGGAGAAGCGATCCTATTGGCCGCCAAGGAAGAGGAGGGAGGAGATGCAGGGGAAGCCACCATGAGCACCAGGAGGAGAAAATGCCGTCAGTTGCCTGGAGAAGGTGCTACCCGTGACCTAGATGGGGTATGTGTGGGGCTGGTGACCGACTGACCTACTGGGGGGTGCCTGTGACCTGATCAAATGTTTGCCGCTCCCCCAAAAAAATATACCACCAGCCGCCACTGCCACTCATCACTAGTGGTGATGATGGTAAACCTCCCCAGCAGGGATTCAGACAGTGTTCTGACAGGGTTTTAACTCTTTCACACTCTATGCAAAGCTTAAAGTTTTATCTTGAGATAAAATTGTATGCACTCACATTATAGAAAATCATGACACATTATTTTGTTTCCCACTTCTGTCATTTTAACACTGACATATGACAAGTTCTTTTTGGTTAAGATCTGATAGAGATATTTACACCATTTGGCAGTTCTTTGCTTGTTTTAAATAGGAAGTGAAATAAATGAATATGCAGTAAAGTGATTCTTTCAGCTTAATTAGACTGGATGATAAATTGTTTTGTTCATAACTAAACAGAAAGAGCTAGTGATGCATTTTTGTCCTTACAAAGGTAGGAGGCCCATCACTCTGAGACTTCTAGAAATTATTCATCCGAGTTATGAATACATTAATATATTGGACATTATCGGTATATGGTGGGTTGGTGCATCTGTGAATTCTGAAGCCACAATGGTATAATAGCCACAAATTGTATAATAGAGTGGGGAAGAGTTACTCCCTATGAAGGGATATCTTCTAATAGGGACACCTGTTCCAGGGAGAGTTGTCTAAGTAAAGAAATCCCCTAACATTGGTAGATTTCCTCTAACAAGGAAATGTACCCAATGGTACACAGACTGCAAAATAAAAACAAATAACCTTAGATCCACTTTATCCCTTCTCTAATCAAACTGAAATGTTACACGTTGTGGCTATTCTTTTCCACTATAACTGCTTCTATTTTACAGAAAATAGGGGGATCAATGTTTCATTGCAGTAGTAGGTGTACCCTGTCTGCATACATCCATATCATCCCAGCTCACTCTAATTTAAATGGTCATGAAAAATGTATTGGGATTCATACATTAATCCACATTTAAAGTCCCCTTCATACCAGCACATTTTATTGCAGTGCTTTACCACACATGAATGTAGTATCTGTTCTTATCAATGTCCAATAGGGGTGCCCCACAGTTCATTCTGGCCTTATGGCTTGGGTGGCTGGTTGCACAGTGCTCCTGTTGGTATGATGGGGGTCCCAAAGGATCTATCCCATGGGCAAGGAAACCAAATATAGCTTGCAACACGTAAGATGTACTTCCCTGGCATGGAGGGTTCTGAGGGTCCAAATGTCTCCTTATTTTAACAGTACTGCTGCCTTGTCTGACTGGGACTGAGAAGGCAGAGAACCCACTGTGTCAAGCCTGGACTGGCTTCTGTGAAAATTGAATGCTGGAAAAGCAGCATCCAATCAGTACTCACTCAGTGCCAATGGCAGTGAGTGCTGATCACTGTGTTTTGGTGGGGGTGGGGGGGCATTTTCCCTGTTAGAAAACAATAGCTCAGTCAGCAGTGAGATTGCCGCACTAACATCGGATGTGTTGGTACAGCAATCTGTAAGCTTCCCATGTGTACCTAGCATTACTAAAACTGCAAAAATCTGGTGCACCTCTACATAGAAGCTTCCAGGTTTTTTGGCAAAGCTTGACTGAACAAGCTGAACTTAGAAGCTGATTGGCTACCAGTTAGTCGGCTATCCGTTTTAGTAAATCAACCCAATGTGTATACAAGATGCCCCTGTTTTTGATATTTGCTCACTGCCTTTCTCTGCAGTTTACATTTACATACTAATCAAATGTTAGACTTTCCCTGGAATAAAGGTGGTTTTGAGGAGAAACACGTTGACAGAATGGCACGGGCAGACAAATGGGCGTACCTGTATGTTCCTTTGAATTTGCCGCCCAGTGCACGCACACCAGCCGCGTGCCAGTGAATGAGCCTGTGATTGCGGTCGGCATTGGCAGAACAGGGAGATGCCTTTGTAAACAAGGCATTTCCCTGTTCTGCCTAGTGACATGTCAGGGATCTACTGTTCCCTGTGATCGGGAACAGTGATCGCTGACGTGTCACTGGTAGCTCCTCCCCCTAACAGTTAGAATCACTCCCTAGGACACACTTAACCCCTTCAGTGCCACTTAGTGGTTAACCCCTTCACTGCCAGTGTAATTTTTACAGTTATCAGTGCATTTTTATAGCACTGATCGCTGTATAAATGACAATGGGCTCAAAAATGTGTCAAAAGTGTCCGATGTGTCCACCATAAAGTCGCAATCACGATAAAAATTGCAGATCACTGCCATTACTAGTTATAAAAAAAAAACAATAATGCCATAAAACTACCCCCTATTTTGTAGATGCTATAACTTTTGCACAAAACAATCATTTTTTTTTTCAAAATTGTCGCTCTATTTTTGTTTATAGCGCAAAAAATAAAAAACGCAGATGTGATCAAATACCACCAAAAGAAAGCTCTATTTGTGGGAAAAAAGATTACGTACATTTTGTTTGGGAGCCACGTTGCACGCAATTGTCAGTTAAAGCGACGCAGTGCCGAATCACAAAAAGTGGCACAGGCATTTGGCAGCCAAATGGTCCAGGGCTCAAGTGGTTAATTGTATTGGGATTACCGTTGCCCAATATGTTTTTCTTTCAAAAGTATTCAAGTGCATTTTACTATTTTAATAGGGTTCACTTAATTGAAATCTTGGCATCACTTTTTTTTAATGTACAACATTAAATCAAAGTTTGGAGTTTGGACATCTGCTAGGGCTTGTGTATACAGATGCTGATGTTAAATGCTGGCTTATTACACTGGAATGCAGCAATGCTAAAATGCCTGTGTTTGAACTAATGCCACAGCAAAAAGACTGTGCATGGCCTATTTTGCCTTCAGTCATCAGTGGGCTGTGGCCTGGGAAATTAAACACTGTTAGAAATTCTGTATATAGCCTCACAGAACAGACAGTGCACAGCCCTTTTGCGCTTTGCTGCTTAACTGCAGTCAGGAAACATACATTTTATTATAGAGACAAGTTTAACCATAGATGCAGCTAAAAATGTATAAACACTGCCTTCTACTGGCTGAAGAATATATCTGTACTAAATACTGATGTATAGAAGTTGTTGCATAAAATACAAATGAACATTGTATTCCAACACTCCCACTCAACAACTTTTACTTATACTAGTCCCATTTTGGATCTCGGTTCAAAAAATCTGTTTCTTGTAAGCAGTTTTGTCAAAGCTTCTGATTCACGTTTATTTCTCATGGGTTGGAAGTCTTTGCATCTCATCCCATTAATCTGGCTCTGCTTTTAGTGCTACACAAGCAACATAGGACAGACGTTTGGCTGGGATGCCTTTATTGCTTCTGGTGGATTTTCTTAATTCTTCTTTTACAGTATTTGGATTGTCTGTGGTATTTTCTATTTCTGTGCCACTTTGTTGCTTTTCTCTATGTGACACTGATGTGGAAGTGCTGGCATTCATGAAATTTTGAACACACTGAAGCTTCATCGGCAATTACACTTCTGATGTTACCTTGTTTGAGTAGCATTCTGTATTCCTTTTGAGGTTCACTGTAACCCACAAGTATGCCTTCCTTTGCGCAAACATCCCATTTTGTAAGGTTTTTTTTGGGCTGTGCACATAGGCTTTGCTTGCAGAAAATTTTAGATGGTTTAAATTTACAGCTTTTTCATTCCACAGTTTATATGGAGCTTTCTCAGTTGATTTTATTGGTATTCCATTTTGGAGATAGCATGAGGTCATAATTGCCTCCCCCTAGTATGTGGTTAGCATATCTGCATCAAACAGCATAGTTCTTTCACTTTCACATAGAGTAGAGTACATTATTTCCGCAACCCCATTTTGTAATGGCACAGCAGTCATTTTAGAAGGTCATTACATTGCCTTGTTTTGTTGGCTTCTTCACTGACAAAAGATTTGTTTCAAAAGCAGGGACATATTCATAGGTATCTTTCTGGTGACACTCTGGGAAATAGGACAGTACAGAAAACCCGTCTCCTTCTGATTAGATTATTTTACCATTAGCTGTCGTGATTGTTTTTGATTGACCCTGATCAATGTGAATAAAGGAATTTCTGTAATTTGTCATGTGACTTGTAGGTCCTGAATCAACACACAGGGCCAGATTCACGAACAATTACGGCGGCGTAACGTATTCCCTTTACGTTACTCCGCCGCAAGTTTTCATTGTAAGAGCTTGATTCACAAAGCACTTGCGTGTAAACTTGCGGCGGCGTAGCGTAAAGCCGTCCGGCGCAAGCCCGCCTAATTCAAATGGGGCGTGTACCATTTAAATTAGGGGCGTTCCCGCGCCGAACGTTCTGCGCATGCTCCGTTAGAAAATTTCCCGCCGTGCTTTGCGCGAAATTACGGCGCCCCAACGTGTTTTTTGAACGGCGATGTGCGTTACGTCCTTTCGTATTCCCAGATGTCTTACGCAAAAAAAAAAATTTGAAATTCGACACGGGAACGACGGCCATACTTTAACATGGCTGGTCTAAATCTAAGCCATGTAATAGCAGGCTTAAGTTTGCGACGGAAAAAACCGACTAGCGACGACGTAAGAGAATGCGACGAACGCGCGTACCTTCGTGGATCGCCATAAACAGCTAATTTGCATACCTGGCGCGGAAAACGACGCAAACTCCACCCAGTGGTCACCAAAGTATTGCATCCTAAGATCCGAAGGCGTACGAAGCCGTACGCCTGTCGGATCTTAGCCAAAAGCCGTCGTATCTTTGTTTGTGAATTACAAATAACGATACGACGCGGCAAATTTGAAAGTACGCCGGAGTATTAGCAGATACTCCGGCGTACTTTTTCTGTGAATCTGGCCAACAATGCCTACATGCCTGGTGTTGTGTCTTTTGGATTGAAAAACATATTCATTATCTGAAGCAAAATCTGTTTCTTTCTTCACACATTTGGCCTTTTGTAGTTTCATTTTCTTTTGTATTTTAGCTTTCCAGATCCTGCTTTTAAATGACCTTCACACAAAACATTCACATGTTTCTTGTTGCATGTTACTGTTTTCATTCCTATTTTTAAAGCAGACTCTGGGACAAAAGCATTGTCACGATTAATGCTTTCTGTTTTACACTTATATTCATGTCAGTTCATCATCTGGACATGCATCAAGTGCTGTTTCACGTGTTTCATAACTTTCTGATAAGCCACTGAGTAAAAGTGCTGCATCATGAAAATCTTTTATTTCTTCTCCTTTGTCTCTTAGGCCCCATACTCACGACCAAACATGTTTGCTGAAAGTGGCCCGCGGACCAGTTTCAGCATACATGTTTGGTCGTGTGTAGTTACGAGCGTACAGAATTTCACCGTACATTTGCCCGCCGGGCCGTTTTTCAGCAGACATTTATTTCCAAACTTGTTTTAAAACCGTCCGCTCAAATCCTGTCCGAACGTACATGTTTGGTGGTGAGTACACAAAACCAACGTACAAAAACCCCGCGCATGCTCAGACTAAATGAGGCCACGGGAGCGCTCGTTCAGGTAAAACTCACGTTTGTTTGGGATATGGCACATTCGTCAATAGAAAGATTAATTCTAGCAATAGAACACTGAAGCAAAACACACAATAACCAACGCTTGATGCCGTCGTTTTCTTCATTCTTCTCTTGCTATAACTAATCAGTTATTTAGCTCATGTTATTTCAACTGAGTTGTTCCATACTGAAAAGTGACATTTGTTAGCTGTGATGTAGTAAGATTTTTGCAAACTTTTATTGGCCCGACGTATCATATTTTTAGTGGTCCTCCACATTTCAAATTTTTTGCTTTTAATGTTTAATGGTTATCTTTCCCACTTTCTTTAGGTGTTTATAGTTATGTCACCATTTAGAATATTTTAATAGGAAATATTTTTGATTTAGCTTTTGTTTGTATATTTAACAGGATTTTTTTGAAGGTTGTTTAAATTGTCTACCATGTTGGCACACCAAATGCCCCCCCCCCCCCCCACATGAGTTAGTGAATATTTTAGATTAATCATTTTATTTGTTTGTAATGTTTGATGCCTAAAATAATACCCACAGTATTACAAACAATAGGCACGTTTTTCAAATCAACAAAAAGGCATTTATTTGAGCAAATTATAAAAAGGATCAAAAACAGAATGGCAGCACTTGAACAGCTAGCAACATACATGCAAACTTGCATTTGAAACATGGTGAAGGATAAACTAGCCAACCTCAGGAAGCACACAAAATAAAATCTGAAGCAGCAGCACATAACCAAAGGAACCCAAGCTGTGGTAGTCCAAACAAGATGCCATTTGTGGGGGATCAAATGGAAGGCAGGGCATCAACGTCTCCTCTTCCTTGCAACCTTCCTTCCAGGCTGCCTTCCAGCGGGTCTTCCCTGGGCCCTTGCAGGTGGGGATGATGTGGCAGCAGGAGAATGGTGTTCAGCAAGCCGGGCCGGGTCACATAGCCCAGTGTCTGGGGTCAGCAGCTCCCTCTGCATCCACCAAAGGGCCTGGTTGATGATGCCCTTGGCCAATTGCCTCTGCTCCTCCGTGCCTTTATTGAGGTCATGTGCCACGGAGGCACTGTAGGCCTCAGTGGGGTTGAGGGGGGCCCTCATGATGGCACTCGCCTCCTGAATCATTTTCAGGCTGGCTTCCTCCACTGCCCCCAATTTCTTCTTACGGCCTGGTGGCCTAATATAAAGGGGAGGAGCCTGGCTGGTGGTGCTTGTCCTGGGGAGCTGCTGAACGCCACTGGGCCCGGCCTCCTCCTGGCTGCCACTGACCCCTTCGTCCTGGCTGACAGTGAGGAGAGGATCTGCCACCTCCTGGCTGGTCTCTTCTTCCTGTGTAAAAAAAAAGGGATATGTTGTAATATATTTAGGAATATACTCACTCACATTTTCATGCTTGAATCTTATTTTTTGCCTTGAATTTAAACTTGAAAACAGACTCACCCTCTGACCCCTGCAGTTGTCATCCCTGACACCTATTTGTTTGCCCACGATTTTAGATTTTTACTTCCCAGCTTGTATTTTATTAACCAATATCAAGTCAAGAATCAAACAATAATTAAGATTATTACATAAATAGTTATGAAACTACTATACCTCATCATCGTAGAGGCGCAGATCTGCCTCTCTGTCAGCCAGGCCCTCTTCATCCGACTCTGCAGGGCTGTGGTGATCTGGGGAAGTCCCGCTGGGAGGTAGCGTGGAGGAAAGGTTGGGATTCAGACTTGACATTGATGGCCTGCCTTCCAGTTGATCCCGCAAAAATGACATCTGGTTGTAATACCACAGCTTGGGTTCCTTTGGTGGTCTTGCTGCTGCTCCAGATCTTAGCTGCTTTTGGTGAGCTTTGTACGCTCTCCTATATGTGCCCCTGAGGTTGGCAAGTTTATCCTTCACCATGTTGGCACTGCATTCTGGCACCCATGTCCTCATGTATGCTGCTAGCTGTTCAAGTGCTGCCGCTCGTACGTCCTTATTGTGGTAATGGTCCTGCTTTGAATCCCACAGGATGGGCATTTCCCTAAATTTATCCAGCAAGTGCTGGATAATCTCTTGGCTCTGCAGGAGATCCATTGGGAAATTAGGATTTACTCTTTTTTTTTCTAGATTGAAAAAATAAAAAGAAACCAAAAACACTATTAAAAAAAGCCTCAGCATTTACATTGATAGAATATGTTGTTTAAAAAGTAGTACCTATATAGAAATACAAACACAGTGTCTCTTGTTTAGAAAATGCTGGCCAGCTCTGCCCCATTGGTTGGTTTTAGCTAACATTTTTTTTATACATGCCGCCCCTTTGGTTACATTGCAGGAAATAATATAAATCTACAACCATACACAATTATTAGAAATGACAGCATTCATCAAGGCACTATTGCATGTGTAGATATCCTGCCCCTCAGCATTGATTACATGAAAGAAACTTCCTAATGACCTCTGTCCAACCAACACAGAACAATACTTGGCCTGATCTGAATACACCCTACATAATTGATAATGAGTCACAGCATTTTTGACCTCTCTATTTTGTGATGTCTACAAAAGCATTTGGGTACGAAAATCACATTCTGGTATCCAAGAGACATAATAGCTTAATAAAACTGTGCAACCAACAGACCAAACCCCCATCCCATTGCTCTACATTTTAGAGCCCGCTGCTGATCCCATGTTTAAATTTCTTACCTGCCTCTCTCACAATCCTCGTTTCTTCCGCTCGCTGAATTAACACGTAACCTACGTAATCACGTCAAGCGCCTTTTATCCACTCCGCGTATGTATGAAACGCCGCCCTCGTCACCTTTGCCATGCCCCTAATCAATTGAAAAAGTAAATATGGCGTTAACTGTGTAGGTTCTGGAATCGCGCGAATATTCTCTGCGTAACCTACGTCAATACATTGTTGGCATTCGCGACACTCCGCATATGCAATAATCCCCGCCCTCATCTCCGCCCCTGACGGGACATTTCCTCGTTTCCACGCCCCTAATCTCTGTGGGAAGGAAAGATGGCGATGTCACACGAGCGGGCACGGAGCTCTCATGGCGCAAGTGAAGGGACAGAGGCAGGACCGTCCCGATCCAGGCCTAAAAGATATAAAGCCACTAATATGTCGTTCGAAGAAATGGTGGAGTTGGTTTACATCATGAGGAGGAAGGATTATGATGGTGAATGTGGGCCCTACAAAACACCGAACCGTAGGAAGTCACACATAATGGACAAGGTGGCAAGGAGAATGAGGAGAATGTTTGGTGTCACCAGGTCAAAGGAGCAACTACGGAAGCGTTGGTCCGATTTAAAATTGAGGGAGCCACATCACATGAAGAAGATACTCAAAATTCTGCGTAAAAGTAAGTCCATATTATTTAAGGGGGGGGGGAATGTCTGCAATAATGTGTTGACATGTATTTTTTCACATCTGCCTCCTTGGCCTGCTTGTACTTTTGAACACGTGTAGATACTGTATTGTGTTTATGTCAAATAACAACCTTAAACAAATTTTGTGAAATAGTAAACACGTGTAATATGACAATGTTTAGCAAAAATGTGACGTTACTCCAGGAACAACACACCTGGACATGGCTGACTGGCCCCAAACTTGGTTTTCCAACATTGTTGAATAGCAAAATCACAGAAATTAAATTGAGTGAATGTGACAGGCAAACAAGATTCATTCTCCAAAATGCAAATAAAGTTGATGTTTTAACATCTTGAAATGCAAAGCACCTGTGTCTCAAAAATCAAAGTATATTTATTTGGAGGGTCGACGAGAATTAATGTTTTGGGGGGACATCCATTTGTGTCACTTCTTTGCAAAAAAGGGGCAGGATCAGAGCTTGGCCTAGAACTACGCCAAAAATGGAGGATTGCTGAAAGAATAAACAACCAAAAATCATCATAAATGTATCGTCTATGCAATGTGTGCGATTTATGATATCCAATATCTGTGTGCTGATGAGTATCCCTTTTGTTTTTTATTATTTCTTATAGGGGAAAGAAGACGCCAGCAATTGGAGGAGGCAGAGAGGGCCAGACACCCGGAAAATCAAACACCTCCACATGTTGAGCAGGAGGAGGCTGGGGAAGGAAGAGAGGAGGATGTGGAAGGAGAAGAGGATGTGGAAGGAGAAGAGGATGTGGAAGGAGAAGAGGAAGGAAGAAAGGAGGAAGGAAGAGAGGAGGAAGAAGTTATTTTGGACTTAGAATTTATATCAGATGAAGGGCAAGTGGCGGAAGAACAATTTGGTGAATTGCAAGAAGGTGGATTGATGGATGAAGGAGGAGTCGAAAATGATGGGGAGGTGGTGGAAGAAGGAGGAGTGATAGAAGATGATGGGGAGGTGGTGGAAGAAGGAGGAGTGATAGAAGATGAAGAAATTGGGGATGTGGAAATTATCAGGCCATCAGGTCAGTGTCACCCCTATATTAATAGGGCCAAACATATGCAGATAGGCTGGAAATTATTTACATATTTTGAATGCCAATTTGTTTATTTTTAGGGGATGAAGATGGAGTAGCACATTTTTCACGTGCAAGTGCTTCTATAATTGTACAGCAACTAATGGAGTGCAGCACGGAAATGGACATTATGCGGGAAAGGATGCTAGTCATGGAGCAGAATGTGCGAAATGTCATTTCAGAGTGTAGCACGGAAATGGAGAACATGCGACAAAGGATGCTAGTCATCGAACAAAATTACAAAAATATCATTGACATGATGGGCCGTGTCAAAGACTGAACCACAGAAGCCCATCCCCCGCCCATCCCCCGCCCACAAGACCCTTTTTAATTTTAGTACTTTATAATACGCCAAAATTTCTAAATGCACACACAGTGTGCCAATATGTGCTATCTGCCATCACAGACTATCTATTGTCTGTGCTTTGTGGGTACAAACCCCTCCTCGATCCTCAAGTAGTTGAGAGGAAGGGTTTGCTCCCACAAAACACAGACATTGATCACCCATGATGTCAGATAGCACATGTGGCCATTTGTCTGTTTAACCAATGACATTTGGCGAGTTTTCACTGAATGTGTGCATTTAGAAATTTTGGCGTGTTCCAGTGTGAAAGCACACCATCCATATGACTGACTGCTGTTCTTTTTTTAAATTTTTGTTTGGTGTTGATCTTTTTTGGTTTGTAAATGTTTCCAGTTTCAGATCACAAAACGAACAAGAAATCTCACCTAAAGAAAGAAGTTAACTAATTTTTGTAAATAAACAAAAAATTTTTGTGTTGTGTTAAAATCTTGTTGAAAAAATTAGACACAAACAAATACAAAGCCAAAAACTTTTTGGTATAAAAAAAATACACAACAATTTATAAATGTAAATAAATGTCTTAGAAACAAATACCCAAAAAAAAATTAAAAATTAAAAAATAAGCCAAAAAATGTCTACATAAATTAGTCTGGGTTATTGGAAACCAAACTAAATAAGAACTTAAATTTTTAACCAAAGTCTAAAAAAATTCTGTTTAGAAGTGTGTATATATATATATATATATATATATATATATATATATATATATATATATATATATATATATCTATATCTAGAGATAGATATATAGGAGACAAGCCCAAAAATTCTTGCGTATAGTTTCAGTGAAATTATTCTTACATTGTGTTTCGATCATTATTATTGCTAATCACTGTCAATAAAGACAAAAAAATAAATAATTAAAAGCCAATATTTTGTCTGAAGAATTTGCAGGAAATGTTTTCTGCCTAAAAATACACATTTCTTGTTAAAAAATGACTAAAATAAAAAAAAAATAATGAGACATCAAAATCAGAAAAATGAGTGGCTTCTTATTTCTAGACTGAATACCCAGTTAGTAGATGAGTGAATAATGTGCAAATGTGGTTAGTTAATACATCTGAGTAAGTAAATTTGGCACTAGAAGTGCACTATTTTTGGAGAGAACCTGGAAGACAGAAAAATAGAGAAAAAGCAGTAATGACAAACAACTGTATAAAGTCCAATGGTCTAATTATTTATTAGTTGTGAGAATATTCCTTTCTTTGGGGGGCCGAATTAGAAAGAAATATGATCTGGCATAGCAATGGCCCCCCGACCCATGAAGTACTCAACATATTTGTCGCGTACCTCACGAGCAGATTGGGGGGCCAAGCCAGCGCGACCAGTGTCCAGGCCAGGAATGTTCTCTGAGGGTAGTCCTGCCTCAGAGCCCATGGAGGCTAGGTACGTCTGGGAGTGCCTGCGTAGAAAATTGTGCAAAATGCAGCAGGCAAATATAACGGTGTTCAATTTATATTCCGCCAAATGTATCGATGTCAGGAACAGGCGGAACCGGTTGCTGAGGATCCCAAAGGCATTCTCGACTACCCTCCGAGCCCTGGACAACCGAAAATTGAACACACTCCTCTCTGAGGTGAGGGTCCTCTGGGGAAAAGGCCGCATTAGGTGAGGTCCAAGGCCGAAAGCCTCGTCCGCTAGGAACACAAACGGAAGTCCTTCCACATTATCTTCATCTGGTGGCAATGCCAGACCACCAGTTTGGAGACGATCATAGAAATCAGTCCGTGCGAACACTCCCCCATCTGACATCCGGCCGTTCTTCCCCACGTCCACATATAGAAACTCATACTGTGCCGACACCACCGCCATCAACACGATACTATGATAACCCTTGTAATTATAATAGTAGGACCCCGAGTGGGGTGGGGGCACAATGCGGACGTGTTTCCCATCTATTGCTCCACCGCAGTTAGGAAAATCCCACCGCTCGGCAAATTGGGAAGCCACAGACTGCCATTCCTGTGGTGTGGAGGGTAGCTGTGGGGACAAACAAAAAAAGAGATTTAGTACTTTGGCACATAAACATTGCAAACATAATCCTACAAGCATCCTTGTGCAACTTTACATTTTTTAAATAGCATTTGCAAATTATGAAGGGAGAATTTCGGGGCCCAAATATATAGGCCCACTTAATTAATAAGAGACTCCACAGCCCTCTGATGGGGACAAAAACACTTTGAAGGGGGGGTGGGGGGTGTTTAAACTGTTTTTAGAAAACAAAAAAACAAAAAAAAAAGTGGCATGGTGGGGGTTGGCCCGAAGATAGCATGCTGGACAGGTTAATATTGGGTAAGATCAAAATATGCAGGTAGGCCAAAATAAAAATAACATGTAAAAGCTGATATCAACATGCATAGTGAGAAAAGGGAACGTTAGTTAAACACACAGCATATCTGGGAAATAAAATTAAAAGTTAGTTTGCAACATTATTATAGACACATTGTGAGGTTAAAATGAGGAAACTTACCTTCATATACTCCTCGTGCATAACTTTAATGATGGCAGCACACGTGTCCGGTATGATGACCCCAAGCGCCTGCGGAGAGATGCCTGTTGAGAACTTGAGGTCCTGCAGGCTCCTCCCAGTCGCCAGGTACCGCAACGTGGCAATAAGCCTCTGCTCGGCCGTGATGGCTTGGCGCATCACAGTGTCCTGCCTCATGATATAGGGGGACAGAAGTTCCAGCAGACTGTTGAATACGGGGTCCGTCATGCGGAGAAAATTCCTATAGTCATTAGGATTATTCTCCTGGAGTTCCCTAAGCAGAGGCATATGTGAGAACTGGTCACGCTGGCGCAACCAATTCTTGGTCCAGAAACGCCTCCGCCCCCTGTTTCTGGCCAAAGTACTGGAATAATGAACATATCCAGCAGCCATCCCATAAACAGCACCAACTCGCGAAAATTGACGCTGCTGCTCCATCATGGCTTCAAACCGGCCGGCTGGTCAGTCAAGAACACACTCCAACAGAAAGCACAATCAAATCCAGCGGTACCTGCAAAGAACGCACGACACACAGATACGAACGCACAGTACGAATCTGCTAAGCAGAACGAACTGCACGCCTGTACCCGAATGCCAACTACGTACCCACAAGCACACGCACTGAACGAGAAAATACTACCTGCTAAAGCCTGGAGACCGAGAAGCGCGAATCAGCTCTAACCAAACCTTCACTAACACGAGCAAAGCCGTAACTAGCAAAAGCGGAACAGAGGGCGTCGCCATTGACTTTGGCCTTTCCCTTTATAGTGACGTCAAACGTGGATTACGTGCACGCGTTCAGGTCCGCAGGGAAATATCGTCCGCTGGTGTGTACAAGCCAGCGGGCCAAATGAAAAAACAGCCTTGTACGCCGGAAACAGCCCGTCGGACATTTCGAACGGACATGTTTGCTCGTGAGTACTCGGCCTTAGGCGTTCAACTATTTCCAAGGTGTGCCGTATGTAATTCTGCACATCCTGGCTTTTCATCACCTTGGTTTGTTATAGCTTTTGAATCACATACAGTTTATTGCTGAGCTTAGCTCTTTCATGTACCTTTTGTAATTAATTTCACAATTCTTTAGCGGTTTTAAACTTAATATACAGAATGCATGATTTGATCATCTTATATGCTAGGAGAGATTGTGCTCTGAGCCTTGCGGTCTTCCTCTATCCACTCATCTGAAGGGTGTTCTGGCCTGATTTAATTTCCACATTTTCACATACCTTCTCTTATTAGCAGCATTTTCACCCTGAATTTCCAAGACTGGTAGTTCTGGTTTGTCAGATTTGCAAATAAAAGATTGGACAAATGCAGCCCCTGAACTGTCATCTACCCTGACTGCAACATTGCGATAAATGGGAATCTCCTGACCTATGTTTTATTTGCTTTTAAATGCAAGAAAACAATGTTCATGTACACAAACCCTGCCATTTAACCTTGTTTGTTGTCCACACTGATCTTATTTTTATGCCGCGTACACACGATTGGAAATTACGACAAGAAAACCGTGGATTTTTTTCCGACGGAATGTTGGCTCAAACGTGTGTTTCATACACACAGTCACACAAAATTTAGACCGTCAAGAATGCGGTGTTGAGCCGAGAAAAATTAAGTTCAATGATTCCGAGCATGCATCAAATTGATTCCGAGAATGCGTGTTTTTTGCGCGTCAGAATTGCATACAGACGATCGAAAAATTGAGAACCAGCTCTCAAATTTTTTGCTGTCGGAAATTCTGACAGAAAAAGTCCAGTGGAGCCTGTACACGGTCGGAATTTCCGACCAAAAGTTCACATCAAACTTTTCTTGTCGGAATTTCTGATCGTACGTACGCGTCATTAGGCTTCATTCACACTTCAGGATTTGGAATCACTTTTCCATTGCTTTTCAATAGCGATTCCAAACCACATGGCAATCACTGCACAAAGCGTAACACATGTTTGGATGCCATTAAAGGATAATTATCCTTTATTGGTACCCCAAACGAGATGCGGTAAAAATTGTGTGAAGATTTCAGCCAAATGGAAGCAGGAGTTTTTTTTGGGGGGGGGCATCAAATGCCCATAGGGCAGTCCATTCAAGTGAATGAGCTGGCAAATGGGGTTTATTTACTAAAGCTGGAGAGTGCAAAATCAGTCTCACTTCTGCAAAAAAAAAAAACAATCAGCTTTAACCGCTTGAGGCCCACCGCACGACAATATACGTCAACAAGATCCCAGCCGTGGGTCGCGAGCGCCCCGCCGGCGGGGCTCTCATGACTCGGTCCTCTTCTTCGTGACCGTCCCCGCGGCAGTGCAAAGTGCCTTTAGTAAATATATCCACCATTGTGTTTTTTTTTCTAAATTGTCGCAGTTCTTTTGTTTATAGAGCAAAAAATAAAAAACACAGAGGTGATCAAATACCACCAAAACAAAGCTCTATTTGTGAGAAAAAAGGACACAAATTTTGTTAGGGTACATGATTGCACAACTGCGCAATTGTCAGTTAAAGCAACGCAGTGCTGAATTGTAAAAAGTGCTCTGGTCAGGAAGGGGGTAAAATCTTCCGGGGCTGAAGCTGTTAAAGAGAAACTTCACCCCTGCTTTAATTTTTTTTCACTCCCCTCTAACTTTGCCTACTGGGTTATACTGAAAAAACATACTTTCAGCAAATCTAGCGCTGTCTGTTGTCTGGTGAGGCAATGCTCAACAAAAGTAGATGCCTCAGCTGTGTATTCATAAGTTTTGCTTTATAATACATTTCAAAAGTTTCAGATTTAATTACTTAGAATAAAAAGGAATAACTTTATGAAACAAAAAAAAAATAAAGGAATAGTGAAGGTAGCTGAGCTTCACCAATGAAGTCAAACCTGGAGCTTATGAAAGGTGATTACAATATAATATTGGTAACTGAAGTTAATTTTCCTACTGCACAGTATGCTCACAGCTTACATGTCAAGGGTTTTGGAAGAACAAAAGTTTCTAAAGAAGTGATCCCTGTAATTAAATTAATAATTGGTGTAAAGAGCACTCTATGCTAGGCTTTCAGCACATATTAAAATGAAAAATATTAGTACGATCGGAAATTCAGACAAGAAAACCTTGTTTTTTTTCTGGCCAAATTCCAGCTCAAACTTGTCTTGCATACACACGGTCACACCAAATTCCGCCCGTCAAGCACGCAGTGACGTACAACATGTACAATTGCACTATAAAACGGAAATTCCATTCCGAGTCCGACACCCTTTGGGCTCCTTTTGCTAATCTCGTGTTAGTAGAAGTTTGGTGAGAGACGATTCGTGCTTTTCAGACCGTTCCTGCTGTTCAGTTTTCAGTGCTTGTAGTCAGTTCGTATCTGGTTTTCAGTGCATTCTTATTCGCTAATTTCTGATTTTCAGGTCGTTCTTTATAGGCCTTTCTGTTTTTCAGTGCGTTCTGTTAGTTCGTTCTGACCAGCTGACCGTTTTCTATCCATGTTGTGGGTATGTACTCATTGTAGAGTTTGTGCTTTTGTTGGGGTTCTTCCTTTGACCCAAGCCCAGTCCATGAACAGGGTGGTGAGGAGTTCATGGACGCATAATTGGTTGCTCCAGCGTGACCAATTCTGTCATATGCCTTTGCTGCGGGAGATCCAGGAGAATAATCCTGATGATTTTAGCAATTATCTCCAGATGATATATAGTGAAAAAATATTCTATGCGCTACTGTGAGTATACCGTAATGCTAATAAAGTGGTAATGATAGTCTGTGAAGTGTATCCGAGGCAGCTGTATCTAAAAGTGTTCACATAACACAAAAATAAAATCTACATATAAAAGTGATAAGCGCTTCAAATAGGTGACCAAATCACAACAAAAGGTAATAACAATGATGTGTGCACAAACACAATAGGTGACTGGACTGGTGTTGGTGAAAAAAAAACAATTAAAATAATCCAGAAATTATAAAAAGAGGTGTGGACCTGAAATGGTACAAACAAAAACCTCTCTATAACTGGAAGTGTCCAAAAAGCACTAAATGTGCTCAATCCGTGAAAGTTCAACAATTTAATAAAATAAATGATTAAATGTTCAGATGGAAAATCATAACAGACAGTCTATAAGGAAGATGAATCAGATGTTTTAGAACTTCTGAGCCTCTGCTCTTTTCCCTTAGACAGATGGTGAGATATTCTCAAAGGTGTTGTAGTGCCCTTACCTGCAGGGTGCTATATATAGGCATATAGTGTGATCTCCAAAGCGTGATGGTCTGGTCTCTCCCAATGTTAATTGCTCCTCCTGCTCCAACTGCTAAGTGTTTCAGATCTTCCAGGCTCCGTAATCCAGGGTTGGAGATGCAATGGGGGAGGAAGAAAAAATTGCCTCCAATAGTGTAGTGAGTTAAACTCAAAATATTTATTGTGCCAGAATGGCATAAACAAACATGGATGGGCACATGCAGTAATATATTTAAAAATCGCGGGGACGCGGCGATCTAAGTACCGCCTGACGTCCAGTGGCCTCCGGCTTGTACGGGTGTATGAATCAAGCTGACTCCCTACGGCGTTACGTCACGCACCTCGTGACTTCATCAGGGGAACCCTATTGGCTGTCAGGCCGTCAATTAAATACTCTCAAACCGGAAGTAAACAAACTTCCATTTTCTCGTGGTCCATGTCTGTAGACATAGTGATGGAAGTAATGCTTATTATTGGACGTGACCAGGACATAGTTGCGTTCTGTAAACTAGAAGAGTTTAAACATTGCAATGACAGAACTGGTGTTTTAAAGGCAATATGGGTTATATAAAAATATAAACATATAATAAATAGTGACAATTATAGTAATAAGAATAGGAATAACGGCCTAATCTTATTGTGTGTAAGATTAGCTGGCCATAAGTGAGTGTCCAATGGCGATATTCAGATGTATACATTGTATAGGAATGTTAAAATGGAAAAAATGGAAACATTTAAGAGTTAACCCGTCAAAGGGCAGGTATTATATCTATCATTTGTGCTAAATATACGCGCAATGTAAATACCTTCTATTTGGTCAAATGTTCCTTAGACCACATGTTACATCATAATATTGATGTGTATGAAAAGGTTCTACTATCAATAGAGATGATAGAAATGTAGTTAAAACACCTTAAAAATGGAATAAAAATGAAAAAAAGAAAAATTTATATATAAATAAAAATTAAAATTAAAATAATAATAATAATAATAAAAATAAAGATAATAATAAAAATAAGGATACAAATAAAGATAAAGAAAAATAAATAAAAATAAAATAAAAATAAAAATAAAAATAAAAATAAAAATAAAATAAAAATCGAAATGGAGTGGTGTGACCCAATAAATGTGTGCATTTGGTTGTGCACTGGTGAAAAAGCTGTACATGTCAACTTATTAAGTGTGGTGAAAGTATTTTTATGGACACAAAGGATACTAGGGAAACTTCCCAAGATCACGGGTCCATAAGGAAATGGGCCAGGGTGAGGGGAGAAATAAAGTGGTACCATAATAGGTCGACCAACACCCCCACAAGCCCAAGGCCACCACACAGAATGTGACATATCCACGTCAATGAACAATAAACATTCAGTAGATCATGTATGTTCCATTTGTTGGTATAGTTTCTCCACTGTATAAATGATTAAAATATGTTTAAAAATTATTTAAAAAACAGTTAAGATCGAAATCCACATTCATCCCACCAGGGGTAAGAGTGTTGAGTGTATGAATCCAACGGGATTCTTTCTGACTAATAACCCGTATTTTGTGGCTACCTCTCCAAGATGCCTTATATTTTTCAATACCCCAAAATTGTAGTGTGGTGGGATCTTGGTTATGTTCCTTAGCAAAATGTCGTGATACGCTGTGTTTGGGATAACCACTACTTATCTTTCGTACATGTTCCTCAATTCTCAATTTAAGTTTCCTTTTTGTCCTGCCCACGTATTGTAAGTTGCAACTGCATTGGAGCACATAGATAACTCCCTCCGTGTGACATCCAATGAAGTCTCTTATTTGATGTGTATGTCCTGTATTGGTACCAATGAAATCTAGCCGTTTGCCTTGAAACAGTTTAGCGTGTCTACAGGCAAAACAGTTCCTGCATGGGTAGAATCCCTTTCCATTAAAGAAAGAGAACATTGGTTTCGGGGGCGAAGCAATCACAGATTTGACTAACATATCTTTGAGGGTAGGAGCTCGTTTGTATATGATTTTGGGTTCGGTGGGGAGTATTGTGTTGAGGTCTTTATCGTTGAGTAACACATGCCAATGTCGTTGGATGAGTTTGTTTATGTCTCTATGTTGGATGTTGTAGTCTAATATAAGACTCGGGGCCAAATCTCCTTGAAATTTGTTTTTTGTTGTTGTCTTGTTTTCAAGCATAGGTCTTCTATCCAGTTCCTGTACATTCCGTATTTGTTCATTAATCCTGGATTAATGAACAAATACGGAATGTACAGGAACTGGATAGAAGACCTATGCTTGAAAACAAGACAACAACAAAAAACAAATTTCAAGGAGATTTGGCCCCGAGTCTTATATTAGACTACAACATCCAACATAGAGACATAAACAAACTCATCCAACGACATTGGCATGTGTTACTCAACGATAAAGACCTCAACACAATACTCCCCACCGAACCCAAAATCATATACAAACGAGCTCCTACCCTCAAAGATATGTTAGTCAAATCTGTGATTGCTTCGCCCCCGAAACCAATGTTCTCTTTCTTTAATGGAAAGGGATTCTACCCATGCAGGAACTGTTTTGCCTGTAGACACGCTAAACTGTTTCAAGGCAAACGGCTAGATTTCATTGGTACCAATACAGGACATACACATCAAATAAGAGACTTCATTGGATGTCACACGGAGGGAGTTATCTATGTGCTCCAATGCAGTTGCAACTTACAATACGTGGGCAGGACAAAAAGGAAACTTAAATTGAGAATTGAGGAACATGTACGAAAGATAAGTAGTGGTTATCCCAAACACAGCGTATCACGACATTTTGCTAAGGAACATAACCAAGATCCCACCACACTACAATTTTGGGGTATTGAAAAATATAAGGCATCTTGGAGAGGTAGCCACAAAATACGGGTTATTAGTCAGAAAGAATCCCGTTGGATTCATACACTCAACACTCTTACCCCTGGTGGGATGAATGTGGATTTCGATCTTAACTGTTTTTTAAATAATTTTTAAACATATTTTAATCATTTATACAGTGGAGAAACTATACCAACAAATGGAACATACATGATCTACTGAATGTTTATTGTTCATTGACGTGGATATGTCACATTCTGTGTGGTGGCCTTGGGCTTGTGGGGGTGTTGGTCGACCTATTATGGTACCACTTTATTTCTCCCCTCACCCTGGCCCATTTCCTTATGGACCCGTGATCTTGGGAAGTTTCCCTAGTATCCTTTGTGTCCATAAAATTACTTTCACCACACTTAATAAGTTGACATGTACAGCTTTTTCACCAGTGCACAACCAAATGCACACATTTATTGGGTCACACCACTCCATTTCGATTTTTATTTTATTTTTATTTTTATTTTTATTTTTATTTTTATTTTATTTTTATTTATTTTTCTTTATCTTTATTTTTATCCTTATTTTTATTATTATCTTTATTTTTATTATTATTATTATTATTTTAATTTTAATTTTTATTTATATATAAATTTTTCTTTTTTTCATTTTTATTCCATTTTTAAGGTGTTTTAACTACATTTCTATCATCTCTATTGATAGTAGAACCTTTTCATACACATCAATATTATGATGTAACATGTGGTCTAAGGAACATTTGACCAAATAGAAGGTATTTACATTGCGCGTATATTTAGCACAAATGATAGATATAATACCTGCCCTTTGACGGGTTAACTCTTAAATGTTTCCATTTTTTCCATTTTAACATTCCTATACAATGTATACATCTGAATATCGCCATTGGACACTCACTTATGGCCAGCTAATCTTACACACAATAAGATTAGGCCGTTATTCCTATTCTTATTACTATAATTGTCACTATTTATTATATGTTTATATTTTTATATAACCCATATTGCCTTTAAAACACCAGTTCTGTCATTGCAATGTTTAAACTCTTCTAGTTTACAGAACGCAACTATGTCCTGGTCACGTCCAATAATAAGCATTACTTCCATCACTATGTCTACAGACATGGACCACGAGAAAATGGAAGTTTGTTTACTTCCGGTTTGAGAGTATTTAATTGACGGCCTGACAGCCAATAGGGTTCCCCTGATGAAGTCACGAGGTGCGTGACGTAACGCCGTAGGGAGTCAGCTCGATTCATACACCCGTACAAGCCGGAGGCCACTGGACGTCAGGCGGTACTTAGATCGCCGCGTCCCCGCGATTTTTAAATATATTACTGCATGTGCCCATCCATGTTTGTTTATGCCATTCTGGCACAATAAATATTTTGAGTTTAACTCACTACACTATTGGAGGCAATTTTTTCTTCCTCCCCCATTGCATCTCCAACCCTGGATTACGGAGCCTGGAAGATCTGAAACACTTAGCAGTTGGAGCAGGAGGAGCAATTAACATTGGGAGAGACCAGACCATCACGCTTTGGAGATCACACTATATGCCTATATATAGCACCCTGCAGGTAAGGGCACTACAACACCTTTGAGAATATCTCACCATCTGTCTAAGGGAAAAGAGCAGAGGCTCAGAAGTTCTAAAACATCTGATTCATCTTCCTTATAGACTGTCTGTTATGATTTTCCATCTGAACATTTAATCATTTATTTTATTAAATTGTTGAACTTTCACGGATTGAGCACATTTAGTGCTTTTTGGACACTTCCAGTTATAGAGAGGTTTTTGTTTGTACCATTTCAGGTCCACACCTCTTTTTATAATTTCTGGATTATTTTAATTGTTTTTTTTTCACCAACACCAGTCCAGTCACCTATTGTGTTTGTGCACACATCATTGTTATTACCTTTTGTTGTGATTTGGTCACCTATTTGAAGCGCTTATCACTTTTATATGTAAATTATCTCCAGATGACGGACCCCGTTTTTCACTCTCTGTTGGCTTTGATGTCCCCTTATATTACAAAGCAGGACATCTGCATGCAGCAAGCCATCACTCCCCAGCAAAGGCTAGTCACCACGCTGCAGCACTTGGCGACAGGGAGAAGTCTGCAGGTCCTCAAGTTCTCGACAGGCATCTCCCCCAGGCTCTGGGGATCATTATTCCACAGACCTGTTCTGCCATCATACAAGTCTGCCGAAGGACTATATTAACTACTTGACCACTGGGAACTTAAACCCCCTTCCTAACCAGACCAATTTTCAGTTTTCGGGGGTCTCACATTTTAAATGACAATTACTCAGTGATACAACACTGTACCCATATGACATTTTTGTCCTTTTTTCACACAAATAAAGATTTCTTTTGGTGGTATTTAATCACTGCTGTTTTTTTGTTTGTTTTTTGCACTATAAAAGAAAAAAGACTGGAAATTCTTTAAAAAACATTTTTTTCTTTGTTTCTGTTATAAAACTTAGCAAATTAGTAATTTTTCTTCATAGATTTTGCCCAAAATGTATACTGCTACATATCTTTGGTAAAAATAAGTACAAATTGGTGTATATTATTTGGTCTTTGTGAAAGTTATAGAATCCACAAGCTATGGCGCCTGAAGTGTATTGACACAAAACGCGTCATAAGGACTCCACTGCCGCCTTATTTTAAACAAGCGATTGAAATTCCAGCTAAATGTAAGTTTAATAGCTGTAAATAGATTTTCTTCATCATTTTTAAATGAGATTACGCAATGTGGCCATCTTCTTTTTTTTATCTCCTCACACCATTGATTTTTACTTAGGGCAAACTTACATCATGCACCCAGAACCATTTTTCCTGTGGATTTATTGATTTTATTCCTATGGGCGTTTGGAGACTATATGATATATTCATTGAGGACTTCCCAGCTTTCACTTCATTGGTCATAACAACCCATGCCTATTGGGCTCATGGAGCCATAAGTTCCCCTGAGTCCATTCCCTCTGGTAAGCCTACACTTCTATTGGTGGTGGGTCTGCACATCCTATACAACGAGTCAGGATTTTTTGCCTACAAGAGTCACTTGAAAGTTATTGATTTTCCTTCTTTTTAGTCATTTATCTGAGGCCCCGTACACACGACCAGTTTCCTCGGCAGAATTCAGCTTCCGACCGAGTTTCTGGCTGAATTCTGCCGAGAAACCCGGCCGTGTGTACACTTTCGGCCGAGGAAGCCGACGAGGAGCTCGGCGAGGAAATAGAGAACATGTTCTCTATTTCCTCGTTGTTCTATGGGAGCTCTCGCCCCGCCGAGCTCCTCGGCGGCTTCAGGGCTGAACTGGCCGAGGAACTCGATGTGTTTGGCACGTCGAGTTCCTCGGCCGTGTGTACGAGGCTTGACACTTGGTGGACTTTATACTTATTCATTTATGGACTTTATGCTTTTTTATATGTAATTTTGTATATTTCTAAAATCACATTTATTGTTTTTGTCACAGTGAGCACATACATTTTTAGTGGTGTATCCACTCACTATCGTATATCAATTGGGTTTTATTTCTCATTTTGTATAAGCGCTACACATTATATCAACTTCATTATTCTAGCATTATAAAGAAGAAAAGATTGCGCTGCATTAAAAGATCCAATAATCTGCAGTGTGACAAATGTGCTATCTCCAATACGAACGCTAGTTTTACCAGACCGAGCGCTTCCGTCTCGTGCTTGCATGTTTTTTTGCGCATCGGAAATTGCATACAGACGATCGGATTTTCCAATAGGAATTTTCTCCATCTCAAAATTTGAGAACCAGCTCTCAATCTTTTGTTGGCGAAAATTCAGACAGCAAAAGTCTGATGGAGCATACACACGGTCGGAATTTCACATCTGACTTTTGCTGTCAGAATTTCCAATCGTGCTTAAAACCCAAGAAATAAATATAATAAAAAAAGTGAATATAAGTAAAACACATCTGCAAAACAATAGATACATTTACATGTCACCAAAAAAAATTATCAGTTAACGATTCCAAAATACAATTTTAGTTTAACATTTTTAATTATTTTATATAGCTATATGCAAATGCAAATATAGTTATAAGGGAATATGTGATAAACTGTTTGTTTATTGTGATTTAAGCCATGATTTTCTGAGATTAAAACACTATGAAGTGTGTGGCATCAATAGGGGTATTGAGTGCACTGGTTATACAGCACCTCTAAAATTGTCATATACTGCTCAGATGATTGGCTGCTATTCCCAGTAGCTTTTTCTTATTAAAATAGGAGAGATCATGTAATTAGGATCCTTCCACTCAGTGCAGATTGAAAAGGGGGGCACAATCTGGGGCCCACCTGCTTGAGATTGTGGCCACCTCACCTCATAGCTTTAAAATAACATTTAATTGTTGTTTAGCATGGTTTAGCAGGAACATTTTACTGTCCCTTTAAATATGTTAATGGTACTTCCAGGAAGATCCAATGGGAATGTGAGGAATTTTCTGGAAGTTGGGATTGTCTATAAAAAAAATCTGTGTGTGGGGGGCTTATTCCTTTTCCTCTGGGACCTGAGCAGCAACAGATGATCTCCCTCCCTCCCTAGTCATGTGCACTGTTTATGTGGTTGGGTCACTCTTGATTTCTAGGGGGGACATGATTTGTATGTGTTAGAATGTTGGCGACTTGCTGCTCGAGTTCTGATAACTGGGCACTGTGGGCAGATTAATAATTTTGTGTTAATTAAGTGATGATAACATTTATTATTATCAATATATAGGAAATTTTTATTTTTATATTAAACCAATAAATGTGCTGCGGCCAAATTTTGCCAAACTTGATTCTTTGTTTAATTATTTATTGGGTCCTATCTGAGGAATGGTTTTGTTCAGGAGAGCGTGGCCTACAATCTCATTAGTAGGAGGTGATTGAAATCCATCTGTTAGTTTTAAAAGGCACAGCAGCATTGAAATCCTTGTGTAGCGCTACCCCTGGGAGGGCCGCTAGTACTTCACTGGTTGCCCCAACCCTGCAAGTCCTCCGCCACCTCTGACAACCTGGTTTCTAAAAAAAAATCTAAAGAAATAGCTCAACATACTAAAGCAAACAATTAATTTGCTAAAAATAACTGAATGAGCCAAATCTGGGTTGGAACTTAAAACCTGCAGAAGTGGTTTACTCTGAATTGTTAATAAAAGCATTTTTTTTTCTCTACAGCTTTAGTTACATTATTTACCTGTAGTAAAGTATGTCTCATAAATATGCAGGCTGATGGATTCTGTAGAAATCTTCAATGCATGGCTACCCTGTCCTCTTCCTGCTGCTGTGGGGGTTAACAGCTTTGAGTCTCTGGCTCAGCAGCACTAAAGATGATCTAACGGGCCCTCTCCTCCATTGAGAGAATTCCTTTCACTGATGACAATGCCTGTAACAGGATCTGTGGAAGGGTGAAAGGGTGATCAGTCAAAGGATTTTCTCTCTCATTCGCAGATCATGTTGCAGGAAGTGTATCAATGAAAGAACTTTTCTCAATGTAGGAAAGGTCAGGAGGAGATTTCTCCGCATTGGATCATCTTTAGTGCAGCTGTAGTCCCAAAGCTGTTAACCCTTACTGCACTGAGAGTTTAGCAGTAGGAAGAGTACAGGGCAGCCTTGCAATAAAGGTTTCTACAGTTTTTAACAAAATTTTAACTTTAAACCCCAACTTACCATTCCTACCCTCAAGTACAGACATACATAATCTTTACTAGCACACCTTAATATAAAAGGTCTATGTATTTTACTAAGCCATAAGAGAAATAATATTACCAATCAATGTTTGGAGACCTCACAATGCCCTGTTCTTAAGGCATTAGTTTACCTTGAAAAAGGGGCCCTGTGAGGTCCCCAAATATTGGTGGGTGACATTATTTCTCTGATGTCTGAATAAAAGACATATACCTTTCATAAAAGAAGGTGTGCTGATGATTATTTACAATGAGATCAGACTGAGACACTCCGTCCTCAGATTTAGTTCACAGTTCATCCAGAGGTGATATTGAACCTGCTCAATGCTATTGGTTTGTATGGAAAAAAGTAGTTATGGAGAAAACAAAAGTCCATGTACACAAGTCTCAAAAGTAAAGAAATTCCCAGCTCAACTTACTAGCCATCAAAACAAATTATTCCATCTAACAGTTCACAGTAAAAAAAGAGGTTTCATTTTCACACATTTGTAGATACATGTGTAAGCTGCAAAGACCACATCACCCCAGTATTATCTGTAGTCCTGACTAATGGATAGATTGAAGGCACCCCTTACTAAATGACCAACTGTACACACAAACAGTAACTGCCCAACCTATAACTGGCCTTAACAGAAATGAGCACATGGAACAGCGATGCATGTAAAACAAAGAAGAATTCCCAGCTTAATTTGCATTACCAGCCAGCCTGCACCAAACTGAAGAGTTT
The DNA here is from genome assembly GCF_905171775.1 of Rana temporaria. NCBI lineage: Eukaryota > Metazoa > Chordata > Amphibia > Anura > Ranidae > Rana > Rana temporaria. The sequence continues at coordinate 109,103,885 of NC_053496.1, read as the reverse complement.
GTCTAACAGTTTAAATTAAAAACAGGGGTTTTGTTTGCACACATTTGCAAATACATGAATAAGCTGCAGAACCACTTTACACACTCCAGTATTATCTGCAGTCTTAACTCCATACATTTTTGTTTCCTCTATATATTTTCTTTTCCTTGAAAAAGGGGCCCTATGAAGTCTCCAAATATTGGTGGTGACATTATTTTGGTGAAATTATTTCTCTGCTGTCCGATCAAAAGACATATATATATATATATGTATATATATATATATATGTATATATATATATATATATATATATATATATATCTTTAATAAAAGACAGTGTGCTTGTGAAGATTATTTACACTCCATCCTCAGATTTAGAACACAGTTCATCCAGAGGTGATATTGACCTGCAGCTTACCTCTTTCTTAGTCAGATGAACCTGCTTTATGCTGCTTTTGCATGCCTGTTGGCTTGTATGGAAATAAAAATAGTCATGTAGGGAAAAAAAGCCCATGTACACAAGAGGGCCTCAGTTGATTTAAAAGGAAGAAAAAAGGAAGGGAACTATCTGAGAATAATGTATTTTTAGAGCAACAATAAATTAACAATAAAATAATTGCAAACTGCTATAGTGCAATCATAGAATTTTGAGCTAGTTTGCTTTGCTATTATAGGAAAAAAAAAGACAAAAGTAGCCAAAAATGTATTTGTGCAGTACAATTAAATTTTTTGAAATACTAAGTAATCATAAGAAATTATTCTCCGCATTTTAACATTCACAATGGTGAAGGTGTCTGGAGCAAAAAAAAATAAAAAATTTAAGTTTTTCGGCAAATAATTGCAATGCTTGCAGGTTTTGCCTATCTGTAATATGCATGGTTTGTAATGATCAAATGTATAATGTGTGTGATTTTTCATGATCTGAAAGTGTTCTAAAACTATGATGACCTTTTTGGAACATTAAAACTCACTATCCACTTAAAGGAAAGGAACCTATAAAGAAAGATTGCATTTTAGCTCAAATAATGGCCATGACCGTGAAGAGAAAGAAAATATAGATCCTACAAGGCATAGGTTGGCGACTGTTGTAGTTAGTATCTCGAATTTGGTGACTTTACGACTTGGAGATTGTCAAGAGTACGATAAATTTCCACACCTTCCACTGTGTTATCTGAAGGAGCCCTTGATTCATTTCCCATAATAACTGTCATACCTAATTTTTGATGTTAATAGTTTTTAAGTGTGTGAGTGGCCAGACTAACACACTATCACAGCTCCACTACACTGCCTGGATTTATTGATATTGTACTAGAGAGTAATATTTATTAGACAGAAATATGTGTTCTGCTGTCACAGCTTGAAATAAAAAGCAGCGCTACAGCATAAAGAATCAAGACTATTGGAAAAGTGTCTTAAAAGGGTAGGAGAAATACAATGAATATTTATATTTGATTTAAGTTTCCATTTACTGTGACAGTATTTTATCGCCAGTAAAAGAAAACACCTGTAGCACTAAAGAGGGCAGTATGAACAATTTAAACATGGGACAATGTTCAACTTAGAATATGTGAGTTTAGCAGATTCGGTCAGATTTACTTAAAGTGTATGCAAAACTAAAACATTTTTGTGTGTTTTTGTTTTTGAGAGTTGAGAGTGAGAAAAGGTAACTATGAGTTTTTTTTTTTTATTGTTTATGTGTCTCTTTTTTGGGGAGATTCACCCTCTTGGGAAAGCCACTATTTTAGAGTTGTCATACGAACAGGAGATAAGAGTAAATGTTCTAATAGGGCAACTGTGCCTTGTGACAATAGAATTCTGCACACTTTAGGATGATTTGATTTCTTATTTTCTGTTTTTTCACCTTGAGTGAATGTGAAATCTTCCTGATGGAGCTCAGATCACCACAAAAAATAAATAAATACTGACTGAGACCTTAACCATTCCCTAACATATCATCGGCTAAAAAAAAGCTTTGGCTTTACAACCACTTTAAAGTACATACCGTATTTTCTGGCGTATAAGACGACTCGGCGTATAAGACGACCCCCTAATTTTCCAGGAACGTTTTTGGTTTTGGGATATACTCACTGTATAAGACTACCCCCTTCCTACTAGTCTTTCTGGAAGCTGAGGGGTAGCCAGAACTGCTGACAGAAACAGGCTTTTTCAAATCTCACTGAGCCATTACATTACATTCCTCACTGTGCCATTACATTACATGCCCCAACTGTGCCATCACTTGCCCCCTCTCTGTGCCATCACTTGCCCCCTCTCTGTGCCTGAACTTTCCCCCCGCTCTGTGCCTGAGCTTGCCCCCTCTCTGTGCCTGAGCTTGCCCCCTCTCTGTGCCTGAGCTTGCCCCCACTGTGCCTGAGCTTGCCCCCACTGTGCCTGAGCTTGTCCCCACTGTGCCTGAGCTTGCCCCCACTGTGCCTGAGCTTGCCCCCCACTGTGCCTGAACTTGCCCCCCAGTGCCATCACTCACTTTTTTTTCAGGCGGTGCGGTGCGGTGCGGTGACAGTCTCCGTGCTGCGCGCGTCAATGATTTAAAAGAAGCGCCTTCTCCTCAGACTGTCCTGTGTTAGGCGGAACACAACATTTCCCAGCAGCGCCTCTGTTCTGTGTTCCGCCTATCACGGTCGTCTTCTCATCTCGTCCGAGGATGAGAAGGCATCTGTGATAGGAGGAACACAGAACAGAGGCGCTGCTGTGTTCCACCTATCACAGAACACGCTGAGAAGAAGGAGCGTCTTTTAAATCACTGACGCTCGCAGCAGCCGGAGACTGTCACTGCACCGCACCGCATATTCACAAAAAAGTGAGTGATGGCAGAGACCGTACCCCGCGTATAAGACGACCCCCGACTTTGGATGCATTTTTTTGCATCCAGAAAGTCGTCTTATACGCCGGAAAATACGGTATGTCCTGGCTTAACCACTTCCCGTCCAGCCTATTGTGAGATGATGACTGGGTGGGACATTATTCATTCCAGGTGGATGTCATATGTCCTCTCAGGACACAGATAATGACTGATCTGTGTACTGGCCCACTGCCGGTACCATGTGAACACTGTGGCCAATCAAAGCAAATCACATGACAATTGTAAACAATGGATGGCTTCCTTTCATGTCATTCATTGTGAACAATTGGGTTGCAAGGTGTGATTGGTCACAGTAATCACAAGGTAGAGACAGGGCCAATCACAGCCCACCTGTACTATGTGATTATCTGTGGCCAATCACAGCTAATCACAACAATACACACTGAATGAATCAGTTTCATTCAGTAAAAATGGTTGCTTATACCAGTGAAATCCCCCCCCCCCCCACAGGAGATGGACTGAAATGTGGTGATACCCCTCGTGGAAGACGGGCGAAAATTCGGCTATCCCCCCATGACGGGAGATGAACAGTAATAATGCAGCGGCGATAGGAGGCCTCCTTACCTTAGGAATGGATCCTGGCTGCAGCTCCAATCTGGTGCTTCCTGATTGGCCGTGAGGAGTATCATTTTTGAGCCTCAGGCTCTAATCATGTGCTTCAAAAAAAAAAAATTACAATACATGCGTCCGGTGCCCCGCATGTAGATTAGGGGGCCAGACACATGGATGTAGGGCCGGCGCCCGTGTGCTCCGTATGGATGGGCCACCACTGTATTCTGTCAGTACATTAGGATTGATACATTTTCAGATATAAACTGTATACCATAGTTTGTGGACTCTATAACTTTTCTATAGATTAGCCACTTCCTGCCCGGCCTATAGCAAAATGGAGGCCAGGTGGTGGGTGGTGGTGGTGGTTCAGTTATCCTGACTGGGCATCATACGACGTCCAGCAGGACAACTGCCAGCGCGTGGCCATGGGGCACACAGCGCGGCGATCATTAAAGAGTCTCTAACGGAGGCTCTTTACCATGTAATTAGCTGTGTCCAAACACAGCTGAACACAGTGTAAACAGGAAGAGCCATTTATAAGCTTTTCCTCACTCGCATCTGACAGACGCAAGTAGAGGAGAGCTGATCGGCGGCTTTCCTGATAGGGGTCATCTATCAGCACAGCCCCCCATGGATGGCCACACTGGACCACCGGGGATGCACACCACACATGATTGACCATGGCCAACAGGGATATCACACAGTGCCCAAAATATGGCAATCAGTGCCCACAAATGGTGACAGTCGGTGCCTACTGCTAATGCCTGCTAGATGTCTCCAGTGATGCCCAGCAGTGCTATCTATTAGTGTCCACCAGTGCCACCTATCAGTGCTGATCCGTACCCAAATATCAGTGCCCATCCGTGCCACCTATCAGTGCCACCTTTCAGTGCCCATCAGTGTGGCCTATCAGTGCCACCTATGAGTGCCCATCAGTGCCGCCTATCAATGCCCATCAGTGCTGCATAACAGTGCAACCTATCAGTGCCCATCAGTGCCACCTATCAGTGTGCATCAGTGCAGCCTATCAGTGCTCATAATTAGTACCCATCAGTGCCACCTCATTGGTGCCACCTTATTATTGCCCATCAGTGCCGCCTTATCAGTGCAACCTCATCGATACCTGTCAGTGAAGGAGAAAACCTACTTTTTTACAAAACGTTATAACAGAAACAAAGAAAACCTTTTTTGCAAAATTGTGTAACAAAAACAAAGACAAATCTTCCATCTTTTTTCTTTTATTAAGCAAAAAAAAAAAAAAAACCCTTAGGTGATTACGGTAAATACCCCCTAAACAAAGCTCTATTTGTGTAAAAAAAAAAATCCATACGGGTGCAATGTTGCATGACTGCGCAATTGTCATTCAAAATGTGACAGCGCATTAAAGCTGAAAATTGGCCTGGGCAGAAAAGGGGTGAAACTGCCCAGTATTGAAGTAGTTAAAAAGCACATGTATTAAATATGTTGCTGGTACATAGAAGTACTCTTGTTAGTCTTCTGGTCTATCTGGTCATACCTGAGTGGCTTGATAGGAAGCAGTTGTAATTTGGAGCTTAGAAAGGGCTAGGAACTCTTACCCCATCCCATGTGATTAGCATTAGCATTGACAAGTGGTAAGGGAAACCTTTATATCCCAAGGTACCAGGGATTGTGAGCGGTTAAATGCAAAAAGAGCATACTACCAACCCTGTATGCAGTCAGTGTGTGCCGGGGGGGGGTTGGCATTTCAGTGGAGTTAATCTGACATTTTGTGTTCAGGCTCAGCCACAGATATACAAATCTTTGACAGGTAAAATAGCTCCTATGTATGTAGTTTCATCATTTAGCTTCAGTTCAGCTTTAACAAGGCTAAGCAAAGAACAATAATGAAGTCATGCTATTCATATTTCAGTTTACTTTGGACAGATCATTGAAACATGAGTTTGGATTAACTACTATGGGGCTGATCTACTAAGAAATCTGGAGAGTGCAAAATCTGGTGCAGCTCTGCAAAGAAACCAACCATTTTTTTTTTGTGAAAGCTTAATTGAACAAGCAAAAGTTAGAAGCTGACTGGCTACCATGCCAATCTGCACCAGATATGGCACCCGTTTTAGTAAATCAACCCTTATGTGTTAGGGTCCTTAGTACAATACTTTGTTCTTAACTAAATAAACCATATTATTTTCTTCTCAGCTAACATAAATTTCAGTCCTTAATCAAGGAATCTGAAACGTTTTTCACAAATTAGAGTTTTGCCATTTGACTTGTTTGTCTCATTGTTGCTATAAAAGTAAATAGACATACGTATCAGTTATACAGGAAATTAGCCAGGCATGCCTAATTAGCACTTCAAGTTTGAGCATATTCCTGATCTATAATCTATTATGGGTCTAAGTTGTTGCACAATTCATAGAGAATCGGAATCCTAATGTATTATTGCAATTAAATGCCCCTATGTTGTGTAATCAGCTGTCAAACATTTCCTTCCTTTTCCTCTTTGACAGTTTGGTGGCCTACAAACCACCAACGTTTGGTGAAATATTTTACAGTTTAGTGAATTTAGCCTAATATTTCTTGCCCACTTCACTCAGCCATGTTTATCCTCCCACCCACACCTGATTTTCCATTCACTGCAGGTTGGATTAATTGAAAAATAGTATTTTAAGCCTGAAATTCAAATTTGTATTCTCTCCGCTGTACTTGCAGCAAATTTACAGTATGCTATACATGTAATAATGAAAGCAAATCTGAGCAGGCTGGATGTGCTTGGATTTACCTGCGTTTTAGAAATAAACCCTTATGTGTCTTCAGCACCATTGTGGAAATACTGGGTAGTGTCAGTTTTGCTGCAATATGCACATGCGAGTGTGTCTGCACATACAGGCATCGGTGGAGGACAGTTGGTTGCGGAAACCTTCCCGTGGACGCAAGAGACCTGTTCGCCCTTTAAGGGATGTTTGCTTATGCCTCACCGAGAGACTGGCCACCTCATGGCGACTGCCAGTGGCGGGACAAGGTCATCCAGCGCCCAGGGCAAAGATGCCAAACTGCGCCCCCCTTTCCCTTAGGGTTAGGGTCAGGGTGCCCCCCATCCTTGTGCCAGGGGCAGCCGCCCACCCTGCCCACCCCTTGCCCCGGCCCTGGCGACTGAATCTGCTTTACCAGCAAGCAGACCCACGTACATGGCAACCATAGTATACCCGTACAATGCCGTGGCTCGCTGAGCCTCGTGGAGTGCGGTTCACGCCAATGGTAACCGTGGGAATATGCACATGTCCTGATCAGAGCTAAGTTTGTAGTGTTTGCACCCGGGACAATGTGAGGCACATTGTTTTGGATGCCTGCGCTGTGTCTCAGGAGTAAACTGCACTCGTTGTTCTGCACATGGTCGATTGCATACGTCATTAACTGATTGGTTCTTTTGATACAATTGTCTGATTGGCTCATTGTGAAGCCACCTTCTTCCTTTGTTATCCCTTTTCAGCCCTATAAATAAACAAGGCTTGCCCTATTCAAGCAGGACTTTTATGCTCAACGTGATACCAGCCTCTGTAAACACAGGGGTAAACAGCGGCGCTAGGTATGGTGATAACATAAAATTATATAGCAACTGGAATATAGGTATACATAAAATGTGTGTGTGTGTGTGTGTGTGTGTGTGTGAGTAAGCACACATAATATTAAAACATTTGTTTAAAACATAATGTCCATAAATGATCCGGGATCTTGGACGATTAGCAGCTGAAGGCAGCTCCCTAAGAGTGAAGCGATTGACTCTGTGTAGAAATAGGAACAGGGGGGTGCCAGACTGAGTGCAGTATGAATCATATATCTAATAAAAACAAGTAGTAATTCACAGGTTAGATTAGATGAGTTCAGTATGTGGTGAAAATGTCTGCAGTCCTGGAGTCTCATAAACATCCTATTTAGGGTCCTGTCTTCCCCTTGGAGCCTGGGGCACTGGTGTGATCTTACAGGGATCCAATTCGGAGGAGGCTGGGAACCAGGAAGCAGGAAACGAAAAGCAGCTGGTCGTGACTTCACAGGAAAAGGAAATGTGATTATTCACAGTGGCAAGCAATGGTAATGCATTGGTCTGATGAAGACACTACAGCTTCAAAATTCATTGATGAAGACACTGCAGTTTCAAAATTCATTAACATTCCTTGCATCTGTGAATATTCACATTTCCTGTTCCTGTGAAGTCATGACCAGCTGCTTTTATTTCCTAATTAAAAAAAAATTCTATTTATATTGACCTATATAGTTAGATTAGCCCTATTACTATTGTTCTAGAGTACAGTAGACTACTCTTTATATTTTTATTTTGTTAAAAATCAGATTTACGCTATTGTGTGGCCAGTTTGTTTGATCCGTAGTTATATCATTGTTTTGTTTGCAGGTAAAGTGTTCTTGATTTAAGTACATGTTATTAATATTTCCCCATACTGCCTTTTGTAATGTGGACCTTTACCAACCACTGTCCCAAAGTATCCTCTTGTACTGATTAACCACTTAACCACTTAAGCCCCAGACCATTTTGTAGCTAAAGGACCAGGTCACTTTTTGCGATTCGTCACTGCGTCACTTTAACTGACAATTGCGGGGTCGTGCAACGTGGCTTCCAAACAAATTTGGCATATTTTTGTATTACCACAAATAGAGCTTTTTTTTGGTGGTATTTGATCACCTCTGCAGTTTTTATTTTTTGTGCTATAAACAAAAATAGAGCGACAATTTTGAAAAAAAATCTATATTTTTAACTTTTTGCTATAATAAATATTCCCAAAAATATATATATATATATATATAAAAAAAAAATTTCCCTCTGTTTAGGCCGATACGTAATCTTCGACATATTATTGGTAAAAAAAATTGCAATAATCGTTTATTGATCGGTTTGCGACAAAATAGGGGGTAGTTTTATGGCATTTTTTTTTTATATATATTTTTTTTTACTACAGTAGTAATGGCAGCAATCAGCGACTTTTATCATGACTGTGACATTATGGCGGACACATCGGAAACTTTTGACACATTTTTGGGACCATTGTCATTTTTTACAGTGATCAGTGCTATAAAAATGCACTGATTACTATGAAAATGACACTGGCAGTGAAGGGTTTAACCACTAGGTGGCACTGTAGGGGTTAAGTGTGCCCTAGTGTGTGATTCTTACTGTAGGGGGGTGTGGCCTGGCGTGACACGTCACTGATCGTCATTCCCTATGACAGGGAACAGACGATCACTGCCACTGCCACTAGGAAGAACGGGGAAAGGTTTGTTTACACTTACCACTCCCTTTTCTTCAGCTCTGTGACCCGATCGTGGGACAGCGGCGGCGATCGGGTCCGCGGGTCCCACAGGCGCGGTAATGGAGCTCAGGCCTAGGTCACGGCTGGGCTCTAAAAAGGCAACGTACCTGTACGTGCTTATGCCCAGCCGTGACGATCTGCCAACGTATATCGTTGTGCAGCGGTCCTTAAGCGGATAAGGACCACCCTATAGCAGTTATACTGCTACAGGGCGGCCTACCTATGCAGAATCACGTATATATACATGATTCTGCACAGGAGGGAACAAAAATCCATTACTTCCCTTAGTAAACACAGCACATGCAGTACACAAAAACACTGGCTAGGCACACAGTTAACCCTTTGATCTTCCTAGATGTTTAACCTCTTCTAAGCCAGTGTCATTACAGTGACAGTGCATATTTTTAGCACTGATCACTGTATTAGTGTCACTGCTTCCCACACAGTGTCAAGTGTCAGTGTCTGATTTTCCAGCGCACAATTGCAGTTCCGCTATAAGTTGCTGATCGCCACCATTACTGGTATAAACAAATTAAATAAATAAAAATCTCAGTATATATTCCAGTTTGTAGATGCTATAACTTTTGGGCAAACCAATAGATATATTGTTAAAAAAAATATGTAGTAAAATATATATTGGCCCTGAATTTATGAAGAAATGGATTTATTTTTTTTAAATGTATTGGATATGTTTTATAGCAAAAAGTAAAAAATATTGTTTTTTCAAAATTGTCGGTCTTTATAGTACAAAAAATAAAACATGCATTGGTGAACAAATACCAACAAATGAAAGTTCTATGTGTCGAAAAAATTACATACATTTTTATTTGGGTACAGCGTTGCATGACTGTGCAATTGTCAGTTAAAGTAACGCAGTGTTGTATCGCAAAAAATGGCATGGTCATGAAGGGGGTAAATCTTCAGGAGGTCAAGTGAATAATCAAACTGTAAGTACTCTACAAAACCTGTACTAAGGTGATACAACAAAGTAAAAGAAGCAGATACTGTATGAAGACAGAACAGACAAAAGTTATCAAAACACACAATTACTCACCAATTTTGATCCTCACCAAAATAAAAAGAATGTATTCACTTTCTAGATAAAAGTATGCATAATAAGCAAAGTATATCAAAATAAGAAATTCACCAATGCACAGCATTGTGATAAATGTTGTTATAAAAATAATAAACCAAAAGCAGCTTGGATAGTGGCACTTAACATGATTTCTAACTGTAATAATAGTAGTAATGCATCAATACAGTGCAAAAACAGAATAGATCAGTAGCACAAACTGTATAAATTATATGATTTCTATGCAATAAAATGTGTAAGTGTACTTCAATTCAATGGTTTGTCTGTATATACCTGTATGCATGCAATGCCTAGAAACAAGACAAATATGAAAAGACAAACTAGAATATGACATGCAATCCATCTGCTATTTTTAGCAGTGTACACTGCTGCAGTAATATGTTTTTTCATAATTATGTTCCATGATTTTCAACTGCTTTTAGCCTTATGTTTTTTTTTATTAACCCTAATGCATTCTATACACTAAGGTAAAAAAACCTTCTGTATACGAGGATCCCCCAGCTTCCCTTAAACTTACCTGAGCCAGATTTTGACCCAGATGTGCATGAGAGTAGTGTCTCTCCCGACTCTGTCCCTCCTCACTGGGCAGATTGATAGCAATGGGAGCCATTGGATCTAACTCCTGTCAATAAAATCCTATGATGAGGGAGCAGGGGTGAGTCGAGCCCTGCTGCCTGTGTCAATAGACGCAGACAGCATGGCTCAGGAGCGAGCCTGTATGAGTGCTCAATATAAAGCGGCTTGCTTTGGGGGCACTCAGCAGAGGGGAGCATCCAGAAGCGTCAGTAGGGGACAGGAGAAGAGGAGGATTGGGGCTGCCATTGCACAGAGCAGGAAAGTATAACAAGTTTATTATTTTTATTAAAAAATGAGGCTTTGATAAAAAAACATGCATTTTGCTCCCCATATTGCTTTTAATACTTATGAATTGTGATCACCTTTTTTTATATTTTATTATGTATATTGTTTTTTTCATTAAAACCTTTTTATGACCTACACCATTGGAGCCCCCATTTTTTTTCTTCTCTTTACATGAATTTGTGGAAGATAAGGTTTTTTTGAGCCCTCTCCAGTTGGTTTCCAGTACCCATGCCAGGGGTTCTCACTTACCTGAACCAGATCGTGTTTGGATGCTTGGAGGATCTTTTATGATTGCCATACCCAAGGTTTACTAGGATCTTCAGTATTGGAGTAGTCGGTGGCCGATGAACATCTGGTCTTCCTGCCCTTTCCTGGGTTGATGACATCTGACTACCTAGGAGGTAGACTCAATTTCCTTCTGGACTTCCGGTGACATCTCTGTGGGACATTCCAAGCTCAATCGATCCACTGTCGTACGACATTTGGGTCCAACGGTTGCGGTAAGCGCATATTTATTCCACCTCATATTTGAAGATTTCTGTTGGGAAGTTCCTCACCATCTAATGACATCTTCATTGTTTTATTGTTTATGGACACTACATTACATTTTTGTTGATATTGTTCACTTTCTTGATTTGAATTTCACATTTTGTTGTGGTGCAATTTTTGTCATTACATCCTTTGTGTCACAATATATGGTCACACCCCATTAGGTGTATACAGCCATTGCTTTTTGGCTCACATGTAGCGCTACATTACTATCCACATTTGTCTGAGTTTTGTCACATTCCTGTGTAGCTGCTTCACTCCCGTTCAGGGTTCGTTCTTTGTTACACTTATTTTTGTTTTTGGGTAGCGCACATATTTTTTCCCTTTACAATATCCTCTAATGTCTAGCTAGCCTAACATTTATCCAAAGATGGGATTTAATGCCATTGGTGACTCAAGCAATTGAAAGCTGGTTGAAGTTACTAAAAAATTAGGTGATGAAAACCAGTACCAAAGGAAAATAGAGTGAGCGACCAAAATGGATGGCATATAGATAAACAAGAAGGATGGATTGGTGGCATGGGATCTCACTAGATATTTACATGGCATTCAGTGAGTTGTGTGTTTTGATACTGGACAGGAGGCTCACACTTACAGATGGCTCTATAGGAATACCTTGAGATGAAACCAAAAAAACAAGAACTAAGAGCCAACAACAAATAAAAATAAAATAAAAAAAGATTTGGCTGCCCAATGGCCGAGCCATTTTTTGTGATTCTGCATCGCTTTAACTGACAATTGTGCGGTTGTGCGATGTGGCTCCCAAACAAAATTGATGTCATTTTTTTCCCACAAATAGAGATTTCTTTTGGTGGTATTTAATCACCTCTGCGGTTTTTATTTTAATTTGGAAATGTTTTTTTTTTTGCTTTTTGCTATAATAAATATATAAAAAACTTTTTTTTTATTCAGTTGAGGCCGATATACATTCTAATACATATTTTTGTTAAAAAAAATCACAATAAGCATTTTTATTGTTATTTTTTTTATTAGTAATGGCGACGATCAGCAATTTTTATCGTGACTGCAATATTACGGGGGACACACTGAACACTTTTAACGCTATTTTGGGACCATTGTCATTTATACAGTGATCAGTGCTATAAAAATGCACTGTTTACTGTGTAAATGACACTGGCAGTGAAGGGGTTAAAGAAGGGTAGGGGTTAAGTGTGTCCTAGGGAGTGATTCTAACTGTGTGGGGGATGGGCTACATGTGACACGACATTGATCGCTGCTCCTGATGAGAGGGAGCAGACAATCAGTGTCCTGTCACTAGGCAGAACAGGGAGATGCCTTGTTAACACAAGCATCCCCTCGTTCTGCCGCTCCATGAGACAATCGCGGGCACTCGGTGGACATCGAGTCCGCAGGACCCGCTGTCACACTCACGGAGCTCGCGTCTGTAATGTCGCCTCTTAAATGGGACATACGGGTACATCCATATGCACAGCTGAGCCATTATGCCAACGTATATAGTCATGCAGCGGTCAGCAATCGGTTAAATTGTATTTCCAATGATGTGCTGGTTGTACACATTGGGGTTAATTTACTACAGGCAAATAGACTGTGCACTTTGCAAGTGTGGTTGCTCCAGAACAGTAAATGAGGTTAATTTTCACTTTGCAAAGAATACCCAATCATATGCAAGGAAAATAAAAAAACAGCATTTTTGCTTGTACATAATTGGATGGTGGAAATCATCAGAGCTTCTCCTCATTTGCTAAACTCTGGAGCAACTGTACTTGCAGAGTGCACAGTCTATTTGCCTTTAGTAAATCAACCCTATTGTGTGCAGGCAGCATTTAGTATCGCAGTCAATAATCTACTGATTCCTAGCTGTGGTCACCCTGTGCAGCTATATGAATGTAGCCTTAAAGGGGTTGTAAAGGTAACATTTATTTTCCCTAAATAGGTTTCTTTACCTTAGTGCAGTCCTCCTTCACTTACCTCATCCTTTGTTTTTGCTTTTAAATGTCCTTATTTCTTCTGAGAAATCCTCACTTCCTGTTCTTCTGTCTGTAACTACACACAGTAATGCGACACTTTCTCCCTGGTGTGGAGAAAGCCTCTTGAGGTGGGAGGGGGGTGAGTAGGAGGATCAGGACACTCTCTACTTTGCAGATAGAGAAAGGAGCTGTGTGTTAGTTGGTGTCCTGACCCTCCTGCTCGCCCCCTCCCCCCTCAAGAGGCTTTCTCCACACCAGGGAGAAAGCCTTGCATTACTGTGTGGAGTTTCAGACAGAAGGACAGGAAGTGAGCATTTCTCAGAAGAAATAAGGATTTTTAAAAGCAAAATGGAAGGATGAGGTAAGTGAAGGAGGACTGCACTAAGGTAAAGGAAGCTATTTAGGGAAAACATTTTTTACCTTTACAACCCCTTTAAAGCTAGAGGAGAAGTTAGAAAAGAGAAGGAGTAAAGGTCTAAAAAGATTGAAAGAGGCAGATAAAAAAAGTCAAAATCATATACTTAAATTAAATACCATTATTGCATCAGTAAAGGAATACAGAGGTGCATTAATTTGTATTTACCTCAATATTTGCCTGAAGTTTAGCTTTGAAGGGTAAGCCCTTTGCTTCAGAGACATTGGAAAAGAAGCCTGGAATTAAGGGGGGACAGGAGAAAACCCTGACAAGAGCAGGTCTTTCAGACCCAAAGTCACAACATAAACAAATCATTCTACCTGTGCCTAATTGGGGTACAGGGTTGTCCTTGCTAATGGTTAGCTGTGGATAATGACTACAAAGTCTTATTTTATTGACAGGTTTCATTTTGTGGGACATTTTGTGGGATAAGACTAAATTATATTGGACTGTTTTCTCTTCAAATAACGCATCTAAAGCCAAGAAGGCAAGAAGCTACTTTTTAAATTACTGCAGATATGTAATACCAGTCATAGATATGGGTATTCATGATTACCTAAACAAAGGCCTTTTTCTTAGGCCTTGTACACACGACCGGATCTGTCCGATGAAAACGGTCCGTGGACCGTTTTCATCGGACATCTCCGCTCTGAGATTTTGGTCTGATGGTTGTACACATCATCAAACCAAAATCCGCACGGACAGAATACGCGGTGACGTGACGACGACGTGGCGACGTGCGCGAACCCGGAAGTTAAATGCTTCCACGCATGTGTCGAATCACTTTGACGTCATGCACGGGTTCTCGGGCCAGCGGACATGTCCGGTCGGTCATACTGACCATTGGACATGTCCGGCGGACATCGTTCCAGCGGACAAGTTTCTTAGCATGCTAAGAAATTTTTGTCCGCCGGAAAACAGTCGGCTGGACAAATGTCCGCTGGAAAACGGTCCAGTCGGCCGTACAGACGACCGAACATGTCCGCGGAAACTGGTCATACAGTTTCCGCGGACATACATCCTATAGTGGACAAAAAAAATCACAATCTACAGTATGGTGTGGAAAATTAAAATAAAGCTTTTTTTCTGTGCTAAAACAAGTAGGTTGTAATAGACAGATATAGTGGGCAAGATTCACATAGAAATACGTTACGCTGCGGCGGCGTAACGTATCCTATTTACGTTACACCGCCGCAAGTTTACAGCTTGATTCACAAAGCACTTACCTATAATCTTGCGGCGGCGTAGCGTAAATCCGCCCGGCGCAAGCCCGCCTAATTCAAAAGGGGCGGGGACCATTTAAATTAGGCGCATTCCCACGCCGAACGTACTGCGCATGCTTCGTCCCTAAAATTTCCCGACGTTCATTGCGCTAAATGGCGTCGCAAGGACGTCATTGGTTTCAACGTTAACGTAAATGGCGTCCAGCGCCATTCACGGACGACTTACGCAAACGACGTGAAATTTAAAAATTCGACTCGGGAACGATGGCCATACTTAACATTGGTTAGGCCACCTAGAGGGCATGCTTAGTTTTACGCGACGAATCTCTACGGAAACAACGTAAATTTAGAGCGACGGGCAAAGCGGACGTTCGTGAATCGGCGTAACTAGTCATTTGCATATTCTACGCCGACCGCAATGGAATCGCCACCTAGCGGCCGGCCTAGAATTGCAGCCTAAGATCCGACGGTGTAAGTCACTTACACCTATCGGATCTTAGGGCTATCTATGCGTAACCTGATTCTATGAATCAGGCGCATAGATACGACAATCGTATCTCAGAGATACGACGGCATATCAGGAGATACGCCGTTGTATCTCTTTTGTGAATCTGGCCCAGTATTTTTAGAAATATCTATATGATGTAATATATTTTTAATCGCTGCTTAATATATGAAAATTACATAATTTTACCATAGCAATGAAAAATATAATGTTTGACTGAAAACTCGACAAATGTCAGAATATGGAACATATAAATATGACGTGCCTTTGGCAAGCTCTAGGAAAGCACAATTCTCACGTGAAACCTCCACCAAAAAAGGCATTTATTATTAATAGTAATATGTCACCTCACTTTCTACTGTATATAAAAAGATACAGATATTGGAATTCACCCAAGAACTGCTATCTTTAGGCATGTCATATTAATTAAACCCAATGAGAGATACTATGCATGAGCAGCTGTAAGACCGATATACAGTAGAGTTCTAAATATATCTATTTGTTCAGGACAAAAACCTTTTCATTGTTATGTTTGACATATGCCAGATTTGCCTCCTTTCTTTAAGACGGGTGATTTATACACATATTCTTAAGACGTTTTACTGGAAAACGGCTAGAGCTACTAGTGCCTAGTGTAGATCACTTTACTTACACCCCATTCACACTTTTGCGACTTGTCATATGACTTTGGACATCAAAGTCACATGACAGACCGTACCCCATGTTTTCCAATGATAACCATTGATATATGTATATAATTATAAAAGTGAGCACTAGATGCTATAAATACCCCTAGAGAAACTCCAAATTAATAATAAAACAATGAATATATATGAATAGCCCTCGTCCCACCTCACCACAAAAATATGATAGATGGGTAGTTGCCCCTTTAAAGCGGGATCCCACCCTTTTTTTTTTTTTTTAAGTCAGCAGCTACTAACAGTGTAGCTGTCGACTTTTAATAAGGACACTTACCTGTCCTACTCGCCCACGCCGATGGCCCCCCGATGCCGATCCCTCGATCGGTGCAGGTCCTGTGCCGCCATTCACACTAAGGGAAACAGGCAGTGAAGCCTTACGGCTTCACTCCCCGTTTCCTACTGTGCATGAGCGAGTCTCGCACTGACTTGTGAATGGGCTTTACACAGTTCCCAGAAAGCAGTGCGCCCCATTCACTAGAAGAGGATGCAGAAGAAGACATATCGTGGTAACGGAAGAGGCAGATTACAGACTTCCGCATAGCAACAGGTATTTCGGGTGAGTATATTTTTTTTTTCTATTTTTTTTTCTATTTTTTTTTTAGGATTTCTGGTGAACATTTTTTTTTCTGGGTGTAACTCCACTTTAAATGTCTCCGGCACTTTGTATAACCAAATAAGAATAGAAAGCGGCACTTGTATACAACCCTTCAACAGTAATAAAACAATACAATAAAATTATGTGTTCAAATGTCCATAGGATGCAAATCTTCAGACTAAGAATGCATGTGTCCTATATACATGCATTGTGAATGAAGTACTGTAAAAATGCATTTATTAGTGCAAACAAAAATGACACTTACAAGATTCCAAATAAAACGTTCCACAGAGGGCGAAAGTGGCTTTGTTGGTTAGGAAACCAGACATAAGTAATTTCCTAAATTGAACTTTTTGGCCTAAAAGCAAAACGCTATGTGTAGCGGAAAACTAACACTAAACATCACCCTGAACACACCGTGAAACATGGTGATGGCAGCATCATGTGGTGGGGATGCTTTTCTTCAACGGGGACAGGGAAGCTGGTAAGAGTTGATGGGAAGATGGATGGAGACAAATACATTGCAATCTTAGATGATTGTTAAAGTCTGCAAAAGACTTGAGCCTGGGGCGGAGGTTCACCTTCCAGAAGGACAACGACCCTAAACATACAGACAGAACTACAATGGAATGGCTTAGATCAAAGCATATTTGTGACCCTGTTGGCAGCCAGAGATCCCCTCACTTTGGAGGGTTTCCACTCACTTCCTGCCTTGGCAATAGGACAGGAAGTTAGGGAAAATCTCCCCAATGAGACACAGATGGAAAAAAAACTTACAGGCGTCATGTCATACCCCTCCCCTACTTTATTAAAAACAAAAAAAAGTTTTGCCTTAAGCCCTCTTTTAATAGTAATTGGTGAAACCCTCTTGGCTTTGTAAATATCAGGATTGAATGGGCAGAAATAAAAACATCTTTCATCTGTGTATTTAACTATCTGCTTAGAGCACAGCTTTAAAGCACAAAATACATGTATTTAAAACAGACATAATACATATACAAAAAGATGGATGACATATTTGAAGAGGTTTTATTGTAAATAAAACGTATTGATATAGTTTGTATTACAATAAGCAATGATGCGTACTAACTGATTGACAAACTCCATGTGTAATTACAATTATATTTCCTCCTGACTCTTTTTTTAATCTTGTTTGCATGTTGTGAGTACATTAAATTGGCATTTTAAAAGCTCCACTTTTGCAGCACTGTCACTTCAGCATCTCACAACTTGCCTGTTATCTTTGAAGGTTCCTTTGTTCATTTTTTTCTGCTCCCACAATTGCCTGCCATCCATGACAGATCTTCTCATAACCTATCCTCATAACAGCGCTATAAATGTTTCTTTACAAAGCATTTATTACAGCAAGGGTGATGTGTCTCTGCTGGTCTAAGTCAAGTTGTTTTTTCTGATACTTTGTCTACCCTGCACACTGTGATGGATAAATATGCAACAAAGGTAAACAAAATTGTCAGTCCTCAAATCCTAAATCCCATTTGTCTCAACAAGAATGTGTTTTTCCATAATTAAATTGTTTGTTTGATATGAATTAACTTACATAGGACCATTTACATTTTTTAGGATCACACAATCACAAGGGACATTCTGGGGTACCTACCAATAGGGATGAGGAAAATTAAGAGGTTTCCTATCCCCCAAATTTTGATTTAATTGAAAACAAATATCACCATTTGTCAATTCATTGGAGTCACTGTGGAAGGCAAAAATAAAGGTAATAATTAAAGGGGTTGTAAACCCTCAAGGTTTTTTCACCTTTAATGCATTCTATGCATTAAGGTGAAAAACCTCCTTTCATGCAGCAGCCCCCGCAAGCCCCCCTTTTACTTACCTGAGCCCCATAATTCCTTTGACGGGAACAAGCACACCAGCTCTGGTCGGTGTCTCGTGCCCTGATTGGATAGATTGATAGCAGCGCAATAGCCATTGGCTCCCACTGCTGTCAATCAAATCCAATGATGCAGGCGCCGGGGGCGTCCTGCCTCTTGTTTAAAGGGTGTTCTAAAGGAAAGTGCTTCTCCAACGAGGTACTCGAGAAGACGAGTCATAAGTGCCGCTGAGGGACCCCAGAAGAGGAGGATCGGGGCCGCTCTGTGCAAAACCAACTGCACAGAGGAGGTAAGTATGATATGTTTGTTATTTAAAAAAAAAGAGGGTTTAGTAACTGTAACGGGAGGGCCCGTGGAACACAGAATCCCTTAGAAAGTATGAGATACACTTGCTTCAGCTCCCCATGCACCTCTTATGTCTAAATCACCCTGTGTCTCTAATAGGGGCATAGGGCGACTGATAAATTATATCTTGGACTACCTAAAATGGGACAGTAATATTTATCCACAATATATTACAGGATATCTGTAAAGAACTATTTGCTGTTTGTTGATTCTGAACTCAAGAGGTTAATGGAAAGAGGCTGATGTGTTCAACTTCAACCACCTGTCTGCCTGTGTGATGTTAATGAATCCAGACTAACATCTAAAGATCTTTTCATTGTTGCTTGTGGTAATTAACCCTGCAATTGTGTGAAGGTGCATTTGTGATAATGTTGATTGTGTCTTTTAACACAGACGCCAAGTCTAGCCTAAAGGTCAGGTCTCCGAGTCATCAGCTGCTGTAAGGGGGATTAGTTAATTAGCTCATGTAAATTATGTCTGGTCAAAGGTGTATTTTCAGAGTAAAATTAGGAGAATGTAAGAACCTCCTCTTTTGGTGTATAAAACTTGTAGTTTTTCAAGATTGTCATTCCTGCTTAAACCTCAAGACAGAGCGTTGTCTCGTTATTGAGGGAGAATTATTCTTATTGGTCTCATTCACCTGACTGGAGTGTCGGTAGCTGCCTTGTGTTTGGGAATGAAATATCCTAAATGGAGTTAACCCCTTTCATCCTTGGATTGCCGTTACAGTAACCCTTTAACGTGGTTGTTAAATCTCTCATATACCCAGTGAAGTGAATAGCCTCAGGTGATACGCAGAGATAAAACAAAACCTCCTCCTGCTATGTTCAAGCTGGCCTTAGTAGGGTGTGTCAGCTGGGTCTTAGGGGGTCTAGACTTTTCAAGCCCCTGGTCGAAGGCCACATTTAGGTCCCCTCCAAAGATAACCTTGCCCTCTACAAGGGGGGACAAGGAATTAAGAAGAGCTTAATTTTTTTTTAGCTTGACCTTTATTGGTGGCGTAGTAGGAGATTATTAAATACTTGTCGCATTCAATTGAGCCCTTGACAAGGATATATCTGCCCTCAGGGTCTCTGTGTGTTGAGATATGGTTGAATTTGCAGTTCTTAGAGGAAAGAACAGCAACCCCCTTAGTCTTGTTTTCTGCATTCTCTATGTAAAATGTTGGGTAATGTGAGTGGAGGAATTTGGGGTTGTATCAAATCGAAAAATGCGTATCTTGGGGCAAGACGATGTCTAATTTCAGAGAGAGATAGTATTCAAAAGCTAATCTCCATTTCCTGGGGAAGTTCAGCCCCTGAACATTGTGTGTGGCTACCTTGAGGTCCTTTTCAAATGGGTTTAGGTCAGTCATTGGGACAGAGGGGTGGAAAGCTACTGGAACAACTGTCACTTACCCTTTGATGTCCTCCCCCGATGGGGCCAGGGAAAAAAATGGGGGTGGTCTCGGTCCGGGAACGGAAACGTAGGCCCTACATGACCTGCCGACTGGCTGGAAAGAGAAAAGCGGTTCCAAGAAGACCAAAGGCATCTGGTGCGGAAAAACCCAGCCAGAGATCTGTCTAAGGCATCGGAAACTTCTTGGTGAGGGCCGACGACCCATTCCGCAGAGGCGAAAACCTGCTTCTGGGGGATGGGTGGAGGCACAAGGGTGTCACCCCTAACCCTTGCATATATGTGGACCGAAAATATAAACTGACACAGCTAACAATAACATTTGGCAAAAGCTTTTAGAAAAATGATAGTGCATATATGGATATAGGGAAGTTCCTGGAAGTAAACAACTCGAGAAACCTCCAGCCTGGATGGCTTGCAGTGTCTTGGTTTCTCTGATATAGTTCCTGAAGGGGGCTGGGATGCCCGCCGAAGGGGGCTGAGTTGGCTGGCATTGAGGTTTCATCTTAAAGGTCCATGCCCAAAAGATCATCTTATGGCATTTCATGCTGTCCCTTTAGGGAGAACTCCGGCAAGTCCTTGAGGATGCTTGTGAGCCATGAAAAAAAAGAACCAAAAAACAGAGCCTGTAGAAAATATAAAAATCTGTAGACATAGGAGGGACAATCTGGCAACAGTTTAGGGTAGGAACTCGAAGCTCCATCTACAGTGGGGTGCCCAAGTGGGGGGCAGAGAGGAGCAAAAACCTGAACGACCGTCTTATGGAGGCCTGCCGTCTTTGGATTTCTTGGTATTTCCAGTGTTCTAAAGGGGCAAAACTGGACTTGTTGGGGATGGTTGCTTGGCAGAGCTCGCTGAGGCCTCGGAGAAATCCATAGGGGCTTCCTGGGATATCAACTTGTTCAGCAGTTTTTTAAATACTCAGACCAGCCCGTCTGGCACTGATAACTGTAAGGCCTTGTACACACGATCAGTCCAAACTGATGAAAACGGACTGATGGTCTGATGGTCTGATGGTCTGATGTGCCTACACACCATCAGTTCAAAATCCGATAGAGTCCCACGCGGTGACGTAAAACACAACAACGTGCTAAAAAAACGAAGTTCAATGCTTCCAAGCATGCGTCGACTTTATTCTGAGCATGCGCGGGTTTTGAACCGATGCTTTTGCGTACTAACCATCGGTTTTGACCGATAGGTCATCAGTCCATCAGTCCGATTTTAAAGAAAGTTTTAAAACTTTGGTCTGAAGGACAAAAGTCTGATGGGCCATACACACGGTAGGTTTGGACTGATGAAACTGAACTTCAGTCCGTTTTCATCAGTTTGAACTGATCGTGTGTACAGGGCCTAAAAGTACACCAGATACGTGTTATGTCAATTAGTGTATTTTTTCAAGGCGTTTCGTTCAAAAGTTCAATAGCCACGCTGCCTTAAAGCAAAGTGTGAGGCCTCGTACACACGGCCGAGGAACTCGACGTGCCAAACACATCAAGTTCCTCGGCCAGTTCAGCACTGAAGCCGCCGAGGAGCTCGGCGGGACGAGAGCTCCCATAGAACAACGAGGAAATAGAGAACATGTTCTCTATTTCCTCGTCGAGCTCCTCGTCGGCTTCCTCGGCCGAAAGTGTACACACGGCCGGGTTTCTCGGCAGAATTCAGCCAGAAACTCGGTCGGAAGCTGAATTCTGCCGAGGAAACTGGTCGTGTGTACGGGGCCTGAGTTTATTTGGTCACACTTGGCATCAGCTTGAAAATACATACAAAGTTAAAAGTTTCATACAGCTTGATGCAGTAAAACAAAAGATATTAGGAATAAAAGCTTAAAAAGAAAGTACAAGAAAATGTTCTGCTTCTTGCTTCTCTATAGTCAGAGAGGTGTCTGCTAGAACAGTTGTTTGTGAGGTAGGCTGTATATAGGCCTAAAGTAAACAAAATGTCTTCCCTAGTGTAAGGATCCCTGTGTTTGAATGTGTCCTCCTTTTGTGTATGTGAAGGAGTGATATGTAGTGTGTAGTGTACCTATGTCTTTTGTAACTCTCTTTTATACTATTCTCAAATCCATATGTCAGCAACATACAATTACACCCATATATAGCTGGAACTAGATGCATAATGATCATTTCAATAAATATTCTAAATATTCATGTTGCCAGAAGCTGACACGTCTTTTAGGCTTCTTTGATTGACAGCAACACACAACCATTTCCTATAAAAAACAAACAAAAAAACAGAGGGGTTGATTTACTAAAGGCAAATTCACTTTGCACTACAAGTGCACTGCAAGTGCACTTAGAAGTGCACTTGTAAGTGCAGTCACTGTAGATCTTAGGGGAAAATCAAAACGAGGGGAAGCTCTGCTGATTTTTAGCATCCAATCATGTGCAAGCAAAAATGTTGTTTTCTCGCATTTCCCCCTCCGATCTACAGTGACTGCACTTCTAAGTGTACTTTCAAGTGCACTTGCAGTGCACTTGTAGTGCAAAGTGGCTTTGCCTTTAGTAAATAACCCCTAATAGTGTTGACCTTCTGCTAAATGGCCAAATTCTTGTAATGGATATATTCTTTAGGTAACAGAAAATACAGATAACAGTCATTGAAAAAAACGGCATGGGTCCCCCCAGTCTATTACCAGGCCCTTTGGGTCTGGTATGAATATTAAGGGAAACCCTGAACCAAAAAAAATAATAATAATTGAGTGGGGGGTACCCCAAATTCTATACCTGGCCCATCAGGTCTCGTATGAATATTAAAGGGAACCTGCGCCATTTTAAAAAAAAAATACGTAAGGGTCCCCCCAAAATCCATACCAGACCCTTCAGGTCTGGTGTGGATTTTAAGGGGAACCCCACGCCAAAATGAAAAAAAATGGCGTGTCGTCCCCCCAAAAATCCATACCAGACCCTTATCCGGGCATGTAACCTGGCAGGCCGCTAATTTAAATGTTCTATAGAACTCAGTTTTTGTTTTAATTCATTGAGATATTGATTAAAATCTTAGGGCCTAATCCTCAAAAACCCGGCGCAACGTAACTTTTTCCATTTAAGTTACACCGCCGCAAAATCTCTAACTAAGTGCCCGATCCACAAAGCACTTACCTAGAAATTTTGAGCGGTGTAACTTAAATCCGGCCGGCGCAAGGCGTTCCTAATTTAATGGGGCGAGTCCCATTTAAATTAGGTGCGCTCCCGCGCCGGACATACTGCACATGCTCCCGACGTCATTTTCCCGACGTGCTTTGCGCGGTTTTACGTTGCACTGGGTTTTGAGAATCGCGACGGGCGTAAAAAAAAAAATACGAGTTGCGGCGGGAAAAAAAAAACTTGAAAAAAAAATAAACAGCGACGCGGGATAGAAGGGTCTACTTTTACAAGGCCTAAACAGTTTAGGCCTTGTAAAAGCAGCCCTAATATTGTGACGGCAAACTAATACTTACGGAGAAAAAACAAAGCTTTGTGGATCTCCGTAAGTGCTAATTTGCATACCCGAAGCGGCGTTTCGACGAGAAATGCCCCCAGCGGCGGATGCGGTACTGCATCCTAAGATCCGACAGTGTAAGTCCCTTACACATGTCGGATCTTCTGCCTATCTATGTGAAACTGATTCTGTGGATCAGTTCCATAGATAGAAACAGGGATACGACGGCGTATCAGTAGATACGCCGGCGTATCCCTTTTGTGGATTACTCCCTTACTTTTTTAAAAGGAGTGTACTCATTTATGCTGAACATTGTATATGTTCATGGTAAATAAAATAATTTAAATGGGGATAAGCTTATATTAAATGTGATTTTTAGTTCCTTCCATAAAGGTTTTCCTAAAATTCACAAACAATTATCTGCATGCTAGAAAATATACGTTATTTAATTCACCTTTCAAAGCATAGTCTAAAAATAACCAGTATATTACAAAAAAAAAATACATTTACATTACATAAATCAAATATTATCAAGTTTTATTTTAAATAAAGACTTTGGAATAGAGTTTATGCAAAAAAAAAGAAATCCTGTCCCAGTAACTTCCTTTGCAAGTCTCCACCTCTACTACACAAAAGGATTGATTTACTAAAACGGGAGAGGCAGCTGTGCATGGTATACAATCAGCTTCTAACTTCTTCAATTAAGCTTTGACAAAAAATCTGAAAGGTAATTGTTTATATTTATTTTATTGATCTAAAATTCTGTTTGCACAGACCCTGGGAAACAGGTAAGGTCTGCTACCATAAAGAAACAGAGGGACAAGAGACCCTCAGAAAAGAGCTACTGGTAGACCAGGCTGTTTGAAAAAGGTATAATTTTATTGCACAGAGAAAGTCAATTAGTACATATTGCAAACACTAGATACCCATCACCAACACCTAAATTCATAAAACAATTTATCAAGACAACGTTGTCTAAACTAAAACCAAATACGTCACATAAAGTGAATGCATGCATCTAATACCCACTAAAGAGCTACCTAACAGGAGGTATCTGGTAACACCATTGATCACTCAGCTCAGCCTAAAGTTAGTGCTCAGTAAGCCCCCCAGCTGGGGGATACATAAGGGTAATGATGAAACGTGGCTGTACACTTGGCGGTACAACATTCCAGGGACTTCAAGCATACAGCCAAATTCCAGACCCCAGGCTTGAGGACATTTATATTTACCGTATTTATCGGGGTATAACGCGCTCCCGCTTATAGTGCGCACCCCTAAAGTTGCCCCCATTCCTGTGGAAAAAAGTTTTTTGTACTTACAGTTTTGGTGTCTTCTGCGGCGTCCATCGGCGAATCCGGCGTCCGTCTGCGGCTTTGGGTGTCCTCTTCGTCGGGTCCGGCGTCCTCGCGTCCTCCCCGCTCGTTTCCCGCGCCGAGTTTTGAATACTGCGCCAGCATATACCGAGCGCAGTACACTCGGGCAGGCTCGGCAACTGTCGCGCTCACGTCCTGTACGTCCTGTACGTCCAGGACGTGAGCACGGAAGAAGCCGAGATTGGTTGACTATACCCGAGTGTACTGCGCTCGGTATATGTCGGCGCAGTATTCAAAACTCGGCGCGGGAAAGCGGGTATCAGCGTATATCGTGCACCCACGATTTTGCCCTGATTTTCAGGGCAAAAAAGTGTGCGATATACGCCGATAAATACGGTATATACAAGGTGGCCATTCTGTCTCAAGCAGCCAGTCCACTAAAACAAGATAGTGAACCTGGCACACATAGAAATCATGACTGTTTTCACGCTACACTATAGCACTAAATAACATTGCGTAAACAAATTACCTTAAAAATCCAGAGACAACAAACAACTTTGTAAATAAATCCTCCTACCTCTGCCACCTCAAGCATCGGTGTAAACATTGATTGGTCTGGCTGCAGTCTTAATTGAACATTGTAGAGTGGTCAAACATTCTTAAAGACATGCTCCGACCTAAACTGTGTGGACATATTTCCCAGAAGTTTTGAAGCTGTTATAGCTGCAAAGGGTGGGCCAACTCAATATTGAACCCTACAGACTATGCCATTAAAAGTCATGTGCGTGTAAAGGCAGGTGTGCCAAAACTTTTGGTAATATAATGTATGTGTATATAAAATGTTTCCTAAGCACTTGGTGAATGCTGTTATCAGTTTTTATGGCAGAAGACTGCAGGGGGTAATTCCACTTTAAACATAGGCACACTTTCAGATGGTTCCACATTATAAATGTTATTGTACTTTTGCATGCTTTGTGGAGACAAAATATGTTCATGGAGTTAATAATAAAATATTTGTTTTTGTGAAAAATAATTATTAAATATTTGTAAAATAATAAAATGACAATTAACCAGTAGTAAAAACAATGCCGCCTCTTATGACTGCAGACAGGACAACATAATTAGGTAATCATTAACATGAACATGAAGTCAGGTTTGGGCTGCAAGGACTGTAGCAATCTGACAGCCTTGTAGGCCCTCCAGCTCTTTCTGTACCCAGATACTTTTGATGAGTTCAAGCAACATTTAATGCTATAGCATTTATTACACTGTTCATCATAGCAACCACAAGCAAGCTGACCTTATTATCTATCTTTTTTTTTACCACATATAAATGTTACACTGGAATATGTGGATAAATCTTAATTATTATTTTCAACCTTTTTAAAGTGTAATAGCTACAGAGCAAGATGCTGTTCCACATACTGTATTTAATCCTTGTCATGATTAGTCTTCTCTGAACCTGCTGCAAGACAGGCTAAATCGGTGCTGTTAAACTAGATGACTCAGGGCTACATTTTATCAGGATTTAAGAACTGTTGTTCTCTGCCCAGTTTGGAGCTAATTTAACCTACATTGGCCTAAAATCACAATTCAGATATTTGTCATACCACTTCAAGCCCTTTTTTGCCTTTGAAGAAAGTCTTTTCTCTTTTGATGTGGCTGTGATTCCACCAAACCAATGCAAATGTTCATTAACTAACTCTGACTACTTAATTTTGGTGCCCATGTAGTGGATGGATTATTCAGTTGTAATGGGGTAAGTGTGGTTATTAACTTGTCTCGGAGATCTATTGAAAGTTATACAGAGCATTTCTTCCACTTAAGCACTCTGGTAATCACTTGCTTGTTGAATCCTACAATGTTTCATTATGAGATGATTATATTGGTCTCAACACTAATGGACCAAGAGCTGCTTTACAGACTCAGCAGACATGATATGATTTTTAGGTAGAATATTAAACAAACTTGATACCGTATTTTTCGGCGTATAAGATGACCTTTCACATCTAAATTTCACATCCAAAAACTGGGGGTCGTCTTATATGCCGGGTGAAGCAGCCGCCAGATGGATGTAAGCGCCGCCGGGATGCTCAGTAATACTGTATGCATACAGTTTGCACCACGCAGCCAATCCCGGCGGGCGATGTGTTGAATAAAGAGCCTGCTCGGATTGGAGACAACCTCTAGCAATCCGAGCAGGCTACATTATAGTGAATCAGAGCGGCGCGGGCTGATGATGTCACAGCCCCTGCAAATCCGAGCAGGCTTTGTATTCAATAGAATAGATTGCTCGCCGTGATTGGCTCAGCGCCGTATGGCTCCAACTTCAATTGAGAAGAAGGAAATCTAGGCAATATGAAGCCTAAGGCCTCGTACACACGATCATTTTCCTCGACAGAATCCATCAAGAAACTTGGTGGCAGAGCTTTTTTGCCGAGGAAAACGGTCCTGTGTATGTTTTTCGTCGAGAAAACTGTCATGGATCTCGATGAGCAAAAAAGAGAACGAGTTCTCTTTTTCCTCGTCGGGAGTCTCAATTTCCTTGTCGTGTTTCTCGTCGGGCTGGTTTACGACGAGAGACACGTTCGTGTGTATGCTTAGAAACCCGCGCATGCTCAGAATAAAGTATGAGACGGGAGCGCACCTTCGGTAAAAGTAGCATCGTTTAAATGCTGCGCACTTAAATCATCTTTAGAATGGTCCAAAAATGAACAATAATCTTCTTTTGCTGCTGATATTCACACAGAGTTCTGACTAACTTTTTGAAAAAAATTTCATGCTGATCTCATGAATATTTTTGAATAATTTATATAGCCAGAATTTTTTTTTTTTCAAATACAGATCTTAATTTTTAATTATTATTTAATTTCTAATCATCTCCATGATTTTTTTTTTTGTGTCAAGTTACCACCATTGTAACATTATTGTTTGGTCTTATCTGATCTGTCCCTTTATAATTAGACCTTTTGTAGTTTTTTTTAAAGGTAACCTGCCTACTCACAAGATACATTTTTGGGTTGATTAAAAACACATAGGCAACTGTAAAACAAAATGACCATTTATTCTGGTAAAGTATAGAAATAAAATAAATCGAAGGCAGCATTGAAGAACCTGCTGCCATTTGTGCAAATCTGTGTGGACACTAAAATTGGGACAATTGAGAAGCACATACAGGAGGGAGCCCAATCTGGTCCTGGACTCCCAGAGGTCAGGAACAGCAGCAGGTCAGATATATGTCCCAAGTCTGTGGTACTACAGCAGGTTGCCTTCTGTCAGACCACCTTGAAGCAAGGTCATCACTTCCTGGTCTTCCTAGTAGCCTTCCCTGCAGCCTTCTCTGCAGCTTGCTCTGCAGCCTTCTCTGCAGCCTTCTCTGCAGCCTTCCTTCTCTGCTTGGCTGGAGCCTGTGCCTCTTGAGGTGTACTCGTGCCAGGTGGAGGAGGAGGAGGTGGAGGAGAAGAAGGTGGAGGAGAAGAAGGTGGAGGAGAAGAAGGTAGAGGAGGAGGAGGTGGAGGAGATGAAGGTGGAGGAGATGAAGGTGGAGGAGATGAAGGTGGAGGAGAAGAAGGTGGAGGAGAAGAAGGTGGAGGAGAAGAAGGTGGATGAGATGAAGGTGGAGGAGGAGGAGGTGGAGGAGGAGGAGGTTAAGAATAAGCTGGTGGGGGAGGGTGGCTGTGGCTACACATGACTGGGTCCTCGGTAAGTATCCCCCTCACTCCCTTATTCAGCAAACTTATACGTAGTGGCTCAAATATGAGGCGTTGGTCCTCAGACATTTGGCTCATTTTGGCCATTACGAGGGTGCCATAGCCCTCTTCAGGGGTGGTAGGCTGCTGGAGGGTGGCCTGTGCCTCTCTAATCAGGGCCAGTGCTGCCTCGCTCACCCTCATATCCCTCCTGGCCCTTATTGTAGGAAGGTGGATGGGAGGCACCTGGCACCTTGTGCTGCCACTTGGCCCTGACACCTCATCTGTGCCACTCACTCCTGCCGCCTCCTCTGTGCCACTCACTCCTGCCACCTCCTCTCTGCCACTCACCCTGGCCTCCTCCTGCCTGACACTTTCCAGAACCTCATCCTGGCTGATGTCCTCCTGTGTTTAAAAAAGGGACAGTTTGAGTTTTGGATTCAAAAATCAAAATTTTCAGCTCATGACTGTTGCAAATTAATTGAAAATAAATAGAAAAGACAATCATTCTGACACCAGCAGTTTTCATGCTTTTCTCCCCAACTTTTTGGGCAATTACTGTCTATTGATATGGAAAACACTTTTAGATCAAACATTATATATTTTTTACATATTAACATCTATTTTACAGCATTTTTTTTTCCACAATAAATAAATTTTAAATACTATACCTGGCTCCAGACAGCCAAATCTGGGGTTTCCTCCAGGATGGAAGGCTCCTCTTGCTCCTGAGAAGACTCACCTTGCTCTTGAGAAGGATCAGCTTGGCTGCAGGGAAGGCTGGAGGCTTGGCTGGAGGGAAGTCTGGAGCTTTTTCTGAAGGGTTGTCTGGGGGGAAGGCTGGAAAGTGATTCCCTTGATTCAAGGTGGTCGTCAAGAAAGGACATTCTGCTGTAGTACCACAACGACGGTACATATACCTTCCCTGCTGCTGCTCCAGACCT
Source organism: Rana temporaria (assembly GCF_905171775.1). Taxonomy (NCBI): domain Eukaryota; kingdom Metazoa; phylum Chordata; class Amphibia; order Anura; family Ranidae; genus Rana; species Rana temporaria. Next base: position 109,074,332 of record NC_053496.1, on the reverse strand, counting down.
CTGAGAAGCCAGGACCCTGTTACGCGCAGTCCTGTATGTGCCTCTCAAGGTCCCAAATTTAGTCTCCAGCTGTTCAGTTGTTACATGGTGCATCTTTGTGTGCACAAATGGAAGCAGGCTATTCAGTGCTGCTGTCCTTAGCTCTTTATTCCGGTGGATGGGGGTCTTTTGTCGCCCAAAGAACGGGCAGCTCCCTTAACCTGTCAATAAATTCCCCCAGGAACTCCCTCTCCTGAAATGGATTCATATTTTCTGCAAGACAAAACAAAAGACAAATATACTGTCAATCACAGTCTATAAACTCTAGTAATCTTTATCCCCCATATAGCCCTTAAATCTCTTTGCAGTATAGGCCACTGAAGTTCCAAGTTCAAATCATGCCTTCGTTCACACATTCGTCGCTCTAATGTCTTCCTCCGCACACCAAACGTACGTACGACACATGTGTGTTAACCTCCCTGGCGGTATGATTATTTCAGAAAAAAAAGGTGCTGAAAGCGGTACCATTATTTGCAAGGAAATTTGGCGTTTTATACTGTAGGCCTGAAATTCTTAGGAATAACTCACTTAAATCTGACCAAACCAGAGTCTAATAGGCATCCCGGGTATGACATTTTTTTAAAAACAAAATTATAAATTATAATATAATAAATAATTATAAATAATTATAACAAATAATAATATAATTCTAATAAAAATTATTCAATAATGTAATCAACTCAAAATCACTGAAATTTGCTCAGTTGCAGAATTGTTGCTGTCATTATTTTTATTTTTTTATGACGAATTTCCCCACAAATCGCTATTGCACAATTCTGCAAGTGATTATAATTTATTATCGCTGTTTTCTAGCTGAAAACATCGATTTCTAAAACCATTTTTGACATAAAGGGACACTTTTGGTTGCTATGGACAATATACAGTTTGCATGGAGAAAGAACCGTTTTTATTATATAAAAGTACATGTAGGGCACTGGGCAGAGCACTAGGGACAAGGGGGGTGTGTATTTTTTACATACAGTACTGTAATCTATAAGATTACAGTATACTGTATGTATAGTGTTTGTTTACCTTTTTGAATTTGGCGCCGATCTCCACCACCGTGCGTCGTAACGTCGCAGGGAACGGAGATCGGCGGCACAGGAGGACACTGTGTAAATCGAGTGAGGACCCACTCGCTCACACAGCGCGGTGGCATCGCTGGATCCAGGAACAAGGTAAGCCAGCATGCGCTGCAGGCTCTGCATAGCTACCCCGTGCGTGACTCGGGGTTACCAATTTTAGCACAAAAAATCCACCCCGAGTCACGCTCGGGAATACCGCCAGGAGGGTTAAACTTTATATACACTGCATGCGTGACACTCCGCACACGTCGCCCGCCCATGACGTTCTAACTCGATGTTTACCCACCCCTTCTCTTTCGGCGCGCAAACGACATGGCGGAATCAGATGAGCAGGTGTCTGATAATCAGCCTAGTTCATCAGAAAACTATGAAATGGCGGAATTTGATGAGCAGGTGTCTGATATTAGGCCTAGTTCATCAGAAAAAGACGACGTGGCGGTATCAGATGAGCAGGTGTCTGAAATTAGGCCAAGATCATCCAGAAAAGATGACGTGGCGAAATCGGATGAGCAGGTGTCTGTAATTATAAATTTGTCTAACAACGACACAACAAGCCGAGAGCCTGATGAGGAAACATTAGAAACACGGAGCAGATACAAGGCATCTAACATGTTCTACGCGGAAATGGCGGAAATGGTGGACATCTTACTAAAGTCTGATTACGATGGCAAGCATGGGCCCTATACCCACCCTAATGTAAGTAAGGGCAAAATTATGTAAAAAGTGCAAAGAAGTCTGAATTGTCATTTTGGGGTGAAACGATCGAAGGAGCAGCTCAGAAAAAGGTGGTCAGACCTCAAACTGAGGGAGCCGGAACAGTTAAGGAGCATTAAGAGAATGCTTGAAAAAAAGTAAGTACTTCTCCTGTGTCCCTTTTATTATTGTTTTTCTGAACTTGCATGTTGCTCCATGTTGTTGCTTTTGCATATAGACCTTAGAAAATAACGGTCGTTTCAGACACATCCGTTCGTCCACTACATACGATGTTTTATGATGATACATGGTTAACTAAATTTTTATAGGCTTGATTATAGGCTTGATTATATTCAAGTGTCTAGCTGATGTGTTTGTAACTAGAATTCAAATCAAAATTACCTCAGTCTAAAGGAGAGGGCACTCAGCAGCTGTTTACACATCTGCACTCAAGAGCACTAGTGTATACCACCAGAACAACCTTTTTAGGGTGACCTACACAGGTGCTCCTGAGCATTTTTGGGGTGTCTACATATGTGAAACTTGTCCCAAAAAGGTGAGTATTCAAGAATAGTGTTTGCCAAAAAACATGTCTTCTGCTTGTAACTTCCCAAACAGACACTTGTACCCCACTTCCAAGCAATGTTTAATATTCCTATTTTTGCCCTCAAATATGTGTGTGCTAAGTGTACTTTTTTGTTTCATTCTCATAGGGGACAGAAGACTGGGAGGACACCACTCCACAGAGCTCAGAAAACACAAACATCACCAACCACCTCGCCAGGAACCCACACCTCACCGCCCACCTCACCAGGAACCCACACCTCACCGCCCACCTCAACAGGAACCCACACCTCACCGCCCACCTCGCCAGGAACCCACACCTCAATGCCCACCCAGACCTCAGGATGTGGAGTAAGAAGAAGTGGTTGAAATTACTATAACAGGTCAGTATCTGTCACCACAGCTTCAGGTAATACGAGATGTAGGCCTGCAGATTTCCTAATGCCCTTTTTTTTTTTTTTGGTTTAGGGGATGATTATGTGGCAGAAAAAAGACCTCGATCCTCACATTCCAGGACCCAAAATATACTCCTCCAAATCAAGGCGTGCTGTAGGGAGATGTATGTCATCAAACAAAAAATGGCCTTTATTGAGAAAACCTTTAAGGACATAATTGATGACTTGGGGGGAAACTAAGAAAACCCCATTTTGTTTGTTCCCAGTTTAAATCCAAATTTTTTGCACTTTTTCTAAACAAGCCAAAATTTAAAAGATGCACACAAAAAAATGCCAGTTTATGGCAAATAATCAAAATAAAAAAATAAAAAATTGAAACACCACAAATATTTGAGAAAGACCATGGCCCAGATCCACAAAGAAATTACGCCGGCGTATCTATTGAAACGCCGCGTAATTTCTAAGATGCCCCGTCGTATCTTTGTTTTGTATCCACAAAACAAGATATGACTGAATGTGGACTTGATCCGACTGGCGTACGTCTTAGTACGCTGTCGGATCTTAGGTGCATATTTACGCTGGCCACTAGGTGGCGCTTCAGTCGATTTTCGCGTCGAGTATGCAAATTTGCTAGATACGCCAATCCACAAACGTACGTCCGCCCGGCTCTTTATTCTATGTAGTTTACGTAAGGCTTTTTTCGGCGTAACGTTACTCCTGCTCTATGAGGCGTACGCAATTTTAAGTATGGACGTCGGGCCAGCGTCAAATTTACCGTTGTGTACGTCGTTTGCATAAAATGTTCGCGAATAGGGCTTTGCGTAGAATTATGTTCACGTCGAAAGCATTGGCTTGTTGCGGGTTAATTTCGATCATGCGCACTGGGATACCCCCACGGACGGCGCATGGGCCGTTCAAAAAAAACGTTGATTACATGGGGTCAATAGGAATTACGATAAAACACGCCCCCATCTCATCCATTTGAATTGCGCGCCCTTACGTCGACACAGTTACACTACGCCGCCGTAACTTACGGCGCAAATTCTTTGAGGATACGGAAAATACGCTGTAAGTTACGGCGGCATAGTGTATCTGAGATACGCTACGCCGGACGTATAGATGCGCCTGGGTACGTGGATCTGGCCCCATGTGTGTGAATATGCACCAAGTAAAAATGTGCGGCTTGTTTTTCTTAAATACCCTAGAACTTTTGATGTGTTTAGCTTTGGTGTTACCTGTGAAATGGTTGTTAGTTCATAATGAAAATACACTTGACACTACAAGTAGTACACTAAGAAAAACTAGGAGACAGCTAAAAAAAAACACAAGCAAGACATCAAAAATGGAATTTCAACCGATTTTTTTATGATTTGGCTCAAAATAATAAAGTTCCATATTGGCTGGCATAGGAATGGCCCCCCTACCCGTGAAATATTCTACGTACTTATCCCGGACTGCACGGGGAACTTTGGGGGGGCAAGCCAGGACGGCCATGTTCTAGGCCCGGCAAGGCAATTACACCTGAGGTAAGTCTGGCCTCGGGCCCAACTGTGGCCATATAGGTAGGAGACTGTCTCCTTAAGAAATTGTGTAATATGCAGCAACAAAAAATAATAATATAGTTCCATTTATATTCTGCCATATGCATAGAGGTTAAAAACAGGTGGAACCGGCTGGCCATTATCCCAAAGGCAATCTCCACAACTCTTCGGGCTCTGGCCAGCCGGTAGTTGAACACCCTCCTTTCTATGGGGGGGGGGGGGTCCGCTGAGAGCAAACTCTGTCTGCCTGAAGGCTCCCCCATCCGACATCTGGCCGTTCTTCCCCACATCCACATAGAGGAATTCGTACTGTGTTGACACCACCGCCATCAGCACAATGCTATTAAACCCCTTGTAGTTGTAGTATTGGGAACCAAAACATGGTGGTGGCGCTTGTGCTTCCCGTCAATGGCTCCACCGCAGTTGGGGAAGTCCCACCGCGTAGCAAACTCCAATGCCACAGTCTGACATTCCTGTGGCGTGGACGGAAGATGTGAATCAAACAAGACATTTTTTTTTTACTTTTGCACATAACATTGCAAGCAGATTATACAAAAACATTATTGGCCAACATCATTCAAACATTTATTTTAAGGAGCATTTAACCACAAAAATATAAGGCCCAATTATCACATTCCTCACCCCCTCTGATGGACCATTGTAGAAATTTTAGGGGGGGGGGGGCTAGATGAGTTTGGGACCTCAAAAAATAATAAAAAAAAGGTGAATCTATACTTTAAAACACATTTTAGGGGGGGGGTAAAGCACTACAATAGATATAACAAGATACATTGGTGACTAGGCTAGGTGTGTTTGGGCCCAGGATAGAATGCTGGAGAGGTTAGTGAAGGAAAATATGCATGTAGGCCAAAAAAGGGGCATTAAAAGTTTACAGCATGCATGGGGACAAAGGGGACATTCACATCATATTACAAACATGGTAATTAGGGAAGGAGGAAATAAATACAATACATTAGCATACATTAAATACATTAAATGTGATACTAAAGGAGAAAACTTACCCTCATATAGTCGTCCTGCAGAATCTGTATGATAGCAGAACAGGTATCCGGGATTATGAGGCCCAGAGCCTGGGGGGGGATGCCCATCGTGAACTTCAAGTCCTGCAAGCTTCTCCCAGTTGCCAGATAGCGTAACGTGGCAACTAGCCTCTGCTCAGCACTGATGGCTTCCTGCATAACGGTGTCCTGCCTGGTGATATATGATGATATATGTGGTGACACCAAAGCCAAGAGCTGCTGGATTACTGTATGTAGCCATGTACTGGATTTGTACATTTGCGCCAATGGTTTGGCATTATAACACCTTTTCCCAATTTTATTGCAGGCATATACTTAATAAACCTGTACTATGTTTTTATTACTGGCTGTGTGGTGCTTCATCTAAAGTCCCAATGGGCAAAACTTTGCATTTGGATTTACTATAACTAGACAGTGCAAAATCTGGTGCAGCTCTGCATAGAAACTAATCAGATTCCATTTTTTTTTTCAAAGCTTAAAGGGTCACTAAAGGAAAACTTTTTTTTCTGCTGAAATTACTGTTTACAGGGTATAGAGGCATAAAAGTTAACTGATTCCTTTTAAAAATGATTAAAAATAGATTAAATTCAATCATATAATGTGCCTCTAGTTTCACTTTCGGTTTTAAACTGGTTTCATGTTTCTGTGAATTAAAGAGACCCACAGAACAAAAACAAACAAATCCAGGGCAGCGTTTTGTTTTTAAAATGAATCTGATTTCTGGTTTTGGACACACAGAGATTTTTCATAAGGAGCCAGACAAGCAGGAAGTGTGGAGATCAGAGCAGAATTACAGCAACTTCAAAGCAAAAACGAACAATGAGGACATGAAACCAGGACTGCAGTGAGGTAAAGGAAGCTATATAGCGAAAAAAATGTTCCTTTAGTGATCCTTTAATTTAAGAAGCTGAAGTTAGAAGTTGGTTGGCTACCATTTTTTTTTTTGTTGTAAATCAACCCCATTGTGTCCATAGGAAAATAAGTAAAGAGAAATAATAGATGACAAAATTCCGGGCAGGGATTGTATCCCTTTCCATAGTCTCTTGAAATAAGAAAACAGTTTTACGTTTCATACTTTAATAATAAAAGAGTGATTTGTACTTCATCTTACTTTGAACAACTATTTAGACAACATGTATGCATATAAATGAAAACAAAAGTTGTAACATTTTCTTTCAGATACCACCAATGGCCAGGCATTAAGCCATATTTTGAGGGAAACTCTTGTCTTCACATGGATCCTTCTAGAATCACACATATTGCATTAATAATGTAATCAAAGTAGTAATATCAGCACAGACAGGATTTTTCATTTTGAAATTAAAGTACATCCTGAGAAAAATGCATAGGCCGAATTGCAGGTTCTTTGCATCTGAAAATGCTTGCTACCTGACTTCATTACCACTGAGTCACAGACCTGGAATATACATGCAGAATATCAAAGTCAGAGACTCTTATTTCTGCACTTTTTCTGAATCTCAGTACTAAAGCCAAAATGTCAGCATGACAGGCAACTAGTATTTTAAAAGGAAAGGTCAACAGTGGCTGTCTATATATTTCTCTTATGCTGGGTGTCTTCAGCATGAAAAATCCTGTCTCTACAACCTTCTTTTTAAGTTATGCGCTTGAAAAAATGTACTAAAAAAGATTAACTAAAGGAGTAAAGGATTGTTACTTCACTGTAATTTAGCTCAGTGTTGACCACTATCATTTAATCATGTGCATCAAAATTCCTGATTATCTTATTTTTTCTTCTGTCTTCTTTCTTTAGCGCTACAGTTAAGTGAAAATTCCCTGATAAAGTGAACATGTTCTACTCCTTTAATAAATCAAACTGTGCTTTATTTTTTTATCTGAGTTTTGTACAATCTCAAATGAAATTGAAAAGTTACCCATAGATATGTTATACTCTAATCAGGAGACTGAAGAGAGTCTTTTAGGTTGTTGACGTTTCATGTACAGTATATGATGCAGGAATCTACCCTAAATTAATTTGTCTCCAGGGAAAATTATAGGGCCAGATTCAGGTACATTGGCGTATCTTTGTGCCAGCGTAGCGCATCTCATATGCGCTACGCCGACGTAACATTGAGAGGCAAGCTGAGTATTCACAAAGCACTTGCTCCCATATTTACGCCAGCGTAACGTAAATAGGCCGGCGTAAGCCCGCCTAATTCAAAGTAGGCAGGTAGTGGGCGTGTTGTATTAAAATGAGTCGTGACCACATGTAAATGAATGGCCGTACGAACGGCGCATGCGCGCGCATGCTCAGAGTCACGTCGCATATACTCCCTAAGATACGATGGCTCAATGCCTACGACGTGAACGTAACCTACGCCCAGCCCCATTCACGTACGACTTACGTAAACGATGTAAAATACGACGGCTGTTCCGACGTTTCCGATGTCCATACCTTAACATGACTTACCCCTGCTTTATGAGGGGTAAACTTACACCGGACATACGCCTTACGTAAACGGCGTATATTACTGCGGCGGGCGTAAGTACATTCGTGAATCGGCGTATCTTGCTCATTTACATATTCGACGCGTAAATCAATGGAAGCGCCCCTAGCGGCCAGCGTAAATATGCACCCAAGATACGACGGCGTAGGAGACTTACGTTGGTTGTAGGAAGTCAAAATTCAGGCGTATCTTGTACTGTGAATTAGGCGCATAGGTACGACTGCGCATCCTAGAACTTACGCGGCATAACAACAGATACGTCGGCGTAAGTTCTCTCTGAATCTGGCCCATAATGTTTAAGTAATTATTGAAAACTCCATTCCAGTCCTTATTTGCAAAATATGTAATGCATTTGCCTCCTATTTCTAATTATAGTTAATTTAATTCCTTTTAATTTAGTCAACGTAGAATAATATTTAGATGTCACTTTTCATCTCCTGGGAATACGTTTTCTAAAATGTGCTTTCAAATGACACTGCTTTCATTCTGACCCATTTAGCTGCAGCATATTTAAGCTAGAACCATTTGTAGTAAGCTAATGTACACATTTACCTTTTTGGCCTATGTGTTATAATCAAATTTATAAGGAAATTCTATTATACATATAACTAATAAATAATAGGTCAAGACTAAAGACTTTGAATTAGCGTCGAACATCGGGATTATCTGTACTATGTAATAGTTCAAGTCTGCATATCAGGTTGTATAGTTACTGTAGTTTTATGATGTCAGTGTGCAATTGTTACTGTAGAAGGAAACAATCTACCAAAACATATGGGTCACATGGGACTGGATAATGAATAGGGATAAGGTTTGTTTTCACTGCTATTTTGGGTCCACGATGAATGTAACAAGAAATTTGAGGTCCCAGGCAATTCATGCATTATTTTGCCAAACAGAACATTTTCCAGACCCAATTATCAGTAGCAATAATGCACTGCCTGGTCTTTGAAATTAGGTCAAAAGGCTTAGAAGGACCAATAAAAGGGCTTTTGGGTAAGTCAGCCCACTCCATGTAAAGGCGTGAGGTCACATTAGTCATAATAACTATGTGCTTTATCAGTGATAGGTAAAGCATATGGAATGCTGATGGGATACTGCATAGGGGGAGATTATTGTAGAGCTTGTAGGCACTTTTTCTGATCACTTTTCTGGCACTAGCCTGTAATACCTTTGACTGACAATTACTCGGCCATGCCAAGGTGTACCTAAATATATTTTTTTACCATTTTTTTCTTTTGGTGTTCTTTAGCCACTTCCGGACCAGCTCACGCCGATATACGTTGGCACTTTGAAGAGGATATCTTTGTTATGGCAGCAGCTAGCTGCCATAACCCCGGTATCCTCTTCTTTAGCAAGCAGTCCTGTTTCCAATAATAGTGGTCTCTGCGGCAGATTTACGTGTTCAAACCACACATGTTAGGTATCGCCGCGATCGGTAGAGCGAGCGCAATAATTCTAGCCCTAGACTTCCTCTGTAACTCAAAACATGCAACCTGTAGAATTTTGTAAACATTGCCTATAGAGAGTTTTAAGGGTAAAAGTTTGTTGCCATTCCACGAGCGGGCACAATTTTGAAGTGTAATATGTTGGGTATTCATTTATTCTGCATAACATTATCTTTCACAATATAAAAACAATTGGGCTAACTTTACTGTTGTTTAATGTTTTACTACAGGGAGGAAAAAATACCAAAAAATTATGAAAAGAAACAGTTTATCTTACTACTTTCAGTAGTGAGAGCAGTTTAACCACTTCCAACCTGACCACTACACATAAACGGCTAAGTGGGGCAATACAGCGCCAAAATCTTGTGATGGCTGTGTCCCTCAGACACAGCACATCACATCACATCACAGATTGGGACATGGGCGCTGTGATTGGCCTTCCCGATCACCTGATGGCTGTGTTTAATCCCAGCATTCACACAGTATAAACAGATACAAGGATCATCCTGGTAGATGGCAGCAGATTTTTTCATACATTCTTCCCTGAATGATATGAAGTTTGCCAGCGCTGTATGCTGAAAACAGCCCCACACCATGATAATCCCACATCAAAACTTCACTGTTGGTATGATGTTTTGGGGTGATGTGCAGTGCCATTTGACCTCCAAACATTGTCTGTATTATGGCATCCAAAGAGGTCAGATTTGGTCTCTTCTAACTAGACTGTATTCTCCTAGTATTTCACAGGCTTGTTTAAATGTTGTGCAGCAAACTTTAAAAGAGCTTCAACATGCTTTTTTTTTCTTGAGCAATGGAGCTGCATGGTGAACGTTGTTTTGCTTGGTGGTTCCTTGTGGTAAAATTCAAAGAAGCTTAGACCTCTGTAGTGTATTAATAATTTTACTAAACAGAAAAAAAATCACATACAACTGCAGGATACACAATTAATAGCATGAAAAGTATTACAAAATATGCCTACAACATGTACAAGCCAATTATAATTTCTAGCAAAATAAGCATGTGCAATATGTATGCAACAAGTACACTAAGCAGTTACTGAACTGATAAAATCTTCTTCATGGTTCTTTGCTTTTGAGTCCAACAGAAAACTTCTCCAAAGTCCTCATGTTGTTCCTTTGTTTTCCAAAACAACTCTGTCCTTTTCCCTCCTTTTGAGATTCATTATGTAGAGCATGCAGAAAGTTCAAACCAAACACAGCAACTGCCCACATCTCTCCTTACAGAATCCAAAATTTTGAGAGTAAAATATTTTACAAGATTTACAGGCACATTAAGGGGGGCCCACAGGCACGATATTTAAAGGAATTTTCCATTTCATTGTTGCACTTTATGCATCATTAAAATCACTGCTCCTGAAAAAATGATAGTTGATTGATACATGTCCCTCAGGGCAGTACCCAGACCACCATACCCCTTTTTTGGGCAATTACTTGCAAATAATGCAGTTTTATTTTATTTTTTTATTTAGCTGTCAGTGGGGAAATCCATTGACAGCTGATGACTCATCGGTTGTTAAGGACGCGGTGGCCGCTTCCCTAACAACCAGCTTACATTGCACGCTGATTGGGCAAAGCTCTTGATCAACTCTTCTGATAATTCTTTCCACTCCTCTGCCAACAATCTTGCAAGGAGCACCTGGTCGTGACCAGCTTATAGTGAAATGATGTTCTTTCCACTTCCGGATTATGGCCCCAATAGTACTTACTGAAACATTTAGAAGTTTAGAAATTCTTCTGTAACCATGTAATGCTATCACTATGTTTTGCAACAATAAGGTTGCAAAGGTCTTGATTTGCTCTTACTCATCATGAGATGTTTCTTGTGTGACACCTTGGTAATGAGACACCTTTTTATAGGGCATCAGTTGAGACTGAACCAGCTTATATTAATTTGCACTGACAAGGGGCAGGATTGCTTTTTAATTATTGATAGATTTCAACTGCCTTGGCCTTCCATGCCTTTTTTGCACCTCCCTTCTTCATGTTTTCAATACTTTTTCCCTGTGTTATTCCATTTTATTACACAAAACTACATTTCTGAACTTATTTATTGTGATTCCTTTGTATGTATGGGTTGTTACCGATGTGGTGAACATTGCATGTCAATAGCACCTTTAGAAATATATTTACCTAGAAAAATGGTCACATGTTCAATACTTATTTTACCTGCTTAATATCTGAAAAGCGATCAATCCTGATGTACTGACGACCAATCTCATTCCCCTTTTTGGAAAGCAGACAGTCCAATGTTTTTAGTATGAGGCATAGTAAGTTTTTTAAAGTTGTATTTTTTTGCCACAATTCTTTGGAACATGAAGAAATTAAAAAAAATGTTTTTTTTTTTCACAAAAAAGTTCTTATTAACAAGTTATTTCTCACACACGGCATAGGCATACTTGCACCTACACCCCAAAACACATTCTGACACTCCTCCTGAGCGATACCACATGTGTAAGACTTTTTCATAGTCTAGCCACATAGAGAGACCCAACATCTAAGTAGCAAAATTGTATGTCAATAGCACCCTTAGAAATATATTTACCTAGAAAAATGGTGACATGTTCAATACTTATTTTACTTTATATACCATAGTCTGTGGGCTCTATAACCTTTCTACAGACACTAAACACTGATTTGGGTTATTTTCACCAAAGAAATGGAGCAGAATATATTTTGGCCTAAATTTATGAAGTAAGTTCATTTATTTGCAAAATGTTATAACAGAAATGAAAAAAACTTTTTTGCCAAACTTTTGGTCTATTTTTGTTTATTTAGCAAAAAAAATTAAATAAAACAGTGGTGATAAAATACCATCAAAATAAACTTTTTGTGTGAAAAAAAAAGATGAAAAAAAATCATATGGGTACAGTGTTACAGCTTAATTTTCATTTAAAATGCGACAGCGCTGAAAGCTGAAAATTGGCCTGGGCAGGAAGGGTTTTGAAAGTGCCAGTATTTAAGTGGTCAAGCAGAGTCTGGACAGTATGGAAACATTTTGAATAGGCTATAACGTATAAACACAAGTTTTTGTTTTGGTCATCAAGAAAAGATGCCAGTTTGAGGAGCATACTTATAAAGCAGGTAATCTGGCATTGATTACTCATTCCATGCAGGTGAATCTTCCTAATGTATGTGTTTTAAATGGCAGTCAATGATTCATCACTAGCAAATGTTTGGTGAAAGGCACATTCCTTTATAAATATGGCCCTTAGTGTACCCAAGGGCTGCAACGTGAGAGCTATTCTGCAGTGAAGTACATCACTCACTGCGGGATGCCATTGTGAGCACCAGGTAGGTCCTTTGACTCTGTGCCTTGGGTCTTGGGAAAATTGACAACTCTAGCAACACATTTTTTTTAAAAACAAGCACAAGCCTAATTATAGGAACACAAGACAGGGAGAACAAGGTCAAATGTTGAGACAGAAGGCACAAAAAAGGTAGAACTTCAGGGGTCTTCCTTGTTTTTGTTTTTTTTTGTAAAGGGAAGGAGAGGAATCAGAAGAAGGAAAAGTAAGACCAGGAGGTGGAAATGTTGGCATCAGTGGCAGCAACAGTGAGAGTTAGAAGGAAATCATTTTGTTTCTTTTCTTAGTTAAATGGGGTGAAGTACGTATCTTTTTTGGATGTTGATGTTATCCAGTTTTGTAATTGCACTAATTCCTTTGATATGCAGTATGCTATAAAGACTACTCTGAATAATACCGGGGAACCATGCCTGTTCTATAAGAGTGGCTATCAGGTGTGCCCAAACAGCTGATGTTACACGAACATGATTAAAATGCTAAACTGTTAGACAAAGCTGCCTTGATCTGTCAATCAAGCAAAGGGCAGAGCAAGTTGTGTTCAGGCAGGTGGGGATTGATCAGAGTCAGATAACCAGTAATAGTTGACACTGATGAATGAAATCCAGAAGACCTACAGAGGTCAGAATCACAAGATGTAATCACAGCCTATGCTCTCTGCTTTTGCCTCTGCTACAATATAAAATTAATAGGTACATGTATAGTAAGACTTCACTTTACCCCCATGAACACTGGCAGTGGAGAGGCAATGTGCTAGGAAAAAGGATGAGTGGCTTATCTTGGGAGGCTGACTGCAATGCAACAGATCATTCTGCTGCCAACAATATACATACAATATGATTTATTTGTAATCTCTCTTTAAATACAGTAGCACTAACCTGAAGCCCTTACCTGCCCTTTGCATTTGTATAACAGTTCAACTCTACAACACTGACATTGATTAAAATAACATACGGCTTAGTATCTTATCAATTACAAACAAATCAATAACTCCTTTCCTACTTTTTCCAATTAAAAGGGCAAGGAAAAGAGAGGAAGATAAACACTGATAGCTAATCAATTACTATCTCTGCTCCAGTAATCAGAAGGGTCAGGAAGATGGGTCTTTTGTCAATAGCACAAAACCCTTCATGTAGCTTTTGCTCTGTGGAATAAATCTTATTGTCTGCTATAGATTTACCAATATGGAAAGAGAGCTACACTTCAAGTTTTAATACTTCTAAAGTATCCACTGTACAAAGGAAGTACAAAGGAAGTACTTAATTCAAAGGCATGTGTCACTAGTTAAAGTTGAAGGTATCTCTGGAGTTTAACATTGCAGTGGTGTCAACCTGTTGATTAAGAGTATGTTACACTGTATAAAATGATTGCATTAGTCTGGCTCAGACTGGATCTAAAGAGAAATGGCATGTAACATGCTTTTGCTTATATTTATTTGCATGATCCAAATTTAAAATGTTCAAGGAAAAATAAAAAACGTCTTAAATATATTTATTGGAAGTGGAAGGATAATGAATACGGGTGACATGAACAATGAGTAGCCCACAGCAACTTAGCCCACTGCTACTCTCAAACTCACCAGTCTTTTTAGAAGTTACCATGTGGCCAATTAAAGTGAACTTTTCCACTCCCCAAGCATGTGAACACCTTGATACCTTCATCATCTGCTCCATCAGCTTTTTAAAAATAGATTCATTTCCCAAAAGTGCTGTGCTTAACCAGAATAACAGTGTTAGTCAACAGTCAAGATTGTCTTCAACAGCTACAATCTCAATCTTATTTCTCACCCTAGGTTCACACTCTAGAATTTTGTTGGGCCCTGTTTGCACGGGCTTGGAAGCCCATTTAAATTAATGGACTGCTGTGCCTGTGTTTTTTTGGGAAAAAGTGCAAGCACTTTTTAAAAAACAGTGGCAGGCAATTCATTTTGAACATGCGATTTCCCTGGTGTTCCCGCACACACACTGCGATATTTCATGCATAAGGGGGCCATTCAGAATGGGAAGATAAATGGGGAAAGGATGGACGAGTTTTTATTTTTCGTTTAATGATAATATCTCTGGGGTGTAACACAATAGTTAATCAGGTGAATGATTAACCAGGGAATAAATATAACTTACAGTTTACTAAGGTGCAAATTTAGAAGCAATAGTGCAAAATGTCAAAGATACACTGTAGAATAAAACAAAACAAATTATAAAAGCTGCAAAAACAAGGACTCTTTATAGCGATATCTTTGTGGCTCAATTAGGGTAATATCATTGTCTCTATAAGACTTTGTCTCAATAAGTTTTATTAGATATGTTCAAATACAAAAATCCACTTCTTATTGTGTATCAGAAGGAATTACAGAATGCAACAGTATGTTATATTACACAGCATACCATAACACTTAACTGTTCTCACTGAGAATATAGTCATAAAGCAGAATGCAGACACTCTCACTGTAAGGCTCTTAAAGTGGTTGTAAACTCTGCTACACCTTTTTTACTTACAGGTAAGCCTATAATAAGGCTTACCTGTAGGTACTGTAAATATTGCACAGTTTAGGAGATATTCACTATATACGCTGCTGCGATGTCATCTGCGCATGCACACTGAAGAAACGGTCCGCTGGTGCCGTTTTCAGTGCCCGTGCCATCACCAGTGGCTCACATGTGTATGCGTGGGAGTGAGGTCATCGCAGCTCCAGCCAATCACAGCACCAGAGCCCACAAACCCGGAAAGAATTCCCATGAAAGATGTCAGCCGTGTACTCCGAATGCCGGCGCCAATTCTGGGCTCCGTTCTAAGGTAAGTATTTCATAATGAGCTAGTATGCGATGCATACTAGTTCATTATGCCTTTGTCTTGCAGATTTTTTTTAGGGGGGGTTTCGGAGGTTGTAAAGAGGAAGTAAACCCTGGTGGGTTTTTCTTCCTTTATTCTTCCCTGCACTCCCACGCATGCCGGTCACGACACACACGTCAGATCATGACATTATCGGCACAGTAAACGGTAAATATCTCCTGAACGGCGCACCTTTAAGGCCTTGTACTCACGACCGGATCTGTGCGCTGGAAACTGTCTGCCCGACAGTTTCCGGCGTACAAGGCTGATTTGTGTTTGGTTCCGCTGGCGTGTACACACCAGCGGACCAAATTACCGTCGTACCGGAACGCGTGCACGTAAACTACGTACGACGTCACTATAAAGGGGAAGACCAAACTTAATGGCGCCGCCCTCTGTTCCTCTTTTGCTAGTTACGGGTTTGCTCGTGTTAGTGAAGGTTTGGTTAGAGCTGATTCGCGCTTCTCGGTCTCCAGGCTTTGACAGCGTGTATTCACGGGTTCAGTGCGTGTGCTTGCGGTAACGTAGTTGTCATTCGGCTATAGGCTAGCAGGTTGTTTCTGCTTTAGCAGTTGCATCCTGTGCGCTCGTATCTGTTTGTCACGCGTTTGTCGCAGGTAGTGCTGGATTTGCGAGTGCTTTCTGTTTCAGTGTGTTCTTGACTGACCAGCCGGCCGGTTTGAAGCCATGATGGAGCAGCAGCGTCAATTTTCGCGAGTTGGTGCTGTTTATGGGATGGCTGCTGGATATGTTCATTTGTCCAGTACTTTGGCCAGAAACAGGGGGCGGAGGCGTTTCTGGACCAAGAATTGGTTGCGCCAGCGTGACCAGTTCTCACATATGCCTCTGCTTAGGGAACTCCAGGAGAATAATCCTAATGACTTTAGGAATTTTCTCTGCATGACGGACCCCGTATTCAACAGTCTGCTGGAACTTCTGTCCCCCTATATCACGAGGCAGGACACTGTGATGCGCCAAGCCATCACGGCCGAGCAGAGGCTTATTGCCACGTTGCGGTACCTGGCGACTGGGAGGAGCCTGCAGGACCTCAAGTTCTCGACAGGCATCTCTCCGCAGGCGCTTGGGGTCATCATACCGGACACGTGTGCTGCCATCATCAAAGTTATGCATGAGGAGTATATTAAGGTAAGTTTCCTGGCTGTAATAATGTGGCCAACTAACTTTATTTTTATTTTCCCAGATATGCTGTGTGTTTAACTAACGTTACCTTTTCTCCCTATGCATGTTGATATCAGCTTTTACATGTTTTTTTCTTGACCTACCTGCATATTTGTCCCTTACCCAATATTAACCTGTCCAGCATGCTATCCTAGGGACAAACCCACCTTGCCATTTTTTAAAACAGGACTTTTTGTTTTTTGTGTCCCCCCCCCCCCCTTCAAACTTTTATTGTCCCCATCAGAGGGCTGTGGAGTCTCTTAATGAAGTGGCCCTATATATTTCATTTCCCAAATTCTCCATGCACATTTTTCTAATGCAATTTTAATACTGTGAACTGTCACAAGGATGCTTGTAGGATGTTTTTGTTACAAAGTACTAAATCTCTTTTTTTGTTTGTCCCCACAGCTACCCTCCACACCACAGGAATGGCAGTCTGTGGCTTCCCAATTTGCCCAGCGGTGGGATTTTCCAAACTGCGGTGGAGCAATAGATGGGAAACACGTCCGCATTGTGCCCCCACCCCGCTCGGGGTCCTACTATTATAATTACAAGGGTTATCATAGTATTGTGTTGATGGCGGTGGTGTCGGCACAGTATGAGTTTCTATATGTGGACGTGGGGAAGAACGGCCGGATGTCTGATGGGGGAGTGTTCGCACGGACTGATTTCTATGATCGTCTCCAAGCTGGTGGTCTGGCATTGCCACCAGATGAAGATAATGTGGAAGGACTTCCGTTTGTGTTCCTAGCGGACGAGGCTTTCGGGCTTGGTCCTCACCTCATGCGGCCTTTTCCCCAGAGGACCCTCACCTCAGAGAGGAGTGTGTTTAATTTTCGGTTGGCCAGGGCTCGGAGGGTAGTCGAGAATGCCTTTGGGATACTCACCAACCGGTTCCGCCTGTTCAGGACATCGATACATCTGGCGGAATATAAATTGGACACCGTTGTATTTGCCTGCTGCATTTTGCACAACTTTTTACGCAGGCACTCCCAGACGTACCTACCGACATCGGTTCTGAGGCAAGACTACCCTCAGATCCCCTTCCCGGGCTGGACACTGGTCGCGCTGGCTTGGCCCCCCAATCAGCTCGTGAGGTACGCGACAAATATGTTGAGTACTTCATGGGTCGGGGGGCCATTGCTATGCCAGATCATATTTCTTTCTAATTCGGCCCCCAAAGAAAGGAATATTCTCAAAAATAATAAATAATTAGACCATTGGACTTTATACAGTTGTTTGTCATTAATGCTTTTTCTCTTTTTCTCTGTCTTCCTGGTTCTCTAACTAACTTCTTCAATTGTAATGCATAATTGATTTCTCCACTTTTAGTAACTAACCACATTTTGCACAGTATTCACTCATCTACAAACAGGGTATTGAGTCTAGAAATAAGAAGCAACTCCATTTGTAAATTTTGAGGTCAAGTATTTTAATGTTTGCTTGTTCATGACCCCAAAAATTATTTTATATTTTTTTCATTACTCCCTGCTTTTGTACTTAGGAGTCTACAAAATTGTTTTATTATTTTTTTTTTTTTCAGGTAATTCAACCAAAAATATTATGCAGATTATACATTTATTAACAAGTTCACATTTTTTTTTATCAAATATAGTTAGATTTATTGTTTACATATATATATATATATATAGACTATTTTTGGTGGGGTGTTTACCGCCTTAATTTTTTTTTTTGGGCATATTTTTTATGCACAAAAAACAATAATTTTTTAACCATTTTTTTTGTTTTTGGTGTGTTTTTCAAAAAGTAAATTTTTAGGTGAGATTTTGGAGTCAAATCTCTACTTCACTAAATTCAGTGATTAGAGAGATTTATAATTCTATATATATATATTTTAAATTTGTTGGCGTTGTTTATTCTTTATGGTCTAAACTTTATAGTATCCCAAAATGTTCAACATGGTCAAAAAGTAACAAAATCCAATTCCAAAAATATAAAAACTCACAACAGCAGTCAGTCATGGTGTGCTTTCACACTGGAACACGCCAAAATTGGAAGATACACACATTCAGTGCAAACTCGCCAAATGTCATTGGTTCAACAGACAAATGGCCACATGTGCTATCTGACATCATGGGTGATCAATGTCTGTGTTCTGTGGGAGCAAACCCTTCCTCTCAACTACTTGAGGATGGAGGAGGGGGTTGGACCCACAAAGCACAGACATTAGATATTCTGTGATGGCAGATAGCACATGTTGGCACACTGTGTGTGTATCTTCAAATTTTGGCGTATTCATTATTAAAACTGTAAAAATGTTTGTGGGGGCGGGGGATGGGCGGGGGGTGTTTCAGTCTTTGACACGGCCCATCATGTCAATAATGTTTTTAAAATTAGATTCGATGACCATCATTCTTTGCCGCATATTGTCCATTTCCGTGCAGCATTCCAAAAGGACATTTGTTAAATTCTCTTCCATGACAACCATCCTTTCACGCATATTGTGCATTTCAGTGCTGCACTCCATTACCTGCTGAATAATTATAGCAGCACTTGCACGTGAAAATATTGGCACACCATCCTCCTCCCCTAAAAAAAAAAAAAAAAAATGGCATTTACAACATTATTTTTCGATGAGGCCTATCTACATATGTTTTTTTGAATCAAGCTAGGGTGACACTGACCTGATGGGCTTCTCCTTTCCACCTCTTCGACATCTTCTATCACTCCTCCTTCTTCCACCACCTCCCCATCATCTTCTATCACTCCTCCTTCTTCCACCACTTCCCCATCATCTTGGACTCCTCCTTCATCCATCAATCCACCTTCTTTCAATTCGCCAAATTGTTCTTCCGCCACTTGCCCTTCATCTGCTATAACTTCTAAGTCCAAAATTACTTCTTCCTCCTCTCTTCCTTCCTCCTTTCTTCCTTCCTCCTCTCCTTCCACATCCTCTTCTCCTTCCACATCCTCTTCTCCTTCCACATCCTCTTCTCCTTCCACATCCTCTTCTCCTTCCACATCCTCCTCCTCCTCCACATGTTGAGATGGCAGATTTTGGCCTTGTCTGGCCCTCTCTGCCTCCTCCAAATGCTGGCGACTTCTTTCCCCTGAAATAAACCAAAAAAAATGTAGACTCATCAGCACACAGATATTGGAGAGCATAAATCGCACACATTGCTTAGAAGATGCTTTCATTTAGTTACTTTTATCTTTCACCAAACCTACATTTTGCAATTACTTCTATATGGCAAGCTCTGATCCTGCCCCTTTTTAGCAAAGTGACACACATGGATGTCCCCCCTAAACTGTATTTCTGGGAGACCCTACCAAAACCCATTTTTGATTTGGGGAGACACAGGTGCTCTGCATTGCAGATGTGAAAACATCTGCTTTATTACCACTGTTTTTAGAATGAATCCTGTTTGCCTTTCCCATTCTCATAATTTTATTTTCTAGAACTAGCTTTTACACAATGTTTACAAACAAAGTTTTTGGCCAGTGAGCCATGTCCAGGTGTGTTGTTCCTGGAATAATCGAGCCTTTCTGAGAAACTATGTGATGTTACGTTGTTTACCAAGAACACTATTTGTAAATATGTTGGTATTTAGGTCATAAAAAATAAATGACAACATGTCTTTAAAATTACAAGCAGGCCAAGGAGGCAGATGGTGAAATATACATTGCAACACATTATTGCAGACAATCACCCCCCCCCCCAACCCCAATATATATTTACTTACTTTTACGCAGAATTTTAAGTATTTTCTTCATCTGATGTGGCTCCCTCAATTTTAAGTCTGACCATCGTTTCCTCAGCTGTTCCTTGGACCTGGTGATCCCAAACAGCCTCTGCATTCTCCTCGCCACCTTGTCCATAATATGTGCCTTTCGGCGGTTAGGGGTCTTGTATGGCCCTAATTCACCATCATAGTCCTTCTTTCGCATGATGTAAACTAACTCCACCATTTCCTGGAACCGCATATTAGTGGCTTTATATCTTCTTTGCCTTGATCGGGACGTCCCTGCCTCTGTCCCTTCACTTGTGGCATGAGAGCATCGTGCCCGCTCGTGTGACATCGCCATCTTTCCTTTCCCACAGAGATTATGGGCGTGGAAAAGATGAATTCTTACGCCATGGGCGGAGAAGAGGGCGGCGTTTAATACATACGCGGAGTGTAGAGAATGCAAACAACGTGTTTACGTCGGTTACGCGGAGAATCTTCGAGCGCATCCAGAACATACACAGTTAACGCCATATTTCCTAAACTCATTGATTAGGGGCCTCGCAAAGGTGACGAGGGCGGGGTTTAATAAATACGCGGAGTGTTTAAAAGGTGCACGCCGTGATTACGCATCTTACGCGGTAATTAGGCGAGCGTGAGAAACGAGGAGCGAGAGACAGGAAGGTAAGGAAATTAAAAATGTGATCAGCAGAGGCCTTGAAAATGTAGACACATGGGATGGGGGTTTGGGCTGTTGGTTGCACCCTTTTTAAGCTATTCTGTCTATGGGGTACCACAATGTTATTTTGGTATCCAAATGCTTTTGGACACCTCACAAAATAGAGATGTGAACAATGCTGTACCTCATTGACAAGTTTTTGAATGGTGTATTCAGATCAGGCAAAGTATTGTTCAAGTGTTGGTTGTACAGAGGTCATTAGGAAGTGTCTTTTATGTCATCCATTGTCAGGGGCATGAGATTTACACATGAAAGAGTGCCTAGATGAATACTGTCATTTGTAAGCATTGTTTAGTTTTCTATATTAAAAATATTTACAGCAATGTTAACAATGGCTCTGCATCTAGCAAATCAATGTTTGGTACAAGCAATGCGGCCGAGCTGCCAATCATTGTTTAAACAAGAGAGACTGTGTTTGTAATTAGATATAGGTAATAAATTTGAAGACACATATTAGATCAAGGTCAACGCTGATCCTTTTGAATATTTATTTTTCTGTGGTTTATGTTTTTGGAATCTAGACTCAAAAAGAAATATAATTTTTCAAAAAATTCAATGGACCTCCTACAAACCAAGGAAGCTATAGAGGCCTTACTCCAAAAATATCAGGAGACGCCCATCCTGTGGAATTCCAAACATGCATTATATTGCAATAAAGAGGTACGAGCGGCAGCACTAGAAGAGCTAGCAAACTATATGCAAACTTGGGTGCCAGGATGCACTGCCAACATGGTGAAGGATAAACTTGCCAACCTCAGAAGCACATACAGGAGAGCATACAAAGCTAATAAAAGCAAAAAATCAGGAGCAGCAGCAAGACAAGCAAAGGAACCCAAACTGTGGTATTATAAACAGATGGCTTTTTTGCGGGACGAAATGGAAGGCAGGAAAACGATGTCGAGTCTTTCTTCCAACCTTTCCTCCATGCTACCTTCCAGCGGACCTTCCCCAGATGACCACAGCCCTGCAGAGTCGGAGGAAGAGGGCCTGGCTGACAGAGATGCAGATCTGCCACCCTTCGATGAGGAGGTATAGTAGTTTCCTCTATATTTCTTGCGTAAATAATTCTTGGTGGATTAATGATTAGATATTGTAAAAAAAAAGCCAAGCTGGGAAAAAGCAAAAAAAAAGGTGTTCAGACAAATAGGTGTCAGAGATGACAACTGCAGGGGTCAGAAGTAGAGTGTATTCAAGTAATAATGAACAGAAAATACTAAACGAAAAACATGAAAATGAGTGTGGTTTTATTTAGCGAAATTGTAAAAAATGTCCTTTTTTTTCCACACAGGAAGAAGAGATCAGCCAGGAGGTGGCAGATCCTCAGGTGTCTGTCAGCCAGGAGGAGGCCGGGGTCAGTGGCAGCCAGGAGGAGGCCGGGGTCAGTGGCAGCCAGGAGGAGGCTGGGCCCAGTGGCCTGCAGCAGGTCCCCCCGGCCAGGAGAACCACCACCAGCCAGTCTTCTCCCCCCCAGGTGAGGCCATCAGGCCGAAGGAGGCAGTTGAGGCCTGTGGAGGAGGCAAGCCTCCGCATGATACAGGAGGCAAGCGCCATCATGAGGGCCCCCCTCAACCCCACAGAGGCCTTCAGTGCCTCATTGGCCCATGATTTAAATGAAGGGGAGGAGGACCAGAGAAGACTGGCAAAGGCCCTGATGAACCAGGTCCTTTGGTGGATGCAGAGGGGCCTGCTGACCCCAGAGACTGGGCTATGTGACCCGGCCCGGCTTGCGGAACACCATCCTCCTGCTGCCACATCGACCCCACCTGCAAGACCCCGTGTTAGATCCGCTGGAAGGCTGCCTGGAGGGAAGGCTGGAAAGAGGAGGAAACGTTGATTTTCTGCCTTCCATTTCCTTCCACATAAAGGACATCTTGTTTGTACTACCACAGTTTGGGTTCCTTTGTTTGTGTGCTGCTGCTTCATATTTTTGTGTTTGGCTCCTGAGGCTTGGAAGTTTATCCTTCACCATGTTGGAAATGCAAGTTTGCATATAGTTTGCTATCTATTCTAGTGCTGCCGTTCTTTTTATTTTTTGTGATGACATTTGCCTGAATAAAAGGCTTTTTGCTTTCATTTGAAAACATGTCTATTGTTTGTTATACTGTGGGGATTATTAGGCAGCAAACCTTTAATAAATATACAATGGGTAATTTACAAAGGACACACTCCTTGGGGGGGGGGGGACATTTGGTGTGCCAACATGGTTTAATATTCTCTAATGAAACACAAAAAAAAAAAAAAAAAACATGTAAAAAAAAACTATTTTAAATGGTGACATAACTAGAAACAACAAAAAAAAAAAGAAAATATGCACATTCCTTTACAAAAATGACTACTATAAATTATGGAGGACCACCAACCAAAACACACGTCTGGCATAGAAAACATTATTAAAGGATTACATCACAAGCAAGAAATGTGACATTTCAGTATGGGACAACTCTATTGAAATTGCATCAGCAAGAGAACGGGGTTATTCTAGCAAGAGAAGAATTAATAAAACGAGGCAAGAAAATGTGGTTTAGTGCGCCTTTTTAAGACATTGTTCTCTTGCTAGAATAAAAGGTTTGTAATGACGAATGTGCCATATCCCAAACAAACGCGAGTTTTACCTGAACGAGCGCTCCCGTCTCCTCATTTGGACTGAGCATGCGCGGGGTTTTTGTACGCTGCTTTTGTGTACAGACGACCGAACATGTCTGACGGACACGATTCCAGCAGACTGTTTTAAAGCAAGACCAGGAAACAGTTGTTCGTTGGAAAACGGTCTGGCCGACGATTGTTTGCTGGAATCCTGTACGTTGCTGCCTACACACGAACGAACATGTCCGCTGAAACTGGTCCGCGGACCAGTTTCAGCAGACATGTTTGGTCGTGAGTACGGGGCCTAAGAGATATTTATAGTACCTAAAGGTAAGCTTTATTCTATGTTTTACCGATATGTACAACTTCCCCATGGAGGTTTACAACCTCTTTAATGATATTGCAGAGGTCATATATACTGTACTTCACAGAAATGTGAAGAAAAAAAGAAGAAAACAAAAATGAAATGAGAAGATAACAACAACCAAATTACATGCCAAAGATCCTTAACCAAAAGTAAATACACAAATTGTAATTTTTTTGGTCACAAAAACATTGTAACATCATACATTTGAAAACCAAGTATGCTAAAAGTAGGTAGCAGCAGGTAGCAGCACTGTAAGTGTACCACCTCAGAAAGGATAGGGGGGCACCATTTGTTTACATTTACTAGCTTTGAACAGTAAATGCATAACTATGGTCCAGTACTGCTTTGGAAATGTATAAATAGACCTAACAATGCTATATGTGTGTAGGGAGCACCGGTTTTGGTATTGTGACTATTAAAGCTTGCAGCATTTCTTTTGGGAGAAAACAGAAGATGCAGCTTCATTAAACACATCTCCTTAGTGAGGGGCTAACACATCCTGAAATGTTTTATAGTGTTTTGCTGAGAACCCATCAACACACACAGATTTATTGTGTGGAAGAGAAGCTATCACTTTCTTTACCTCTGAGAGATAGAATGATGTATTTAGTGAAGTTTATGTATGCGTATCGATAGACAGGAGCTTCAGAAAGCTAAAAAAAAAAATTTAAGATATATCTGTAGGTCAGGGGGTCTTTTGATCTTCTTTTAGATCATAAAGGGCTTCATAATATTTCATAAATGAATTTGCTTTATTTTTAGGATGATAAATATTAGTATTAGTTTGAGGGTATATCAAATGAGAGGTTTTCGCTGTCACTTGTCGGGTTTTCAACTGTGAAGCTAGAATTTTGCCTGCCTTATTACTTTGAAAATTGTAACTGACTTTAAGGCTTGATTCGCAACTATGCATTTAAATGATTTTTGCATTTTGCAGATTTGCACTACAGAATGTGTTCCAATGGAAACCATGTTAAATGGACTGTAGTTCAAATCTGCAAAATGCAAAAAGCACTAAAAATGCATAGGTGTGAATCGAGCCTAACACTCACCTGCCCTGCACTGTATCAATCCTGCTGTGGCCAGCTAAAGCCATTGGATCCTGCTGCTTTGTCAGCCCTATCCAAAGAGGCGGCAGCAGGGATGAGGTTGAGCCACGCTGTGCGTATCTATAAATGCGCACAGCCAGGCACAGCAAACGGCTAACTATGGGTGCACTCAAGAGAAGAGGATAAGCCAAAAGCCAACAACACCGGTGGGGGAACCCAGAAGAGGAGGCAAAACTGTTAAAAAATAAAAAAGAAGCCTTTACAATCATTTTAAAGGGGAGGTTCACCCTAAAAACCACTTTCTCTAATTACACTGGCCCCCCACATTACAATACGATTATGCCTGTTATGTTTTTTTTGATGCTGTACATACCTTCGTACAGCTATTCACCCGTTGCTTCGGGGTTGTGAGTCCCGCGGGAGTGGGCGTTCCTCACATGCTGGTGATTGACGTTTTGACAAAAAAACAGCTCCCCCCGTCGCGTAAGCCGCGTCACGATTGGCGAAAGGAGCCGAACGGCAATGCGCAGGCGCAGTATAGCGCCGACTCACCGTTTGGCTCCTATCGCCAGTCGTGACGCAGCTTACGCGACGGGGGGAGATGTTTTTTTGTCAAAACGTCAATCACCAGCATGTGAGGAACACCCACTCCCGCGGGACTCGCAACCCCGAAGCCACGGGTGAATAGCTGTACGAAGGTATGTACAGCATCAACAAAAAAACATAACAGGCATAATCGTATTGTAATGTGGGGGGCCGGTGTAATTAGAGAAAGTGTTTTTTAGGGTGAACCTCCCCTTTAAGGTTTCTGTTTCTGTTATACTGTATGAAATATGTTTTGACAAGTTTAAGGTATGTTTTTAACCGTAAAAAAAAAACCTCTGCACTGACTGTAAAAAATGAAGCAGTACTTATAGAATATGCCATATTTTAGAAAATGGATTTTGCTTTTGTCAGTTGTTTTTGGTAATAGAAAAGAAAATGCTTTTAATAGTGGTAATTTGTATTAGAAATGGGTACACCTGGTGATTTCAAGGATAGAACTGGTCAGAAGGGTCTTGTTAGGGTGGCAACAGAACAATGTCATTCCTATGTTAATCTCAAGAGTTTTTATTATAATAAGAGGAAGAATTGATTGTAACTCCTGCACTGCTGTTGCTTAGAGATAAGCTTGCACCTGCCCTGAGTAATATCTGTCTCTATCAATGTTTTTCACCATAATTGGCCTCTATATTTTTAGACAAGATGACTCATTGCAGCTTATCTGCTGTCTACTCTTTTCAATCAGCAATCTCACTGTGTAACCTATTGGCTTCATGCATTAGGTGATGTAGAGACATGGGTGTTACAGAATGATTACAATGTGATAAGGGTAGATTGAAACACTGTTAAGGGAAATAAATCACCATTCATTAGTGTTATCATTTTGCTATGATTATTCTTAAAAATACAATTGTCATATCGCATGGGATGGTACATTTACTCACAATTGACAATAGGTTTATTATTTGACAGGGAAGGTCAGAAAGGGTCAGCAATAAGTATATTACTGACAGCTATAGTAGTCAGTATCCAAATAATATAGTATAGTCATTGCATTAGTCAGTTTATTATTGTAGTCTTCTGTATGTTCCGTGACATGCATTTACCCCTAACTGACATAAGTCTTAAATAGAAAAATGCTTACAAAAATTGCAATATGAGTGGTGTTAACAGTCCATGGTAAGGATTTCATCCTATGAAAAAGTTTTGTTTTGTGGTTGGATGCCAACACTTTTTAATTATTAGCATTTTTGATTTTGTATAATTGTGTATAAGCATACATTCATAAGAAAAACATTTATTAGTTTTCCCACCATTATTGTCCAAAAATGACAATGAAAAAAGTAGAGAATTTGCCTGGTGCAGTTCATCTGTTCTTGGTGCCAGCTTGCATTTGCTGCATTGTTTGAAAAAAAAAAAAAAAAGAGAACTAAGGGCAAGAACAGTATGCGCATAATCCATCTCATAATATCACTTAAATTCACTGCATCCCCCTATCCTCATAGATACAATTAATTTATATATATATAAAATGACAATGAAAAGTAGAAACAAATAGATACAGTATGTGCATGATGAAAAAATGGGTTTCGATTTGTTAATCTAGTTATTTTGTTCAGTTAAATTTGGTTCATTCGTTAAATTCGTATTCGTAATTCGTTTTATGTATTTTTCAAATTTTCTTCTAATTAACAGATTCTTTTGATTCGAAACATTCAAAACGATACATTTTGAATCGGTCGAATTAAAACTTTAGATTTTTTGTTCTTCGATTCTAATGTGGCAAAGTGAACAAACAAAAAAAAAATCTTCATCAAATGATTACAATTACTGTTTAAATCACCCTTGGCGTAACAAAAACAGCATTATTTTGAAATGGTACTGTACTCTAATATCACACAGTCTTTAATTTCAGAAATTTGTTTACAGTTAGAATTCAACTGGAGTTTGATGTAAAATTCTGACAAATTTTGTTTCATTATTCAGAGCATTCAGTAAATTTACTTTATAATGTATTTCGGGAATTCGGACATATCTGAATCTCTGAATAATGAAAAATTTGTCCGCATATATATTTGGAACGAAACAAACCGCATATGTCTAGAAAGTAGAAATACTTAAAACTCAAAATGCTCATGTTCTTATGAGGTCTTGTTCTCATTCTACATGAACAATTGCTCAGTTTTTTTTACCAGTTGTATGAATGATAACCTTGAAAACTAAACTCATGAACATTTTTGAGTCAATTGCAACCTTTAGTTTATTTAGGGCTCATGAATACTGTATTTGGTGAGACTTTTTGCTAGTTATAAATTGATCAGAAATATCAGCTATTTCTGATCAATTTATAACAAGCAAAAAGGCTCACCAAATACAGTATTCATGAGCCCTCAATTAACTGAAGGTTGCAATTGACTCAAATTTTTTGGAAACTCTGGATGCCAAGCGCCTTGAGGCGATTAAGTTCGCATTTGCTGCACTATACAAGTTACTCATTCACTCACTCACTCAATTGACTAAAATTTGACTCAAACCTGAGCTAGGCACTAAACTACAGCACAATCATATAATTGTATATCCACAGCCAGGTACATGGGTGTCACGTACCTGAATCGTGAGCCTGACGTGTAGAGGAGAGCCTCTCTTGCCGCACCAGCTTGCGGGGCTCCTGAGGTTGAGACAGCTGCCACGGAAGCATGATGACGCAGGAGTGCCTAGGGTCAGTCCAGTGTCGGTGTGTCTGAATGCTCGTAGCTGGAGATGCAGCAGGCAAACCGGTAGGCTGCGTAGACCAGAATTGTGGCAGACTGGATTGCAGATGAAAGCAGGGACTGGTGCGATTTGTAGGGCAGAACTGCAGAAGGCTGGAGGAACAGGTGCAGTCAGGCAGGCCAGGTCAGAAACGTACTGGCGGATCAGGCAGAGCAGCAGGCAGAGGAGAAGTCCAAAACAAGTCAGGGTATCAAACAGACAAGGTTAGTGAGAGCAAGCCGGGTCAAGGATCAGAAGTCAGCACAGATAATGGGTTTCAAGACACACAGAAGCTGCAGACCAAACAGCAAGGAGTCTTTGGTGCACTCAGTTTAAATAGCCCCTCTGGCGACAATGCTGGTGACAGGCGCACGTGCGTGTTCACGTGCGCGCATGCGCGTGCACACACCGATGCGCCATGAACGTGCGTGTCTGCTGTGTGATTCCTATTGCACGGCCATGCCTTCCCTGAAAATGGGTAATTTCAGGCAGCCTCAGAAGTGACCACTGGGTGGTAAAACAGGTGATTTCAAACACCTTAAAGTCAATCCAGAACACTCCCATGAAATGGTATGAATAGCAATAAATGCTAGCCTCCAAAGGCACCCATAAATGCAAATGACAATCTTAGGCTTAAAAATTCACACTAAACCACATGTCCAACGAAAGAGACACAATTTATTAATATCAGTGGATGGAAGCTGGTTGGGGCAGGTGTAATGTGCTGATTGCTGGTAAAACTCAGAACCCAGAGTGACAGATAGCTGCCGGCCACGGTGGAGAGGCTCCGGAAGACTTGTGGCCGGAGATGACATCACCAGAAGCTGAAAATCATCAGCCGCACAGCATAGGTTCGTTGAGGCACTCATAAGTCCCTTAAACGGAGCTGGTAACCAGGACAACATGTTTCGGGCCATGCTCCTTTCTCAAATATTTGCATTTATGAGTGCCTTTGGAGCCTTACATTTATTGCCATTCATACATTCCCATGTGTGTGTTCTGCAGCATCTCTATTGTGTTTAAAATCATAAATTAATCAGAGCAGCTGCCATTTTGCCTTATTAGATTTCATGAAGATAAACACTGGGGGGTCCTTAGCTCCCTTGAGCACATTTGAACTTTTGGGAAGGATGGGCTACTTCTTAGGCATGCCTGATTTGAAGGCATGCATTGATTTATTTATATATACAGTATATGAACTCAGATATGCCAGCACCTGACTGCATTTTTCCTTGACTTTAAAAACTGGGACCTCCGATAATTTATTATTGGAGACTACGTTTTTCAAAGAAAGGTGCTTGGAAGTAGCAGTTTAGCCTTACATGTATTTGAAAATCTGTGCAACAAAAACCTCTATTTTTTTAAAACACTGAAAAATTTTAATTAGGCTTTTTGTGTCGACTAGCTGAGTAGTGCGCTCAGGAAATGACATGGTGTTCTTTTTTGAAGGGGGAATATTGGAGCTGACAGATGTGGGGTGTTTCTAGAAAATGTCTAATTGGTTTAGATTGAGGATCACTTTCAGACTGTGGACTGGAATATTTTACACACAGGTTGTGATTTATTTAATATAGTGATTATATAAGATATTTTGATGCATAGAACTGTTGAGTGGAGTTGTAAAGAGCAGTACTGCCCATTTAAGTTTTACATTTATAAAGCAGCTGCTATTATTTGTTTTACTTTGTACATATTTAAGGTAGGTGCACTGGAATGTCCGGTGTAGTTCCTATGATTCACCACTAGGTGCCACCATAGTTAACCTGGTGAGTAAACTCTAGGACCATTGTAATTTGTCGTTTCTTAAACAGCCCCTAAGAGTAATAGTGTGGTGTAAGGGAGATAGTACCAGCCCTGCCCATGCCAGTGTGCAACGCTGTATCCTGGCCTAGGCCAACAAGGCCCAGGCCTAGGGCAGCACTTTGCAGGGGGGCAGCACAGAAAAAGTTCCCGCTGGCTTGTGCTGCACTGTTAGTGTAATGCAAGCTGCTTCTAATTTTGACTGTCCTATCATCCTGGACCACAAACCTTTCTCACTGTGCTATATGTTTTCTGCTGCACCATTGACATGGTTATATCTTCTTAGTCCTCTCCATAAATTTATCAGAAGTTTGTACTTAAAGTAGAACTAAAGGCAACACTTTTGTTTTAGTTTTGGATAGAGTAAGGGAGGGTTATAGCCCCTGTCAGTTTTTTTTTACCATTCCTGTCCTATTGCAGAGATTTCCTGTCACTTCCTACCCCATAGCCAAACAGGAAGTGAGAAGAAATCTATGCAAATTAAGGTAATCCAATCCCCCCCCCCCCAGGCCCTAAGAACTAGTGTCCCCACTCGAAAATTTCAGAGCGGGTATTAAACAGAAAGGGGTGTGGCCTTGACAGGAAGGGGTGGGTCATATTTAAACTAGGGGGTGCATGCGTTTAGTCAGGCCTAGGGAAGCACAAAACCTAAATACACTACTTGCCAGTGTGGGACATTTTGGGAAGCAGGGCTCTAAAATAAATAGCCTGTGAGGAGGTTGCCCAGGGGTTGTCATGGGAAGTATCTAAAGGACTTAGCTGCAGTAAGGCTGTAGGCTGCAAGGCTGTTTCTCTTGGAGCTTCCTCTTAGGGGGAAGCAGGAGGGAAAAAGTGCAGAACTATTGGGACTACTTGCCTCCCTTTTGCTCTCACTTAATTATTTACAACCTCAAGGAATGTACTGTCTCCTCTGGGATGGGTGGAGTAGGTATGGAGTAAATATGTAAATTAGCTGGTACAGTAAAGAACTGAAAGGCTTTTGTTGTTTGGATTCTGCCTTCTCCTAACCTCCATATGGGGTTTACCACTGGAAAAGTATGGTGCTAGATGGCCTTCTATTTGGGTCCATTGCCACAAGGCCTAGGGGACAGACTGTTTGTAGGTGCTAGTTTGGAGCGGCCAGGCCAGGAGCCTACCAGGGTGTGCTTGTGTATTGGCAGGTTGCAAGAGAGGTACTCTGAGAAAGATACCATGTCCAAAGTGCCCTGGTAGGTCTGGAGTATCATCTTATGTCTGGGCAGGAATAAGATAAAGAGTACAAATGCTCCCCCATCACTTGGTTAGTTGGAAACATGGAGGTCATGCAGCCCAGCACATGGCTTCCATTAATAAACAACACAAATACATTAAAGTTCTTCAGCTCTGTTTTGCTATGCTTTAGCTTTTATAAAGCATAAATTAGCTAAGATTGCTTTCAATTCAACTCATATACTGTATATATCCCACTCTAAATTATTTGAGTAGGACTGTGCATTACTGAGGAGTATTGGTACAGCTATGCATATAAACAATTTAATTTTTTTATATATATTTTAAAAAGTATGGAACTGCAAACTAGAGACAAATTACACATGATCGGGAATTTTCCCAGCCAGAAGCACATCGGAATTCAGACAAAATTCCATCGGAGTAAAATAGAACATGTTCTATATTTAAACTCCGATGGAATTTATCGGAATTTCTCTGATGGGGCACACACGCAGTAGGAATTTCCGTTGGAAAAAGTCTGTCTGACTTTTACTTGGATACATACTTTGACCATTATGGAAAAACCTAACAAAATGCAAAAGCAATTTACATAATAGTTGAAACTTCATTTTCTCAGATTCTGATTCCACAGTATTTACTGTCCACAATGTTTACCCCAAATGTACTTATTTTCATGTAAATTGTTTCTGACGAGCAAGTAAAGTAAATGACTATGAATGTGCCATCAGAGTTGCTTACATTAGGAATAGGTACACATGCTCTCCTCTCTCCTTTGTGGCATTAGTGGTGTACAAATGAATATTGATCAAGGTTCTGCTGTCTTCCAAGTGAAAAATAAAACAAACATTTCCTGTCATTTTACAGCATAGCATTTCAGAGAATTAAGGCTCCTTTCTCTATGAAAAAATGTTTTACATTACAGTTGCTAATATGTTAAAACAGCTTTAATCCTTTTTATCTGGAATTAAGTAGGTGTGTCCCTCAATAGATATAATGGGCCCCTTAAAGATTAATTCCATTGTATTTGGCCCATTATTTCATCTGAGTTTGACATGTTTGATCTAGAGCATTTCTAGCTCAAAATAAAGCTTTGCTGGAAGGTGCATTAACTGTCTCTTCCTTACTTTCAATAAAACACCATATTTGCTTTATGCAGGGGTGAGGCGAGTAGTGGACCATCTCTGGTGCCTGAACATGATTTCATGATCTAATTAAAGAACAGAGGCAGTAGTGGCAGTAGTCTTAAGCATGCTCATACTCCATGCAGCTTTTTTCATAAACTAAAGCATGAACAAAAGGATTTGTGAAACAAAAAAACAATTTAGTTCATAGTTCTCAGGCAAAACTACTTTGACTTACAGAGGGCTGTTCAGATGTGTGCAGAGATGGTGCCAATGTCAGAGCCGAGGAGAGGTGGAAGCACTCTATATGTAACACACTTCCCAAACCTGCACTCTGTACACAGCTCACACCTGAACTCTGCACTTTGTGCATAGGGCACCCTTGAAACTGCACTCTATACATAGAGCATCTATGAACTGTGCATAGAATGCACTCCTGGTATTTATTGCCCCTTTAAGATCCTCCCACTGTTAGAGCACTTTGGCCACACCCATGATGTGGTTTGGCAGGGAAGCATGGTTAAGTTATTGCTCCTATTCTCCTAGAAAAAAAGCCCTAGACAAATTTATATAGTCTTACAGCTACAACTGGCCCTTTGAAGGCAACTGTAATGCTGATGTGGCTGGCATAAAAATTGAGCTTGACACCCCTAACCTAAGTGAATGGGGCATCCCTGCAACTGCTCCACAGCTACACACAATGCACACTGTTGTGGTGTGGTTGTCTGGTACTTAGGGTGTTGAAACAGGTGATGAGGAGGTGATACAGTGCCTCCCCTGTCACCTATCAATTGCTGTCTGAAGAGAAATCTAAATATAGATCACACTTCCAGCAGCAAAGCAAATGTAAGTGTAGCGGCCTACTACTTTTTAGCCAGTGCTGCTTTAAATTTAGAGGGTAGTCTAAGAGTTAGTTCACTCAGACTGTATGATTTTTTCCAAATTTGGGTCTCTGTTCCAGCCATGGCTGTACTGTGAGTGACCACTATTGTTGTCTGGGGTGCAGTAACCAGCCCAGGCCAAGGGTGTCAGCAGTCAGGTCAAGGTGTTTTGGTTGTTCCCCTTCGGCAGTGAATAAGTGGGAGTTGATCATCCCACTGTGCATGCTGGGGAGGAGTACTTAAGGGACAGACGCCATTGGACCAGGGTAGTCGATCCTGGTCTGTCGTCTCACCACCCCCCGTGTGTAGCCCTCCTGGCCGGGGGTGCGTGTTCATGTGTTCCTGGCTCCGGGACCACGTTGGTCCGGGGTTATGATCTACTAAGTAGGCCCGGTAGTCAGACTCCATCTTTGGGAAGGTCTGTGGCAGAGACTTTACCAAATTTTCTGTGTGTCATCTTGGCTGCTAGGCTAGTAAGAGAGGCATATCTGAGTGCAATACCCACTCTGGTTAGAGTGAAGACGAAAGCTACCTTGTTGGAAACAGGAGTGTTTCCGAACAGAAGTTATACACCTGAACCTTTTACCCTTCCACCTCTTCAACTACTTATTTTTTTCTTTTACCAAGTTCAGCAAATAAAGCAAAGAAAAAGAAGTCTAAGGTGTGAACATTGAACTTTTTCTCAACCCTCATCTATTACCCTAGACGGCGAGGATATAGAGGTAACATGACACCCAAAACAACCCAGCAGCTCCTCCGGGGGTAGTGCTACATAAGCAAGACTATTCAATTCCACCTCTGAAACAGTAAGGTAATTTAACAGCAGACACAAGTTCATATTCCTCCCTTCTTACAAAAAGGAAACCAATCAAAGTATACTTTAAGCAGATTTTGGTTTCTCTAACAGGGGAACTCATACAGTACAATCACCGGGTGGTTTTTAGGGTTTCTGCTGTGCTAACTGGACTTTAGGGATATATGGCTGTAGCGCTTACTAATGATAGAGCCACTGAAAATATGATCGGGTTCTTTCTCAGTGGATTGCACATGATCTCAGCCATACTTTTCCACAGTAACCAGTCAAGGGGTGTTGTAAAGAAGGGGGAGAGTGGGGGTAAGGGAATAGTAGCTGAAGCTAAACCCAGAACTACCCACTCAGTTGGTTTGAGGGCACTATCTTGGTACTAATAAAAGAGGTTAACAAGATAATATAAAAAGTTTATTTGGATATAAATATTACATAAAAATTGCGAAACAAACAATTAATTGTACAAATCAATGATTGGTCAAGGGGTGTTGTGTTTATTTTTGGAGAACTTGGATTGGGTTGAGGGAATTGAGTGTGATAATCCAAAAACAAAACTACAGTTTCTCACAAAAGTGAGTACACCGCTCACATTTTTATTATATCTTTTCATGTGACAACACTGAAGAAATTACACTTTGCTGCAATGTAAAGTAGTGAGTGTACAGCTTGTTTAACAGTGTGAGTTAGCTGTCCCCTCAAAATAATTCAACACACAGCCATTAATGTATAAACCGCTGGCAACAAAAGTGAGTAAACCCATAAGTGAAAATGTCCAAATTGGGCCCAATTAGCCATTTTCCCTCCCCGGTGTCATGTGACTATTATTACAAGGTCTCAGGTGTGAATGGGTTGTAAGTGTGTTAAATTTGGTGTTATCGCTCTCTCTCATACTGGTCACTGGAAGTTCAATATGGCACCTCATGACAAAGAATTCTCTGAAAAAAAGAATTGTTTCTCTACATAAAGATGGCATAGGCCAGTGATGGCGAACCTTGGCACCCCAGATGTTTTGGAACTACATTTCCCACAATGCTCTACTACACTGCTGAGTGCATGAGCATCACGGGAAATGTAGTTCCAAAACATCTGGGGTGCCAAGGTTCGCCATCACTGGCCTAGGCTATAAGAAGATTGCCAAGACCCTAAAACTGAGCTACAGCACGGTGGGGGGTCAGCCTGTCAGTGCTTAGACCATACGTTGCACAATGCATCAATTTGGTCTGCAAGGCTGTCATCCCAGAAGGAAGCCTTTTCTAAAGATGATGCACAAGAAAGCCTGCAAACAGTTTTCTGAAGGCAAGCAGACTAAGAACATGGATTACTGGAACCATGTCCTGTGGTCTGATAAGACCAAAATAAACTTATTTGGTTCAAATAGTGTCAAGCATGTGTGGTGGCAACCAGGTGAGGAGTACAAAGACAAGTGTGTCTTGCCTACAGTCAAGCATATTACTGAAAACCATGAATGCCAACATGTACTGTGACATACTGAAGCAGAGCATGGAGACTGGGCCGCAGGTCAGTATTCCAACATAACGACCCCAAACACACCCAAGGGGCGACCACTGCCTTGCTAAATCTGAGGGTAAAGGTGATGGACTGGCCAAGTATTTCTCTAGACTTAAACCATATTGAGCATCTGTGGGGCATCCTCAAATGTAAGGTGGAGGAGCGCAGGGTCTCTAACATCCACCAGCTCTGTGATGTCGTCACTGAGGAGTGGAAGAGGACTCCAGTGGCAACCTGAAGCTCTGGTAAACTCCATGCCCAAGAGGGTTAAGGCAGTGCTGGAAAATAATGGTGGCTACACTTTGGGCCCAATTTGGACACTTTCACTTACTGGTGTACTCACTTGTGTTGCCAGCAGTTTAGACATTAATGGCTGTGTGTTGAGTTATTTTGAGGGGACAGCAAATGTACACTGTTATACAAGCTGTACACTCACTACTTTACATTGTAGCAAAGCATAATTTCTTCAGTGTTGTCACATGAAAAGATATAATTAAAAAATTGACAATAATGTGAGGGGTATACTTACTTTTGTGAGATACTGTATGCACAGATCTGCGGATAATAGACTCCTTTCCGAACAGCTAAATCAGAAGTCCTCACTTATAGAAAACTATGGTGGACTTGTCTTTGTAGTGGAAACAGTTGAATGCAAACTCCGTTCTTTAGAACCACAAGAGCAGTCTTTTCATATAGAATCAGATAGACTAAACTCTTCAGTACAGCAGCTGACAAACACACAGTTGACTTTCTAGCACAAGAGGGGGATGGCAGCAGTCCAAAAGTCTCTAATATTTCTCACATTAGTCTCTACTCATAAAATGTCCAAGGTCAGTTTGTTGCCTCCTTCCAATTTCCAGGCGACAGCTTTCTCCAGTGATACCAGACATCTCTCTCTCGCTTCGGCATGCAGGCCTTCAGGTGGCCCCCCTGAGGCCTCAAAAACAGCAAGCACATGGCAGCATTGCCCTGGAGGGCGGTAGCCTTCCAGGCTGGACTGATCCTCTGCGGGAAAGACCTAGAAGCTCAGTGGTTCAGAGTATTATTTCAGACTCCGTGCAGCCTTCAGCGCCCTGCTCCCTGGGATTGCCCAGGGCTGCATACATATTCATACTGCCATCTGCATATCTCCACACCTATGTTCCAGAGAATTCTACAGCTCTCTGGAAGGCAGAGGGACATATCAGACTAGCAGCAGCTGAGAACACTGAACTAACCTAATTAACCAGCTACACTGGTTACAATGAGCACACTGACTAATTACAGACACACTGTGGCCATTATTACTTAATAATTACAATCACATTGGGGGGGGGCCAGGATCTGGGGGTCCCCTTTGTTAAAGGGGTCTTCCAGATTCTGATAAGCCCCACGCCCGCAGACCCCCACAACCACCAGGCAAGGGTTGTGGGGATGAGGCCCTTGTCCCCATCAACATGGGGACATCCTCCCCATGTTAAGGGCATGTGGCCTGGTGCGGTTCAGGGGAGGGGGGGCGCACTCTGTCCCCCCCTCTTTTCTGCGGCCGGCCAGGTTAACATGCTCGGATAAGGGTCTGGCGTGAATTTTTGGGGGAACTCCACGCCATTTTTTTTTAAATTTGGGGTGGAGTTCCCCTTAAAATCCACACCAGACCTGAAGGGTCTGGTATGGTTATTTGGGGGGAACCCCACGTCATTTTTTTTTTAAATTGATGGTGGGGTTCCCCTTAATATCCATATCAGACCTGAAGGGCCTGTTAATGGAATTTCGGGGGACCCCCAGCTTTTTTATTTGTATTTTTTATGAAGGAATCATCTCTGAATTGCCAGAGCTGACAATTCATTAGAGCCACAAAGCCGGTTTTAAATGCCTTTTTTCCTTTCAGAAATGACACTTTGTGCAGGGACAGTTCTATGTACGGGAAACATGCGCTTTTTCACATGCTGACTTTACACCCCCCCTAGGTACGAAATTTAAAGTAATATTACACTTTTATTGTTTCACTTTTGGCATTATTAAATTCACTGCTCCTGAAAAAACGGCCGTTTTTAAAACTTTTTTTTGCATTGATACATGTTTCCTGGGACAGGACCCAGGTCCCCAAACACTTTTTTAGGACAATAACTTGCATATTAGCCTTTAAAATTAACACTTTAGATTTCTCCCATAGACTTTAACAGGGTGTTCCACGGCTTTTCGAATTTGCCGCGAACACCCCCAATTGTTCGTTGTTCGCCGAACAGGCGAACAGGCAATGTTCGAGTCGAACATGAGTTCGACTCGAACTCGAAGCTCATCCCTACTGGAGATGTATCTATTGAACCCCCTTAGAAGGCTTCTCATCACAACTGATTTGAGATGAGCAATAAGGTTTGCCATATCACTCATTTCTCCCATGGAGGCTAGTGAACTAAATATGTTAATCAATTTACTGCCCCTCTTTTTATGCTGGGGCTATAGGTAAACAATTATTATAGCTTTGCATAGACTAGAGAAGACTTAGTGCCTCTGTCATGTTTTACTGTTCAGAATGTCCCGAGTATAGAAATTAACACTCATTTTCTGGAGGAGAATGGATAAGTGGAGGATAAGGAGAATAATACCAAGTTTAATATTTGTCACTGCAACTGGTGACCCCACTGGGATATTATTTCCTTTTAACCTCAGTTTTACCTGGTGCTTCATTTTAAATCATTCTGCAAAACCTGTTTGTGCATATAGATTATATTACAGAAAAGGTTTACTAGCCTCAGTCCCTTAAAATGGTAGGGCTTGTACTGAAATAAAGCAGCATTTAATGGATTAGGGCTTCTTTTGCTTTTAAATGCGCTAGAAAACATACCACTGGCACCTGACAGCTATATGTAACACCAACACTTGCAATTGTCTTACAGTATATTCATACCTAATGAAAAGGCATACAAATTGCAGATGCCCATAACCATATACTGTATAAGCGCTAACTAAGTCTATGTTAATTTAATCCATGTAGCAAGTCATCCATTGTGTGACACATAGTGCATTTATATATATATATCCACTTTCTCATTAAATAATTCCCTATATAGCTGCACGATAACCCTCATGAATCCATGTACATGGAGTCAGTTAACAATAAAAGTAATAGCTTTCTTTTAGAGATGTAGCATCAATCTTGCATACGAATTGACAAGTTACTTGGACATGGCTTATTAATATTGTAATATTCAGTCATTAATTACTAATCATGTTGCTATGATACCTCTGAGCTGTTTAGAATAATGGCATACAGAATCCATTTATCATAGATCTTACAAACTACTGATCATCTAATGCATGATAATTAGTATTTGTAGAGAATAACTAGTTTATAGTGTTCATAAATAATGACATTTTTGCAATTTACAACAAATATTAATTGTCGTTCAAGCTCTAAGATTTAAAGTAGATGTTTTATAGTGCAGTTTCGATTAGCAGGGCGTTAATCTTGTGTTTGCAATAACACACAGATGTGCATGACATATCAAATATATTTTGTCTGCATTTTATCTCTACAAATGGCAAATTCAAAATTAATTAGTAAAATATAATTAACACGCTTAAAAAACAGCTTCCAGTTTTGATTTTTTCATCAAAGCCTATTTGGCTACCATGCACAGCTGGATCTCCAGTTTTAGTAAATCAACCACTACATTGAAGTTCAAATACATGACTTGGAACAAGAAAGGTTGCACATGGCCTGCTTTGCTGCACTGAGAAGAGTGACTCCATTGAGTCTGCCCAATTTTTTTTTAATTCAATGTTTTTGTTTTTTTGTATAGATCTATGTGTGTCCCAAGCATTTAAATCCACTTACTGTTGACTGGGTCACTACCTCTGCTATTGACTGTTGTTTGGTATCCAAGAAAACCTGGCAGGCATAGGAGAGGAAACGGGTCTCCCTGGATAGAAAACAACAACCAACAGTGGCAGTGACAGCTCTTAGATCCAGAATTACTGTAGCAGTGGACTTCAAGCAAGATTTGCAAAACTGTCCACAAACAGAAGCCAGACAAATTTTACTTATGCCTAGTTATAACTTCTAAGTGAAAACCCAAGGCAGTATCCTCACATGCAAAGGTACAGGTACAATTATAAAAGCTATATGATGGCTGTGATTGTCCAACAGTAGAGGTAACCAGGTACAGTGCCTTGCAAAAGTATTCACCCCCTTGGCTTTTTACATATTTTGTTACATTACGGCAATAGTTCAATGTTTTTTTTATCTGAATTATATGTGATGGATCAGAATACACTAGTCTAAGTTGGTGAAGTAAAATTAGAAAAATATATACATAAAACTATTTTTCAGAAATAAAAAACTGATAATTGACATGTGCATATGTATTCACCCCCTTTGTTATGAAGCCCATAAAAAGCTCTGGTGCAACCAATTACCTTCAGAAGTCACATAATTAGTGAAATGATGTCCACATATGTGCAATCTAAGTGTCACATGATCTGTCATTACATATACCCACCTTTTTGAAAGGCCCCAGAAGCTGCAACACGTAAGCAAGAGGCATCACTAACCAAAAACTGCTATGAAGACCAACGAACTATCCAAACAAGTAAGGGACAATGTCGAGAAGTACAAGTCAGAGTTAGGTTATAAAAAATATCCAAATTTTTGATGATCCCTAGGAGCACCATCAAATCTATCATAACCAAATGGAAAGAACATGGCACAACAGCAAACCTGCCAAGAGACAGCTGCACACCAAAACTCATGGATCAGGCAAGGAGGGTGTTAATCAGAGAGGCAGCACAGGGACTTAAGGTAACCCTGGAGGAGCTGCAAAGTTCCACAGTAGAGACTGGAGTATCTGTACATAGGACAACAATAAGCCATACGCTCCATAGAGATGGGCTTTATGGCAGAGTGGCCAGAAGAAAGCCATTACTTTCAGCAAAAAAACACAATGGCATGTTTTGAGTTTGTGAAAAAAGGCATGTGGGAGACTCCCAAAATGTATGGAGGAAGGTGCTCTG
Source organism: Rana temporaria (assembly GCF_905171775.1). Lineage (NCBI taxonomy): Eukaryota > Metazoa > Chordata > Amphibia > Anura > Ranidae > Rana > Rana temporaria. The sequence goes on along the minus strand of NC_053496.1, from coordinate 109,033,694 downwards.
GTCTGATGCAAGTAAAATTTTACTTTTTGGCCATCAAAGAAAACACTATGTCTGGCGCAAACCCAACACATCACATTACCCAAAGAACACCATCCCCACAGTGAAACATTGTGGTGGCAGCATTATGCTGTGGGGATGTTTTCAGCAGTCGGGACTGGGAAACTGGTCAATGTTGAGGGAAAGATGGATGGTGCTAAATACAGGGATATTCTTGAGCACAACCTGTACCACTCTGTGTGTAATTTGAGGCTAAGACACAGGTTCACGTTCCAGCAGGACAATGACCCCAAACACACTGCTAAAGCAACACTTGACTGGTTTAAGGGGAAACATGTAAATGTGTTGGAATGGCCTAGTCAATGCCCAGACCACAATACAATCTGTGGTCAGACTTAAAGATTGCTGTTCACAAGCGCAAACCATCCAACTTGAAGAAGCTGGAGCAGTTTTGTAAGGAGGAATGGACAAAAATCCCAGTGGTAAGATGTGGCAAGCTCATAGAGACCTATCCAAAGTGACTTGGAGCTGTGATAGCCGCAAAAGGTAGCTCTACAAAGTATTGACTTTAGGGGGGATGAATAGTTATGCACATTTACTTTTTCTGTTATTTTGTCCTTTTTGTTTTTTTACTCCACAAAAATAAAACAAAATCTTCAAAGTTGTGGGCATGTTCTGTAAATTAAATGATGCAAATCCTTAAACAATCCATGTTAATTCCAGGTTGTGAGGCAACAAAACACAAAAAATGCCAAGGGGGTGAATACTTTTGCAAGGCACTGTATTTGTTTGTTTAATTAGTTATCTAGGCACAACTTTAGAACACATTTACTTCCTCAAAATTAAGACACAATATATAGTAGCTGGGAAACATAACAAAGCATAAGTGAAAACCGTTTAAGTATAACTGAAGGCAAAACATATATTTTTTTTTTTTTTTATAGAGTGGAGAGGGATTAGAATGCCTGCCAGGTTTGTAATGCTGTCTGTTTCCCTGTTATGAAGATTGACCCTCTTAATCTGTTTACCATTATCCCCCAGAATAAAAAGGAAAGGAAATTCCAAAGTTTGGGTTACCAGAACAGGAATGAGGGAGATCTTTAGATGGGGACACTAGTTCTGGAGACCTTGTGACAATGAGGTCATTTGGTTCTACTTTACCTTTCAAAGCAGATGTCCAGAATGCAACTGGGGTCATAAGATGTGTGAGTCACCCAACCTTTGATGTAACTACAGCCCCAAGTGTGCCTCTGTGTGGGTGTGCTGTTTATGTTCAGTGTCACACAGTCAGCTGTTATCTGCACATTTAAAGGGGTCCAGATGATAGGGATTAGGAGTCATTGCTGGACTTTGCTTATTGACTTTGGTACTGCAGTCCTATACTTCGAATTATGGACATTTTTTGGCAGATTCATAGTTGCCTAGGTGGATGCTGCATCGGTCCCCTGTTGGCTCTAACTCTGAGAATTGCAAACACTGCAGGTTGATTGGTTCTCTGAGCAGAGAGCTGCAGACTGTCAGTCACCGCTCTCTGCTTTCCCCTCCTCACTCACTGGAGCACTGGGCTGTGGAGGAGGTGTGAGATAAATGCCCGGGCTCTCAGTGGCTTGCTGTGAGGCTAAGTCGGGTACCAGTACAGGCATGTGGGTGGACCCCGACTTCCTTGTCGTGATCTTGTCCGAGCCTGGATCGGCTCTGTGATGTCAGCCAACAGTGGGCTGAAGCCCACTGTCTGCTGAAAACAGGTCACAGAAGTGCAGAACAAACTGCACTCATGTGATCCACATGAGAAGTACAGCCAACAAGGCTCACCTTTATTTTGGTTTCCTATTGCCAGACAACTACCTGCCCTGACCCCCTCTTGATCCTTATTGTATCTGAACCTCCATTAAAAAATTCTAAGCCACTCCACAACTTCCATCCTGCTTTATAAATGGTACTTGATGGCCATCATGATGTATGCAGTCTGGGAATGTCTGTCTGACAATTGCATCCTCATCATAATGGTTTAGGGCAGGGGTCTTCAACCCCCAGACCGCAGCCCACTACTAGGCCATGGCCTTTCTGCAGCCGGGCTGCCAGCAGCTGGGATAAGGCACCTGGGCGGGTGGCATGACAGAGCCGGCAGCTGGGATAAGACCTGGGCGGCCGGCATATGAGAGCGAAGGATGGGTGAATTAGAAGAAGCGAGCGGGCAAGCAGAGATTACATCATCTTTCTCCACCCACCACATCACCCCTCTTCAGCCCTCACAGCTGGTGTCCTGTCAGCCTCAGTGTCGTAGGTGTGGTGGGGAGCAGAGAGATGACTTAATTTCTCCCTGCCTCACTGCTCTCCTGCATTCATTCGGAACCCACCCCTGCACAGAGGCCTGCTTCTGTTCTAAATGGACCAGTGCTGCCACCAATGCAGTGGTGGCAGGCAGTGTGGAAAGTAACATTCCGCATCTGGTGACAGGAGTGTGGCAGGTGATGTGACAAGTGACATTCCGCATCTGGTGACAGGCAACGTGGCAAGTGGTGTGGCAAGTGACATTCCACATTTGTGTCAGACAACATGGTAGGTGGCGTGGCAAGTGACAATCCACATCTGGTGGCAAACAGCATGGCAAGTGACAATCTACATCTTGTGGCAGGCAGCGTGGCAGGTGACGATCCCCATCTGGTGACAGGGAACGTGGCAGGTGACACGCTCAGGGCTCCCACTGATTCTGCATTATGGTGAGAACTATTTATTTTATCACTACAATGTAATAATAGAAATAATGCGCTTCAAATCCCCCTGACACCATATCAAGCATGGTGTTGTGATGATTGAAGCACTAACACAAGCCAATGCCCACAAAAAATCCTTTACTCCCTGCGTGACTCCCCACCGGTCCTTGGCACAAGTTTTTTCCACAGAGCCAGTCCCCGGTGCCAAAAAGGTTGGGGACCACTGGTTTAGGGGAAAAAACAGCTATTTCCACAGTCTCTGCCTTGGTCAACGGCCTACTTGCATCCTGAAAGTGGTGCTTAGTGCAGTCCAGCATGCCATTTGCATGGACTGTGAACCCATATTGTGAATCCTGACAACCTGGAGCAACATGGGCCACAGGGCTAATTAAGCCAAATACAAATGTGTATCACTTTAACAACAATAATAACAAGCAAATGACGAAAATATCCTTAGAAAGCATCTGCCAGACTAAATCATGCTCGGTAATACTTGTCATGACTTGTGGTACTCCTCTGTTAAAACCTTATGCTTCATACCTTCCAGATGATCCTTAACCTTCGCTGAATAATACCAAGGATTTTTTTTACATAATTTTTGCATGCATTAGTATTTGTTTTTCCATTTTAAAACAATGCATTTCCAAGTTCGGTTTTAAAGTGCAATAGGGTTCAGCCAAATCATCAAACAAGAGTGCCTAATTTAGAAATCAAAAGGGCGTATTTCTCTTTGGAAAAAAAGTGTATGATATATTTTTTAACAAGAGCAGACAACTCTTTTTTCATATCTTTTCTAATCTAGCAAGGAAAGGTCATGTTCAATTTAGGGATCAGAAAGTTTTTCTTATCTTTTTCTAGCATTTAGGGGAAAGCATTATACTGTTTAGGTTGTATGGTGGTAACAATACACAACATAAAAAAATAACAAAGTTTAGAAAAAAAACATATTTTTTTCTATTGTCACAGGGATTGCAATGTACAAATGTTACCATTAAGGATGAGCCGAACACCCCCTGGTTCGGTTCTCACCAGAACGTGCAAACAGGAAAAAAAAAAATTTGAACTTGCGAACACCGTTAAAGTCCATGGGACATGAACATGAAAAACCAAAAGTGCTAATTTTTAAGGCTTATATGCATGGTATTGTCATAAAAAGTGTTTGGGGATCAGAGTCCTGCCCCAGGGGACATGTATTAATGCAAAAAAAGTTTTAAAAACTGCAGTTTTTTTTCAGATGCAGTGATTTTAATAATGCTTAAAGTGAAACAAGTGAAATATTCCTTCAGGTCTGGTATGCATATTAAGGGGAACCCTGCGCCAAAAAAAAAAACGACATAGGGGTCCCCCTCAAAATCCATACTAGACCCTTCGGGTCTGGTATGGATTTTAAAGGGAACCCTGTGCCAACATTAAAAAAAATTCCATAGGGGTCCCCCCAAAAATCCATACCAGACCCTTATCCCAGCATGCAACTTGGCAGGCCGCAGCAAAAGAGGGGGGATGAGAGAGAGTCCCCTTCCTGAACTGTACCAGGCCACATGTTCTCAAACTTCGGGGACAAGGGTCCCATCCCCACAACCCTTGCCTGGTGGTTGGGGGGGTCTGCAGGCAGGGGGCTTATCGGAATCTGGAAGCCCCCTTATTCAAGGCGACACCCAGATCCCACCCCCCCCCCCATGTGAATTGGTAACGGGTACATTGTACCCCTACCATTTCACTAATAAATTTATCAAAAATGTTAAAAAAAAACAGAAGACAAGTCCTTTATTAAAAAAAAAATATATATCCAGCGACGTCCATTCATCTTCTATTCTGCCGCCGCCGAAAAAAAAAAGAAGCTGCAACAGCTCTGCCTCCATGGACGGCTCCTGCTGACTGACGCTTCTCTCACTTTGACAGCTGTTATATAGCTGAGGGCGGGGCTACCCGGTGACATAAACTGGTGACCCCACCCCCCTCTGATGCTTTGGGGGGGACTCCTATGCCATTTTTAAAAAATGGTGCAGTTTAGGCCGATACGTATTCTTTTACATATTTTTTCTAAAAAAAAAAACGCAATAAGCGTTTATTGATTGGTTTGTGCAAAAGTTAAAGCATCTACAAAATAGGGGATAGTTTTATGGCATTTTTATTATTTTTTTTTTACTAGTAATGGCGGCGATCTGTGATTTTTATCAGTACTGCGACCTTATGGCGGACACTTCGGGTACTTTTGACACATTTTTGGGACCATTGCCATTTTTATAGCGATCAGTGCTATAAAAATTCATTGATTACTGTAAAAAATGTCACTGGCAGGGAAGGGGTTAATTATGTTCCCTCCCTGTGTTCTAACTGAAGGGGGGGTGGGACTGACTAGGGGAAATTACAGATCGTTGTTCATACATTGTATGAACATGGGATCAGTCATTTCTCCCCCTGAAAGGACCAGGAGCTGTGTGTTTACGCACACAGCTCCCGGTTCTCGCTCTGTAACGAGCGATTGCGGGTGCCCGCGTGCGCCCCTAGTGGCTGAAATGCAAAATCACGTTATATTACGTGATTTTGCGCAGACGAGCCGACCTTCCGCCGTAAAGCTACGGTAGGCGGTCAGCAATCGATTAACCCCGCCCAAGGAAAGGGAAAATAGCGCCCGAAAAGCATCACTGCAGAATCGCTTTGCAGGCGCTTTCGGCAGAGGTAACCATTTATTTCAATGGCAGGGGCGGTGGAGGAGCTGTGTATACACGGCTTCCCCACCGCCCAAAATATGCTACTTGCAGGACTTTTTTTTCCTATCCTGCAAGCGCACCGACCCCAGTGTGAAAGCAATCGGGCTTGCAATCGGATGTTGCATCAGGAGGGACGTGCTGAGTCTGTTCCCACTCCACCAGTCCAGCGTAACTCTGTTACCTCTCTTCCAGTAACAGAATGGGGTCCCATAATACACCTAGTGTGGACCTCATGCATGCACTTATTAACTCCTTCACTTCCCGTATCTCATGACCAGGCCATAGAACTGCGTAATGCAGGTTCAGATCTGGCTGCTATTGGATACTGACTTCTAGGGAGAGAGCTAGACATCGACCCCCTCGCTACCATCACCTTACCTGGTACCACGCCTGACTACTGATTGTTTGTATCTAGAACTTGTACTTGGTTACTCTTAGCAACTACACTTCTCTTTTTGTCTTGCAGAGTTAACCATTTGTAGTGGTGTTACTTCATACCCTGTTCTGTACAGACCCTGGTTCTTTGGATACACCAGACCCAATATGCACCTCTTTAAACAACTTCAGACTCTAATTATAGTAGTGTGGTTGCCCAGGCGTACCTCTGTGAGGCGAGAGTCCCATATGGCATTGTCCATGCCTTGGATGTCTCCAAAAAGTTCCAGTGTCTTCAGTCCCGTTTCCACATACAGACAGAACCCAGTCAACTAGGAAGATCTGACCAAGAAAAAAACCCTGGACCTCAGTCTTCCCCCCTCTTTATATCTTCATATCAAGAAGCAACATTGTCACAAAATAACAAGAATTACGTTGTAACTACTGAACACCTTCCCCTCTTCTTATCTTCTCTTTAGTAAACAGAAAAGAATGCAGACAGGAGTGCTAATATTGCTTGAGGTTTTAGTGCAGCATTGACTTACAACAGGAAGGATCAAGTTCGTTATTTTTTTTTGCATTTAAGGAACACATATACCAAAATGACTATGATTGTATATTAAAGCGGTGGTTCACCCTAATAAAACATTTTTTTTTTATAGCATTAAATTAGGCATAGTAGTGCGAGCTACAGTATGCCTGTATTGATTTTTTTACCCCCGTACTCTCTGTGCAATGCTATATAGAAGATTCCGACTCCCCACGGGGAATGGGCGTTCCTATCAAGAGGAAGGATGATTGACGGCCGCTTCACGGCGCCTGCGCATAGTCTGTGCGCAGGCGCCGTATAGTGCCGTGAAGAGCCGAGACCTGTTCCCGGCTATCTTCGGGGAGCGTGACGTGCCATAGCTGGCCGTCAATCATCCTCCCTCTTGATAGGAACACCCATTCCCTGCGGGGAGTCAGAATCTTCTATACAGGATTGCACAGTGAGTACCGGGCTAAAAAAAACAATACAGGCATACTGTAGCTCGCGCTACTATGCCTAATTTAATGCTAAAATGTTGTTAGTGTGGGTGAACCACCGCTTTAAAGTTGGTGTAAAGTTAGAAGTTTTTTTTTTTTTTTTTTTTTTACCTTAATGCATTCTATGCACTACAAATCCCATTGTCATTAGTCAATCTCAGTAACAAGTAAGAGAGGATAGTTGCATTCCTACACACAGAGGGGGTTATTTGCCAAAGGCAAATCCACTTGGAAGTGCACTTGGAAGTGCAGTCACTGTAGATTTGAGGGGGACATGCAAGGAAAAAAAACAGCATTCTTGCTTGCACATTATTAGTTGATAAAATCAGCAGAGCTTCCCCTCATTTCAGATCTTCCCCTCAGATCTAAAGTGACTCCACTTCCAAGTGCACATGCAGTGCACTTGTATTTCAGAGTGGTTTTGCCTTTATAAAATCAACCCCACTGGGACCATGAAGAATGATCATACAACTCTCTAACAGGATTGGATCTCAGCAGCAAAAAAAAAAAGGAATTTCGAGGATGGGTTGAGCTTTGGATAATACTTTTTTGAGTTTAGAGTACGTACTTGAATATAATTGTCTTTTTAAGTTTAGTTTCACTTTAAGTGAAAATAAAATGTACTTATAACTAGGATACATTCTTCTTTTAAATTGCAGTTTCTGAAGCCTTTCTCCTAGCTTTATAACACATTTTTTAATGCACGTTATAGTCAGTGCACTTTTAAGTGACTTATATACATGACAAAGCTTATTTAAGCAGATATACAAAGCAGACATGTAGAAAAGATCTTGAGGTTAAAATAAAATCCAATGGCTGCAGAATTCAGGGAAGTGTTTAATTGGTAAATTTCTGCTCCAGACTGATAAGCCTTCATTGATTTCCTGTACAGAGGTCTCCAGTGTGTTGAAGAGTGTGTCTTTTTTTCTCTGTCCCTCTCTAATCTGCCAGTGGATGCACACAACTTGACATTTCGTCTCCAAAATGGACAGTTTAGGATTTTTTCTTTCTGTCATCCCCCAGTCACTATTTTTGTAGACAGTGATAGATTTTGCTTTCACTGCAATCAATTCAAAGAGACAGCACAATTAATGTCTCAATCCTAAGTGTATTTTCCTGGTGTTTGGTAAAATAATCCATGAAAAGAAAAAAAGAAATAAAGTATATATTTCTAAACATAAACGTGATGGTAATACGTCTAGAAAAAGTATTTTTTTACTTAACTGGAACAAATATTTACATTTGTGACTGATGTTTCAAAGATCAACTTAAAAAAGTATTTTAGAAATGATTGAAGGGAGGGGGGAGAGGTAAACTTCCTTCCAGCGTTGTGGAGCCCGGGGAGGAAGTGGAACCTGGATACCTATAAAAAGGGTATCCGCTCCCTACCCCCCCCTCCAAAAAAAATGGCATGCCAAATGTGGCATGTCAGGGGGTCACCGCCACTTAAAGCGGAGATGTCATTTTTGGGTGGAACTCTGCTTTAAGGTAAATAGGCTGGTAACTTTTCAAGGGAATTTTAATTTTTTAAGAAGATTTTCCTTAACTTAAAATACATTTTGTAAAAAATACCCAATCGTGTTAAAAGGGCAATAACAAAGGGCAATAATTAGACGATGAAAGTCAGCAGAGCATCACATCACACACTAAGATAAGAGAAATTCCCTTGCTGTTCATGTATTCACTAATCCCCAAAGACCTATGTAAACCTGAGTGATACTTCAATCAAGCTAGTCCCTCCACACCTGCAACGCTTTCCGAACTCCTTTCTGCAGGTCCAAAAAACAGATATCCATTTCTACTCCATTCAAGTTCACTCCACTACTACTCCGCAACTGCCTGACAAAATGCAGCAGGACAAAGCCAAAGTTTTCTCACTGCTCCGTCTTACCTCTAAATCTCTCCTTACTAATACACAGGACATGCCTTTTGTGCAAGCTGCTCATCTCTATACAGTCTTGCCATAGACACCTCAATGCCCCAACCATCTGACCCTGTTATAGAAGCCTTTTTGAAATCTATTCTGTTCCCCTCCCTCACATATACCCAACAGAAAACTCCATCACAGCCTTTTAAAATATCAGAAATTGCATGAAGCCATTAAGACCTTGCCTGCCCAAAAAACCCAGGTGAGGAAGAACTGGTTAATAAATACTACAGACAATTTTCAGACTTTTTATCACCATTCCTATGCTAATTATACACTTACAAATAAAAGTACAAACTCCTAAACATTACAAGGAATGTATTTTAAACCAGTTAACAATCCTGTGCCAAAAAAACACCTGAAAACCACCACAAATTTGCAATGTGACAAGAACGATCCATTTATGTGCCATACAAGTGTATCACTTACTACAAACCTTTTTACAGTGTGAACTAGGCAAACCTCCTCCAGGGGCATGCTAAATTATTCTACTTCCATTACTTTCTTCATCCAATTGGTTTTTGATCTGCTAATATGGATCTTTATACTCTCTTCAGAGTATCCAAAAACAGTAACCCACCCACACCTACACATGTGGTCAGATACTCATTCTAAACATCCAGGTCTGCCCTATGCTTATGTGTTAACCTATTGAAATGATGCAGCAATTCTACCCCTAAGGCAGTGTTTCTCAATTCTAGTCCTCAGGCCCCCCCAACAGGTCAGGTTTTCAGGATTTCCATTATTTTGCACAGGTGATTTGATCATTTTCACTGCCTTAGTAATCACCACAGCCTTTTCATCTGAGGGAAATCCTGAAAACCTGACCTGTTGGGGGGGCCTGAGGACTGGAATTGAGAAATACTGCCCTAAGGTAACTGCACTGATACAATGGCTAAAAATGCAACCCATTGGGATGATTTTACCTAACAGAGACTGACTGTTCAAGCCTACTTTCTTTACCTTAATGATACCTAAGAATTGAATTGCTGTGGATGGACATTCAGTTTTTCCAAAATACTTTTCGTACTTTTAAAATTATGCAATAAAACAGAGCAAACCTTGGAACCTAGGGGGCCTATACAAAGAAAATTGTCAAATGAATATATTACTAATTGTACTTGCATTTCCTCCCATACCACCCAATTGATAAAAGTACTAAAAGTCTCAAGTCAGTCAATAAACAACTGCCCACACTAAAAACAACCCAACAGCTGCTGGTTCTGCTGGAAAGGCAGATTAATTGTCTGTTTTCACCATCAGTGACCCTTTGTCATATATTTGTACCCAATTGGCTGCTGTATTGAAAGATTTATAGAACACCAAAAACAAGTCCTGTTTAACTGCATCATTTACTGACGTCCTTTCTGATATGACTAATGACAAATGGTGACACATGAAAAAAGTAGGGCTGTTACTGATTAAAATGTTCATGTTCGATTAATTGATTATTTTTTTAATCGATTAATCGACTAATTTTGATTAATTATAACGCACATACAGATCCAACTACTTTTAGTGGATCTCCTTGCAGGCTGATTCCCAGTGCAGCTACCAACCACTGGAAAAATGGATAGCAGGATACAAAAAACACACAAAGTCAACGCTCAATGGAAATAGCATTACAACTTTTATAGTCCTCAAGTAGGTAACAAAATAAATATTGCACTGGAGATAAAATCGATGTAGCTACATAAACTGTAAAAAAGGTGCGAGTAATACCAAATGGTAGCAAAAGCAGTCATAGAAACATGTAGCTAAGTATGATACTATATAAAAATGTGTACAACGATACCACTGCTGAATCCAGATGAGGAGGGGTTAACATCAGTCCGTCAGCATGTAGATGTCTCGTCAAGGGAACAATCACAACTCCCAGTGGATGGCTGTAGAATCCAAGGTTAATGGAGGGAAGTGATAGAGGGAAGTGTAAGGCCCCATACACACGATAGAATTTATCCGCGAATACGGTCCAGCGGACCGTTTCCGCGGATAAATCCTCTCGAGGATTTCGGCGGATTTTCATGCGATGGAGTGTACACACCATCGCATTGAAATCCGCGCCGAAATCCTCTGGCGATGACGTGTCGCGCCGTCGCCGCGATTATGACGCGGCGACGTGCGCGACGCTGTCATATAAGGAATTCCACGCATGCGTCGAATCATTACGACGCATGCGGGGGATCCCTTCGGACGGATGGATCCGGTGAGTCTGTACAGACCAGCGGATCCATCCGTTGGGATGGACTCCAGCAGATGGATATGTTCTGCATGTCAGCAAATATTCGATCTGCTGGAATCCATCCCAGGGGAGATATATTCGCGGAAACAGATCCGCTGGCGTGTACACACCATAGGATCTATCCGCTGAAACCCATTTGCTGGGATTTATCTGCAGATGGATTCTATCGTGTGTACGGGGCCTAACAGTCCTTGCGTGTGGCAGATAGTAAGGTCTGTGAAGTTACCGGATCTCCGACGAAACTCCCTGAAGACCTGTAAGCCTGAAGAGAGGTGAGTACAGATCAAAAGAATTTTGATCGATCAAAATTTTTTACGATTAATCGAGGAATTAATAGGTAATTTCCACAGCCCTAGAAAAAAAGCATTGGCATTTGCTCAGAAGGAACAGGTGCATCTGAGCTTTTACATCCTGTGCAAAGCCTGGTGAGCCTCAAGAACACAGCCTGTGAAGTCTCTGTAAACCTCCATATAGTCCATGCAAAAAAGAAGAAATGGTGGTGAAATAGAAGTCAGCTAAAACATTGTTATATTATTGCATGTGAACAACAGTCAAAAAGAAAGCCAATGTGTTTTGGAAGTCAGGTCTTTAACATGAAATTATGCAGGGGTCAAGTCCTGGGGAAAAAAGTGTGGGAACTCCCACCCAAGATCCACTCTCCCACCAAAAAAAATTAAAAATGATACGCTCATATGCATAATTACTAAACAGCATGTTTGTTTGTTTTTTTTTCGATCCACTGTACCTTAGTAATCCTTTATGTTACTGGCCACTTCCTGTATATGGATTCATCGGGTAGTGTGCAGGTATTTCGTCACTTCCTCAATGCCGCAATGTCTCCTGGGAGCTTTTGTCATTGTTCCCAGGAGACATTGCGGAGGTCTCCATTAGGTTTGTGATTTCCTTTTTTTTTTTTTTAACCATTTTACAAAACAATGGGAGCCTCTGCAACTGGAGCACGTATGGTGAAAATGACAGGTTGCGCCCAAATGGCACGTTTCCACATTGAACTGCCAACAATTGCATTATTTATGTGTGGCTGACTGTCACTTTAAAAATTATATGTCAGAATTATTCTTCAGGTATAGCTCTTTTAAAGAAAATTTCATAATTACACTACCTGACCTTTGGCCAGTAGTAATGTTTAAAGCATGTTATTTTTCTCTGGTAGTAAGGCTGATGCAGCTATGCAATAACTGGTTCATTGGTTAATTGGTTTATTCCAGGAATATTGTTGTAAGTGATAATTACAGGTGATACTTTCAAACAACACTTAAGCACCATACACCTGATCAGAATATCGTACAAAAAATACCGCTTTCGAAGCGATCGTATGATAATCTGATTGTTAGTACACAGCTTTCGTCTGAAATTTTCAGAAGGGACAAACACGAAAAAAAATTCCAGGTCATACGATTTTCGTTTAATGAGTCTTTGTTCGAAAATATAATACACATGCATTACATCACTTCCGAATGTCTGTTCTGTACCAGAATTTTTGTACTTTAGTAACCTATTAGTTTTCAATATGGAGACTAACATGCAAAAAAAAAAAAACAGACGATCATTTGTCTGTCAAGATGTTTTTATCAGTGTGAACAATAGCTGCTAACAGTTGTGGTTATCTGGGTCAGTGACTCAAACAGTATTAAAGAAATAAAAGCAGGAAGAAGAATATATCTTGTCAGTTCACTTGTACAAAACTTAATGGTTGGATACAATGTTAGCTAGAGAAAATAAAGCAAGCAAACAGGAAGACACAGTGATCAATTCTAACCAAGAGTGGGAAACCCTTAATGAACAAATAAGAATGGCAAGTGGTTCTGGTTCCTCTATTAAGCCCTTCCCACTTACCAGATGTATATAAATCTTCCCTACTTTTAGGCCCCATGCTGGAAATACATATACTAACATTCTACCACTTCAGAGCCACCAGGCAACACATTCGGTGACTATGACTATGCTGGGGTCTTCACTGATAATCAGGAACCAATCATCATGGTACTCAAACATGTGACTAATATGTCATCTACGACTGTTTGAAGGCGCAACATTGTTTTTTATATCAAACATTTATGCATTTTTACTGCCTGGTTAATAATACCATTTGGTCTTTTGTAAGTCGTATTGGAATGTCAGTAAAGCAAGTTTACCCAGCAGGGTGTTTGTAACAAGGCAGGCAGAGGGTGTTTGTGTGGGTTGAATCTGAAGCCCTGTACACACGATCAGTCCATCCGATGAGAACGGACTGAAGGACCGCTTCATCGATTAACTGATGAAGCTGACTGATGGTCTGATATGCCTACACACCATAGGTTCATTAACCGAACGTGTCAGAACACGGACACGTAAACCACGTACGACGTCACTATAAAGGGGAGGGCCAAAGCCTTTGGCGCCACCCTTGCCTCTGCTTTTGCTAATTCCGTGTAACCGCATGTTAGTGAAAGTTTGGTTAGAGCCAATTTGCGCTTTTCAGTCTCTATGCTTTGCACATTGTTTTTTCGGGTTAATTTAGTGCTTGTGGGTTCGTATCTGTTTTTCAGTCCTTCCAGTCAGGTCGTATCTGTTTTGCAGTGCGTTCCTGTCCACTCGATTTCTGTTTTTCAGTTCGTTCTTTACAGGCCTTGCTGTACTTGGTTGCTTTCTGTTTGAAGTGTTCTGCCATCATACAAGTGATACAGAAGGTCTATATTAAAGTAAGTTGTCTCCTTTCACATTGCAATCTATATATGTCTTAAATGTATGCTAATGTCTTGTATTTCTTGCATCATTCCCTAATTACCATGATAGTAATATGCTCTGAATGTCCCCTTTGTCCCCATGCATGTTGTTTGGTCTGCTCCATTTTTGGTTTGCCCCCCCCTTAAAATGTTTAATGGCCCATCAGAGGGGTGAGTAGTCTGATAAGTGGGCCTTTTTTGTTTTGCCATGAAATTCTCTCACTCCACTAATAAATGTTATACTGATGTTGGACAAGGATGTCTTTTGTATTGTGATTGCAATGTTTAGGAGTCAAAGTCCTATTTTTTTTTTGGTTTGACTCCACAGTTTCCTTGCATGCCACAGGAATGGCAGACTGTGGCTTCCCAATTGGCCCAGCGGAAGGACTTCTCTAACTGCGGAGGGGCAATATTTTGAAAACACGCCCGCATAGTGCCGCCACCCCGTTCGGGGTCATACTATTTCAACTACAAAGGTTTTCATAGTATTGTGTTGATGGTGGTGGTGTCATCACAGTACGAATTTTTGTATGTGGACGTGGGGAAGAATGGCCGGATGTCCGACGGCGGAGTCTTTTTGCAAAGATGGAGTTTGCCCAACGTCTCCAGACTGGTGGCCTGTCCCTGCCAGGGGATGTAGACAATGTGGGCAATGTGTTTTTTGTCACAGATGAAGCTTTCGGGCTTGGACTACACCTCATGATGCCGTTTCCCCAGAGGACTCTCACCCCCCGGAGAGGACTATTTTTAATTTCCTGCAGGCCAGAGCCCAGAGGGTTGTCGAGAATGCCTTCGGGATAATGGCCAGACGATTCCGCCTGTTCCAGACAGCCATCTACATGGCAGACTATAAACTGAACACTGTCATTTTACCTGCTGCATTTTTCCTCATTTTTGGTGCAGGCATTCACAGACATACCTTTCAAACATTGGGCATGAGGCCAGACAATCATCTGATAACCTGACTGGCCTGGACACTGGCCGTACTGGCTTTGCCACCCGAACTGCTCGAGAGTCCCGTGATATATACGTGGAGTACTTCACTGGTAGGGGGGCCATTGCTGTGCCAGACCATATTTCTTTTGTTTTTGAAAAAAAGGACCGAGGCGCATGTCCCTGCTGGAGGAAGAGTGTCTGCAGGTCAATAGGGAGGCAGCTTCCATCATGAGGGCCCCCTTAAAACCCTGTTGTGGACTACAGCACCTACCTTGCTGACCAGCTGCAAAAAATGGAGGAGCAATAACGGGCCCTGGCAGAGGATATTTTAGCCCGAGAATATGATGTGATTAATTTTCAAATATCGCAATGTAAAAATCCTGTGAGATATAACAAATCCATCCTATTTTAACAATAATGTTCGAAGGGCAACGAATTACCAATTGGTCACTTATATGCAGACCTAGATACCAGAGCAAACTTCCAACATGATAAGCAAGAAAATCAAAAACATGAGGAATGCTTACAAGAAACGTTTTAGACAGGTCCGTGCTTCTCAGAGGTCAGGAGCAGCACCAGATGAAGTACAGGAGCCCAAGCTGTGGTACTATAAACACCTCCTTTTTCTGGATGATCAGATCGAGGCCAGAGAATCACACTTTACAGTCTTCCTTCCACCCTTCCCTCCACCGTTCCTTCCACTGTCCCCCCCCCACCCCTGCAGAGGGTGCCGCAGAGCTGGCTGAAATTGAGGAGCCAGATCTGAACATCTTCTGTCAGGTTTAGTAGTTTACAGCATATTTCTTGGCCTCAAATTATTGATGGTTTAACGCAATGTTTTTTTAACCAAATTGAAAGCTGGAAAACCCAAACAAAAGTCGCATGCAGAAAATATAGTGACAGGGATGCCAACTGCAGGGGTCAGAATGAGAGCCTGTTCAATTTCCCCCCCAAAAAAGGCCAGTCCCTTTTTTTGACACAGGAAGAGATCAGCCAAGAGGAGGAAGGGGTGAGTGGCAGTCAGCAGGTGCCCAGGCCCAGTGGTAGCACTGAATCACAGGTGCCTCCCCTCCAGATGTGCCCACCAAAAGAAACGAGGTGCATGACCCAGCTGGAGAGGGGGGCCCAGAGTCCCTGTGGGTCATCAGGGAGGCATCTGAGATCATGCGTGCCCCACTTAACCCAGTTGAGAGCTACAGCTTATGCATTTCACACGAGCTGCAAGATTTGGGGGAGGGACAACGGGGCCTGGCCCAAGACCTGATGGCATCTGTGATACGGTGGGCAAGAAGGGGCCTGCTGACTGGGACCACAGAATTGTGGGACCCGGCCCAGGCTCCTCCTCCTGTCACCACCTGCAAGGTGCCATGGAGGGAGCCTGGAAGGAAGGCTGTAAACAAGACCAAAAAGTGATTCCCTGGGTTCTAGCTGTTTGGGACCAAAACTGTGGTTGTTGTAGTAACACAGCTTGGGGTCATGTATGACATCTGCTGCTGCTTCTGATTTCTGTGATTTAGAGGGACTCCTGATGTAGTTGATTTTGGTGTTGATCATGGTGGAATTTGCCTTTGATGTTCAAAGTCGGCATATATCTGCTTGATTGGGCAATTGTTGTCTTTCATGTTGTTTTTTTTTTGTTATCCAAAATAAATGGAGATTTAATTTAAGTTTAATACTTGTCTATTGTGTTTTTATGGTGAATAGCCATCAAACATTTCCGAAATACAATGTGTAATTAACAAAGGACACAACCTCCTTGAGGGGGGGGTGAAACAAAAACATTGTTGTGATAACTTGAGAAAAACAAAAAAAATTGCATTTCTCCTAAAAAGAAAAAAAAACATTGGTGTGATAACTTGACAAAAAAAAATGACACCAAAATAAAAAAAAATATGTGGAGTCCAAATAATTATTTTGGAGATCTGGCTTTCTAAAAAAACATAATTAAAAATTAGATCACAAGCAAAAAAGAAAAGAAGTCAGTATGGGATAACTCTGTCTAAATAGCATCAGCAAAACAACATGTTTATTCTAGCAAGAGAACGAAGAAAAAAATGTGCTGCAATAAACGAGACACTAATTTTAAAAATGTAGAATGTGCCATGTCAAAAACGAACGTGAGTTTTACAAGAACGAGCGCTCCCGTCCACTCATGTAGTCTGAGCATGCGTGGACTTATAACCGAATTAAATTTTAAAGCAATTTCGAATTTTTTGGACCGAAGGATAACTGACCAATGGGGCCCACACACGGTCGGTTTCGACCGATGAAACGGTCCTTCAGTCCTTTTCCATCGGTTTGGACCGACCGTGTGTACGCGGCCTGAGTGTGCTTTAAAAATGCAATGTCCAGCGATGGTCTGTCTCGTTCTCTCTTTGTCCTGAAGCCCAGCCATCATACAGAACCCGAAAGGAAGGACTTATGCTATTGTATCATCCCTGCTCTTTTTCTTTTATTTGCTCTGTAGTATTATTTTAGTGTTTTACGTTAGCATTTCTACTTTCTTTGTAAATAAATGAGACCTGTGCTTCTTTGAGCATTGTGTTTATTTCAATAGCTAACATTGATATTATATCATTACCATTAACCTTATCAGAGCTGTAATAGACTAGCTAACTATAGGAATAGAAAATATAGTACATAGTTATAAATTAGGTAGAGGGAAGCCAAAACCACTTATTTCAATTACATAGTGATCACATGCAGGCTGAAGGCATCCCTGGGAAAAAAACAAAAGCCTTTATGTAATTAGCAATAAAGGTCTGCACATCACTCTTAATAACACCATTCAGCAGCCAACCATATATTATTATTTAGGTGCTTAAACCTCTCCACAGTGTATCAATCTGTTAGTATATTAGTTTTAAGTATATAGAGTAAGCACATCACATAGCCAAACTGCTTTAGCAATAAGTTTGTATTAAGCATATACATACAATTATATAACAGTATGTCATCTAACAAGCAAAATACAACAAAGATATACACTCCACGGTTTAATCATACCAACAAACATTCATGCATATGGGTGAAATGAGTTACACTTAAAACGTATAAGAGCTGATGTTCAGAAATACATGCAAGAGCAGGGCTGTCTTAACGCACAGGTACCCCTGTGTTCCCAGAATGCCCAACCTTGTGGTTTCTTTTAAGGGGTAGATCTGGGTATTAATTGCTATTGATTGGGGTGTCGTGGTCAGCAGATAAGTGTCATATGCCCCCTTCCCCAGTCCTGTGTATTGAGAGAGTCCTGTATTCAGTGTTCTGGTCCATTTGGGTGTATAAAGGGTGAAAGTGATGTAAAGAAGGACTTCACCAAAAAGGGGAAGTTACACTTTTCCACCTCCCCCATCCTCCTCTGCCATATTTGGAATGTCTTTTTTGGGAAGGAGGAGTGGGTACTACTTCCGATTCGACCCCCTAGGTGATGGCAGTGGAAGTTCGTCCCCCCACCTTTCTATGCAGCCTCTTGGAACACATCACAAGCTCCAGGAGGCTGCATGACCTCACGGGGAAAAGCTCACATGAGCAGTGGGCAGGTGGCTGCAAGGAGTGTCACAACCGGCTGCCCACAGATAAGATACAGGTGCCTGGGACCTGAAGACCAGGAAAGGATTTGAGACTATTGACTTTTACATTTTGGTTTACAGGGTACAGATCCTTTTTAAGTAAAGTTGTTATGTTATTTAATTGGTTAAATTGTGAATTTTTAATAAATCTCCATAGAGTTCTACTGCCTAAACAAAAGCCACTCAAAATGACTTACTGACAGGTAATTTTAATTAATTCTTTTGTTATTTCTAAGGGGGGTAGGCCTATGTAGTCCCTTGTGTTGGCTACATTATTGTAGTAAGAGAAGTACTGAAACATCAGCCAATCTGAGCTTAAAACCTGTTTTGCTGGGGAGATCTCATGACCAAATGCCTATGCATTTAGTCAAGTTGTCAAACTAAAGAGCACCCAAAGTGCTGTTTTCTTGCCTTATTTAATATTCAGTTTATTGCATAGACCCAGCCATATCTTTAAAGCGGCGGCTCACCCCAAAAAAAAAAATTAGCATTACATTCAGGCGAGTTGTTAGAATGACAATCGGGTGTTTTTTTTTTAAATTGTTGCCGTACATAACTTTTTATATATATATATGTTCACCGCGGCTTCCGGGTATAATGTGCGGGACTGGGCGTTCCTAATTGATTGACATGCTTCCGACCGTCGCAAACAGCGCGTCACGAGTTGCCAAAAGAAGCCGAACGTCGGTGTGCAGGCGCCTTATAGAGCTGACTCGCAGTCCGGCTTCTTTCGGCAACTTGTGACGCGCTGTATGCGACGGTCGGAAACATGTCAATCAATTAGGACCGCCCAGTCCCGCAGATTATACCCGGAAGCCGCAGTGAACATATATATGTAAAACGGTATGTATGGCAGCGATTTAAAAAAAAAACACCCGATTGTCATTCTAACAACTTGCCTGAATGTAATGTTAAAAATGTTTTTTTGGGTGAACCCCTGCTTTAAAGCTAGCCATTAAATAAAGGGAGCCTGGTGTCATCATAAAACAGAAGAGGGGATTGGAGAATCTATGTCCCCAGTCACTTTCTCTGTTCTTTTCTCTGTCCAAAACTGAGACATTAGGGGTTTGTTTAGACATCTGATATCTTACCAAAGACCCCCTCAATAGTGTTGTGGAATAAAAAAAAAAAAATATATATATAATAATAATAATAATTGTAAAAAATAAAATTATTTAAAAATAAAAAAACATTGTATACAGGGTGGCAGTGTGTAGATAAGGTGGGACAGTGTGTATGGTGGGTGAATTTAATTTGGGTTGTGTTTTTTGTTGTTTCCAGTGATTCTAAAAAGCCACATTCAAAATGTAGCATAATTTAGGCACACACTTTTTTGCCGAGGTCCACTATGCACGCAGCAGGTGACCATCTCCCTGATAGGGGCCTCAGTGCATTACTTTGCCTGTGGGCCCATAATGCTATTAAGGTGGCACTGTACAGGAGTTCAGTGCCCTTGATAGTGTAACGAAAAGGAAAGCCAAGCCAGATTGCTGTGACTCTATCTTGAATAAAAATGTGAGATCTTATAGAACTTACACTTGCATTACACTGAAAATGGCATGTCCTGTCTGAAATGTATGTACCTAATTTAACTAAAACAGTAGTAAAAAATAATCTTTAAATAGGTAGGTATCCCATATTTGATGGCATAAAATAATGAGTTAGTGAAGTACACTGCCTGCAAAGGATATTAACCTTTCCAGCAGCTAGACACATAACTACCCTTACAGAAAGGTGTCCTATTTCAGTAAGATTTGAACCATAAAACAAACAAATTTGATTGATATTAATGAGAATAGGTATGAGAAGTAGTCACTAAGAACAGCCTCACAATTTAAGAAAAATCCATATTAACGTGTGCACAGAAAACTAGGGAAAAGGTCCACATCAGGACATCATTTTTTATAATGTCAGACATACAGGTCTTATTTTTTTGGATGATTTTAATATTATTAGTACTAGAAGTAACAACAGTTTTACAAATAAATATCTAAAATGTGTGGTATGCATTTGTATTCAACCCACTTTACTCTGATACCCATAATTAAAATCTAGTGAAACCAATTGCCTTCAGAAGTCACCTAATTAGTAAATAAAGTCCACCTATGTGTAATTCGATCTTAGTATAAATACAGCTGTTTTCTAAAGCCCTTAGATGTTTGTTAGAGAACCATAGTGAACAAACAGCATCATGAAAAACAAGGAACACACCAGACAGGTTAGGGATAGAGTTGTGGAAAAGTTTTAAACTGGGTTAGGATATTAAAAAATTTCCCAAGCTTTGAACATTTCACAGAGCACTGCTCAGTCAATCATCCGAAAATGAACAGACAGGCCGGGCAAGGAGAGCATTAATCAGAGAAGCAGCCAATAAGCACATGGTAACTCTGGAGGAGATGCAGAGATCCAGAGCTCAGGTTGGAGAATCTGTCCACCAGACAACAATTAGTCGTGCACTCCACAAATCATTTTTTTATGGAAAAGTGGCAAGAAGGCCATTGTTGAAAGAAACCATAAAAAGTCATGTTTGCAGCTTGTGAGTAGCGATGTGAGGGACACAGCAAACATGTGGAAGAAAGTACTCTGGTCAGATGAGGCCAAAATTTTGTTTTTTGGCCTAAAAGCAAAATGCTATGTGTGGCAGAAAACTAACACTGCACATCACCCTGAACGCACCATTCCCACTGTGAAACATGGTAATGACAGCATCATGTTGTGGTAATGCTTTTCTTTAGCAGGGAGAGGGAAGCTGATCAGATTTGATGGGAAGATGGTTAAAGCCAAATACAGGGCAATCTTAGAAGGAAACCTGTTAGAGTCTGCAAAAGGCTTGAGACTGGGGCAGAGGTTCACCTTCCAGCAGGAAAACGACCCCAAACATACAGCCAGAGCTACAATGGAATGGTTTAGATCAAAGCACATTCATGTGTTAGAATGGCCCAGTCAATGTCCAGACCTAAATCCAATTGACAATCTATGTCAAGACTTAAAAATTGCTGTTGCTGTTCACAGAGACAAAAAATTCACTCTCTAAAAGTGAAAAGCTGGTAGAGACATGCCCAAAAAGACTTGAAGCTGTAATTGCAGGGAAAGGTGGTTCTTCAAAGTATTGACTCAGAGGGGCTAAATACAAACCCATGCCACACTTTTCACATATTTATTTGTAAAATTATTTGGAAAACCATTTATCATTTTCCTTCCACTTCACAATTTACCAACCAAGCGATTGGGTACACATAAACTTCCACACACATGCCCCAGGCTCGAGGTTCACCATCTTGAATAAAGAATGTCATCTGCTCGCTGATGATACATTTATGTAGTGAAGGGGGGAGCTTTCCAACTTGGGAAGTAAGGGGCGGTAATATGTTTGAGTTCATATTTGATTTGTTGTTGGAGCATAGATTGTCAGTTGCATGTTGTTATCATTTAGACAACTAGTTAATAATACAAAGAGTCAGACAGTGGGTGAACTGTCTTTGGTGAAGGTATGCAGTTGCTCCCATATATCATAGGCTGAACGTTTGGATGTAATTGCTAGCACATCCAACAAAGATTTTGGGGTCTTTTATAATCGTTCCCATGCCCCCAATAAGCCTAATTTGAAAGTGACCCCTCTGTACAGGAATACGTGTGGAGGTTTCCTATGAACTCTGGGCATTTTTTTAAGGATAGAGAGAAGGGTTAGTAGGCCTCTCTTAGCAATATATTGGTGGCTATGCTTCATTTGGGGTTATTTCCATCTGTAAGGGCTTTTTCATACTAGTCACATCCTAAAATGATCAGTTTTAATTCGCTGGCTAGTGTCAGTTTAATGCCGTTGGTGTGGGGCATTGTTTTAATGCAAGGCAATGTTTATCTTTTTTATCTTTAACTTTGCTAACATGTCAATGCAGCATTTTACATAATAATGGGATGTAACACATATTGTATACTGAGGGCCATCTTGGTAAAAACTGATGCTGAACATTCCATAATTGTATGGATGCTGTGGATGCCACAACAGCAGAATACTAGGTGATAAGTGGCTGGCCAAGGTGGCGAAGAAGGGTGGAATACATGGCAATCTGCATTTAGGCCACTCAGAGTCCACCTAGTAATCATTGACAAAAATACAAGGTGGTTCCTGAATGGTGGAGGCAGGGCTGCCGATAAGGGGGTACCATCTAGTCCTCCTGTACAGGGCCCAGGCCCCATAAGTTGGACAGGGGGGGGGGGGCTGCAAAGCTGACAAGCAGAAGGAAGAGGAACCTACACAGAAAGGGCTGATCTGTGTGGTAGGGGCAGAATTTACAGGAACCGATCCCCTGTAGTTTCTCCCTGCAGCAGCTGAAAGCCAGCTTCTCCTCTTCTCCCTCCCGCCAGCTGCTACAGAGCACAGGGGATCAGTGTCAAGATGGAGAGAGGGGTGGGGCCGGTAAATATGTCATATTTCCCAGCGCCTTCCTTTTCTGAATGAACTGTGATTACTATGTTTCTGTTTGCGAATGAACAGGAAACTCTGTGCAGAGCTTTTTCTGTTCATTCATTATATTCATCTGCGGCTGCAAATATAGTGATTAAGGACTGTGTTCTGAATCACTTTCTCTGTCTCAAAAGTAGGATATCAGGGGTCTGTTGAAACCCCTAATCTTTTAGATTTAGCATGAATTTTGTAAGTTTTGTTGTGTTTGTGTCTTCTATTAATGATTTTAGTGTATTTTTAGCAAAAAATATTGTTTTGATATTTTAGTGGAGTTCGACGGGCCCTGTCATTTCTAGCAGTGGCCCTGGGTGGAGGGATGGGAGCACCCAACTGTCTTATGTTTGTGATAGCAGAGAAAGTCACTCCTACTTTTTTGGAAAAAATACTTATTGGGCTAGATTCAGGTAGCTGCGCTTGATCTTACGGCGGCGCAGCGTATCGTATTTACGCTATGCTGCCGCAACTTACAGGAGCAAGTGCAGTATTCACAAAGCACTTGCTCCGTAAGTTGCGGCGGCGTAGCGTAAATGGGGCCGGCGTAACGGCGTAAGCGAGCGTAATTCAAATGTGGAAGGGGGCGTGTTTTATGTAAATCTATGATGACCTGACGTGATTGACGCTTTGTACGAACGGCGCATGCGCCGTCCGTGTACATATCCCAGTGTGCATTGCTCCGAAGTACGGCGCAACGACGTTATGGTTTCGATGTGAACGTAAATTACGTCCAGCCCTATTCGCGAACGAGTTACGCAAATGACGTAAAAAACTCAAAAATCGAAGCGGGAACGACGTCCATACTTAACATTGCGTGCGCCTCATAGAAGCAGGAGCAACGTTACGCCGGAAAAAGCCTTACGCAAACGACGTAAAAAACTACCGCCGAGCGCACGTACGTTTGTGAATCGGCATATCTAGGTAATTTGCATACTCTACGCCGAAAACGACGGAAGCGCCACCTAGCAGCCAGCGTGAGAATGCACCCTAAGATACGACGGCGTAAGAGAATTACGCCAGTCGGATCGTAGGCTAATGTCGGCGTATCTTGCTTTCTGAATACAGAAAGAAAATACGCCGGTGCAGATTTGAATTTACGCAGCGTATCAATAGATACGGCGGCGTAAATTCTTTCTGATCTACCCCATTGTTTGTAGCAAATGTTACTACAGTGGATTGGAGCATCCCCAGCTGCCACACAGTTATTGCTTGAGATCAATAAATTAATAATTAATAATAATAATAAATTAATAAATAGATCAATAAATCAGAAATGCAAGATTCCAATATATATACAGTATATATATATATAGATATAATGTATATATACATATATCGATATATCCCGGAGAATGCTCATAATCCAAAGTACTCGCATATCAAAGCAAGTCTCCCCATTGAAGTCAAAAGAAAGGGAAATCATTTATTTAGACTTCAATGGCATGTAATACTGCATGCGGCCAGAGGTAGGGGGGGGGGGGGGGCGGCGGAGAACGGCCCGAGGACAGCTTGACTGACCTTGGCAAACCTCGGGAATGGCATATTTCCGAGTCTTTCCAATCATTTCCGAACTGCTCCGAACGGCGCCGTTCGGCTGTGCTCGGCTCCCGCTCGCCCCCCCCCCACTTGAGGCCAAATGCAGTACTGCACACCGCTTTGACTTGAATCCTGCTGGTTTTGCGAGAAAACACTCGCAAACCGAGTTAGGATTTAAAAAAATACAGTGCTTGTATTGTGAAACGCTTGTTAACCGCGTTATTCTCAATCCGAGGTTCCACTGTATATATATATATATATATATATATATATATATATAAAGAGAGAGAGAGAGAGAGATACACAGTATATAAGTGCATCTCAAAAAATGTGAATATCGTTAAAAGTTCATTTATTTCAGTAGTTCAGTTCAAAAAGTGAAGATCGTATATTATATTGATTCATAGATTCATTAGACACATAGTGATATATTTCAAGCAATTCTTACTATTAATTTTGATGAGTATGTTCATCTACAGTATAGTATGCACTCAATACTTGGTCGTGGCTCTTTTTGTGTGAATTACTGCATCAATGCAGCATAACATGGAGGCGATAAGCCTGTGATACTGCTGAGGTGTTATGGAAGCCCAGGTTGCTTTGATAGCAGCCTTCAACTTATCTGCATTGTTGGGTCTGATGTCTCTTATCTTCTTATCTCCCTCTTGGCAAAACCCTGCAGATTCTCTTTGGGGTTTAGGTCAGGAGAGTTTGCTGGCCAATCAAGCACAGTGATACAATGATCATTAAACTAGGTATTGTTACTTTTAGCAGTGTGAGCAGGTGCCAGGTCCTAATGGAAAATCAAATCAGCATCTCCATAAAGATGATCATCAGAGGGAAGCATGAAGTTCTCTAGAATTTCCTGGTAGAGGGCTGTGCTGACTTTGATAAAACACAATGGGCCAACACCAGCAGATGACATGGCTCCCCAAATCATCACTTACTGTGGAAACTTCACTCTGGACCTCATGGAGCTTGGATCCCGTGCCACTCTACCCTTTCTCCAAACTCTGGGACCTTGAATTCCAAATGAAATGCAAAAATAATTTTCATCCGAAAAGAGGATTTTGGACCACTGAGAAGCAGTCCAGTCCTTTTTCTCCCTAGCCCAGGTTCTGAAATTGTCTCTGGTTCAGGAATGGCTTGACACAAGGAAAGCGACAGTTGTAGCCCATTTCCTGCATACATCTGTGCGTGGTGGCTCTTGAAGCACTGATACAGCCGTAGTCCACTCCTTGTAAATCTCCCCCAAATTCTTGAATAGCCTTTGCATCACAATCCACTCAAGGCTGCGGTTATCTCTGTTGCTTGTGCACCCTTTTCTATCTCACTTTTTCCCTCCAACTTTCCATTAATATGCTTGGATATAGCACTCTGAACAGCCAGCTTCTTTAGCAATGACCTTTTGAGACTTAACCTCCTTGTGTAGTGGGTCAATGACGGTCTGCTGGACCCCTGTCAAGTCAACATTCTTCCCCATGATTGTGTAACCTACTGAACCAGACTGAGAGACTATTTAAAGGCTCAGAAAACCTTTTGCACTCAGTGACGCTACCGCGCTCAATTTGAACGAGGAAGGGCTCTCGTTGCCGGCCGGCACTTGCTTTTATGCTCAAACTTTTAATGATGATTGTAAGTACAATTTTTTACATTTAAATAAATACCCTCAAACGGTATCACACTATAGTCTGTTTCTATTCTGGGGGACTACGTGATTTCCGAGTGGAAGGGCTGCCACTCTCTCTTGTGGAGGATTGGATTTCCTGGATAGCTGGCTCTTCTCCCTTGGATGTTTTTTGCTTTGGATGATTTGATCAGGATTCCTTTTAGATTTGGTCCTAACACAGAGCGGTGTATTTTGCTCAAGGCTATTCCCTCTTAGCAATCTGGTAAGAGGCTATCTATGTGGTGGTGGTCTCACTGATTTGTTATACCTTTCACTGCGGTGTTATCAGAATTCAGCTGAAAGATTCCTGCTGCATATCCTGTGTTTCATTCTTATCAGGACATTTATTTGGACTAATTTATATATTTTTTCCATTTTTTTATGTTTTTATTCATATTGAACATTTTTCCTTCCCGGTATCATAACTGGCTTATAGAGTTGGCGCAGTTTTTTCTTTTTCCTCAGAAAACCTTTACCTTTACAGGTGTTTTGAGTTAATAAGCTGATAATAAGCTAACGTGTAACACCATGAGTCTACAATATTGAACTGTTTCACAATATTCAAATTTTTGGAGATACTGAGTTTTGGGTTTTCACTAGAAGTAAGCCATATTTATCAAAATTAAAAGAAAGAAATGCTTGAAATATATCACTCTGTGTGTAATAAATCTATATAATATATGAGTTTCACTTTTTGGATTGAATTACTGAAATAAATTTACTTTTTGACGATATTTAAATTTTTTGCAATGCACTTGTATATACATTTAGTTGTCTGGCGTTTAGCTTTGTCTATAATGTACGTAAATACAGAGCATGCTTGAATTGTTTTTTTTTTCTTTTTGTATGCATATTCCTTCTTACTCTTACTATAAAAATCATAAACATGCAAAATCTATACATTTTTACATTGCAAGTCCCGTGCAGAACAGAATATTTTTTCTATGTAAAGTCATACATAAAACAGATATCCTTAAACAATCAGAGGCGTTGTAAATGAGTCTTATTGAATTTCACATACTACAGTATGTTAAGGCATTAACTAATCATGTCTATGTAGTGTGGTGTCAAGAGAGTATTTGATTGGTGTTGAGGTTATTTTGAATTGTGACAGTCGAGAAGGAAATCACTCAATGCCTAATTTAAAATGAAGACCATTACTTATGCGTTCAGGGTAACAAGCCAAACATGATTTCATCAAAATTGTCATTTTAATTTACAGTATTTCCACTGCCATGACTTTTTCTAAGCTGTTGTCATATGTTTACACACTGCTGTGAGAATGGTTGATTGCACACAGCAGTATGCCTGTTTTAACCATAATCTTGAAGTGAAAGTCCTTATGTCAATATCACTGGGTATATTTACCAAGGATTGTTACTGCCATTATCAAACATACTTTGCTAGTGGGGTGGAGTAAAGCACACTATACTGATGGTGCACAGAGGCATAAGGTATAAAAACCCAGTGTCATCCTAAATGAAGAAAGTCCTTCAATTAGGACTATAAATGATTTAAAAAAATACAATTCATAACTCAGAACACGATTAACCACTAGTTACCCTAGTAAGTCTAATTGACATTTAATTTTTATTCTTCTATAGATTTAACAATTGTTTTATAATTAATTGCTGTTGGTCTGTAAACTTTATTTTTATTTGTTTATGTTTTTCATATATTTGTTTTGTGTAGTATTGAAACAAGCATTACAAATGCCTGTGTTTCAGTTGTAAATAACTTCACTATATTTTGTGCCAGAAGCATAATTTTAGTGTTGAGTCATGAAGTGTGGTGTTGTAAAAGAATGTCCGCATTTGCCCTGCAGCAAATAAGCAGATTATTAACCACTTAAGGACCGGACCAATATGCTGCTAAATGACCCAAGGGGTTTTTACAATTCGGCACTGCGTCGCTTTAACAGACAATTGCGCGGTCGTGCGACGTGGCTCCCAAACAAAAGTGGCGTCCTTTTTTCCCCACAAATAGAGCTTTCTTTTGGTGGTATTTGATCACCTCTGCTTTTCTTATTTTTTGCGCTATAAACAAAAATAGAGTGACAATTTTGAAAAAAATGCAATATTTTTTACTTTTTGCTATAATAAATATCCCCCAAAAACATATATAAAAAATATTTTTTTCCTCAGTTTAGGCCGATACGTATTCTTCTACCTATTTTTGGTAAAAAAATCGCAATAAGCGTTTATATATTGGTTTGCGCAAAATTTATAGCGTTTACAAAATAGGGGATTGTTTTATTTATTTATTTATTTATTTGTTACTACTAATGGCGGCGATCAGTGATTTTTTTCGTGACTGCGACATTATGGCGGACACTTCGGACAATTTTTACACATTTTTGGGACCATTGTCATTTTCACAGCAAAAAATGCATTTAAATTGCATTGTTTATTGTGAAAATGACAGTTGCAGTTTGGGAGTTAACCACAGGGGGCGCTGTAGGAGTTAGGGTTCACCTAGTGTGTGTTTACAACTGTAGGGGGGTGTGGCTGTAGGACTGACGTCATCGATCGAGTCTCCCTATAAAAGGGATCACTCGATCGATGCAGCCGCCACAGTGAAGCACGGGGAAGCCGTGTTTACATACGGCTCTCCCCGTTCTTCACCGCCATTTTAATCCTGCGCTTAACCACCATATTTAACAAGATTCTTAAGGGAGACCAGTTCGCTCCTGAGTTGACCCTGGCCAACATGTCATTTCTTCTCAATACCCTTGAAAACCATTCCCTCCCACAAAACTACAGACCAATATTGGTAATTAACAATGACCTTAAAATCTTTAGTCGTGCCCTAGCTGACAGACTTGCTAATATTATTGAGACTATGACCTCTCCTGACCAATCAGGCTTTATCCCAAACAGACTCATCACTGATAATTTACGTATGACACTGAATGTTTTACAAGATGCTAATTTACACAAGAAACAGGTCCTGTTATTGAGTCTGGATATAAATAAGGAATTTGATAGTGTCCTCTGGCCTTACTTACTCGCTGTCCTGCATCGTATAGGTTTCAGAGACGAATTTCTGATGGATGTGCAGGCCTTGTACCACCATCCAAAAACGAGAATTTAAATGCTGGGATGTAACTTTGATGCCGCGTACACACGATCATTTTTCGGGTTGTAAAAAACAAAGTTTTTTAAAAATGTAATTTAAAACGATCGTGTGTGGCTTTCAGAGCATTTTTCGGGTTCTGAAAAACTACACATTTTTTTTCTTCGAACATGCTCTATTTTTTTACAACGTTTTAAGCAATGTTGTCTTTTAAGTTGTAAAAAATGATCGTGTGTGGGCTTTAACATCGTGAAAAACCCCCGCATGCTCAGAAGCAAGTTATGAGACGGGAGCGCTCGTTCTGGTAAAACTACCGTTCGTAATGGAGTAAGCACATTCCTCACGCTGTAACAGACAGAAAAGCGCAAATCGTCTTTTACTAACACAAAATCTGCTAAAGCAGCCCAAAGGGTGGTGTCATCCGAATGGAACTTCGCCTTTATAGTGTCGTTGTACGTCACCGTGCTTTGCTAGAGCTTTTTTTTTTCACGATTGTGTGTGGGCAACATCGTTTTAATGATGAAGTTGAAAAAAACGTTGTTTTTTTGAGACTGAAAAACGTTGTTTTTTACAACCTGAAAAATGATCGTGTGTACGCGGCATGAGTTTTTCACACTGGGTAGAGGAACTCGTCAGGAGTGTCTTTTGTCGCCCCTGTTGTTTGCCCTAGCTTTAGAACACCTAGCAACCGATATTAGACAACATCCTAACTTTACACTGGTATCATAATGTCCAACACAAAGTGTGGGTGCCCTTAGACAAGTTCCTGGCGGGGCGTAACCTGTCCCATGCCCCATGGGTATCTAGGGAGCATAGAGGTTTATCGGCGCTGGTTTCTCCATTTGCCGCCCATCCCCTGGCGATCTGGGATGCTCTAAACAAGTCGGGGGAGTTCGCTTTGCCGACTTCCCCGCTGGCACCCCTTGGGGGCTTCCCCTGGTTCACTTCGGGGGAACACCTGTCCTTTTTCCGGACGTGGGCGGCGGATGGGGAGTCCAGGTGCGGGAGATTTGTTCAGGATCAAGGCTTGTTGTCCCTGGTTACGCCGAGAGAGCAATACGGTCCCCTCATGATGGATGAGTGGCGCTATAGGCAGCTCAGTCATTTTCTCACCACCCTATCCCAGGGGGTTAGGTCACCCACCCAGGCGTCCCCCTTTGAGCGTCTATGTATGTCCCCGGCTACTGTCCCACATGCCATCTCTGTGCTGTATGCCCTGATACACTCCTTGCGCGAGGACGGAAAGCCGAGGTTCATACGGGAGTGGGAGGGAGACCTACAGCACATCTTTACTAAGCCCCAGCTGGACCACGTGTATAGACTCACGCACTCAAGCACGGTTGATACGAGGATGCATGAAAATAGTTATAAGGTGCTCACCAGATGGTATAGGGTACCAACCAGACTTACTCAGATATACCCCTCTCTTTCTGATGCCTGCTGGCGAGAGTGTGGCCAAAGGGGCACCTTCCTGCACATTTGGTGGGAGTGCCCCAGACTGCGCCCCTATTGGCAGGATGTCCACGCTCAGATCAAGTTGGTCCTGGACGTGGAGCTACCGGATTCTCTGTTAGAGTCCCTGCTCCACTTCCCTACTGTTCCAGTTAGTCAGTATCGCAAATCTGCGCTGCCCCATCTGCTCAACGCGGCCAGATGGCTGATTCCGATACATTGGAAGACGCCTCGGATACCAACCCGCTCTGAGTGGGTGGCGATGGTGAACAAAATCATGAAGGCCGAGAAGTGGATGGCGCAGTGCAAAGATAAATATGACAAATTCTACTCGATATGGGCAACTTGGATACACTATGTGGGGCCGGAGGAGCTGCCTGTGCCTGGGCCCCCCCAGGGGGTGATTTCCTCTGGCAGGGGGCCCGGACTTAGAGAGAGGGGTGCCCTTGGAGGTCCTGATGACGACATGGACTGTTAGAGCCATGATGGAGACGTTACAGTTTCACTAACTTCCTGATGCACGCGTAGCGGATGCTTCCCCTCCCCCCATCCCTTTCCTTTGTCTGTGAGACCCCTCTCTGTGTTCCCTCTCCCTGTTCCCCCTCTGCATGTGGGTCCAATGCTCGAGGGCCTGTTCCGCTTGTTTTGGTTAGTGGAGGGGTTTACCTTCTACTGGGGTGTGCTTGGGTAGGGCAAGCAGGGTGATCCACTATGAAACAGGTTTATAATTTGTCCTTTATATGCTGCTTATTATTCCCCCGGACGCACTTCCAGGTATAGGCACACCCTAGGGGTGTATTTTGCGACTATGTTGCACTTGAATGCCCGAGATAGGATCTTTGAAAAATAAAGATTATACAAAAAAAAGACAACATCCTAACATACAGTAGGTGACCGCGATATTGTGTCAATCTCGCTCCTTTTCTCGGTGAGATTGACCACCTACGAGCCCCCGTTGCGGGAGCAAGCGCAGAGAAGGGAAAAAGCCGGCATAGAATGAATGGGGATCCGACTTGGATTCCCGCCAATTCCAAATTCTAAATTAAAAACCTGCATGGGTTCACCTCCAGGAGCATAACAGGCCCTTGGGTCTGGTATGGATTGTAAGGAGAACCCCCCTACGCTGAAAAGAAGGCGTGGGGGTTCCCCCAAAATCCATACCAGACCCTTATCTGAGCACGCTGCCCGGCCGGTCAGTAAAGGAGTGGGGACGAGAGAGCGCCCCCCCCTCCTGAACCGTACCAGGCCGAATGCTCTGCGGCCCCCACCCCAAAGCACCCTGTCCCCATGTTGATGAGGACAGGGCCTCTTCCCGAAAACCCTGGCCATTGGTTGTCGGGGTCTGCGGGTGGGGGGCTTATCGGGAGCCCCCTTTAATAAGGGAGCCCCCAGATCCCTCCCTCCCACCCTAGGTTAATGAGTATGGGTACATCGTACCCCTACCCATTCACCTGGAGGAAAATCGTCAAAAAAATAAACACACAACACAGGTTTTTAAAATCACTAGTCAGCTCCGGGGGTCTTCTTCTGACTTCTCCACTCCCTGGGGGTCTTCTTCCGACTTCTACTCTCTCCGGGGGTCTTCTTCTGACTTCGGGGGTTTTCTTTCGTTTTCTCCACTCTTTTCTTCTGCTATCCAGTGTCTTCTCCGTGCTCCCCGGTTCTTATCCCGCTCTCCGGGGGTCTTCTTTCATCTTCTCCGCTCTTTTCTTCTGCTCTCCAGTGTCGTCTCCATGCTCCCCGGTTCTTCTCCCGCTCTCCAGTGCCTTCTTCCTTCTGCCAGGCTGCTCCGTTACCTTCTTGCAGCTCTTTTACTAGCGGCGGCCCGGTCTTCCTTCATCGCCTTCTTCACTCTTCTTTTCTTGCCACAACGCTCTCTCCCGCTGTAATGCCGTGTGTGCGGAGCGCAACGATTTATATAGACCGCTTATGACGTCACAGTCCCAGCATTCTCCGGGTGGTGAGGACGTAATTACCCCGCCCCCTTATGCCATCACCACCCGGAGCGTACTGGGACTGTGACGTCATAAGAGGCCTATATAAATCGTTGCACACCGCGCACACGGCATTACAGTGGGAGGTATGCGGATGATGTCATGCTCTTTCTGACCCAACCCCAAATCTTCCTGCCTAATTTATTCACCCTTCTATCCAAATGTGCCTCTATTTCTGGACTTACGGTAAATGTAACAAAGTCTACCACACTCCCAGTCAACTTACCCTCAGCTCACTGTGCGACTCTCTGAGATTCCTTCCCATTTCATTGGTCAGTTGATAAAATACCCTATTTAGGCATCTATATCACGCCACAATTGTCCTCCATTTTTTCAGCGAACTATCCGGCATGTGTGTCCCGACTTCGGAATCTACTTAAAGACTGGAGCTTCTAACACATTTTGTTTCTTGGGAGAGTCACTGCAGTCAAAATTACGCTTTTACCAAAGCTTTTGTATCTATTTAGAACCCTCCCTATCTTGATCCCTAAATCCTTTATTGACAAACTACAGCGGGAGGTTAACAGGTTTATCTGGCAGGACCAGAGGCCCAGGTTTTCCAGGCATGTTTTATATAACTCTCAAGCCACCGGGGGGCTTAAGGAGGGATCGGCTCTCAATATTTTAAACAAAAAAGAAACCGAGTATTTGATTCCCTTGGCCCCTTGTATTCCTTTTTTTTACTACCTGCTAAAGGTTCACAAGGACCCTGTTAACCCCCCTGGACGTCCCATCGTCAGCGGGATTGATTCGGTCACTTCACATATCGGCAGGTATATAGACTTCTACCTTTAGCCCTTGGTAAGGCTAATCCCTTCCTATTTGAAGGATACCAGAGATACTATCAAATTTCTTGAGGCTGTCCACTTTCAGGAAGAAATTTTACTAGTCACAGCCGATGTCTTGGCACTTTATACCTGTATTTCACATCAAATAGGGTTGGCCGTGGTGGAGTTGTTCCTCACCAGAAATCAATCATTATCTGTGATTCAGAGGAATTTTATCATGGAACTGTTAAATTTTGCCACCCGGCATAATTATTTTTGGTTCCAGGGACAGTTTTTTTCACAGGTCAAAAGCATGGCTATGGGGGCCAAATATGCCCCCAGCCTTGCCAACCTATTTATGGCACAGTGGGAGGAGGATGTCGTCTATGCCCTACAGAGGCCCGAGTTGGTTCTCTGGGCGCAGTACATAGACGACATCCTCCTCCTCTAAAAAGGCACCAGAGAGTCTCTTGACTCTTTTATGGCTTACCTCAACAACAACGACCGGGGCATTATTTTGTCCTATGAGGCCAGTCCCACATCTGTCCATTTTTTGGATTTGGAGATCTCAGACACTGACGGTCATTTTGAGTTTAAAACTTACTTCAAACCTACTGACCAGAATGGTTACATACCGGTCGATAGTTGTCATCACTGTCAGTGGCTGGGTTCCGTTCCTCGGGTTCAGTTCCTCTGTCTTAGGAGGAACTGTACCAAGGATGAAGACTTCCAGTCCCAATGCCAGACTTTGAGGGAGAGATTTCTAGACAAGGGGTATAGACCGCTCATGCTTGATGAGGCTATTAACACAGTTTCCACTATTGAGAGGTCCTCACTTTTGGTCGACAAACCCCAAAATGGCAAGGATGACAGGTTCAAGTGGTAATTTTTTACGGAATTTTCTACACAACATAACAATGTTAAAAAAATACTGGATAGGCATTGGAAAGTGCTCCGTAGTGACAAGGTATTGGGACCTTCTTTACCTGAGAAGGTGGGTATAATATTCAGGGGAGCTAGATCCATCCAGAGTGAGGTTGCCCCTAACATTATAGATCCCCCAATAAGATTTCCTTCTTTCCTGAAACAAACAGGTATCATCCATGCCGCAAATGCAATGTATGTGTCGTTAATGTTTCTGGTAGACGCAGGACTGATACCTTTGAGTCCACTGTGACTAATCGTATCTACCACATGAAGCAATTCACCACTTGCTTCACCAGTTATATAGTATACCTCATTACTTGCCCCTGCAAGTTGCAGTATGTGGGACGGACTATCCGTAATTTTGCTATTAGAGTCAATGAGCATTTAGCCAAAATTCGGAAGGGTTGCCCAAAACATACTGTATCGAGACACTACCTAGAACATCATGCCAAAGACCCTAGAGGTACCTCATTTCAGGTCATTGACAAATTTGTCCCTCATTGGAGGGGTGATTCCCGTCTCAGGGGGGTTTCCCATTTAGAGACCTACTGGATACACAAGCTCAGGAGTTACTCACCCCACGGTATGAACGTTGAATGGGACATCAACTGTTTCATTAACCGGGAGTGAGTACCCTGAGCTCGTGTTTTCCACCCACCCTCTTTTTTTATTTATTTTTTATCCGTGGCTACACCACATAATTTGCCCCAACTCTCTGGATGTCAGTGCCCATCGGCAGGATGTGTGCCCACCTATCTGGGCTGGTCGGCACACCATCCGCTCTGATGTTTTGCAGGCATTGAGCTTTCTCTTATTTACTAAATGATTTTTCCCATCATTCTTCTTTATTGCATATAATCAAAGGCTCAGTGTTTTTAATATTCCCTTAATAAGTTTCAGTTTTTCAATCATTCCCTCAACTAGCTCCAGGCGGGACACAGTTGTTCGTTTTGTGCCCCACATGGTGCTTTTGGTTCGTGTCTGGATGTGGGTTCGTCCTTTCGTCCCCATGCTTTGCTTTTGGGTCTTTTTCCCCCTATGAGTCCGTCTCTTCACTGAGATAGCGATCTCATTGGACGGCGTCTCTGACGTCATCGCACTCTGCCGCAGTTCGCATGCGCCCATTAGATGGCGCTTGCTGCATCGGGATTGGCGGCCGGCGTGGCGACGTCATTATGCCGGGCGTCTTGTCGTCTATGGTGCTGGTGGAGAGGGGCGTGTCTACAGGAGGGGCAGTGGCCGCGAGCTGCTCCGATTGGACGTCTGCCGCCCACCCCCTGATGTCCGCGCCGCCCACGTCCTTCGGCTCATACAGAGCCATACGACCTCGGGTGTCCCCTCTGCCTACACAAAGCCTAACCTCATCCCTTATGTCCTTGTTATTTACTAACTTTATGGGCTTTGGTTTGTCCCCTCCCTGCATTAAGCCATGCAATTGCTGCATCAGCCACTCATTAGAGGTTGTTGTGAAATTCAACACTCCCTATTACATGCTGCCATTCACACACCAAAGGTGTCCCCTATGAGTACATTTATTAGGATTCACCGGTTTCAGCTGTAGTGAGGCTGTGTGTGTGGATACCTAAGTGATGAAAATTACATATCTTACAAGATTACAGTTTTTCTTTCACCCTAGCATGTGGTGTTGTATAATTAATTATATATCAGATGTATAATAATTGTTTTATATGTTATAGGTTTGTATGTCATAACTTCCTGTTTTCTATATTATGTCATTTCCTGTCCCCTCACACAAGGGGGGTGGCCGGAGTTTATGTTTCAACAAAGAAATAACTGGGGGCGAGTTGATTGGACTTTTCAGGCACTAGTAACTGGTCAAAGTATAGTCATACAAAGAGTAAGTTCTCTAAAAAATATTACAAATTTATTAAGACATAGAAGGTATAGTACACGTTAAAAGCATTATCTGCCAAACACAGCAAGACCATCTAGCAAACCAACTGAACAGTGCAAAACCTCCAAACTATTGACAGGAAATTGTAAATGATCAAAAGTAAATGTTTATGTTTCATTTAAAAGTCAGCCGTATGGGGGTGCGATGATATGCTCCTGTTGATGGCTTTTAAACCCGAAACGCGTTGGTACTGCTATATTTAGCACCCTATACTGCTTTTTATCTTTATTCACGTGATTTTATGTATATTTTTATTTCAAATAAAACCTTCCAAGGTTTAGTTTGATTTGCACCATCTGAAGCACTCTTTTTTATTTCCATGTCCACGTATATCCTGCCTGCCCATTGAGGCTCGCCATTAGACCTGCATTGATAAGCCGCACCCGCTTGGTTCCTGGTTTTGGAGGTATTCGTTTGATCGGATTGATACAGCCACCACCGCCCAGAGTGACCATCCATGCAGAGTTCCAGGTCTGTTGAGACCAGCACGCCTTCTAGTCCACATCTGTCGGTAAGAGTACCCATTTCATTTACCTTGATGCTTTGGATAATTACTTCAGACAGCTACCTACTATATGAGAAAATATCCACCTATTATTCATGTATTTGAACTGTGAATGTACCCACTTGCTGGAGTGATCCATTTACCCTTTTGGAGATTCATCATTTGGACTTCATTTATTCACCATTGGTCATGTTTACTTTACATTGACCATCATTTATTAGCGCTGCACTTTTTGTTTCACGATCACCGGGGGTCTTGGTCTCCCGAATCTTTGCTTTATTTTTTGGCTGCTCGTTTCTCTCAGATAGCTCAATGGAATATTGCAGATTCCAAGGTACCCTGGGTCAGGTTTCACTCTATATCAATCAGACCTTATATTCTCCCATATATACTATGGTCCCTTACCAACTTTACACATAAACTAGCCCCCCTTAACTCCTTAGTGTCTCATTCTCTCATCCTTTGGAATCGCTATAAGACTAGATTGGCCTGAGGTCATCTGCACCCCAAAGCTTGTCTTTTCTAGGAGAGCCCTTATTTGCCACAGTATTTCAGCATCCTGAGAGTTTCTCGTGGTGGATTTCTAATTCCTTGGTCACATTAGCTGATCTTCAACTTGGCGATACATTTGCCACAATTGACCTCTTTCGCACACAAAAACAGATTCCACTCAGAGAACATTATCACTTTTTACAAATAAGACATTTTTATGCCTCTCATTTTGCTCTTACACCATCCTCTCCTCCCACTCCCCTTGAACAGATCTGTCGTGACTCCCCCAGAGCCAAAGGCCTGATTTCCACCCTATATAAAATTGAACTATCTTCATATTTCCCAGGGGACCCTCCATATAAACGTAATTAAGAATTGGACTGTAACGAACAGTTCGCCATGGAGGACTGGAACACAATGTCGGATAACTTGCGCAAAGCCTCAAAGTCCTTAACGGTTAGAGAAACAGCCTACAGGGTACTGACTAGATAGTACTATACTCCATCCAGACTTCAGGCTATGTTCCCGGGAACATCCAGACTATGCTTTTGTGGCTGCCAGCTACCAGGTAGCTTTAAGCACATATTTTGGGACTGTGTACTACTTATTCCAGTTTGGAAGAAAGTAACTGACATTCCTTCTGCAACTTCAGGTACGCCTCTTCAGCTCACAGTTTCAATGTGCCTTCTTGGTGCATCAATCTCAGGTATCTTCCGCAAGGAATAATGTCTTATACACGCTATTTGCATATCTACTCTATGGGCTATTGCTCTGCACGGGAAGACTCCCGCAGTACCCCTGTCCTCTGTTCTAAACAGAATGGATATGCTAATGCTAATAGAGAGGATTTTGTATACACTACGCGATAAGATGCAATTGTTCGAGAGTAGATGGGATGCTTGGAAGACCCATAGGCAGGTTTTACTGTCACACGACTAATGGCCAATCCAGGTTACCGGACTGTGTATAAGTAGTACTCACAGGTATACCTTCCCCCTACTTTTTCAGGTGTATTTTTTGGCTAATATTAATGACCAGTATTATTCTTTTCATAGTCTTCTTGCTTGTTTGCTTTGGAATTTTTTCTTTTTCCTTTTGTTCTTTATTTTGATTTGTATAAATGTTCCTTTGTCATTCATCTTATGTTTTGTACTGTCAGATGACTGTATAATTTACTTTGCCTCAATAAAAAACTTTGTAAATAAATTAAATTTTTCAACAATCCAGCTCAAAAACCTTTCCTTTGTTATGCAGGTCTTTTAATTGTTCTTTTCTACCTCCTCATGGTTCAGTGTCTAGCCTTCTCAGTGCATCCATGTAAGAGCTAAAAAAACTCATTGATTATTTATACACAGACACTAATTGTGATTTAAAAAAAACCAAATGTGGCAAAGTAACCTTTAATTACATTAATATTTTAATATTAAAAACGGAATGTAATGTTGTATTAACTGTCCTATATAGAATGTAATGTCATATATTTAAGCATATGAATTAGGATACTGTTGTATTAGTTATGCAAAGATGAAGAAAATCGTGACATATAACATTACAAGCCCAAAATTGTGAGATAAGTCGTTCGGTTATGATCCAACAGCATTCAATAGGGTAAAGGTATTTGTAAGGCTTCGGTCTGCATTAACCTACCAAAAATGGCTGCCGATTACAGATTATTTATTTTGTGTAACAGAATCCCACAGGCTTCGTCTTCAAAAACTCATCCAAAATGGCCGCCGTATATATTGTAAGGGCTGTGAACTGCATTGGCTTCGGTCTTCAAAAACCTACCCATAATGGCCGCCGTATTACAATAGAATGTTTGGGCTTCGGTCTTCAAAAACATACCCAAAATGGCCACCAGTCATGCTCTGCTACAAATAGGAAAGACTAGTGGCGTTTCTGTATGCTCCAGATGACGTCACTAGACAAAACCGGTCAAGCACAGATAGCAGAACGCCAGAATATTACCTGCTAGCATATATGCCTTTTTTAACTTGCAAATTGTGAGTACCCATTTTAAAGTTTCATCAATAAATCTTCCTATAAACGATAAGACACTATTTTGGGCTTCTTTAATAACAGAAATCTCAGAGGGTCTGGTTTTCCTTTGCTCTCAAAGTGCAAAGGAAAAGAGAAAAAAAAATAAAAAAAGGAGGAAAAGTAAAAACAGGTGCTGAGAAAAGAGTTTCCTTCAGTTCCTTGGGGACGCATGGCCTATGGGAGAGGCAGAGGAGGGGCGTCTGTGGTCCCACTTGCGACTTCTGCATTTAGCTGGTAGCCAAGGTTGAGGGAGTTGCATAAGGGGATATTCCTGCGGTCCCCTCCAGTCCAGAAAGTCGACTGGCTCTAGCCCCAGGGTGGCCAGGAAATTTGGGGGGTCATCCTTAGTGCAAAGCGTAACTTGTCTGTCATCTTCGGTCACCTGCATGTAAAAGGGGAATCCCCAGCAATAAGGCAGGCCAGCTTTTTGGATAGCTTCCAACAGGGGTCGGAGGGCTCTGTGTTTCATGAGTGTGCACCTGGAGATGTCCTAGTAGAACAAAAGGTGTGCCCCATCAAAGTCAAAGAACGGTTTCCCTCACATTTTTTGCATGATCCTGTCTTTTAGAGTATATTTGTGAAGCTTACAAATAACATCTCTAGGATTTTCCACATCCTGGGAGGGAGGCCTGAGGGCACTATGGGCACGACCGATCTCAACAGGGAGTTGCATCTGTCCTGAAGCATAGAGATGGCAGGCAGGGCCTCATCAAGTCTCTGCTCCATGTTTTCCATCCTGACCCCCCAATTGATTGGTATCAGCTTGGGCTATATCTTCCTTGAAGGTCTTCTCCACCCTGGTAGTACATTTCTCCAAGTCATCCCAGGTGGGGAGGGACCAAATATGGTGTTTTATATACTCATCCCCTAGGAAGTCAGCTATATCAGAGCCCCTATCATGTGAGGCAGAGTATCCCAAGGAGATTGGGGGTTCAGAGTTACTCACCAACCTTGGAGAAGTGACCTGGGACTCCATGAGTTGCTGTTGCTGGGCCGTGGCTTTCTGTGAAGCCTTTGCTGCTTTAGTAGCTTTAGGCATCAATGCCATCTTGAAGGCCTCGTGACCCAGTCTGCGGGGTCCCGCTGAAGAAAGCCTCCAGCTACTCCTGTCGGGTCCCATCTGCCCTTGATTGCTGGGAGAGTGCCCGCCGTCCCTGGGACATGTTTCCTACCATTCCGGGGGTGATCTCTCCCCTCCTTGCTGATGATTAGGCAGTGGTAGATGCAGAGCTGAGGAGATTCATGTCCTCACTCCTCCATAGTCAAGCCACGTCCCCTTTAATTGCAATTTTAAACTGTGTGTGCCACCTTCTGTGTCTGTACCAAGGCCAAACATTCCATGATTTTCTTAAATTTTTTATCAGGGCCATTTGGGTGATTTGTGTTGTCATTATGATTTAAAAAGGATACAAAAAACAATGTAATAATAAACACCTTCATGTGATTGCTATCTTTAAATAAAAGACAGTTTTTTGGCATGATCAATCATATTTTCAATATTAATGCAAAATTTTCACAATTTCTGCCAGGGTATGCAAACTTTTGAGCATGACTTATGTCTGATCCACATGGAGTAAACATTAGCCAGAGCTCAATCTGTTAAGAATAAATGGTGGTGCTTCTGATGTCTGTCTGCCTAGCTGTCCGGACCTAATATTAATTTCACACCCCTGATACTGAATAATAACAAATGTTTGTCAGGTATTCACTTAGCTTCTTCAGATCTAAACAAGACTGTGACTAGGACTATGTTGACCTTCATAAAGTTCTGAGGTCAGAAAAGCTCTGAACACTGGCATTTATTTGTGTAAAGGTAAGTGGTTGTGAGTTACTGATAGAAATAAAGACCTCCAAGAACCAAAGCATGACAAAGGACCTAAGGGACAACAACGTTATTCTGTACTTGGTGGCTTAATGTCTGTGCACTTATTCCCTGAGCATTTTACTTGCCTGAACTGATATAAAGAGTTTTTTATACCCTGCAAACCCAGACACTGGCCCATAATTGCTTTATATGAGTGAAAATTTGAATTCATGTGACTGAATAGAACATGTACTTAATGGATCTCTTAACAGGTAAGTAGAATTGCTTACATGTCATGTTTTGTTTATACATTTGTCTTATCACTATCTGCAATGAATTCCCTTAAAATATATATATATATATATTATCTTCAGCATAAATGGGATGTAATGTAAAAATTGTATGTTTTTTACTTCTAGCGAAATGAGCAGCAGGTGCCGTTTATGTTCTTCCTCCAACCACCTCGACCATTAAATAACCATATCTGGGAGCAATTTCGTCACACAGGTGGAGGCCAAATTGCACAGCTGTGTCACTAGAAGGGCAGTGAGCAACATCTACAGCTTATTATATTTTTTTTGTACCTCTTGTTCAAGTCAACCATTTATTTGGACCAAAGAACAGGATATCCATCTAAAAACAATTCAACACTTTAAGTTAATTATGAATAAAACAGCAGCCCTTTTTCAGTAGCCCAGTTTAGTGGCAATAAGTCATGGAAGCTGAAGTAAAAAAAAAATATATGGCTTCAAAGTAACAAAGTAACAAATAGTAAAAAAAAAAATAGTAGTTTTGTTTTTGGCAGACCTGCATGTACACAAAATACAACATAAAATATAAAATGTGCTTTTACAAACTGTAACTGAAAGTGAAACTATATTCTTTGTGTTAATGTTTTATAGATAACCATAAGCTGAATGAAAGCAAAATGTGTGATAATACATTAAAAAAAAGTTTCTATGCATAGTTTTTAATTTTCCATATATACAGAGGAAGCATTTATAAATCCGGTTATTTCTCTGCTAAACAAATGCAATAAGCTCTCCTGCAGTTCAATTTCTCATCAGAAACCATGTGATCTGGAATTCCCAGGCTGAGCGCTAGGAAATAATAGTTTTTTTTTTCTTTTTTTTAAGTTATGGCAGGAAAGAGAACATTTTCTAATGCAATTAATAATTTGATTTGTGGGAACTCATATTTTGACTTATTAACTGATATACAATTTGCATAGTGATTCACTTTAACAAGGGTCTTGGATAGAAAATACAGTAAACAGAAAATAAATGGGAAAAAGGATTCCTATTGGGCACTTTCACTCCCTCCTGCCTAGGCCAATTTTCAGCTTTCAGCGCTGTCACCGTTTGAATGACAATTGCGCGGTTATGCAACACTGTACCCAAATAAATTTTTTATAATGTTTTCACACAAGCAGAACTTTCCTTTGATAATATTTAATCACTGCTTTGTTTTTAAAAGGCTTTTTTAGGTTTTTCTTTGTTTCTGTCAGAAAATCTGGTAAACAAGTACTTTTTATCCTTCACTAATGTGCACTGATGAGGCGGCACTGATGGGCACTGATAGGATACACTGATGGGCACTGATGAGGTGGCACTAAAGGGCACTGATTAGTAGACATGTGCATTCATTTTCATCCAAATTCATTTTCGTCCGAATTTCAGATATTTTTGTTATCGTTTTAACAAATGAAAATGAACGTGCAGAATCCGAAATCCGAAAGATCCAACATAAAAAAATTCTTTATTTTAATTTTCGTTGCTACAACAGTTCTATATAGATAGGAGATTCAACATGAAACTGACAATAGAAATCTGTGTCTATCCAACCTGTGGTCAAATGTGAATTATGAAGATTTGACAAAGCAGTGAAAAACATACGAACGTTCAATCTGTCATTGAAGGCTTATGGTGTCTGTCGAAAGTTCTAAGAAGATTCAATAAGCAGCTAAACTGTACGACGCCACAATAGTACATTTCCGGTCAAATGCTCAGCCCATAGGCTATAGAAGACGTTGAATGTTGGTTGACTAGTAATAATAATTTATAAATATAACTATTACTATTATTACTAGTGTCTTTTATAGCCGGAAAATTTTACCGGAAATGTACGATTGCGGCGTCGTATAGTTTAGCTGCTCCGTCAAATCTTCTTAGAAAATTCGACAGACACCATAAGCCTTCAATGACAGATTCGACCTTAATTAATTTGGATTTTCGGAAGAATGCATTTTTTAATAAAAACTAATTTCGGGAGTAACTAAATAAATATATATTTCGGACGAAAATGAAATTCCGAAACAAAATATTTCAGTGTGCACATGTCTACTGTTTAGGTGGCACTGATGAAGAAGCACTACTATGCTGTACTAATGGGCACTGATAGGCATTACTGATGAGCACTGATAGGCGTCACTGATGGGCACTGATAGGTGGCACTGGTGGGCACTGATAGGCGGCACTGATCAGCTGCACTAATGGGCAGCATTGATGAGCCGGCACTGAAAGGCAGCACTGACTGGCAATAACTAACTAATGGCCACTGATTTGTGTCACTGATGGGCATTGATCAGTGTCACTGATGGGCACTGCAGGGGCTGTACTGTAATCAGTGCCCTTATTACCTGTACCGGTCTCTCCTGCGAGGAAATGCCGCTGATCGGCTCTCTTTGCCACACACTCTGTCAGTGGTGGTAATATCCTGTTATGGGGGGGGTTTTCTGCAGCAGGGACTTGAGCACTTAGAAGGATAGAAGGAAAATGGATGGGGCAAAAACACATCAAATTCTAGAGGAAAATCTGCTGCCAACTGCTGGAAAGTTCTCAATGGGATGAAGGTTTACCTTCCAACATGACAATGACCCAAAGCACACAGCAAAAATTACCATGGTTGAAGGAGAAAAGGGTGAATGTCTTTGCACGGTCTAGTCAGAGACCAGATATAAACCCTATTGAAAATCTATGGAATTATTGCACTCCA
Organism: Rana temporaria; assembly: GCF_905171775.1. Lineage (NCBI taxonomy): Eukaryota > Metazoa > Chordata > Amphibia > Anura > Ranidae > Rana > Rana temporaria. The sequence goes on along the minus strand of NC_053496.1, from coordinate 108,989,845 downwards.
TAAACGGTCACCATCAAATTTAACTGAACTAGAGTTTAGATATGCAAAGTTAGTAGAGCCATATTCCAACAGGCTAAGGGCTGTTATTAAAACACTTAAAGCGCTTGCAGTCATTGGTTTTCCAGCATGACTGTTCAACAGCCAGCAAGTCAGCCAGTTCCTGCTAACCTGCCTGTTGTTCATCCATGAACTGTATACCCTCTTTTAGAGAGGCCACAAAACTGGTGGAGCAAAATTTATAGTGATAAGCTCAAAGTTAGGTAATCAGAAAGCTGCCGGCAAAATACATCCATTTTCCAACAACAATTACCCAGCCTGTATTCTTTAGGTACAGAAAAAATGTACCTAAATCCAATGTTACATCTGCTTTCTGTTTTATCTGCTGCTCAGCTGACTGGTCTTGTGTCTACCTCTCTCATAACAATGCCATGTTTAAAGACTTCAAGACCTTGTGAAGAGCTGGCGTTTCACTCTTCCAACAACCAATGGGTAGAATCCATGTTACTAGGAAGCGATGTGGATTAGATCCTCTCACAGTACAGACCCAAAGTACAAAGAATGGCAACCTAAATTATGATGTGAATTTTAACCTGCTGGGTATTTTTCTCTACAGGGAGTGCAGAATTATTAGGCAAATGAGTATTTTGACCACATCATCCTCTTTATGCATGTTGTCTTACGCCAAGCTGTATAGGCTCGAAAGCCTACTACCAATTAAGCATATTAGGTGATGTACATCTCTGTAATGAGAAGGTGTGTGGTCTAATGACATCAACACTCTATATCAGGTGTGCAGAATTATTAGTCAACTTCCTTTCCTTTGGCAAAATGGGTCAAAAGAAGGACTTGACAGGATATCTTGCAGAGGGATGCAGCACTCTTAAAATTGCAAAGCTTCTGAAGCATGATCATCGAACAATCAAGCCTTTCATTCAAAATAGTCAACAGGGTCGCAAGAACCTTTTAGAAAAACCAAGGCGCAAAATAACTGCCCATGAACTGAGAAAAGTCAAGCGTGCAGCTGCCAAGATGCCACTTGCCACCAGTTTGGCCATATTTTAGAGCTGCAACATCACTGGAGTGCCCCAAAGTACAAGTTGTGCAATACTCAGAGACATGGCCAAGGTAAGAAAGGCTGAAAGACGACCACTAAACAAGACACACAAGCTGTAACGTCAAGACTGGGCCAAGAAATATCTCAAGAATGATTTTTCTAAGGTTTTATGGACTGCTGAAATGAGAGTGAGTCTTGATGGGTCAGATGGATGGGCCCGTGGCTGGATTGGTAAAGGGCAGAGAGCTCCAGTCCGACTCAGACGCCAGCAAGGTGGAGGTGTAGTACTGGTTTGGGCTGGTATCATCAAAGATGAGCTTGTGGGGCCTTTTCGGGTTGAGGATGGAGTCAAGCTCAACTCCCAGTCCTACTGCCAGTTTCTGGAAGACACCTTCTTCAAGCAGTGGTACAGGAAGAAGTCTGCATCCTTCAAGACAAACATGATTTTCATGCAGGACAATGCTCCAGCACACGCGTCCAAGTACTCCACAGCATGGCTGGCAAGAAAGGGTATAAAAGAAGAAAAACTAATGACATGGCCTCCTTGTTCACCTGATCTGAACCCCATTGAGAACCTGTGGTCCATCATCAAATGTGAGATTTACAAGGAGGGAAAACAGTACACCTCTCTGAACAGTGTCTGGGAGGCTGCGGTTGCTGCTGCCATATCAAAACACTGACAGAATCCATGGATGGCAGGCTTTTGAGTGTCCATGCAAAGAAAGGTGGCTATATTGGTCACTTATTTGTTTTTGTTTTGTTTTTGAATGTCAGAAATGTATATTTGAGAATGTTCAGATGTTATATTGGTTTCACTGGTAAAAATAATTAATTGAAATGGGTATATATATTTTTTTTGTTAAGTTGCCTAATAATTCTGCACAGTAATAGTCACCTGCACACACAGATATCACCCTAAAATAGTAAAACTAAAAAAAAAAAAAAAAACTACTTCAAAAAATATTCAGCTTTGATATTAATGAGTTTTTTGGATTCATTGAGAACATGTTTGTTGTTCTATAATAAAATGAATCCTCAAAAATACAACTTACCTAATAATTCTGCACTACCTGTATATAGATTAGGTAGATGCATGTGACATGGGAAAGGGTGTTAATTGTTTTTCCCTGGAGATTAGCTTTGACTGTATTTTGGATTAAATATCTTGGGGTTTTGCTATTTACTTAATAATGGTATTGAGAATTATAAATGAAATGTGTTTTGTTCAAATTATTCAACTAAATAAGCACAACGCTTGTACAACTCAAACATATTTATCCAAATTGGATGGAAACTGTAAGATGTAAGTTAGAAAAAAAAAACACAATTACAAACATTATTTGCTACAAACTTATCCACCTCCAAAACATTAAAAAGGCTATGATTTAGGGGTTTAAGGAGGTTCGAGGTACTGCAAATGGTTAATTATGTAAGTAGTAAATCAATAAACATTTTCAACATAGTTTTTTTTCCTGTTTTTGCATTTTATATGACCATTGATTATCATCACATTTATAGAATTTGTATCCTTACATCAAGTGCCTTAGCAATTTAATCCTAATACAAATCTTGTATTAAATTCCAAAAACACTGTTTCTTCAGGAAGGTTATAACTATTGAAGCAAATAAGGATGCGATTATACGAGAATTTACCTGCTTGTCAGTAGTGGCAATATGGAGCTGAATTCAAGGATGATAAAAAGTTTCCCATGGGAAGTGCATGGCTTAGCTTGATGCGTTGACACGAGTCAGATAAAATAATACATAAATAAGTGAACAACGATGTTTATAAGAAGATTAGCTGAATCATGGGACCTTTCTCTGGGAACTGTCTCGAGGGAAACTCAGGCTACATCCTACAGCTATATAAAAATAATGAATTGCTTCTGTTTTCTTAATCTCTAATTATACTCTGGGTCAGTTTTATTTGGTCGCATTTCTATGTAAAAATGGGAATAGATCAGTGTGTATAAACAGCACAGATAACCATCTACCTTTCCATATTGCACGTAGTATGGGACTGTACCCACTATGCAACATAAGACATTAACATCAACTAAGTCTCTGGAAATAATTTATATTACAAACTTGATTTGGGACTCTATCCCCAAGGAACTGGATCTCTTCATAGACCTGATTATCAGCTTAGGTTTTCATTTTAGTGCTTAGAGCCCAATGAAGAATTTAATACACTGCATTATACCCCATGGTACACAGTCCTTATTATGTTGGATTTAAAATACATGTCAAATCTAATAGTAACATACTGTGTACACATGTGTGATGCATCAACAGTACTACACACATTTTTTTCAAATAACCTTTCTTCTCTATTCCTCTTGGTGTTGCATGACTGATTTATTATGGCTGTGATTGTAAATGGTTAGAAGAAATTGCCAGAACGCCATTTCCAGCAAAGCTTTCAGAGGGCTTGGACATCAACCACAGCTTTGCTGTTCATTATCAGTGATAAGGAGCAGAGACAAGACACTGCGGTACTAACAGTTACTTGCCCCTTCCTCAATGCTGAGCCATTTCAGAAGTCTTCATGCCTACATATTATTGTATTAGAGAGTAATGGGTGACAGTACTGTGGTTAACTTTTAAGCCATGGTACTGAGTTGTCACTCTTATATAGCAAGTGCTCCAAATCCAAGTCTGAAGTTGGGCCTTTAAGAAGTCCCTATTAAACCTAAGTTTTGTGTATGTTTGTTTTTTGTTTTTTTTTGTCAGCACAAGGTACCGTACTTACAATAACTGAGAAGTATCCCTTGCACTGGTGACGGCTGTCTAGTTTAAATATACTGTCCTCTGCTCCCCATCATACCCAGCTGCAGAAGTAATCTTCCAGTGGGCCTGGCCTTTTTTAGGAAATCTGATCTGTCCTGAATAACAATGCCACCTCCTTTACTAGCTGATTTGATGATGACATTATTGTTCCCAGATAAAATATTAATGGCCTGTGTTTCTAGGGTTGTTAAATTATACTGTTTATGCTGGGTAGAAGAGTTTTTTTTTTACATATACACAACTGGGTAGAAAGAATAAACAACTGGGTAGAAAGTCTGTAAATAAAGAAATGTGTGGGATTAAATACTGATTTGGACCTAACAAATGTATGCTATATGAAAGGTGAAGTAGTAAGATGTTGTGTAAGCCAGGTAACTTCCACATCTTCATTATCTAAATACAGGTCCATTAATTGAGCTAGACCAAACATGGATTTTATGTTGAAGAAGCATTTTAAAGTGAGGTTCTTTATGAACTTATTCAACTCTATAAATTAAGAACAAGGATTAGGTTGGGCAGAAAGAGCGAAGTGAAGTGCCAGGCTCAACCGGGAAATTGTATAGTTCAATGGAGAATGTGATGATAAGTAAAAAATCTCCACAGTTTGCATAGCTTTACCTTCCTTCTTATGTCTACCACTTCCCCCTCTCCTGCTACTTTTCCAAACATTTTTTTTGTTAGGCCGGACAGAGTGGTGACTCTAAAAAAGAATCGGAATTCAAATTGTTTGTGGGAGTATTCCCCACAGTTCCCAATATCTGATTGGAATTCATATTACAAGAGGGGCCACTCTTGACAGGCTTCAGGACCTGAAACTAACAGGCCACTTGCAACTGGAGGTATGTGGAGCTGTATCAGAAGACAGAATCAACAGGATGAGAAACAGACTCCCTGGGCCTAGTGACTGGTATGTTAGGATTTGTTCTTTTTATTTTTCCTACTCAAAGTCCTCAGATGACAAAGTCCTCAGATGACGAGGATTTGGAGTTGTAAATGTGGGCTATACACTATTTTCCCAATTGGAAGCATTATCTGTTGGTGGTGGATCATGTGAAGTGTGATGTCCTAATTTAATGTCTGAAACAAGAGAATAGTGAGTCATAGGTGGGTCGATGGTAACCGGTTTGATCATCTCTTTTACTCGGTAGTGCAAAGTTGGGCTGCAAATTCATTGCAAGATGGCAAGACATAAGTGGAACAGGTGAATGCGGGGCCCTGTGGAAAGGGATTGGTACAGCCTTCAGAAACTCTGATGTTATAGTCATCTACATCCCTCTGAAAAATATCCAACTTGGTCCTACTTAAGTCATCATGTTTCCTTTTTGTGCTTTTATTAAGAGTTTTAAACGAATCACATGGTAAATGTGGTACCCATTGGATTAATGCCTGCAATATAGTTTAAACTTTGTTGCAGATCGTTAGATTTCCTTTTTCTCTGCTTGATGATAACCTGCATTAATTTTTGCATGCAGAACTCTGAGATCTGAGACCATTCATATTCAAGATCTAGGTCTAAAAAGGAACAACTTTTAAGTACTCTTAAAGCAGTGGTTCTCAACCCTGTCCTCGAGTACCCCCAACAGGCCATGTTTTGGAAATGTATCTTAACCACTTAAGCCCCCAGACCTTTAGGCAGCTAAATGCCCAGGCCAGGTTTTGCGATTCGGCACTGCGTCGCTTTAACAGACAATTGCGCGGTCGTTCGATGTGGCTCCCAAACAAAATTGACGTCCTTTTTTTCCCCACAAATAGAGCTTTCTTTTGGTGGTATTTGATCACCTCTGCAGTTTTTATTTTGTGTGCTAAAAACAAAAATAGAGCGACAATTTTGAAAAAAAATCAATATTTTTTACTTTTTGCTATAATAAATATCCCCCAAAAACATATATAACATATTTTTTTCCCTCAGTTTAGGCCAATACGTATTCTTCTACCTATTTTTGGTAAAAAAAAAACGCAATAAGCATTTATCGATTGGTTTGCGCAAAATGTATAGCGTTTACAAAATAGGGGATATTTTTATTGCATTTTTATAAATTTTTTTTTTTTACTACTAATGGCGGCGATCATCGATTTTTTTCATGACTGCGACATTATGGCGGACACTTCTGACAATTTTGACACATTTTTGGGACCATTGTCATTTTCACAGCAACAAATGCATTTAAATTGCATTGTTTATTGTGAAAATGACAGTTGCAGTTTGGGAGTTAACCACAGGGGGCGCTGAAGGAGTTAGGCTTCACCTAGTGTGTGTTTACAACTGTAGGGGGGTGTGGCTGTAGGTCTGATGTCATCGATCGTGTTTGCCTATTAAAGGCATTACACGATCGATGCAGCCGCCACAGTGAAGCACGGGGAAGCCGTGTTTACATACGGCTCTCCCCGTTCTTCAGCTCCGGGGATCGATCGCGAGGGGGGCAGCTATAAACGAATAGCCGCGCCCTCATCCCGGATCGCTCCCCGCGGGTTTCCGACCGCCGCATGTACCGGGGGAGTCCCGATCGGACCCCTGACCCGCGGAAAGGCAGGGACGTACATGTACGCCCATATGCCTGTACGTGCCATTCTGTGGACGTACATATACATGCGGCGATCGTTAAGCGGTTAAAAATAGCTGTCCAAAATAACAAGACATTTACTCTGATTTAGAGCACCTGTGCAAGATAAAGGAAAACCTGTAAACATGGCCTGTTGAGGTTACTTGAGGACAGGGTTGAGAACCACTGTCTAAAAGCTTTCCCTAAAATGTTATAACAAATTTAATTTGATATTTCTGTAGAATGAATTGATCCCACCAATGATGGTTGACACAGACTATCCAACCTTCTAAACCTGGCACACAACTCCCTATATAAAGGGCCAGCAATTGAGCAGTCATGTGAAAAAATCTAAGGGGGAACGCTATATATAATTCATCCATTGTACCATATTTAAATGCCTAAATATCCAGAATTAGCTCTATTTCCTTTAGGGGACCCTTAAAGCATTTAAGAGCTAAGAAATTTGACCCTGTAAGTACATATTATTATAATATTCAGATTTCAGTAGTGCTATCAATTTTGCATAGTGTGGAGCTGGTTTTATCATATTCAGATATTGTAATTTATTGCGTTTTTTGAGTATTGCTGGGCATTGTAGTCCATTGAGTCCCCGCTGCCCATAAATGCTGTATCCAATGTGGTTCCAGACATAGCCGGAGGAAGGAGCATGCATGCTCCATAACACTTAGCCACGCCGTGTCAGCATCCAGAAGTGACGTCATGTCTGCCTCCATACTGTGCACAGGTCTGTCTTAATAGCATCAAGGGCCCCTGGGCAAAATAATGCACTGGGTCCCCTACCAGTTTGCCCCAATTTACACACCTACTTTCAAAGAAATAAAGTATAAATAGTTGATAGAATTAAACATATATTCACTAGTACTTTCAATAAAATCGATTTTACAAAAGGAACATTTTCCATAAATCCATAAGGGCACAGCACAGGGGGGGAATACTGAAGGGCACTGTACAGGAGGGGTCAGGAGGACACAATACTGGGATAAGGAGGGCACAGTATAGGTTCTGAGATGCTTGCCAGGACATGACCATATCGGGACAGTTTAGTAAAAAGAATGTCTCAGCAAATCTGGTGCAGTTGGCAAGTATGATGTAATGCAAGATTATTGTGGGGCCCCCATGTACCTGGGGCCCCTGGGCATTGCCCAGGGGTGCCCTTGCATTAAGATGGCCCTGACTGTGCGTTTCACACCGACCAGGGAGTTCTGGGTGTCCCCAATGCAGCCGGCATAATGGGACCATTGCGCTTCCCTCCAGTGGTGCCCAAGGTACCAGGTGACACAGAGTGGTGCTTTTATATTGACAAGTGCTTTTAACCTGATTTATGTGAGTGAGTTGCCTAATATGTGGTAATAAAATGCTTCTCTAGAATACTACACTCAGATGATGCTTCTCTTTTTCCCCTTTGTGTCCATAATCCTTTTTATTGTATGTAATTTCACTGGTTTAGAGATTTAAGTCACATATACTGTAGTCATTGCAAATAGGACATCTTTTCAACATTAAGTCATTGTATTACGAGTTTAAAGCCTAAGTTCAGCTGAAAAAAAAATGAAAACCAGCACAAGGGACATACAGTAACTATCAGTCAGTGTTTGTTGTGTCTCTTCTGCTAGTACAAATCATTCTCTGTCAGTGACCCCCTCCACCCACTCTATAATCATCTGGTGAGGTGGCATTAATACAACTAAGGTTCTGTCATAAACTTTCATCAAGAGAGCTCAACTATGACCACCCTTTCTGCCCAGCTCCACCATTAATAGAAGCTGTACTATAGCTTTTATGAATGAAACCAGATCTATCAATGGAGGGGGTGGACCTATCAATATGCCTGTCCTGCATTCATAGTTCCTGTTTCATATTTAGAAGCTGTAGTATGGCTTCTATGAATGGACATAAAGGAAGGGCAAAGTTGGGTGAGATCCTGTGACAGCCCTTTAGATGTATTAACTATCATCACACCAGAAGAATATGGTGGCTGGGGGATAGAAGTGATTTCTACTAACAGAAGAGGCATCAGTAAAAGAGACACATCCTACTGACTGTAAATGTTGTCCCTTGTGCTGATTTTTTTTTTTATTATTATGTTTGGCTACACACAGGCTTTAAGTGCCATGCACTTAAATGATGGCAGTGTTGAGATTCTTTATTGCAGGTTATGGGATCAAGTGTTAAGCACAAGAACAGCAGCATAGTACTTTCAATATGGTTATATTTAAAAAAAATAAGAATTATTTTGTAGGGAATCTATGCCGGATGCAGCCTGAAATGTAGAAGCCAGTAATATTTAACCAGTTCTGCTCTAAAGGAATTGTTTCTTTCTTTTTTTTCTTGCACACATGTAAAAATCTGAATTTTTAGCCATGAAATTACTTTAAACACCAAGAACATTACATAGTTCCTGAAAGTAGAGGCCCTGTAGAATAAAAACATTCTAGTTATTTTTTTTTATGGTGCAAGGTACTTGCTAACTGTTTATCAAGCGCATATGGACTGGGACTACCTCTCGCCCTATCTCATGTTTGCTGTAAGAGAGGCACCCCAAGCCTCCACTGGCTTTTCCGCTTTCGGGTTACTGTATGGCAGACACCCAAGGGGCCTATTAGATATAGCAAAAGAGACCTGGGAACAAGAGGCAACCCCACTCAAAATTGTAGTGGAACATATTGCTCAGATACAAGATCGGTTTGGTAAAGTCATTCTCATTGTTAAGTCCCACTTGCAACAGGCTCAGCATGCTCAAGCTAGAGTCTATAACCGTTCAGCCAGGATTCAAACCTTTAACCCTGGTGACAGAGTTCTTTTGCTGGTACCTATGGTGGAGAGTAAATTTCTGGCGAAATGGCAAGGACCATATGAGGTCACAGAACAGGTGGGTGAAGTTAACTATATAGTACATCAGCCTGGAAAAAGGAAACCCTACCAAATCTACCATATCAATCTATTGGAGCCCTGGAAGGACAGAAAATCCCTTATGACCTAAGCACCCTTGGCGTTGACTACCGCAGGTCCTTCTACCATGCGCGTGGTAGAGGTCCCTGAGGCCTTATCCGTAAGCCAAAAACAAGAGATCAAGGAATTTCTGCTAAGAAATAGGGAGTTCTTTTCTAAACTTCCAGGGGTAACTTCAGTAATAAAGCATGATATTGTGACCAGGGGTGAAAGTTAACTTAAAACCTTATCACATACCAGAAACTTGACGCCAAGTAATCTCAAATGAAATAAGGAGGATGTTGGATCTGGAGGTAATAGAAGAATCCCATAGTGAGTGGTGTAGTCCAATTGTCCTTATTCGCAAGCCGGATGGAAGCATCCGATTTTGTAATGATTTCCGAAAGTTAAATGAGGTGTCAAAATTTGACACTTATCCAATGCCCAGGGTAGATGAATTAATTGAGCGTCTAGGACAGGCCCGATATATTACCACCCTGGACCTTACGAAGGGGTATTGGCAAATACCACTTACAGAACGTACAAAAGAGAAGACAGTCTTCTCCACTCCTGAGGGGGACTGGCAGTATAAGAGGATGCCATTCGGCCTACATGGGGGCCCAGCCACTTTTCAAGATGATGGATGATGGATCGCATCCTTAAACCCCACCAAGCCTATGCATCTGCGTATTTAGATGACGTGGTAATTTTTAGTGCAGACTGGGAGAGCCACTTACCTAAAGTGCAGGCTGTTATTAATGCCCTCCGTTGTAAAGGGTTTGACAGCCAATCCTAACAAGTGTGCTGTGAGATTAGAGGAGGCCCGGTATCTAGGGTACATTATTGGCAGGGGGATAGTAAAACCCCAAGTCACAAAGATCCAAGCAATCCAAAGTTGGCCAAGACCCCTGAATAAAAAACAGGTCAGGGATTTTTTTCTGATTAGTAGGCTACTACAGAAGATTTGTCCTCAATTTTGCTACATTGGCCTCTCCCCTAATGGATCTTACCAAGGGGGGGGGGGGTAGTCCTCAGTGATAACTTGGTCCCCAAAAGCTGAGAAAGCTTTCCAGAACTTAATGACCGCCCTTTGTCATAGCCCTGTCTTAATCACCCCGGATTTCACACAGGAATTTATAGTGCAGATGGATGCTTCAGAAGTGGGGTTAGGTGCAGTGTTATCCCAAGTGCTGAATGGGGAAGAACACCCCATAGAGTTCTTAAGCAGAAAGTTGACCCCTGCTGAAAAAAGGTATGCAATTGTAGAACAGGAATGTCTAGCCATCAAATGGGCTCTTGAAAGTTTGAAATATTATCTGTTAGGGCGACAGTTTAGACTCCTAACTGGCCATGTCCCACTCAAATGGATGGCCCAAAATAAGGAGAACCTGATAGAGATCTGGGTGGGACAGAATCCCAAGTCCGCGGACCGCAGTTTAACCACTTGCTTACTGGGCACATATACCCCCCTCCTGCCCAGGTGAAATTTCAGCTTCCGGCACTGCGCCGCTTTAACTGATAATTGCGCAGTCGTGCGACGTGGCTCCCAAACAAAATTGACGTCCTTTTTTCCCCACAAGTAGAGCTTTCTTTTAGTGGTATTTTATCACCTCTGCATTTTTTATTTTTTGCGCTATAAACAAAAAAGAACGACAATTTTGAAAAAAAATACAATATTTCTTACTTGTTTCTATAATCAATATCCCAATTTAAAAAAAAAGAAAAAACATTTTTATTTCAGTCTAGGCCAATACGTATTCTTCTACATATTTTTGGAAGAAAAAAAAATCGCAATAAGCGACTGGTTTGCGCAAAAGTTATAGCGCTTACAAAATAGGGGACAGAATTATTATTTTTTATTATTTTTTTTAACTAGTAATGGCGGCGATCTGCAGTTTTTATTGGGACTGCGACATTATGGCGGACACATCGGACACTTTTGACACATTTTTGGCACCATTCACATTTATACTGCGATCAGTGCTATAAATATGCACTAATTACTGTATAAATGTGACTGGCATTGAAGGGGTTAACACTAGGGGGTGAGGAAGGGGTTAAATGTGTACCCTGCATAGTGTTCTAACTGTGGGGAAAGGGGGGTGACTGGGGGAGGTGACCGATCTGTGTGCCTATGTACAAGAGACACAGATCGGTCTCCTATCTCCCTGACAGGACGCTGTCTCTGTGAGAGCCGGCAATGAGAAATGATCTCATATGTTTACATATGAGATCATCTCTCTCATTGGCCGCACAGATCGCCTACCAAACGGCCACTCCGATTGGCCGTTCACGGTGATCTGTGATTGGCTGTGTCCAAGGGACACGGCCAGCACAGAGTTTCCCTGCTGCGCAATTGGGAGCGCGCGCGGGGAATGAGGAAAGGGGCGGACATCAATTGACGTCCTGTTGGATTTTCAGGTCCGCACTGTAGCCGTCATTCGGCTATAGCGCGGGCCTCAGGTGGTTAATGTTTTCCTTTCAGGTCTTGATTAAGGCAGCTGGTCCTAGCTCTCATTGAGAGAGTGTGTCTCCATGTGGGGAGGCATATTGGAGCACGGCTGCGTATCCCTGACTTTGAATATAAGTATTTGTGATTGTGAGGACACTTACTACAAAACCAAGGACTGGTCATACTACGAACACAGTAAGGCTCGGTAGAGAAGAAGTTTTTTTTTGATTGATTGATGGCAAGATGCCCTTTTTTCTTCTGTTTGGAAATATCCTGTGCATTAAACATGGTGTTTAAACATGGTGTTTTCCTAAAGAGACTGTGGGCCAGATTCACAGTGGAGATACGACGGCGTATCTGCTGATACGCCGTCGTATCTCTGTTTCTATCTATGCGACTGATTCATAGAATCAGTTACGCATAGATATCCCTAAGATCCGACAGGTGTAATTGTTTTACACTGTCGGATCTTAGGATGCAGTACCGCGGCCGCCGCTGGGGGGAGTTTGCGTCGTAAACCAGCGTCGGGTATGCAAATTAGGAGTTACGGCGGATCCACAACGTTTTTTCGCGTTCGCTACATCGCCGCTAGTATAGTTTCCCGTCGCAAAGTTAGTCGTCGTTTTTGGTGCCCTAAGTTTAGTCAGCAAGCGTGTTGCTGTCTAAAGTATGGCCGTCGTTCCCGCGTCAAAATTCAAATTTTAACGTCGTTTGCGTAAGCCGTCCGGGAATACGGAATTACGATACGCGCGTCGCCGTTCGAAAAAATGACGTCACGGCGCGCAATGCACGACGGGAGTTCGGAAACGGAGCATGCGCGGTAGGTCCGGCACGAGAGCGCGCCTAATTTAAATGGCACACGCCCATTTAAATTGGCCCGCCTTGCGCCGGGGGCCACCGGCGTAGGTTTTCATCGCAAGTGCTTGGTGAATCAGGCACTTGCGATGAAAAATTGCGGCGGTGTAACGTATCTACGATACGTTACGCCGCCGCTCTTCTATGTGAATCTGGCCCTGTGAGTTTGTCCCTGCCCTGAGTCTGATCCCCCTACAACTCGTAAACTATACATTGTGGGGAAGAGCAATAAAGAAAAAACATTCTGTAGCACTGTAGAAAATTAAGCAGACTCTAAAGAGGTAATGATCAAATATGGATGCCACCATGTACATATATAATGATGAGATATACAACACGTAAGGTTAAAATAGTAACACACATTGAGAAGCTATACATCTAGATGTTCTCTGTGACAAAAATGATTGTCACAGAAACCACTAAAATGCCTCTTAGTTTCTGACCTCAGCTTGGAATTTTGAACATCAGTAATTAATACAAACAGAACCTTTCATGTGATGACTCCAGTACACCATCACTTTGCAATAGATAGTGTTATGACAGGCTAGATACTTCTATCCATTAATGAAGCACTGGTAATAGTCTAGCCTGAATGGGAAATCCAAGTGAAATGAGTAAAGGTCAAGTGGTTTCCTGCATCACCGGGATTGATAGATACTGTTACAGAAATATTCTGCTGTCATTAAGAAAGAATTATTGCGGTTGTATAGACTTTTGTTTATAGTATGTGCCTCAGTTAATTTGTTTGTCCGTTATGTCTAAATGGTGCAAACATTTAATTCCCTATATTGGTCACATTGGACAAATAATGAAGTCATATTTAACATATATTTTATATAAACATTAATTAAATACACAAAATTAGAAAATCATGGAAGATCATCAAATTTTAAAATTTATGTCTGTCCGTCATCTATCAAACCAAGACAGATTACAGCTGTTTATATAGTTGCTCATACAGATATTCCCTTTAGAAGACTTTTCAACTGTTCTGATATTTGCAAATCAAATTATTTTTCCAACCTTATCTCAATTCCAACTCCCAACTATCCTAGATGTCATGCTTTGAACGCATATGTATTTCTGACCCTCATGCTAGAGGAATTGTTTCCTTTCTATATAAGCAAATTCCATCTAGTACTAACACTGGCCCCCCTCATACATCTCCAAATGGGAACTAGACTTTAATTGCTCATTTAATGCTACTGAATTGTCTAGCATATGGTCCGCCACTAAGTCTGCTTCTTCTAATACTGTTGCTGTGGAAACTAACTTTAAAGGGTCACTAAAGGCAATTTTTTTAAGCTAAATAGCTTCCTTTACCTTACTGCAGTCCTGTTTTCATGTCCTCATTGTTGGTTTTTGCTATGTTGTTGCTGTAATCCTTCTCTGTTCTGAACAATCTTTCCTGATGGAAAAAAGTCATGGGAGCTTTCTCTCTGTGGCACTAATCAAGGAGGTGTGATTACTGTGTGTCTTAAACCCCTCAGAACCAATCACTTTCGTTTTACAAACCATCACTGTCCTCTATTGGCTCTGTGTCTCTGTACTTCACAGAAGCATGAAACTAGATGCACATTATGATTGTTTTTTATCGATTTTTAATCATTTTTAAAAGGAATCAGTTAACTATTATGTCTCTATACCCTGTAAACAGTAATTTCAGCAAAAAAAAAAAATCCTTTACAACTACTTTAAGGTGCTAACCCATTGGTATTTGCTAAAATATCGAAATATGCTTCTGATTACCCTGGAGCTTGTTTTCACGGCTGTTCAGAGTCTGGTACTTACTTAATTTTTGGTGGGATTGTCCAATTGCCCAAAAATTCTGGAAGGCAGTTTTTGACTTAGCCTCCAAAATCTTTGATACACCTCTACAGCCCAAACCTGCTACAGCCCTATTAAACCTGAAACCTGACGGTATCACACAGATTCAATTTCACCTTCTTTTACAGCTCCTAACAGCCGCAAAACAAACCATTGCTAAGGCATGGAAAACACAATATTTAAAGCGGCGCTCCACCCTAGAGTGGAACTTCCGTTCATCGTAACCCCACCTCAAAGACAGGTATTTGCACCCACTTCCGGGAGTCCTCACTGCGGGGAGTCTGCGGGTAGTGCGTCACTTCCTGCCCCCACCCGTTGTGTTCTGGGAAACACTTGGCTCCCAGAACACAACGGGGACCAGTGAGAACGGCGCTGCGTGACTTGCGCATGTGCCGTAGGGAATCGGGCAGCGAAGCCAGATCGCTTCACTTCCTGATTCCCTCCCCGAGGATGGCGGTGGGGGCAGAGTGATGTGCGATCGCTCGTCCTCTGCTGCCGACGGTGCTAGACTCCAGAACAGGTAAGTGTCCTAATATTAAATGTCAGCAGCTGCAGTATTTGTAGGCTGGCTTTTAAAAAAAAAATCTGCGGAGATCCGCTTTAATTCTAGCTGAAACCATATACAGAACTAATAAAGCTCTTATCATGCTAAAATGGAAGCAATCAAAAGAGATTGAATTGGTCTATTTGAGAAATTCTGGCTTCCTTGGGTCAAGCATTGTTTACCTCCAGACTTTGATGACACACTATTATTGCCTTGCTAATTTTACTCTATTTGCCTTGACTACAACTTCTATTCATTTGGGATCGCATCACCACTTGCTGATCACATGCACTCGCCCATAAAAAAAAAAACTCTCTAAAAATACACACCAAACTGAGCATGTGTTCTTTCAGGAAATGGTTTGGGGACTGTGGAGGAAGGGGAGGAACAGAAAAGACAGGATCAAACAGTCTTTTTACACAGTGTAGATGATTAACCCCTTAGGTTCCACTGTGAGTATACCAAGCATGCTTTACTGCATATACAGAATTATTTTATTGTAGGTTTAGTAACACTTTTAGCTAACAATGAGAACCAGCTCTTTTCAAGGCAAATGTATTTGAATGAACCTCTCATAATTAAATAAAGGGTCCACCTGAACTGGAATTTAGAATTTTAAAGATCAAATTTGTTTAAAGCCGAGGTCCACACAAAAAGTAAACCTCAGTTTTTTTTGGAACCAGGGGGGAGGGGGGTGTAGATACCTGTATAATGCAGGTATTTGCACCTACTTCCAGGCATAGACTCCCATGGGAGTCATGCCCCTCTCCCCCCCTCTGCTGTCTTCTGGGAAACACACTAGTCCCAGGAGACAGCAGGGACCAGTAAAGATGCAATAATGGAAACAGAAAAATTTGCACTAACCCAAAAAAATATAAATTTAAATTAATAAAGCATAAAGAATGTGAGTGTGTTAAACCCGAAGGCAGCAATAAACAGTGCATATACACATAAATACATTAAGAAAAGAAAAAACTGCGCCAACTCTATAAGCCAGCTGTAAAACCGGAAAAATTCAATACATTAATCAAAATGAAAAACAGTCCAAATGAATGTCCTAATGTTAATAAGGCAAGAAGGTGCAGCAGGGATATTTCAGCTGGAATCTGACAACACCGCAGTGAAGGACATGATTAATCCGTGAAACCACCACCACATAGATAGCCTTTTACCAGATTGATAAGAGGCAATAGCCTTGAGCAAATACACCGCTCTGTAATGACACCGGATCCAGGGGAATCCTGATCAGATCCTCCAAGGGAGAAAAGCCAGCTGCCCAGGAAATCAGAAGTCTATCAGCTGTAATGTCTGTCAAACTGTCTCTTTGCTGTGTTGTCGCCATGTAACCGACAGGAAACTGTCAGTTTTCTGTCGGTTACACGGCGACAACACAGCAAAGAGACAGTTTGACAGACATTACAGCTGATAGACTTCTAAGTGGAAGGGCAGCAACTTCTTTTGTGGAGGATTGGAGGATTGGAGAATTTCCTGGGCAGCTGGCTTTTCTCCCTTGGAGGATCTGATCAGGATTCCCCTGGATCCGGTGTCATTACAGATCCTCCATTTGCTCAAGGCTATTCCCTCTTATCAATCTGGTAGGAGGCTTCCACTTAGAAGTCTATCAACTGTAATGTCTGTCAAACTGTCTCTTTGCTGTGTTGTCGCTGTGTAACCGACAGGAAACTGATAGTTTCCTGTCGGTTACACGGAGACAACACAGCAAAGAGACAGTTTGACAGACATTACAGCTGATAGACTTCTGATTTCCTGGGCAGCTGGCTTTTCTCCTTAGGAGGATCTGATCAGGATTCCCCTGGAACCGGTGTCATTACAGAGCGGTGTATTTGCTCAAGGCTATTCCCTCTTATCAATCTGGTAAGAGGCTATCTATGTGGTGGTGGTTTCACGGATTAATCATGTCCTTCACTGCGGTGTTGTCAGATTCCAGCTGAAATATCCCTGCTGCACCTTCTTGCCCTATTAACATTAGGACATTCATTTTGATTAATGTATTGATTTTTTCCGGTATCACAGCTGGCTTATAGAGTTGGCGCAGTTTTTTATTTTCTTACCAATAAAGATGCGCAGCGCGACTCACGCATGCGCAGAAAGGAACCGGGAAGTGAAGCCGCAACAATTTACTTCCTGATTCCCTCACGAGGATGGCGGCGGACATTATACAGTTAACCCTCTTGATATAAGAAGAATCCCCATATCCTTTGGGGTACATTTGAGGGAGTACCACTCCTGTTTCTCTCATGATCTAGTCATTGGGTGTTGGTTGTCCAGTTTATATTAGTGTCTTACCTATTGTAGGGACGTGGATATCATTTTGGGGTACATTTTTGTTTGAGGTTGATTTCTCAATACAGTGGGCCAGATCCACAGTGAGAGTACGCCGGCGTATCTACTAATACGCTGGCGTACTTTCAAATTTCCCGCGTTGTATCTTTAGTTTGAATCCTCAAACCAAGATACGACAGCATCTGGGTTTGATCCGACAGGCGTACGTCTTCGTACGCCTTCGGATCGTAGATGCAATACTTTGGCGTCCGCTGGGTGGAGTTTGCGTCGTTTTCCGCGTCGGGTATGCAAATTAGCTATTTCCGACGATCCACAAACGTACGCGCGGCCGTCGTATTCTCTTCGTATACTCGTCGTCTCTAGTCGGCTTTTTCCAGCGTATAGTTAAAGCTGGTATTTTGCGGCGTATAGTTAGATTTGCCATGTTAAGTATGGCCGTCGTTCCCGCATCGAAATTTTAATTTTTAATTTTTTTTGCGTAAGTCGTTCGTGAATCGTAATGTATGTAAGTTCCGTCTAAGTTAAAAAAATGACGTCCTAGCGACGTCATTTAGCGCAATGCGCGCCGGGAAATTTCGGGACGGCGCATGCGCAGTTCATTCGGCACGGGGACGCGCTTCATTTAAATGAAACACGCCCCCTACTCGCCGATTTGAATTACGCGCCGAGAGATACACTACGCCGCCGTAACTTACGGCGCAAAATCTTTGTGGATTCAAAGAATTAAAAAGTAAGTTACAGCGGCGTAGCGTATCTCACATATGCTGCGCCTATCTAAATGTATGTGGATCTGGCCCAGTGTGTTTTTACGATTGGGGTATGTTTCTAGTATATATTTTGAATACCTTGCTATATATTTCCTGTCCCCTCCCATTGAAGTGCAGGTCTGGCCATTTTTTATTTACTATTGGTGGGAACTGGACGCTGACACAGTCAGACCCCGGAGGCAAGCAACGAGTGCGGGCCTATTTTTTTGTTTTTTTGGGGCGGCGGTATTTATTGTGTGGCAGTGGTGTTTGTACTTTTGGAATACTAGTGAGGGGACACACTGAACATCTTTGTTGCCATTGTGCTAAAGGCTGGTTGTCCAGTGTGCCCCTGTGTTTTCTGCTCTCTGCCTATCCATTATAATGCATGCGCTTCCACTGTGGAGACTCTCAGAACTTAGAGTTTGTGCTGCAGATAATTTTGGGGTATCATGAAGTGGCTCTGCAGCATTTATTTGGAAATGTGTGCAAACTAAAGCCCTGTCTTTAACGCATAGTGTTAGACAGAATAATTTGGTTGGTTGTAGATTGGTCGGTAAGTTGAGCTGAGAATTTTCTTTGGTTTTGTTTGAAATATGTTACCCTTCCATGTTCTCCTTGCTACAAAGGCCATTTATAGGTGGAAGCAGTGGCCATTTGCTTGTACTGTAGAAAGACATTTATGTACAAGGAAGAACAAACACCTTGTATCTCCCCCTCCCCGATCTATTAGCATAAAGCGACAAGCCTAATCCTTATAAATCATAGCTGCACAAAGACAGTATTAAGTGCTACATTATTAGATTGTGCTAATTGAGGGTGGAGTTACACCTCAACACATTTCGTAAGATAGCTTCTTCAGGATGCACTGGGGTACTTTTAGTGGAAAAATAAATTAACATCATTAGAACAACTTATGTTTTCCAAACATGCAGTTTTTAATAATACGTGCTTTTCATTATAATAAATGTTGTTTTTATTCCTGAGGGCCTTTGTGCACCTTAAAAGTCCCACCTCCCCTGTTTTCTGGCATATGTAGATCACATAGGGATGTTGTGATTAATATACCCACCACCAGAATGCATATGTAATATATCCTATTGCAATTGCTTGTTTTTCTACTTTCAAGCCAAAGTTAGGATAATATTTCAGATTTGCTTTTGTAGTCAGAAATGTAGGAAGGTTTCCATCAGACACTCATTATTCCATTTTAATAAAATAATTGCTTTCCCTTGTGGGGGCAAAAAACATGTTATCAGAGTATATATAAATGCATAGCAGTGAGTATGGCCATAAAAAAATTACATTACATTTATACATCCTCACATAATGATGCCATTGGGTTATATGAAAAAGGGAGCTTATAAATGATTCATCAAACTGCCACTGGCCAATTATTACCATCCTATACCCAAGGGCTTTATGCCTATATTTTTCTTGTTTTAAAGATTCCTCCCTTTGACTTCTAACAATGCATTTAGGACTGTTTCAGTGGCTACTTCACCTAACAAAGCAAGCCTAGTGCCCCTTAAAGAAAACATTACTTAATTGATTATTAAAATAATAGTGGGTTGGGGTATTACTGTATATAAGCCAAGCTGCTAAACCAACAAAATATCTACAGCCAAATATGGGCAGCTTAAGCAAAGGGTTTCTGGAGCTGCCCCTGAAAATTGTGCTGTACATAAAATCACTAATCCCGCGTGCACACGATCTGGGTTTTGCCCAGCTAAATCTCATCGGAAATTCCGATGGAATTCCATCGGAGAAAAATAGAACATGTTCTATATCTAAACTCTGATGGAATTCATTAGAATTTCCGATAAAAAAGCTCCAATGGGGCTACACACGATCGGAATATCCGATCGAAAAAGTCAGTCTGACTTTTTCCATCGGAAATTCCGATCATGCGTACAAGGCTTTAGAGTTTTAAAGTTGGATAAAGGTCTATCACTATTCTTAAAAACATTCCCAACCCCCTCTTCCTACCTATACTGCATGCCCTGTGTACATACAGTTCCTTGAAAAAGTATACCCTTTGAAATTTTCCAAATTTTGTCATGTTACAACCAAAAATTTAAATGTGTTTTCATTTGGATTCTTTTGCAGACTCTAAAGCCTCGTACACACGATCAGTCCATCCGATGTTAACCGATGAAGCTGACTGATGGTGCGTCGTGCGTACACACAATCAGTTAAAAAAACGATCGTGTCAGAACGCGGTGACGTAAAACACACAACGTTCTGAAAAAAACGAAGTTCAATGCTTCCAAGCATGCGTCGACTTGATTCTGAGCATGCGCAGGTTTTTAACCGATGCTTTTGCATACTAACGATCGGTTTTGACCTATCGGTTACCAGTCCATCGGTTACATTTTTAAGCAAGTTCTAATTTTTTTGACCGAAGGTAAAATAACCTATGGGGCCTACACATGATCGGTTTAAACTGATGAAAACGGTCCTTCAGACCGTTGTCCTCTGGCGATCCTATCGTGTGTACGTGGCTTTACAGGTTTTCTTCTAAGATTGCCCTGTATTTGGCTCCATCCATCTTTCCATCAACTCTGACCAGCTTCCCTGTCCCTGCTGAAGAAGAGTCCCAAGAACATGATGCTGCCACCAGCTTTTACATACCCTCAAATATGTTGACAAGTAATAATTTCTTCCCACGATTTTTTGACGTCTGGAGATCTGAGAGAGACTTCACCTTTTTTTCCCCTAGACATAACTTGTATTCACGTATTGATTTGTTCCTAACGGACAAATGGCTTTTGCAAAAAATTTCTGCCTCAGCGATCCACACCACCACATGGTCAGACCACGCCCCAATCTCCCTCACCATTAAAGACTCCAAACACCTCCACAACACTTTTATGTGGAGAGCAAATAATTACATACTACAACATGAGGAATATGCGCTAGAGATTGCTGACTAAATCAAAGAATTCTTTGCACTTAACAAAGGCTCATACATGAGGGGTATATTGATGAAAATGGGTTCTGTTCACAAAAAGAAGAGGACGCAGCGCATTGATGAGATTACATGTCAGATTGCATCACTAGAATCACAACACAAAACTAACCCCCAAACCCCACAGCTCGACCAATGTCCCTTCGACGAGGACTCCGAACACTACTCCTTCACTCCTATGAACACCTCCAAAGAAGGGTGAAAGCTACTGCTTGTTCCACATCCAAAAAGGCTGGAAAAAGACTAGCACAACGCCTTAAAAGTAGACGAATCAAGACCAACATTCCACAACTTTTCCACCCACACACTAACGAATCTCTGACGAACTCCCAATACATAGCCAATGCCTTTAGTGACTACTATAAAGATTTGTATAACCTAAATCAAGATCCTCAAACTCCACAGCCTACACAAGATGACATAAACCATTTTCTCCAAGACATTCAACTGCCCACCCTGACTGCTGAACAAGTCTCATGCCTGAATGCCCAGTTATCTGACCAGGAGGTACTACTAACTATCAAATCACTTCCTACAGGGAAGACTCCTGGGCCAGATGGCCTTTCGGGAGAATATTACAAACAATTCTCTGACCACTTAATCCCACACATGACTGAGATGTTCAACAGCGCTGCCTCCTCTTCCCAATTCACACCTGAGTCTCTAAATGCTCTAGTAGTAACGATACCAAAGCCAGGGAAGGAGCCGACCGTACCCCAAAACTTCCGCTCAATATCCCTACTCAATCTAGATTTGAAAATCTATGCCAAGGCAATAGCAAATAGGCTGCTAGATATCATGCCCACCCTCATTCACAGACCAGACTGGTTTTACTAAAGGCAGGCAGTCATCGGATGCCACTAGAACAGTGTTTCCCAACTCCAGTCCTCAAAGCACAACAACAGGTCATGTTTTCAGGCTTTCCATTATTTTGCACAGGTGATTTGATCAGTTTCACTGCCTTAGTAATTACCACAGCCGTTTCATCTGAGGGAAATCCTGAAAACATGACCTGTTGGTGTGCCTTGAGGACTGGAGTTGGGAAACACTGCACGAGAAGATTGATCAATCTGATTCATAATACAGATATGACTGGGATGCCTTCTCTGCTCCTTTCTTTGGATGCAGAGTAGGTGGTCTTATCTCAGATCAGTGCTCCAAAAAAAATGTGGCTTCAATGGCTATATTCTTAACGCCATCATGGCACTGTACTCTACCCCCTCGGCCCAAGTGTTCACGGCAGATATGACTTCCCGTCCATTCCATATTACTAATGGAACGCGACAAGGTTGTCCCTTATCCCCTCTTATTTTTAACCTTCTCATGGAACCCTTAGCAACATACATCAGAGCTAACCCCTCCATTTCAGGTATACAAATTGTAAATACCTTGTATAAAATCAGTCTGTTTGCAGATGACGTGATCTTAATCCTCGCAGACCCGGTTTTCTCTCTGGCAGAAGTACAGAAAATGCTCACTTGGTTTAGCAATGTATCCTACTATAAAGTAAAAACGACCAAATCATTTATACTCAACATAAAACTAGACGCCACTACTAAAAACCTACTACAAATACAGCACCAGTTTACATGGGCAGACAAAGAAATCTCTTATC
Source organism: Rana temporaria (assembly GCF_905171775.1). Classification (NCBI taxonomy): domain Eukaryota; kingdom Metazoa; phylum Chordata; class Amphibia; order Anura; family Ranidae; genus Rana; species Rana temporaria. The sequence continues at coordinate 108,967,195 of NC_053496.1, read as the reverse complement.
TAGGGATTAAATTAACACGCACAACTAAAAGTCTCTTCTCCACCAACTTTCAGCCCCTCCTAAATAAGATACATTCAGACTGCCAACACATCACGAAACACAAATTATTCTGGTCGGGTAGGCTGGCAGCCTTTAAAATGCTCTGTCTCCCGCAAATATTATATTTCTTTAGAACGCTTCCCATACCCATTCCCACCTCCTTTTTCAAATCACTACAAACTATTCTTAACGAACATCTCTGGAAGGGTAAATTACCTTGATGTGCACACTCAAAACTTATTAAACACAAATTGGCTGGGGGCGTGGGCTCCATAGACTTCGAGGACTACTATCTAGCAGCCATCCTCACCCAATTGCCAGAATGGCAATGTCCTATTACTCCATGGGGACAAATAGAACACCTCTCCCTTAATCGTCCTACCCTCAAAAACTGGCTAATGAGTATCCCTCTCGTGGCGGCGATCCCGTCCTCTCTCTGACCTACCATGAAAGCCACTGCTAAAGCATGGGAAAAAATGATCACACATTCTGCCTACACCACCACTGCTCCGCTGGACCAAATACCCCTAGAATCTCTACATTATCTCTCACCAGGCTTGCCGCTCACTCATTGGACTCTTAAAGGGATCCAATCCATACAGCAACTACTTCATGGGAATAAACCTAAAGCCTTCTCCCAGCTACAGAGAGCAAGTTAGCATCCTTCAATTCCCAAACTTCTAACTTATGTTGGAGGTGTAAATCTCTTAAAGGGGACATGATCCACACATTCTGGGCATGCCCCTCTTTTCAATCATACTGGGAAAACACATTCAAGCTAATATCTACCGTTACCAAGTACACAGTACTCCCTTCACCAGAGCTTGCAGTGCTCAACCTAACTATTGAGAAATACCCCCTCCCCTTAAATATGTTACAACCCACATACTACTGGCCGCTAGACTCAATTTTTTTTTTTTTTTTTTTTTATTTATCACCAGAAAGCCAGTCCTCGCAGACCTTCAACATACAATGTTAACAGTAGATACAACAGTTCTCGTACATTGGTAAAATAACAAGTGTGAAGCTAATGTCAACGACACATTACAGCGTGCATGTTAGAATATAACTAGATCTCAGTGAGGGAGTGTCTGTCGAGGCAACGAGTACTTCCTCGTGCCACGATGCCGGGGTCCGATCGGACCGGCCTCTATAACCGTTTTCCGTTTTCAGGGTAGAGAGAGATAAAATAGGGGTTAGAGAGTAAATTAGAAGAGAGTAGGGAGGGAGGTAGGGAGGAGAGGGCGGGGGGGAGGGGATTGGGGGGTAGGGGGGGGGAACTGCCCGAGCAGGGCTAATGCAAGGCGCCCCCAAGGGGCGTAATGTATGTCTGTGTCAATCCTGGACAGACTGTTTGTCAAAAGGAGCAGGCATTAAACCTGTGGATGCGTAGACAGTTGGCAGTCGGTCTCTCTGAGCTGTTGTCCTTCCTCTGAGTACTTGAAGATGTTGTACATCTGCCAAGTCTCAGAGTACGTCTCCTGACGCTGTTGGCTGGAGAGGATGAGGTCTTCCATTCGACTGATCTCGTCTACTTTGTTTAGCCAGAGAGAGATAGTCGGGGGGTGAGGGGATTTCCAGCGGAGAGGCACACAGGCTCTGGCTGCGTCCAAAAGGTGACGCACCACCGACTTTTTATAAGACCCAGGTGGTATATTAGTTGCCTGTAAGAGGAAGTAAGCCGGGTCATCCGGCACTGTGTACCCCGTAAATTTTTGGGTGATCCGGCGTACCTCTCCCCAGAATCCCCTGATCCGTGGGCAATCCCAGAACACATGGAGTAGGGTGCCCTTCTCTTGCTGGCATCTCCAGCAGGTGTCGGTAGTGTTGGGAAATAGCTTATTTAGGAGATCTGGGGTTCTGTACCAGCGAGTAAGGACCTTGTAATTTGTCTCCTGGGTTTTTGCGCATAAAGATGACTTATGTGCAAAGCGGAGTATGTTCTGTCTTTTGGTGGGTGAGAACCGTGTGTTCAGGTCTCTCTCCCATTTTGTCAAAGCCGGGATTCGATAGTCTCCCGGGCGGCGATCAGCATGGCGTATAGTAGGGACAGAGCATGTGGGAGCACTCCCGTCTCTTCGCACAACTCCTCCAGTTCTGTCAATGGCCCCTGTCCGGTAGGGGGGGCAGGAATGGAACTCAAAAAGTGAGTCAGTTGTCTCGCCCTCAAAAAGTCTAGGTGGTAGGCACCCCCAGGGTCTGTCAATTCGGTTGCTGATTTCCACCGTCCGCCTGAGCTAAAGTGAGACGCCTGATAGAGGCCCGCCTTCCCCAAGTCCAGAAACCTCCCATCTCGTAGGCCTGGGCCAAAGAGTGGATGTCCAATAATGGGTCTGAGGGGGGAGTTTCCAGAGGTCAGGGAAAATTGGGCGAAAAGGTCGGAGCACACTTTAATCGTGGTTCCCACAAGTGGGTGGCGTGTAACTGTGGGGGGGAGCGAGGCAGAGCACCACGGGGCGCGATGTAAGGGGATCTCGGTCTGGCCCTGTTCAATCTGTGTCCACAGCTTATTGTGTCCGTGTCGGCACCAGTCAATTAGTCTAACCAGGTGTGTTGAGCGATAGTACATCCGGATGTCCGGTAGGGCTAGGCCTCCCTGTAATTTGGGGAGGGAGAGGACTGTTCTGCATATCCGTGACCTTTTCCCCGCCCAGAGAAACAGGTTGAACGTAGAATGAACCTGCTTAAAGTAGCTCCCCGGGATGGAAATCGGGAGGGCCTGGAGGAGGTACAGGCAAAATTGTCATCTTTAAGATGTTGCATCTGCCCACCCAGGAGTGTAGTCCCCCAGTCCACTGAGTCAGCAGTTTCCGAACCTCTGTCAGGAGGGGGGGGAAGTTCAACTGGAATAGGCGTGCGAATGTAGGGGGGATGTACGTCCCTAAGTATTTTAGTGCGACTGCCGTCCACTTCAGGCTGAAGGCAGCCTTGAGTTGGGCTAGCCGTTGCTGTGGAATCCCAATGCCCATGGCCTCTGACTTTGTATAGTTGATTTTAAGGTTGGAGAGGTTACCGTAAATCTCGAATTCCCGGAATAGGGCCGGGAGGGAGGTGTCAGGTTCCGTAAGGGTGAAGAGCAGGTCGTCTGCGTACGCGGAGACTTTGTGGTGTGCCTTTGTGGTAGCCACACCCTTAATATCAGGGTTCAGCCGCACATGACACAGAAAAGGCTCCAATGACAGTGCGAACAGGAGGGGTGACAGGGGACATCCCTGTCTCGTCGGCAATTGGGAAGGACTCCGATAGAACCCCGTTGGCCCTTACTCTTGCCGTCGGTCCGTTATAGACCGCCGATACCCAGCACCTCATCCTATCGCCCAGACCTATGTGTTCTAGAGTAGACATCATGAACCGCCAGTCCACCCGGTCAAATGCCTTCTCGGCATCCGTTCCCACAAACAGACTAGGTGTCTTACTGGCTGAGACTATATGTAGGAGGTTAAGCACCTTGATAGTGTTGTCGCGGGCTTCCCTAGTGGGCACGAAGCCCACCTGGTCTAGGTGGATCAGCTGTGGAAGATGACTCTGAAGTCTAGATGCCAAAATTTTAGTGAACAGTTTGAGGTCCGTGTTAAGGAGGGAAATGGGGCGGTAGCTACCGCAGAGGGCCGGGTCTTTATCTGCTTTTAAGATTACGGAAATTTGGGCTTGCAGTGTGGTGGCGTGGAAGGGCTTCCCTGAGCCTAAGTCGTTGAACAGCTTCGTCATATGCTGTCCCACGGATGGTAGCACTGCCCTATAGTATGCTGTGGTGAGTCCATCAGGGCCTGGGGCTTTACCTGGTTTAGCGCTTTTTAATGCAAGTTGGATCTCCGATAGTGTAATGGGAGCCTCCAGACTGTCCCGATCCTCAGCAGAAAGAGAGGGCATAAGGGATGTGGCGATATAGTCCCGTAACGAGTCTAGGGGCGCCGGGGGTTTGGTCAAATTATATAGGGAGCTATAGAAATTCCTGAATTCGCGTGAGATCTGTTGTGGGGTGGACTGTTTCTGTCCTTTTGGGGATAGTACATGTGGGATATATGAGGCCAGGCGACGCGAGCGCAACGTGTTAGCTAGCAATCTGCCGCATTTATTGCCCGATTCGTATGTGTATCGTCGGCAAGTCTGCAGTGCCGCTTTGGCTTTAAAGTGCAAGAGGTCCGTGACCTGCGAGCGGATGATATCAAGTTCTGCTCCCGTCTGTCTGTTCGGGTTTATTTTGTGTGTGGATTCTAAGCTCTGCAGTCTAGTAAGGAGCGAAGTCAGTTGTGCCGAACGCTCTTTCTTCAGCCGCGCGCCGTGCTTTATGAGCACCCCCCGGATCACCGCCTTATGGGCCTCCCACACTACTCCCACGTCACTGTCAGGGGAGCTGCTAGTGGAAAAATAGTGTCCCAGTTCCGTGGCCACCTCTGTCATCACGTCAGTGTTCTGCAAGAGACCTTCGTTAAGACGCCACACAGGTCTCTGTCCCCTGTTTAGGTCGGATATGGAGTACCTCAAGGTGACTGGGGCGTGGTCGGACCACGTGATTGAGCCAATGGCAATGTCCTGGATCGCGTCTAATTGTCCGTGTGGGATAAGGAAGTAGTCGAGTCTCGAGTATGTGTGGTGTGGTTTAGAGAAAAAAGTGTAATCCCTGTCTCCAGGGTGCAAGAGGCGCCAGGCGTCTATCAGTTGCATTGAGTGCAGGGTAGTGTCGATACGCTTCTGTGTGTCTCGGGTCAGGGAAGTCTTCCCAGTGGACGTGTCTTCAGTCGGGATCAGGGATACGTTTAGGTCACCTCCCAGTATCAACTGTCCCTCCGTGAAACGTCGGAGCTGTATCAGGGTTTTCTTAAGGAAAACATCCTGCTGGGTGTTAGGTGCATAAAGATTAGCGAATGTCACCGTTCTGTCCCCTACTCTGCCCTTCAGGAAGAGGAATCGTCCTCCACTGTCTGTCATGGTGTCCAGGGGTGTCCAAGGTACCCTCGCAGAGATTAGGACCGAGACTCCCCTGGACTTAGTTTCTGTATACTGAGAGTGGTATGTCGTGGGGTAGAACCTGTTTTTTAGGAGCGGTAGGTTAGACTTCTTAAAATGTGTCTCCTGAAGGAATACCACATCAGCTTTCGCGCGACGCATGTCCTGCAGTAGCATGCGTCTTTTTTCAGGGGTGTTCAGGCCCTTAACATTGAACGATATGACTGTGAGCGAGTCCATGTTCGTGCAGTGGCGGAGGGGAGGGTGAGCGGGTGCTTCCAAGTGCAGGGCGACTGCCGTCTCCCTACCGCAGCATGGGGTGAAGGACTAGGGACGGGGGAAGGGTGGGGGGGTGGAGAGAGAAGGGGGGGTAGTGGAGTAGAGAGATAGGGGAAGGTAGTTAGAAGAAAGTTAGATAAATAGAAAAAGAGCTCAAAGGGTCGGCTCCAGGTGGGGCCTTCAAGAAGCTTCTATGAAGATAGCTAAATCAGCTATAAGCACTCACTGGGGAATTCCCAGGAAACGAGCGCAACCCTAATTGGGGGAGATGGGCTAGACAGGGGCAGGAGTTGAGCCCCCGACCCTCCCCACCCAATCCCGACCAAGTTCTGTATAGCATGTAAAAACATATGACATAACATAACCCAGCATTGTCTAGCACAGGCAACAATAACAACAACACAGGCATCAATAGGAGCAATTTAAACATATACAACTAGGTAAGGCAACATGGTGCAGAAAGTGCAAATTAGGTACCCAGAGGTGTGTCTAGCTTAAGGTCCCGGGCGACCTTCTCCTGAGGCCACGAGTCAGACCATCTCTCATATCCCAAGTCCCCCACCACTGTCATTTGATGGGTAACCAATGACCTCCCCCACCACCCGAACCCCGCCGCAAATGGAGGGTGTGCAAATAGTAGTACTGTCCCCCCCACCCAGAAGTGCAATCTACATCCGGAGCCCCCCCCCCATCCCCGGGACCCATGTCCCCCTCTATGTGAGGGAATGTCAAACCTGGGCTCCAAGACCTCCGTTCCTTATGTCACGTCCAGCATCTCATCCTGTAAGGAGATCGCAAAGTCAGCAGCTTCAGCTCCCTGTAATGGACGGGCTGCAGCCTCAGGGAGTCGTCCCAGTGACAAGTGAGGGGCGAGAGGGGGGGCGAAACGAATCTGCATCTCCGGGCTGGCAAAAAGCAAAAAAAACAAAAAATAAGGAAGAGCCAAAAAAGAGGGGCCCGTTCAGTTCAGCGGTCCCGGAGCTGGGGGGAGGGGAGCAGCCCCCCAAAACCATCAGGGGGGGAGGGTCACCAGGGGCCTCGAAAACAGTCAATGACCCGTTACTGGGGCGGCCGCGAGCGGCGTAGGCATGGAGGTAGGGGGGGAAGCCTCCGGCACATGGCAGTCCCCGGGTGTCCTAGGGAGGGCGATAGCGGCGTGGGGGCAGTGGAAGTGTCCGGTGGGGGGTGGTGTGTGGCAGGGATGATGAGCCGGTCAGTGCTGGAGGCCTGAAAGTGCGGCCTATGGCCTACTCACGTGCTCCACCTCGGGCCGAGTTGCGTCGCCGCCTGCCTCTCTGTGGACGTGTCAAAAAGGGTCCCCTGTAGGCTGGAGCTCCCGAGCGTCCGGTTTGGCGGGGAAAGAACTGCAGCCAGTCCGGAACTTGGATGGGTTCAGAGCCTAGGAAGCGGAAGAGGGCCGGGAGATCCGATGCGTTCTGGAGGGTGAAAGCCTCTGCATCCTTCCGAAAGGTGACCGCCAGTGGATATCCCCACCGGTATGTGTAACCCGTCTGCTTGGCAAGATCCAAGAGGGGGCGTAGTAGGGCTCTGCGGCGGAGAGTCGCTCTGGAGAGGTCGGGTAAGATCCGGATCTGCGCCCCTTCCGCCTCGATGTCCTCCAGGTCCCACGCTCGCCGGAGGATGGCCTCTTTCTGAGTATATCGGTGAAGACGGCACACTATGTCACGCGGTCTGTCTTGGTCTACAGGCTTAGGCCCAAGCGCTCTATGCGCTCTATCCAACAGGATCACCGCTTCTGGATCGCCAAGGACGTTGCGGAAGATCCCGGTCACTTTGGCCCCAACATCTTCTGCATCCACCGCTTCGGGCACACCGCGGAGCCGCAGATTACAGCGGCGGCTTCTGTCCTCCACATCCTCCAGGTGGAGCTGTAAGGTGATGGCCGCCTCTCGGTGTTGGTCCCGGGCCTGTTCCAGTGCCGCCACCCGATCTGCCAGGGAGGATACAGACTCCTCACCCGAGGCCACACGGTCGGTAAGCGTGGAGACCGCTCCTCTCACCTCCTGTATATCTCTCCTGTGTGTCTCCTCCAGCTTGAGTATCAAGGCCTCAATGTCCGTTCGGGTGGGTAAGGCCTGAAGCAGGGCCTTAATGTCCGGGTCCATGCCAGCTGGCTCCGGTGCTTGGAGGTCAGGCATCTCCTCTTGTGGGGGGTTCTCCGGGGGTTCTTGGTCGAATGTGAACCAGTCCTCCGATCCACTAGGGCCCGGTTCCTGAAAGTGCGGGTCTTCCACAGCACCACGTGCGGGCTCTCGTGTCTCCGGTAGGCCCGGGTCGGGGGTGGACTCCTGCAGGGTCTTGAAATATTTTTGTATTTCGCCCGTGACCTTCCCGGACGGAGTGCCTTTTGTTGTTGCTCTGGTCCCGTATCTTTTGGTGGGGTTCATGCCGGTTTAAAGGCGTTTTTTGGCCAGAATTGGGGGATCAGGCCAGGAGCTCCGATGGAAAGCAGCTTCACTCAGCCATGTCCAGGCCACGCCCCGTCCGCTAGACTCAATTTAACAAGACTTTGGAGATCAGAGAAGGTCCCGTCTGTCGACCAGATTATTGACCTTGTAGACTTACACTACAGCTATGAAACAATAATGGCAGGCAACAATGGCCAAACCACAAAGAATTGATTAGCTTGGAGTACCTGGGTAAACTGTTTTAGAGCTGTGATGACCACGTAACGTTTCGAGCTATATAGTACAGATTACTATTTAGAACTTTCTTGATCGAACAATGTGATTAACCACCCATCCATAGTGTCTGTGAGCTTTTTACTCACCCTCCCTACACCTTCACTTGTGGCTTTCCCCCCTCCTGGGTCACAAACAGAGCCCAATTGGGGTGTCCAGGCAGAGGTGGAAGCCACAGACTTTGTATACAGAAGTTAAAGTGAGTACTTGTAGTTTGTTAGATATCAATCTGTTTCCTATGTTATATATTGCCATTCCAGCGACATTGTTGCATGACGTACAATGTTCATATTGTACTTGTATCTCCTTGAAAATTTAACAAAAATGATTGAAGCAAAAAAATAATAAAAATGTTGGCAAGTGAATACATATTTTTTGCCACTTTTCTTGGCACTGTATCTTGCTATCAGACTTTTCCATCTCCCGATCTTTTTCCACAGTCATTTCTCTATTATATGTTCATGTCCTGGACCTTCTGCTCTAACATGTCTGCTACTTGTCATATACTGAGATGTTAGTCTTTTAATCTACAATACATCACAAGACTCTTTGTATCTAATTTACATTCCACTTCTCTCTGTGATCTCTTTGACTTTAAGGTGTTGACATCACTCCATTCTTTCCTGACAATCATTGTTCACGTCAAAGTTTGAAATTAATTTTTTCTTTAAAACATCAAAAAAGATTTTTATTACAGAGCTATTAAGGCAATCATTACACATAAAGAAGCACCATTTAACTCAAGGCAACATCTATACATTGTAATTATTTTGTCTTCCCTGATTCCACTTTTAAATTTCAGCTTTAGGCTAAAAGAATGTTAAAAAGTCAAAGTAAAGATCTCCTTTTTAGATAAAAGTAAAGGATTCTAAATGTTTAAATGTACCGGTAAACACAGGGCTGGCCCAAGACATTGTGCTGCCTGGGCCCGAGAGTGCAATGCTGCCCACCCAAAAAAATAAAATACTACGCCCATCCAGAAAAGAGACATTTCCATAAAGCCAAGAGACATCCCATATAGTCAGCAAGAGACAATTCCTTAAAGCAAAGAGATGTACCCCCTCCTGCAAAGAGACGTGCCCCCTCCTGCAAAGAGACATGCCCCCTCCTGCAAAGAGACACAGCGGGTGATTTGTCAGGTGAATGGCTGGTGTTAGCACTTAAATCATCCTAACATTATGATTGATATGGTGTCAGGATGATCAAATCACATTATTTCTATTATTACATTGTAATATATAATGAAATAGTTCAACTCACCATAATGCAGAATCAGTGGGAGACCTGAGCTTGTCACTTGCCACCGTTGCCTGCCACCAGATGCAGTGTGCTAATTGCCAATCACAACCATGTCACTTGTCACCTATAGCCTGCCACCAGTTGCAGCTGTGCCATTTGCCACCTATAGCCTGCCACCAGATGCAGCCTGTCACTGGTCACCAATGCCTGTCACCAGATGCAGCCTGTCACTTGTCACCAATGCCTGTCACCAGATGCAGCCTGTCACTTGTCACCAATGCCTGTCACAAGATGCAGCCTGTCACTTGTCACCAATGACTGTCAACAGATGCAGCCTGTCACATGTCACCATTGCCTGTCACCAGATACAGCCTGTCGCTTGTCACCAATACCTGTCACCAGATGCAGCCTGTCACCTGTCACCAGATGCAGCCTGACACTCATAGCCTGGCTCTCTCTCCTTCCCCTTCAGCTGGGCATGCTGGGGGCTGCAGTTTCCCCCCTAGAATTGCAATGGGCCAGACAGTTATTGGGACTACATTTCCCATAATCCTCTTTTCTCCTTGTTTTTTTCCCTGGCCAATAGGAGGAAAAGGGGGAAGAAACATAGCTGTTCTGCTGAACGCTAATAGAAGGGGGAACGGGCAGGAAACAACAGAGTCCTCTTCAGACTGAGGGAGGAGAAGGGGGCAGCACAGTTTCTGATCCTCGGACCACTCGCATTTGCTGAGGGGAACATACAGGGAGGAGGTGGGTGGAGCTAGCGGAGGAGTAGGAAGTTGAATCCTCCTCCGCAATGAATGGTGGGGCCTCTCTATCCATCTCTCCTGACGTCACTGGTTGCTAGACACAATTCGGGCCGTGGCTAGCAACAAGTTTGGACAGGGAAGCAGGGACTCTTAAAGTGGGTCTTGCCACTGCGGCCAGTGACAGCGGCGCCGGCGATGCAGTGCAAGGATGACGCTGCACACTAGATGGAGCGAATCTCAGGTCCCCAGGTAGGGCCGGCCCTGTTGCCCACCAGGTCCCATGGTAGGGCCGGCCCTGGGTAAACATTAATTGTCAATGTGATAGCAATAGGGTTGATTTATATAACTGGAGAGTGCAAAATCTGGTGCAGCTGTGAATGGTAGCCAATCAGCTAGTTCAATTAAGCTTTGACAAAAAGCCTGGAAGCAGATTGGTTTCTATGTAGAGCTCCACCAGATTTTAAATTTCCAGTTTTAGTAAATCAAGCCCATTGGGTTAATTTACTAAAGGCAAATCCACTTTGCACTACAAGTGCTCTGGAAGTGCACTTGGATGTGCAGTCACTGTAGATTTGAGGGGATCATGCAAGGGGAAAAAAACAGCATTTTTGCTTGCACATGATTGGATGACAAAATCAGCAGAGCTTCCCCTCAATTCCGATCTCCCCCTCAGATTTACTGTAACTGCACTTCCAAGTGCACTTGTAGTGCAGAGTGAATTTGCCGTATGTAAATCAACCCCAATGTTTCCCTAAACTCTTAGAGGCTTTGTAAAGGTTGATTTTTTAAAAAAATAACACACATACCATACTTACCTCTACTGTGCAGTTCATTTTGCACAGAGTGCAAAATCCTCGTCTTCTGGGGGCCCTCGGACGCTGCCTTGGCTCCTCCCCGAAAGAGCTAACCCCCCTCTGGGAAGCGCTCTCCCAAGGGGGTTAGCTTGCAGGCGTGCTCCCATGTGATACAGTCGGTGGCAATAGCCGCTGAGTGCATCACTCTGCCCTGCCCCTCGGCGCGCCGCGCCATTGATTTGATTGACAGCAGCGGGAGCCAATGGCTGCGCTGCTATCAATCATCTAATAAAGAGCTGGGAAAAAGCAACATGGGATCGCGCCCACGGAGATTCGGGGCTCAGGTAAGTAAAACGGGGGCTCGGGGGGCCGGAGAGTGCAAAGTGTTTTTTCATCTTAATGCATAGGATGCATTAAGGTGAAAAACACAAAGCTTTACAACCCCTTTAATGTCAACAATAGGTTAATTATTAGCTAGTTTTATCTGATAGGCTTAGTCAGGAAAATGTTTGTACATTCAATGAATGGATGAATGTCAATCAAAAGTATTTAAAAAACATGTTTGATTTTAACGTTCCATTTTGGATTGAATGTAATTTCCTGAACAAAAAACACATACGCTGGTAGGAAAATGTTTGTTCAAGAATAATTCTCCATACTGCTCCTTTGAATTTTCTCCTCAGTGCAGTCAAAAACAAATGTCGATTTGACCCCACTACTGATTAGAAAATCGAACAAATGTTCTTAAAATAAAAACATTTGAATTCAATTTTCCCAGTATGAAAAAGCTCTTGTGAGCAATTAGAATTGTGAACTACGTCTTGTAGTAAGTATCTATAGATAACTCCTGCCAAGAGACCTGATTTTTGTTCTGCTGCAGTTTACTAATGCTTGCCAGTCTCCGTCTTGCCTCCAGCCTGTGACTGGACAGTGAAAGCAGAAGCAGCAGCCTGATCAGCTTATGTCTTTGTCACTCTGTTCTCTCTTCTTAGCAGCATGATTCTTGTCAGTTCATAAGCTGGATCAGTTGGATCCTTGTATTGCTCCCAGCTTTAGCTCTGCTGTACAGGGACTGCAAATGGCAGATACTGGGTCACATTCAGATACTTAAAGTGATTGTAAAAGCAGAAGTTTTTTTATCTTAATGCCTTCTAAGATAAAATGCAGCATCCCCCCTCAACCACCCTAATACTAACCTGAGCCACCTCCAGATCCAGTGATGTTGTAGAAATGTCTCAGCTGCCCAGGACTCTACTCCGCATTGGCCGAGGCAGCAGCACGGTGCCACTGGCTCCCGCTGCTTTCAAAGTCAGTCAACCAATGAGAAAAGAAAGGGGGTGAGCAAGGCCCCCGGCTCTGTGTCTGAATGGACACAGGGAGCTATGACTTAGCTCGGGTGCCCCCATAGCAAGCTGCTTGCTGTGGGGGCACTCAACAGGAGGGAGGGGCCAGGAGCGCCAAAGATGGACCCGAAAAAAGGAGGATTCAGGCTGCTCTGTGCAAATCCACTACACAGGGCAGGTAAGTATTAGGGATGAGCTTTATGTTCGAGTCGAACATGAGTTTGACTCGAACATTGGCTGTTCCCCCATTCAGCGAACAATTTGGGGTGTTCGCGGCAGCAGTTGGGTTTTATTTTACTTTGCTGTGACTTGTAGTGCTGTCCTTCTTTTAATAAAGGCTACAATTTGTTCAGAGTGCGGCAATCCAGAGACAATTTTTGATCCTGCTTTAATATGCAAGTTATTGTCATAAAAAGTGTTTGGGGACCTGAGTCCTGCCCCAGGGGACACGTATCAATGCAAAAAATGTTTTAAAAACTTACTTTTTTAGGAGAAGTGATTTTAATAATGCTTAAAGTGAAACAATAAAAGTGAAATATTCCTTTAAATTTCATAGCTGGGGGTGTCTATAGTATTCCTGTAAAGTAGCGTATGTTTCCCGTGTTTATAACAGTCTCTACACAAAATTACATTTCTGAAGGAAAAAAAGTCATTTAAAACTACTCGTGGCTATAATGAATTGTCGGGTCCCGGCAATACAGATAAAAGTAATTGAAAGTCATTGAAAAAAAAATGTGTGGGGGTCCCCCCAAATTCCATTAACAGACCCTTCAGGTTTGGTATCGATATTAACCACTTAACCCCTTCAGCACCCCCTAGTGGTTAACTCCCAAACTGCAATTGTCATTTTCACAGTAAGCAATGCATTTTTATAGCATTTTTTGCTGTGAAAATGACAATGGTCCCAAAAATGTGTCAAAATTGTCCGATGTGTCCGCCATAATGTCGCGGTCACGAAAAAAAACGCTGATCGCCGCCATTAGTAGTAAAAAAAAAAATATTAATAAAAATGCAATAAAACTATCTCCTATTTTGTAAACGCTATAAATTGTGCGCAAACCAATCGATAAACGCTTATTGAGATTTTTTTTTTACCAAAAATAGGTAGAAGAATACGTATCGGTCTAAACTGAGAAAAAAATATATATATTTTTTGGGGATATTTATTATAGCAAAAAGTAAAAAATAGACTTTTTTTTCAAAATTGTCGCTATAATTTTGTTTATAGCGCAAAAAATAAAAACCGCAGAGGTGATCAAATACCACCAAAAGAAAGCTCTATTTGTGGGAAAAAAAGGACGCCAATTTTGTTTGGGAGCCACATCGTACGACCGCGCAATTGTCAGTTAAAGCGACGCAGTGCCGATTCGCAAAAACTGGCCAGGTCCTTTACCTGCATAAAGGTCCAGGTCTTAAGTGGTTAAGGGGAACCCTGTGCCAAATTAAAAAATAAATGGCGTGGGGTTTCCCCCAAAAATCCATACCAGACCCTTATCCGAGCATGCAACCTGGCAGGCTGCAGGAAAAGAGGGGGGGGATAGAGCGCCCCCCCTCCTGAACTGTACCAGGCCACATGCCCTCAACATGGGGAGGATGTCCCCATGTTAATGGGGACAAGGGCCTCATCCCCACAACCCTTGCCCGGTGGTTGTGGGGGTCTGCGGGCGAGGGGCCCCCAGATCCTGGTCCCCCTATGTGAATTGGTAACGGGGTACATTGTACCCCTACCATTTCACAAAGAAAAGTGTCAAAATGTTAAAAAAAACACACACCAAGTTGTGACAAGTCCTTTAATAAACTATGATCCCGGTCCCAGACTTACCGTTATGAATGATACCGCCTCCACCGGAGGCACCCGGACAAATGGCACGCAAGCTGTTTGACAGCTCTTTTATAACCAAGGGCGGTGCCACCCGTGACGTGGACAGGTGACCCCACCCCCCTCTGACGCAACAAGGGTTTCCCCTGACGCGTCAGAGGGGGCGGGGTCACACGTCACAGGTGGCTCCACCCTTGGTTATAAAAGAGCTGTCAAACAGCTTGCACGTCATTCAGCCAGGTGCCTCTGGTGGAGGGGGTATCGCGTGCATCGTTCCTTGCTTGAGATCATCGCTGGAGAATGGATCATCGCTGGAGATCAAGAATGGATTTCAACGCTGGACATTGAGACTGGATTACATCGCTGGAATCGTTTTTTTTAATAAAGGACTTGTCCCAAGCCGCCTCCTTTTTTTTTGTGAAATGGTAGGGGTAATACCCCTTTTGCCTTTCAGGTGTAAAAAAATATATATATATTTGCGGGTATACAACCGCTTTAAGTTGTGTCTTTTAGAGTTCCATGACTAATAACAAAGACATTGTGGTAGTTTTCCAATACAGAGATTTGATCTGGTGTATGAATTGCAAGCTGTCTGCTGGTAACCTGGCAGACAACTCATATGCCTCTTTCTGCCTGTGCAATAAACACACATTGAAGAGCCTGCAAATAGGCAGAGAATGCTCTTTTCCTTGTCTATGTGTCTGTACTTTAACCCCAGCACATGCAGGCTTAGCAACCTTCCTTCTCCCTCTCAAATGACTGGTTGGTGTGGAGTGGGGATGGACATTGGACAGAGAGAGAGCCAGGGAGAGAGCAAGACCAAGCAGCTCCAGCTTTTCTGCTCTGTGCTATATCTGGCATAGACACAGCATAGACAACAAAAGAGAAGGTTCCTAATTAACAAGGAGGCTTGTTTCATTTTTGTTATTTAGAGCAGAACTTACTTTGTTTTCAAAGTTTAGTTTATTTTTAATTCCCCCATCGTTTCATAGTCAGTGGTTCCACACACACCAAACATATTCACTTTCCATACATGGAGCTACTATGGTTGATGAAACCCAGCCTGCATGTATCAGGGCATTTGGAAGGGGAGAGGGGGGGATGTAGGGTGTGATGCTTTTTGCCACAGTCTGCCTTCCTGAATTTTACTACCAAGTGACACCAGGTAGGAATGTGACCTAGTGACTTGAAGCACAGAAAACTGAGAGGTCACATGATCACTGCAGTGCTGTGTACACTTAAGCTAACCCTACACAGAACTGGTTTTCCTTTGTAGTGTACTCCCATTTTCTGTCTACTACGACGGTGGAACACACGCCGATCTACATGGCGTGAGTGGGATGGCTGCTCTTTGCATCTAGCTGGTGACAGACATCTTTTACCTTCAGTGCAGAGTAATAGGCACTTATTAACCCCCCTGGCGGTATTCCCGAGTCTGGCTCGGGGTAAGATTTCAGGACCAAAAGCAGTATCCCCAAACCCGACTCGGGATCGCCTAGCAGTGTCCACAGGCATGGTTTACTTACCTTGTCACTGGATCCTGCAATGCATCCCAACTGTGTGAGCGAGCGGCATCCTCGATCGATTCACACAGTGCCTGTGCGCCGCCGAGCTCCGTTCCCTGCGACGTTACGACGCACGGGGGCGGAGCACGGCGCCAAATTCAAAAAAGTTAATAAACACATTACATACAGTATACTGTAATCTTACAGATTACCTTTCCTTAATGTAAAAAATACACACACCCTTTGTCCCTAGTGGTCTGCCCAGTGCCCTACATGTACTTTTATATAATAAAAACTGTTCTTTCTCCCTGCAAACTGTAGATTGTCCATAGCAACCAAAAAGTGTCCCTTTATGTCAAAAGTGGTTTTAGAGCAGCTAGAAAACAGCGATAATAAATTATAATCACTTGCAGAATTGAGCAATTGCAATTTGTGGGGACATTCGTCATAAAAAAATAAAAGTAATGACAGAGACAATTCTGCAACTGAGCAAATTTCAGTGGGCCAGATTCAGGTAGAATCACGCAATATTTGCGTGGGCAAAGAGCAAAGATTTTTCTCTGCGCCCACGCAAATATTTTGAAATGCCCGCGATTCACGGAGCAGTTGCTCCGTAAATTGCGCGGGCGATATGCTAAATAGCCCTGCGTAAGGGCTCCTAATGTAAATGATCCCGCCGGGGGCGGGAATCATTTAAATTAGGCGCGCTCCCGCGCCGAGCGAACAGCGCATGCTCCGTCGGGAAACTTTCCCGACGTGCATTGCGGCAAATGACGTCGCAAGGACGTCATTTGCTTCTAAGTGAACGTGAATGGCGTCCAGCGCCATTCACGGTTCACTTACGTAAACGACGTGAAATTTAAATTTCACGAGCGGGAAGCGCAGCTATACTTTAGCATTGGTTGCGCCTGCTATTAGCAGGAGCAGCCTTATGCTAAAGTCGCCGTACGGAAACTCCGTTCCTTGCGTGCGCAGGGCCCGCGCAACTTTTGTGAATCGGTGGTAGTATGCAATTTGCATACTATACGCCGATCACAATGGCCGCGCCCCCTAGCGGCCAACGCAAGAATGCAGCCTGGGATGTGAAGGCATAAGGAGGCTTATGTCTGTCACATCCTAGGCTGCAGTCGGTGTAACGAGGTTCCTGAATCAGGAGCACTCGTTACACCGGAGCAAGTAAGCCCTTGCGCCGCGCAACCATCTGGCCCAGTGTTTTTGATTTGATTACATTATTGAATAATTTTTATTATAATTATATTATTATTTGTTATAATTATTTATAGTTATTTATTATATTATAACTTTATCATACCCGAGATGTCTACTAGACTCTTGTTTGGACAGATTTAAGTGAGTTATTCCTAACAATTACAGGCCTACAATGTAAAACGCCAAATTTCCTTGCAAAATAATTGTACCGTACCGCTTTCAGCACCTAAAATCTGAAATAAAGTAAATGGCCATTTGGCCTATGTTTTAAACAATTTATTTTAAATAAAACTGTATTACGCTATGGCCCTGCTTTTTCATTTTCTCTGAATGACATTGCGGTGGACAATTCACAAGATTAAAGCCACATTCCCTTTGTGTGCACCAGCAAAGATCGCACACCAAGCTGGGCTGAATTCGGACCTGAAACGGACCAAAAGATGCACAGCGTTTTTGTTCAAAACGAACCGAACCGTTGTGATATGTGAACTGGCTCCATAGAGAGCCGGTCAAAATCTCCTGCTATTGCAAAATGGATGGGGGGATCCCCCATCCAATTCGCAATGGTGTGATCCAAGCCTTACACTTTCCTGAATGAGCTGCACCAAATTCTGTGTGCACCAGTTTTAGTAAATCTCCCCCCATGTATGTGTTCATAAGTTTCTAGGCAGAGATGAGTAAATTGATTTGAACAACACAGATTTTGCAGAAAATATATGCGGTTTTCCAAAAAGCACCTGTTTTGTTTGTGAATCAAACTTGATAAAGTGGACTGAATAGTTAATTTATGGACCAGCAGTGCCAGTGATGCTTCTAAACAGGAAGACCATGTTCCCCACCCCTCAACATTACATAATTGGACCAGGAAATCTAATATGTATTGTTCTTCCAGGGCTTATGGGGCAATATACTTTCTTATGTGTTGCTATCCTAATAAAGAGATGTAGTATATCTGTGCAATATCCTTTCTTAATGGTTCTGTTGTTTCTAGTTTCCAAGCACCTTCTGAAGTTTTTTAAAAGGCAGCAGAACAATAGGATCATGAAACAAGAGGCTGTGGTGCATCTAAACAAATCTGACTGCATCTTTGCATTCAGTGATAGATATTGTTTGTTCACCAGGGTTGTTCTTTTAGTTACAAGTAGTATACCGCTCCAGGTAGCAGTCCTAAAGCTTCACCTCCCCAGCACGTAAAAGGGTGCTGGCTCTGCATGCAATGGATGTGAGAACAAAAGGATCTGGACAGCTGCACTCCAATATGATCACCTTTATTAAATAAAAAGACAGTACATACAGAAAATGAAAGTAAAGGAAGTAGATAAAACTGATGTGTTTCACACCCTAAGCCTTGTACACACGATCTGATATCTGATGGAATCTAATCCGATGGATTTTTTCGACAGATATCCAATGAAGCTGACTTTCATCAGTCTTGCCTACACACCATCAGTCAAAAATCTGACCGTGCCAAAACGTGGTGACGTAAAACACTACGACGCGCTGAGAAAAATAAAGTTCAATGCTTCCAAGCATGCGTCAATTTGATTCTGAGCATGCGTGGATTTTTGACCGATGGACTTCCACACAGACGATCAATTTTTTCTATCGGTTACTTATCCATAGGAAAAATGTAAAACATGTTCTGTTTTTTTTCACCGATGGAAAACAAACCAATGGGGCCCACACACTATTGGTTTGTCCGATGAAAACAGTCCATCGGTCTGTTTAATCTGAAAAAACGATTGTGTGTACAGGGCTGGTGCTTGGTCATAGCTGGTTATGACTAACCACTGCTATGAATAAGTGTAATGCCCTGTACACACGATCGGTTCGTCTGATGAAAACAGTCCGATGGACCGTTTTCATCGGACGAACCGATCGTGTGTGGGCCCCATCGTTTTTTTACCATTGGTGAAAAAAATAGAACCTGTTTTAAAATTTTCTGATGGTTAAAAAAACTGTGGGGAAATCTATCGGTCAAAAATCCATGCATGCTCAGAAACAAGTCGACGCATGCTCGGAAGCATTGAACTTAATTTTCTCAGCACGGCGTAGTGTTTTACGTCACCGCGTTGGATACGATCAGATTTTTAACTGATGGTGTGTAGGCGAGACTGATGAAAGTCAGCTTCATCGGATATCTGATGAAAAAATCCATCGGTCCGTTTTCATCGGATGAACCAATCGTGTGTACGTGGCATAAGAGTAGGATGTGAAACAAGTCAGTAATACCCAATTCCTTTACCTACATTTTCTGTATGGATTGTCTTTTTATTCAATAAAGGTGATCATATTGGAGTTCGGCTGTCCAGATCCTTTTGTTTGTACATTGTTATTTTAGAGCATTAGTGGTCAACCTGTGGCCCTGTAGAACTACAATTCCCATCAAACCTCTGCCTTTGGGAGTCATGCTCATAACTGTCAGCCTTGCAATGCCTTATGGGACTTATAGCTCTGCAACAGAAGAAGGGCCACGTGTTTAGCACCCATGTTATAGAGGATATACTTGTTCATTACTTTGTTATTTACAACATTTGATAAATACAGAAAATTAAGCTGCTCCCACATTAATGGGCTTTCCCACATAATCCTTTCCCTGAAACATTGGCCTTTTAACAGTAAACAACACACACACATTCTTATCTCAAAGAATGCAAACATAATTTGAAATGAAAACATATACCGGAGAAGCATGAATAAACCGATTACAATGTTTATTTCTCCACTTTAATTCAAACTATTTCTGAAATGCTCCAAAACAGTGTAGGGTTTGCTGATTTCAAGCACGCAAGAGACACCATAGTGGAAATAATTGAATCAGACACTGATAAAATGTGACATACATGTGTGATTCGGATGAATAGACACCAGGCCAACTTGTGACATGGACATAAGTAGTGTACATTGCTAATAAATGATTAGGAAAGAGAAAAAAGAGTTATACCACCTTGCTATAAAACTGTGCAACAATAGGAGTCAACAGCCTGGGTCACATCTGCATATCCGATTACCCAGAGGACCCAATTACTTAAATTCACTTCATCTCATCAATGTCGAAGTAGAAAAAAAGTAAAACCTAACGTTTTGCAATTGAAGTGTGAACTCTTCCACTACTACAATGCAAATCTTTGCTGATGGATCTGTTGAAATAAACCATGTTAACTTTTGCTGTGCTGTTCTTACTAAACCATTCCTTCAATAAAAACATGTACTGTCTCCCCCCAAGCACAAATGACCTTGTTCCACACCATCCAAGCAGAAAATTGACACTTACAATTTTGTCAATTCAACCGCAAACATCTGAACGGCAGTGCAGTGATAGTGGACTCAGTGTACTATGACTTTTGCATGTAAAGTACCAGATTAAAAATACTTTTGTTTATATACTGTATATATGTAATAATCTCAGGATCATATTCATTGCAGTTTCCAAGGGAATCGTGGATAACCTGTTTACTTTAGGTAATGAAAAAAACATTCTAAATTGACATGTATACTTTTATTAGCTCTTTTAGGTGACATACTTCTAAATGCAATTTAAAAAGTTGATGCTGAAACCCAGTGTAACATCGATTTATTCCCATATTGCAATAGCTATATAGGTAATTTGTTGCTGCCAACATAATAATGATTTCACACCAAAAGAAATTGGCTTTTGTGTTGTACGTAAATAACAATTTTTTACTTTTTTTCCTGAACTTTAAAACACCTGCATCTGAAATTTCATTTTATATTTTTTATAAAATAAAACGGCTGACATGTACATGAATTTTAATATAAAGATCAGCCATGTTTTTACAGCAGAACTGTATTATGCCAGCCAGTAACCTAAAACCAGATATTTTTTAAAGAATAATTGTACTTTCAAAGATAGGGAATATTGCTGCTGTAGTAATTTACCCCTGTGCACCTAAAGTCCTTGGGAGTGACATTGAAGGTCATGTAACTGGGTACTAAGGAACACATTTATAATTGCCATTTCAAAACAACATCGTAAACCTAATAAGACGATAAGTAATTAAACACATACATAGGCTTTCGAAATCGATAAATTCAAAAAAGTACAAATGTCACCAGCATTCTGGTGTTGCTTAAAAAGAGCCACTAAAGGCAGTTCATAATTATTCTGAGCCATTGGGGGTGGCTTTATCAACAGAATTTTTTTTTTTTCAGATGAGATTTTTAATTTTTAAAGCCTATTGAGCTAGCTCTATTGTGTTGGACTAGAACATTTAGGTGTTTTTCTCAACATTTAATACACAATGGAGTTGCTTTACTGATACTGTAGAGTACAATATTTGGTGCAGTTGTGAATGGTAACCAATCAGCTTCTAACTATAGCTTGTTTAATTAAAGTGGTTGCAAACCCTGTACAACCACTTTTCCCTACAGGTAAGCCTATAATATGGCTTACCTGTAGGTACTGGAAATATCTCATAAACCTCTACGGTTTAGGATATATTCGCCATATACGCCGGCATCATCAGTGCATGCACACTGAAGAAAGGGCACAATAGTGCCGTTTCTATAGTGCTTGTGCCGTGACCGTCGGCTCCTGCACACATGCATGGGAGTGACGTCACGCAACTTCTGTTAATAGCAGAGCCAGAGTCCACGGCCCTGGAAGGAAGAGGGGTTGAATATGGACACGATTACACAGCAGAAACAGTGGTGACATCACAGGTTTCTTCTGCAGGTAAGTGGCATTGCCCATTATGCTTTTACTTTGCAGGGAACAAAGAGGAAGTAAAACCCATCAGAGTTTACTTGCTCTTTAAGCTTAAACAAAAAGCCTGGAAGCTGTATGGTTTCTATGCAGAGCTGCACCAGATTTTGCAGTCTCCAGTTTAAATAAATTAACCCTATAGCGTATGAAGCTTGTGAAGCCACAGATATGGCATGCAAGGACTACCAAGTCCCTACTTTTAGTATATTAACTGCACTGTATATAAGACTTGCAAGAGATCTGTATACTATTGTTGCATAGATATACTGCAACATTCAGTTGTTTGACACCAAATGTAACCATGTTTTTTTTTAGAAGCCAATAAACTACATGCTATTCGATATTTCACCAGTATTGTAGAATACTCTATTTACTTCTTTCTTTGGGTGTGCATGCAGTGCTCTAAAAAAAGTATTGGAGCTTGAGTTCCTAGTTTTGTGTGTGTTATGAGTGGGGTCATTACGTTTCATGGACTGCTGCATCCACGTGTAAAAGACTAGGGGGGATTTACTAAAACTGGAGAACACAGGATTTGGTACAACTGTGCATAGTAACCAATCAGCTCTTAACTTCAGATTGTTCAATTGAACTTTGACAATAAGACCTCATTTTTAAATATGTGTAAAGTGAAATTGTTGATAAATGGGTTGCCGCAGCAGCATTTACTGTGAACATTTATGCCTTTGGTATGCTCCTCTGTTCCTCCATCCTATTTTGATTCTAGTTTGTACAGTCCCCTGCTAGATACTCCATGTTTCCTTATGCTGTACAATTTATGTACAAATGTGTTTAATTTTCCACTGTAGAAGCAGGGCTTTAGAAATTAGTATCTTCTTGTTTTTTAAAAGACTGGAAAAACATCCTTAGTATTGAGATGGGTAAGTAGTTATTCCTGTGCTACAGTGGAAACTATGTGTGCAGAGGGTAAAGGTGCGGCAACTACCGTATGGGCCAACCACTACCCACAGTGAGACATGGAAAAAATCAAAAGATGGTGTTGAGCTCCAATAACATAGAGTGGTGTAAATGGTGAAATGTATAAATAACACAAATAGTATAATTGATAAATGAATGTGAAAATATGCAAATAGACTGACTGAAAGATAAAATCGCAATAAATCATAAGATAAGGTGCACCAAAGGTGAACTGAATGAATGTACAAACAGCGACTGCATATATTATTATCTTCACGTTGTGATTTTATTTATGCACCTTATCTGCACTGTTTGCACATTCATTCAGTCCTCACTATCACTATCCAAAACTCCCCCCTCCCTCCTCCTCTCATGCCCCTCCCCACCCCCCTCTTCCCCCCTCCCCCCCCCTTTCACTGGTGTCCCACTCTCTTTCCACTGTAATTGTTATTATCAATTCTTACCTATACCATGCCTTATTTAGAGACTTCCGTATCACCCCCCTTGTCCGTCGCAGGGGGTCAATTGCTTTGGTTGCCCAACGCCGCACATGACCACCTCAACATTGGGTAAGCTATTTTATTGTATTATAACTTTTCCTTATGTTGTAATACTGGCTACCGTTACATTATTATGTTTGCTTAAATTTATTGTATTGTTTGTTTTATAGATTGGTCCTCTTGAGGAAGCAGTTATACCGCGAAACTAGTCGAGGCACAAACCAGTCTATGTGTTTGTAATAACTGATAACTCTTGGGGAGACCCCTGAGTTTCTGTTCTTTCAATTTTAATTATGCAACCTTTGTAATTATTTTATATGTAATAAAATCCCCTTTTTATACATATGTATATTGTTTATTACCAAGTACCGAGACAGTCCATCAATTCCAGGGGGCGGGAATGTTACAGGGTCAGCATTAGCCTCTATTCCTTGTCCCTGTCCCCCTATCCTACTTTGTTTCTATACTAATTGGGATGATGGTACGTATTAAGACTAACTATCTTGTTTACATGAGGCTATACTCAACATATTTGCACTATCCAAAACTAAAAAAAATAAACATTTTGTATGAAGCTGAGCTTGAAGTTTGCCAATGATGTATTTGCTAATAAGTATTCTCCTTTAACCACTTGCTGTCCAGATATGTCCAGATATGCTTGGGTGTAATTTTAATTTTTCGCAATAAAAAAAATGTTTACTTGCCTTTTTTTTAATATCACATACAGTGATGAAAATAAGTATTTGAACACTGCTATTTTGCAAGTTCTCCCACTTGGAAATCATGGAGGGGTCTGAAATTGTTATCGTAGGTGCATGTCCACTGTGAGAGACATAATCAAAAAAATCCAGAAATCACAATGTATGATTTTTTTTTACTTTTTATTTGTATGATACAGCTGCAAATAAGTATTTGAACACCTGAGAAAATCAATGTTAATATTTGGTACAGTAGCATTTGTTTGCAATTACAGAGGTCAAACGTTTCTTGTAGTTTTTCACCAGGTTTGCACACACTGGAGGAGGGATTTTGGCCCACTCCTCCACACAGATCTTCTCTAGATCAGTCAGGTTTCTGGGCTGTCGCTGAGAAACACAGAGTTTGAGCTCCCTCCAAAGATTCTCTATTGGGTTTAGGTCTGGAGACTGGCTAGGCCACGCCAGAACCTTGATATGCTTCTTACAGAGCCACTCCTTGGTTATCCTGGCTGTGTGCTTCGGGTCATTGTCATGTTGGAAGACCCAGCCTCGACCCATCTTCAAAGCTCTAACTGAGGGAAGGAGGTTGTTGCCCAAAATCTCGCAATACATGGCCCCGGTCATCCTCTCCTTAATACAGTGCAGTTGCCCTGTCCCATGTCAGAAAAACACCCCCAAAGTATGATGCTACCACCCCCATGCTTCACAGTAGGGATGGTGTTCTTGGGATGGTACTCATCATTCTTCTTCCTCCAAACACAGTTAGTGGAATTATGACCAAAAAGTTCTATTTTGGTCTCATCTGACCACATGACTTTCTCCCATGACTCCTCTGGATCATCCAAATGGTCATTGGCAAACTTAAAACGGGTCTTGACATGTGCTGGTTTAAGCAGGGGAACCTTCCGTGCCATGCATGATTTCAAACCATGACGTCTTAGTGTATTACCAACAGTAACCTTGGAAACGGTGGTCCCAGCTCTTTTCAGGTCATTGACCAGCTCCTCCCGTGTAGTCCTGGGCTGATTTCTCACCTTTCTTAGGATCATTGAGACCCCACGAGGTGAGATTTTGCATGGAGCCCCAGTCCGAGGGAGATTGACAGTCATGTTTAGCTTCTTCCATTTTCTAATGATTGCTCCAACAGTGGACCTTTTTTCACCAAGCTGCTTGGCAATTTCCCCGTAGCCCTTTCCAGCCTTGTGGAGGTGTACAATTTTGTCTCTAGTGTCTTTGGACAGCTCTTTGGTCTTGGCCATGTTAGTAGTTGGATTCTTACTGATTGTATGGGGTGGACAGGTGTCTTTATGCAGCTAATGACCTCAAACAGGTGCATCTAATTTAGGATAATAAATGGAGTGGAGGTGGACATTTTAAAGGCAGACTAACAGGTCTTTGAGGGTCAGAATTCTAGCTGATAGACAGGCGTTTAAATACTTATTTGCAGCTGTATCATACAAATAAATAGTTAAAAAATCATAAATTGCGATTTCTGGAATTTTTTTTTTGATTATGTCTCTCACAGTGGACATGCACCTACGATGACAATTTCAGACCCCTCCATGATTTCCAAGTGGGAGAACTTGCAAAATAG
Organism: Rana temporaria; assembly: GCF_905171775.1. Lineage (NCBI taxonomy): Eukaryota > Metazoa > Chordata > Amphibia > Anura > Ranidae > Rana > Rana temporaria. The sequence goes on along the minus strand of NC_053496.1, from coordinate 108,942,137 downwards.
CAGGGTGTTCAAATACTTATTTTCCTCACTGTATGATATAAAACATCCCTTATGTGATTTTTTTTTGGTGGAAGGTTCTCTTTTATGGGACACACAGGGTCTAAAAGACCCTGTATGTCTCCCCTGCGATCCACCGAATGTAATGCAATGCAAATCGGGGGACCCTGGCAGGGAGACAGCAACACCAAGGGGAGGAGAGTGGACATGTATCCACTCTGCGCCCTCCCTTCTGCCTGGAGGCACCTGCTATGCCTCTTTTGGGCCCACAGATGGGCAAGCAGAGTCTGGTATTCATTCAAAAATTACAATAAGTGATCTGGACTGATTAGTCCGAATTTGGTGGTAGAAGGAGGCAGTTTGTTCATCAAGGGCTGGAGAGCGGTAAGGTAATGAATGTGTGAAGACAACAATGAAGAATGGTGTACATTCCTTGCAAGTTTGGGGCTGCATCTCTGCAAATTGATTTGGAGATTTGGTCAGGATCAATGGTGTCCTCAATGCTGAGAAATACAAGTATATACTTATTTATCATACCATACCATCAGGGAGGTGTGTGATTCGCCATAAATTTATTCTGCAGCAAGACAATGACCCCAAACATACAGCCAATGTCATTAAGAACTATCTTTAGCTTAAAGAATAACAAGCAGTCCTGGAAGTTAGAGTTTGGCACCACAGAGCCCTTATCTACATATCATCAAGTTTGTCTGGGATTATATGAAGATACAGAAGGATTTAAGGCAGCCTACATCCACAGAAGATCTGTGGTTAATTCTCCTAGATGTTCAGAACAACCTACCTGCCGAGTTCCTTCAAAAACTGTGTGTGCAAGCGCTTTGTATACCTAGAAGAATTTATCTTGTTTCCTGGACTTTCCCACTGAGAAGATGGAGAAACATCAATTCTCTAATCTCCCCTGTGAAAAACGAAGCCAGAAGCAATGAGGATTTTGTCACTTCTGGTGTTTTATGCTTTGAAGGGCTGGGAGGAGATTGTGGGTCTAATAGGTCCCTGTTGTCTCCATACAAAAGTAACTGTCACTGCCCAGAGCAGCCCAAATGTTTGTTTATCACTTGTGATAGCAATAAAGTTAATAAAAAAAATGTAAAATGTGTAAAAAAAATTAAGTATACAAAATAAATAATTAAAAATGCTTGCACACAAATGTGAACATGCACCTAGGAGCGGCACACATATGTAAATGAGGATTGCACCTCACATGGGAGGCATGATCAAGAACATCACAATAAGAGCAATAATTCTAGTTAATTGCATTTAACTTTAAACCGATGTAGGTTTAAACCTGTAAAGATTTTTTAAATGTCACCTATGGACAATTTTAAATTCCATAGTTTGTCGCCATTTTACAGGCTCACACAATTAAAATTTTTTACAGGTTTGGTATCTATTTACTTGATGCAACATTATATTTTCTATTTTACCAAAAATTGGGAATTATATTGTGTTTGTAAGTACTAAAATTGATTTAAGTGTATTCTTTCTTGAAAATTTGCATTTCATAAACTTTCAAATATTGTGTGACATAAAAAATTGCAGCAGCTACAATTTTGTTTTTTGGGGCCTCTGCTTTCAGAAAATATATAATGTTTAGAGGAAAAAATGTTAGCAACAAAAATTGCCAATTTTAACATGTATGTGAACAATTAAAAGATTGTGTCCCGGACGGCAAGCTGTTAAAATAGATGGCAAGGCTTACTTCTTTAACTCTTTCACTGTCAGGTCTGTACGTCAATGGGACCTGACATTGGGGTTTCATACACAATCTGGTGGCTGCAGCCACAGGGATTGTGTGTGAAACTGACAGGCAGACTCCTGCCTGTCTGGTGAAAGCACTCAGGCAGCTGTGCTGCAGCCCAATTGCTCACACACACACCTGGTACTGGTACCACACACCATGTATTCCAGGCTCTGCTTGCCCATCTGCGGGCCCGGGACCCACATAGTGGATGCCAGGGGCTGGGGGGGGGGGAGAAGAACAGACACATAACCGCTCTCCTCCACCTTCTTCCTGTGACCCGGAAAGCAACATTTATGGCGGCACTTCCAGGTCAGCCTCTCGGTGTCCCCGGCTAAAAAAAACATCACATAGGGGAGGTTTTGTCCCCTATGTGATGAAAAAAAAAAGTTAAGTAAAAATACATATATTTTTTTTTGCAAAAAAATAAAGTTACACCAAAGCACATTGTGACGGATCTCGGATACCCCGGCTGGGCACCTCCGCCAGATCTTTGTCTTTTGTCCTCCAAAGGCACCCGCTGCTGGCAGACTCGCCATAACCAGCCCTTAACCCCTCAATCATGAGGAAAACCACACAGGTGTTGAGGGTTAAACATGCGGAGCATAAAACTGTTTATTAGATACCAAACATACACTTTTAAACGCAGTTAGGGACACACCCCTTAGCCTTGTCATAGGGGAGGTAGGGGACAAGGAAGAACCCATGGGAAATCAGCACTTGTACTTTACAACAGAAACTACAGTTGAAACACATAAATTGATTATGATAAGCAGGCAGCCCCTCCTTACACATCCCCTGCTGGTATGTGTCTACAGACCTTTTGTCTATGTGCCATGACCTAACTCAGAAGGGATGCAACATATATGGAGACATTACATTATCCCAATGCCATTTTGTCCCCAAGTCTCTTGTTCTCTGCTGGGTCATAGTCTTTGGGTGGGAGGCCAGCCCACAGCCCCCTCCAAAACACAGTGACAGTGGGTTCTATCACACACATAAAATCCCCAGCCCCCCCCCAAAAAATGTTTTTGAGGCCCCTCCACCTCCACATATACGCACACTTACGAATGTAAGTGCATGCGCCGGGGATACCATTGACATTAAACATGAACAGAGATGCAATGTCTGTTACCAGTATAATTGGGATGCAGTTATAAATGCCTATGAATATTTGTATTTACTTATTAGATTAGAATGATGAATAGTAGAGGTGGGATAGATATCGGGGAGGAAAGGGTTGGCACTAGAGGGGAGAATCAGGGAAGAATAAGGAGATGAGAGAAAAAAAAGGGGGGGAAGGGGGGGAGGGATGGGAGCAGACTAAGGTGGAATTGTGCCAAGGCTATATATACGCATATCTAAATATATATACATATACACACTCACATATATATTTATATTATGAGAGCATATTTAAAGAGACACATCACTATTGTAGTTATAAAAGTGATACAATAACGTTACATACCATGCAATGTATCATACAACTTCTTAAATGTAAAGTGTTCGATATTCACTTGAATATTTGAATAGTACCCAGGGTTGCCACATTGTATTGAAACTCACTATTTTCATTTTTAATTGCTACAATCTCTTCCATCTTGTGTAAATATTGCACCCTGACCAACCAATCCTTGACAGTCGGGGCATTAGTGGTTTTCCAATGTAGTGGGATAAGAGTTTTTGCTGCTGTTAAAAGGTGTCTAGTTTGAGATTTCTTATATTTACTAAACGAAAGGTGGTTAATATGTAGCAGACACGAATCTGCGTTCAGGCTTATTGTGGTGTCCGTAATGTGCTTTATCCATTTTGTGATCTGTTCCCAGTAGTCAAGGATTGGTGGACATTCCCACCAGATGTGTAAGAAAGACCCTATTTCCTTGTCACATCTCCAGCAGGTATCTGACGTTGTGTTTGACCATTTATTGGATTTCTGCGGAGTCATGTACCATTGTGTTAGAATTTTATAGGAGATTTCCTGGTATTTTGTGCTAAGCGATCATTTGTTTGCTGATATGCATGCTTTTTCCCATTGGGCATCGCTGGATCTGTGTCCTAGGGTAATCTCCCAACTTTCTTTATATTTGCTGATAGCATTTGTTTGTGACTGGCTCAACCAAGCATAGGCTAAGGAGGTCGTCTTTAGAACCTGAGTTCTGCTGTAACGTATATGTTCAAGTAGAGTCAATCTACTACAATAAGCGCTTTTGTGTTTACCGTTTATTAGGAAAACCTTCAGCTGCATGTAAAACCAAATGCCTGGAAATGTTTCTCTAAATTCTGTTTTGAAAGTTTCTAGTGATTTGACTCTGTTTCCAGTATAACAATGAGTGACAAGGAATTTGGTGGTGTTGTTAGGAGATAAGAGAACTGGTTGATTTGTGCCCGGTAAAAAGTCTGGATTGTTGGCATTCGGGGTTAGCGGACCTGGGATTGTGGCTAACTTTAAATTTAAACTATATTTAAAGACCTACTTTTTGTAGCCTCCTGTAATAAAAAGAGCGTGAATTGTGATTTCAAGCAATGGCCTGTAAAATTTTGCATATTATACATTTTTGTTTTACACATAAAAAAGAATCGGTAATTAGTATTGGCTTAATTGACTTCAATCACCTTCCTACCCTTCCTTTGGTAAATGCATTTCAAATTTGAATGGCATTCGATTGAAATTAGAACACCAACTAAACTAGTTTACTGAGTAGTTAAGGATCCTCTGCACGTGTCCTGCATTTCTCTGGCTGTTAAATAAGATGTGTTAAAATATAGAACGGAATATAAAGTGAATAATTTTAAAACCCAAGTACACTTTTGCTAATGACAAAAAAAGGATATCATTATCTGAAAATTATACCTGCCCATAATTGATATTTCAATAGATTTATTGTCTCTGAATGCAGGGAAGATGGACAGAAAGTCTAGGTGGTGAAATTAAAACCTAAGAAAAATTAAGGAGTTTGTTCTAATTAGTGGGAAACCTAAACCACCACATGCCAGAAGCATTCTTTTTGTTCATGTTGATTATTTAAATATGGGTGCAAAATGACTGAGACACACATTCTTGCAGCTCAAGCCCATATTTGTCAACACTTGGCACAAAATCAATTTGAAATGCAAACTGATTTTTTTCAGATCCGGGAAAGCTGTTATTGAATATTTGCTATGGTGGAGTAATTAAGGGACATTTATGTTCTTAATGAGGATTTTATTTTATGTGCCACTGTAAAAACAACACAAAGGAATTAAAGTACTGTTGACTAATTATTGTAGTGAAATTTGTTTCCACTTTCTCATTTTCGAGACATAGACGAATTGACCGAAAGGGTATTTGCAGACAATTATTTTACTGTTCTGTTTCTGGGCTTGTCGATACAACGTTATAATTAATTTTAAATTCTGCTAACTGACTTTTTACAAAGGTTATACATTATTCTCTAAAATTAGTGGTTTGGGTGATGTTTAAATTCTAATCTTTTAGTGTTTTTCCTTTAAAGGGACAGTCCACCCAAAACTTGTGTTTCATTGAAGCGGATTCACACAATGTGCAGTGACAGGCATTTTGCTCCTTGTAAAATGTCTGTCACTGCAAGAACATACAAGAAATAATTGTTTTCTATGCATCCTATTAACACTGTAATACAGCTTAGGGCTGCAGTAAAATACAGTCATTTTGTATTTTAGTGCAGCTCACAGTACAAAATCGCATGGCATTGTATGGAAGTGCAGCACATTATGCTGCTTTACAGCACCATGAATAAATTGTACGTTTTGTAGAAATTAAAAGGGAGCCATGTGATGCACTTAAATGCACATCACACTGTCCCCTACCACAGCCTTAAATGGACAACTATTGATGAGGAAGACTAGGACAGCTGCACTCCAGAAAAACGTACCGTTTTAATAAAAATTGGTCACAACACTGACATGTCACAGCAGAAATGAGAAAAAACACTGACGCGTTTCACACTGTCCTACAGTGCTAAATCATATGATTAAGCACTGTAGGACAGTGTGAAATGCGTCAGTGGTTTTTCTAATTTCTGCTGTGACATGTCAGTGTTGTGGCCAATTTTTATTAAAAAGGAACGTTTTTCTGGAGTGTGGCTGTCCTAGTCTTCCTCATCAATTTATGCATATCATTGCATTGCCGGCACCCAGGGTTTTAGATTTGCTGAGAGAGTTCTTTGGTTTATCAGAGCGGTCATCCTTCTTCCCATTCTATTTTGGTCTTAAATGGACAACTACTGAAACGGTAAAGTCTTCCAGCAGCTGCCCACTATAGTGTGAATTTAGCCTTATGAATGGAACCTGGGTTTACATACAGGCTTTATGTATATTCTGTAGATTTCCATAGTATATTTCCAGGCTTTGTTCCAACAGTAAAACTGAAAATTGACTATCAAATACTTACCATAATTTTCCTGATGGACTCCATGGCAGCATACATTTGGGTAGCCACGCCCTCGCTCCTACCCCATAGGACTAGTGTTGCTCACGAATATTCGCATTGCGAATATTCGACTCGAATATAGCATATTCGAGTAATCGCGCTATATTTCGAATTTCGCGGTGAATATTCGCAATTCCGAATATTCGATTTTTTCCAATTTTATTTTTAGAACAGATCACATCCTAGATATCTCCATCGACGTCTAAAAGCATTGCTGGTATGATTAGAGACCCTGGGCCGAGTAGCTGAAGCATTCATTGTATTTTGCCGAAAAATCGCAATCGCAATATTTTTTTGCTAAAATATCACAAATATTCGATTTCAGAGTGCTCCTACAGCAGTTTTCGAAATACCTGCATACAATTTCGCATTCGCATTTTGTGAAATTGCGCTAAAATATCTCGAATATTCGATTTCAGAATGAGCCAATCAGAGCGCTCCTACAGCATTTGGGGAAATTCCGCAATAATCATCGCATTCGCAATATTGCGAAATTTCGATAAAATATAACGAATATTCTGAGCCAATCAGAGTGCTCCTACAGCATTTGTCGAAATTGCGCAATAAATATCGCATTCGCATTTTGCGAAATTTCGATAAAATATCACGAATATTCTGAGCCAATCAGAGCGCTCCTACAGCATTTGTCGAAATTGCGCAATAAATATCGCATTCGCATTTTGCGAAATTTCGATAAAATATCAAGAATATTCTGAGCCAATCAGAGTGCTCCTTCCGCATTTGCCGAATATTCGCAATTATTTTGTATTGTAAAATATCACGAATATTCTGAGCCAATCAGAGTGCTCCTAGCGCTGTTGTCGAAATTTCGCCATCAATATCGCATTCGCATTTTGCGAAATTTCGAAAAAATATCAAGAATATTCTGAGCCAATCAGAGTGCTCCTACCGCAGTTATCGAAAATTCGCAATTATTTGCTCTTACTCTTACTCTTACTCTTGCTTGACCATTGATGGGCTGTGTCTCAGGAATCTCTAATGTCTGGACCTCCGCTTTTGCTATATCCAGGTATTATACCTGATCCTTTTACCACTGTGCCTACTTTATATTTTGCACTGATGTCAGTTTATTTTTCTATGTTTGAGTGTATTGCCTAACGTTTATGACCAGGTTGTCTGGTGTTTTTTTTTTTGTATGTTTTTCTGTTTGTTGGTTTGTCTTAAACCTAATAAAAATATCTTAACAAAAAAAAAAAGAATAATAGATAAGAATATTGTATGAGGGACCTAGGGCCAAAGTAAGAATAATTGGAGAGTGCTCTAATTGGTTCCAGTTGGTGAGGGGGACGAAGCAGGGATGTCCTTTGTCGCCCCTGCTCTTTGCCCTCGCATGGGAATCCCTGGTTATCGCATTGAGGGGAGGGCATCCCCCAAAAGTGCAGGGTTTCAAGAGAATGATGAGGGAAGAGAAGGTTGCTCTGTACTCAGATGATGTACTATTATTCTTAGGTGACACACAGTGCTCATTGGAGGCAGCAATGGGCATAATTAGGGATTTTGGCCAATTCTCTTGGTTGGTAATCAACTGGGAAAAATCTGCACTTTTGCTGATAGATCCCCTTTTAGACCCTCTACCACAACAGACAGCACAAGTAAGGGTAGTAAGTCAAATGAAGTATTTGGATACTAACATAACAAGACATCCGGGACAGTTTATAGCTGGAAGCCTAGTCCCACTTGTGACAAAACTGAGACAGAAGTGCCGGGTATGGAGTCGACTTCCTCTCTCTGTAGCTGGGCGGTGCAATCTAGTTAAAATGGTTTGGATGCCACAAATTTTATATGTACTACACAACTCCCCAGTGTGGATTCCAAAGCATTGGTTTAAAAAACTGGATAGTGTGTTCAGTGAGCTGATCTGGAAAAATGGAGTAGTGAGAATTTTCTTGCGAATACTTCAGCTGCCAAGAGAAGAGGGAGGATTGGCACTTCCAAATCCATGATACTATTTTTTGGCCACACAAATGCAACATATGAGGGGAAGTAATCTACCGGTAGAGAGAGAGAGAGCAAGGGGTTTGGTGTTGAATGACACCAGCCATGATACAGTAGTAGAGGCAGTAGAGGCAGAGTAGAGACAAGCTCTTTTGGCTCTAGATGCCCTACAGTACAATTAATGGTGAAGTGCTGGGAAACCGTCAAGGCCATGTTGGGGTATAGCGGATTCTCAGAATTTCCCCCCTTATGGGATAATAAAAACTTAAAGGAATTGAAGGTGTTTGTTCCCATTCCTTAATCTTCCCAATGTGGTATTCACCATCTGGCACAATTATATAAGGCAGGTAGAAAAATGTCATTCCAGGAGATAAGGGAAGAATACGCAGTGTCAAATCAGTCTTTTCACAGTTTGGGGGGGAGACACCAGAATGGAGTTTGTTTTAAGGGAGGAAATTGATTGCACAGAGGTGGCAAGCAAAAGACCCCCCGATGGTGGTTGAATGGATGAAAGTGATGGAAGATACCATTAGGAAAGAAGAATTTATATATAGTAAGATGGGAAATAGAAAGAAATTTAAGAGTTTATGGAAACGATGGCTTGAGGTGGAGACACCCTAGATAGTAGGTGATAAGGATGAGTGAGGGAGGGATGAAAAGGTAGAAATGGGGTAAGCATGTGGATTGAAAGAGAGGGAAGAGGGTGTTACATAGGGGGAGTGGGGGTGACAATAGTGTGGGTGGTATGATAGCGGAAGAATGTGTTTACTTTTCTGTTTGTATTGCTGCATAAAATGGAAAATGATTGTGTTTTTCTAAAGTATTTGATTTAAAAAAAAGTAAACCCCACTTAGAGAGACTTGACTCTCCTTTGAGTCTCAGATGCAGCCCCCCATCAAAGTATTGGATAAGTAAGGGATAGTCTACCCATGAGACATTGGATATGACAGGGATTGCAGAGATCTGCCCTCTAAGAGAGCTTAAGGATCAATTGAAGTCCGGAATGCATCTGACTAGAGGACTGAAGCAAAGAAGTCCAAAGTTAAAGAAGTTGTAAAGGTTTGTTTTAATTTTTTTTAAATAACAAACATGTTATACTTACCTCCTCTCTGGTCCCCAGCAGTGCTCCTGGCTCCTCCTTTTCTCGAGTGCCCTGACGAAGAGCCCCATTGCATGGGGACACCCGTGGGGGCGTGCTCCAGAGTCCTGCTGCTGCGTTCATTGACACAGACAGTAGGATTCGACCCCACCCCAAATGGCTCCTGCTGCTATCAAACTATCCAATCTAAACCCGAGACAGTAGCTGGAGCTTCTGGGCTTGTCTACCTCGCTGGAACGATCGGGTTCAGTTAAGTAAAAGAGGGGCTCTGGGGGACTGCTGCACTACAGAAGGTTTTTCACCTTAATGCATAGAATGCATTAAGGTGAAAAACAGTAAGGGTTTTAAACCCTGTTAACAAGCTCTATCCAAATCCTTTTGTAGGATTTATAGATATTAGCTTGGATAAACAACAACCAAGCCTGATCAGTCTCTTCCTGCCAGGATGAGAAACTGGAAAAAAGATGAACAAGTGTGGAATATTGCTCTCTAAAGAACATTTTGTCCGAGAGAAAGGACTTAAATCTGATACTCGGATATCAAAGGCAGGAACCAAGGCCTGTTTGGCCAATAGGGAATTACTGCCCCCCCCCCAAAAAAAAATGTATATGGATCGAACTAGAAAGCATATGTCTTGTGAGACCATTCCAGAGCTGACACAGCGTCCCCACCCAGGGCTTGGCCCAGGTCCTAGGCAAAAGCTTTCCAGATTGTAACAGTAAGGAGATGCTACCAGAGCTAACTCTGAAATCTTGTCCAGAGATAAAATCCACTTGGAGAAACCTGGATGTAGGAACCACTTATTGCCCGATTGGACCACAGAATATGGATTCTTCCCAGAAATTCTATGAAGACTCAAAAGAGATGAAAGGAAGATTCTCAGACACTTTTGACACATTGTTGGGACCATTGGCATTTTTATAACGATCAGTGCTATAAAAATGCATTGATTACTGTAAAAATGCCACTGGCAAGGAAGGGGTTAACACTAGGGGGTGAGGAAGGGGTTAATTATGTTCCCTGGGTGTGTTATAACTGAAGGGGGGGTGGGACTGACTAGGGGAAATGACAGATCGCTGTTCATACATTGTATGAACAAACAGTCATTTCTCCCCCTGACAGGACCGGGAGCTGTGTGTTTACACACACAGCTCCCGGTTCTCACTCTGTAACGAGCAATCGCGGGTGCCCAGTGGTGATCGCACCCGCCGGGGCGAGCAGGTGGCGCGCGCGCCTCGGGCAGCAGGCACGCGCCTCTATTGGCTGAAATGCAAAATCACGGAATATTACCGAGCCGAGCCGACCTGCCATCGTAAAACTGCGGCGGCTGGTCGGCAAGCGGTTAAACATCATAGGAAAAAAGCCAATGCACTCCTTTGAAAGTGCTAAAATATTTCCATTGCAGGTACCTCTGCCATTTTAGGCATATTTACAGCCTTACAAAAATGAGGTACAAAAACCTGCTCAAAGACCTTCCTCTTCCGCATCCTCCTTTTAGGAATGGTTGAAGAGGGTTACATAGGCCAGTTGATTGGTCCTGCAAGGAAAAAGCTTGACATTGTCAGAGTAGAGAATCCTTGCACAGGGAGAATTGTAACAGACTCCTTTAGATTGTTTTGACTACCTGTGACAACCTGTTGGTCACTGTCACCTGGACGCTTAAAGAAGGCAGGAAATTCATACAGGGTTTTACCAGCAAAGGCATGCGCAGCAACGGCCATTTTATGGTGCACATATAACATGTAGATTTGGAGACTCTTAATAGCAAGTGTCCATTAGTCAGCTTTCCATACACCAGCTTTAGGAGGCCTGCAGAAGGGCTGACAATGCAGGAACAGTATCAGTAAGGAAGGCACTGCCCCCTCCAGCTACAACCTGCATAGAGCAGTCAAGGCATAGAGGTATTAGTCTGCAGAGGCACAAGGACTAAACACATTTCTGTAAGTCTAAGGCCCCGTACACACGACCAAACATGTATGCTGAAACTGGTCCGCAGGCCAGTTTCAGCATACATGTTCAGTCGTGTGTGGGCGCGAGCGGGCCGAATTCCAGCAAACATTTGCCCGCCGGGCCTTTTCCCAGCAGACAAATATTCCTGGACGTGTTTTAAAACCGTCCGCTGGAATCCTGCCCGCCCGGACATGTACGGTCGTCAGTACAGACCTACCGTACATGTCCAGGCGCCCGCCGTCCCTCGCATGCGTCGAATGACTTCGATGCATGCGTGGAAGCCTTTAAATGGCAGGCCCGCCCACGTCTCCGCGTCATCGTCGCGGCGACGACGCGGACACGCCCCGCGTATTGTTTACGCGCGGACTTCTGTACGATGGTGTGTACAACCATCGTACAGAAGCCCTCTGGCAGACATGTACGGTGAAAACGGTCCGACGGACCGCTTTCACCGTACATGTTTGTTCGTGTGTACCCGGCCTAAGGGAGAACTATTATAACATGAAGGAGACACAGCAGCAGTAGTTGGAACAATCATCATTTCCCGACTTGACTACGCAAACTCCCTCTACCTAGGACTTCCCAAATACCAAATTTCACGTCTACAAGTTGTCCAGAACACAGCAGCCAGACTGGCAACTGTAAAAAAAAACTGGGAATCAATCACCCCGTCCCTGAGGACCCTGCATTGGCTAGCCATGAAGGATCGGGTTACATTTAAGACCCTCTGCCTCACTCACAAATGTACACAAGGAAAAGCCCCGCAATACCTCTGTGACAAAATAAAGCACTACACCGAGTCAACTAACCAGAATCTCCTTCACATCCTCAAGACTGGCTACAAATCAAAAGGCGAACGAAGATTCACAGTCCAAGGACCACGGCTATGGAACTCTCTACCCGCAGACATCCGCTCAGAAGAAAATCATTTGGCCTTCAGGAAGAAGCTTAAGACCCACCTCTTCTAAAGACACAGGAGGACAGCGGCTGCAAAAGGGCCTTAAGGCAATTTATTTTACGTTTGTAGCGCTATACAAGTTATTCATTCATTCATACAATTGCTACTTATACATGCCATGCAGTAATTTATTAAATAACCTTCTCAATTCAAACTGCAGCTGCCAAAGCTGCTTAAGCTGTCCAGAGAGACAAAGCAACAGTATTTTGTTTGTTTGCTAGGTGAGAGAAAAAAAAGGGGTTAACTACAGCTACAGGAATACTACCACTGCAGGTACTCACATCAGAGCATCACTACGGAGCATCATTAGACAGAGCCCGAAACACAGCCTCCCACACAGAAAGAAAGACCTTGCTAAAAAAACTGATAACTGCTCAAAAGCAACTGCACCAAACTTTGATAAAAATGCTACAATCAAAGCATAGCCATCCATATATTTTCATTTTGATTATTAATTATTTCGTTTTCTTTTTTAACATAAGTGGAGTTACTTTTTAGCAGCCCACATGGTATTTGGTCCCTTCTGCTGTCCTCAAGCTAAACATACTCACGTATCCTGGACCTCTTCCACAAAGCAATTGATGCATCCGCAGGGTGACCCGGATCCCAGAGGTAGGCACATCATCATGTTGGGAACACTTTAGAGTTCACTCAATGTTAGCAGAACATCCGATCTGGCGCAACTGTTTGCCATTGGCAGAACTTCCATTATTACAGGTGTCAATATTCTCAGCTGACTGCTGGAGCCATCCTGGAAACTTCTGGACACCACATGATGCTCCCAATACCGGCACGACTAGCTTCCTGATTACTACAGGATGAATTTCTACACTCTCCTGCCTACCCGTGAGCCTGGATGCACCTGAGAAAGGACCACACTGCGATTACAGCACACAGATGAGCCCGTTTTTTATACATGTTTGTAAGTGCATTTCCTTTTTAACTCAATAAATTGTGACTAACATATTGCACTTAGGTGGCGCTTCCTGTTTTGTTCCCCTGTCTTCCCCTTACAGAGCCGACTTTCTCTGAGGACAGCTGCCACCTACCATCCTCCTATCCCTCTCCTCTCCTCCTTTTAAAGGACTGGTTATTACCACATGTTAGAATATGGACTAACGAACTGTGACTGTTTTTTAGATCTATCCTCTGTCCATATCTATTTACATTTGTTATGCACTAGTCTTTTGCGCTGACAGTTTATCTTATTGTTTTTACTTCCAAAGCCAACCAGCTGCCGTTATTCAGATGGCCGGCGCTCGCCAGGGGGCCGGCCATCTGAATAGTGGGCAGCAGCGACAATATTTTGATTCATGCAATGCATGAATCTATGTATTGTTGATCAGTGGCGGTGCAGGAGAGAGAGGGGGCAGCGCTCCTGCGCCCTCTATGTACGCACCACCACTGTATCTTAATATAGTGCAGTCTTACCCCGAAGGGTGTCAGAACCTGTACTCACCGAGACCGAGATGCTGAGGGCGGCTCACCTTTGCGACCCTGTGCAGACCACTCCCTGGAGTTGGGACAGAGGAGGGACGGCACAAGGAGGCACCGGCGCCGGGAGCTGGCAGGAAGACTTGGTGCAGCTGACAGAAGCAGGGCAGGTGCAGAAGACTGGAGACAAGCGTTGGTCAGGCAGGAACTGGTAGGTGAGTCTGGTAGGGTCCACAGGAGATGAGGGCAAATCTGAGTCACAAGCCGAGGGTCAAGGGCAGGAGAGTTCAGAGGGAGTCCATGAGAGCAAGCCAAGGTCAAGGGGCAGGAGACAACAGCAATCCAGGTAACGTTAGCCAAAGGGTCAGAGGTTCCAGGTGAGAGGAGAGTCGTCAGGAATTCCGGGTCAAAACAGGCAGGTACGGCAACAGGTAAACACATAGGAGCTGAAGACAAACCAGCAACCTGTTCAGGGAAGGCTGCTGGTTTAAATAGGAATGTCCGGCCTCTGATTGGCCCCAGGGTTGCCGCATACGTGCACGTGCGCGCTTCCACGCACACGGCGCGCTGCCGTACCGCGCATGCGTGCGCGCAAACCACGCACAGGCATGCGCCGAAATGTCATTCTACTGGGCATGTGCGGGAATCTGTCAGAGATGGAGCTAGTACCCTGACAAAGGGTCCCAATGCGCATAGCAGAGTTACTGGGAAAAGAGGACCCAGGAACCAAAAGCATCACAGAGCGGCAGAAAGGGTGGAGGAAAGAGGCTACGCAGGAAAGGCTTGCGTAAAAAGTAACCATCGGAAGTTTGTTGCCAATGAGAGTACTTATCTTGGAGGTGGAGTTTGTGTTCTTTTGATCTCTGTAATTTTAGATAATTTTCATTTGGTAAGAGGCCCCTCTTTTTCTCTAATGAGCACCTTAAAGCACCTTAAAGCACTGGAGCACTAAAAAGTGGAAGTTAACCACTTTTTTTTGCTATACGACACTGCATCTCTATAACTGACAATTGCTTAGTCGTGCGACGTTGTCCTTAAACAAAAGTAATGTCATTTTTTCCCCACAAATAGAGCTTTCTTTTGGTGTTATTTGATCCCCTTTGTAGTTTTTATTTTTTGCGCTATGAACATAAAAATAAATGCAGACAATTTTGAAAAAAAAAAATATTTGTTACTTTTTGCTATATTAAATATCCCCCAAAAATATATAAAAAATATTTATAGGTCGATATGTATTCTTCTACATATTTTTGGTTAAAAAAAATCGCAATAAGTGATTGGTTTGCGCAAAAGTTATAGGGGCAGATCCACATACATATCCTGTGCATATGCAGGGCCACGCCCCGCGTATTGTTTACGCGCGGATTTCTATATGATGGTGAGTACAGCCACCATACAGAAATCCCCGGGCAGACATGTACGGTGAAAACGGTCCAGCGGACCGGTTTCATCGTACATGTTTGGTCGTCTGTACACGGCCTTAGAGGCTCCTCTCTTCTCTTTTATACTCAGTTGTGACATGACACTACTCTTATATCAAGTCATCGCTTGCATATAAAGTCTTTTTATTTTTTATTTTGCTTGTCTTGCAAAACGCTCTTAAACCAAGTTACTCTCAAACCAAGGTTTTACTGTAGATATTGCCTGGTGCATTTTATTTTAAAAATAATTATTGCACATTTTTTTACCTGGACTTTTTATTATCACAATTGCACATTTGCACAACTGTATATACTGTATTGTATATATTGTTTCTGTATGATTAGGAGCGCCAGCATTCATTCATTGTTTTTGTTCATATTTGCTAATTTGCACTGATTTGTGATTGCATATTTTGACACATAATTATTGTTTTTTCAATTTGCTTATTTTGCACTCATTTATGAATTTATTTGTTTTAAGGTACAGCACACCTTTTTTCAGTTCAGTGGTGTTTTAGGTTTATCTGACCTCCTTGGGGGAAGAGAACCTCGCTCCTCCTAATGCATTCTCCATTAAATAAATAAGTCCCAATGAGACCCTGTGGAACTGTACACACGATCGGAATTTCCACCAAGAAAAGTTCGATTTGAGCTTTTGGTCGGAAATTCTGACTGTGTGTAGGCCCAATCTGAGGTGCTGAGATCGCACCTTCAAAAACTGGCCGTTTCTGTGACAGTCAGTTACAGATTCGCACTGTGCTGAGGTAATCAGTGGAGAACATGTTCTCAGCTGATTACCTCAGTTTCATAAACTGTTCATGACCTGAGATCAGCGGTGAGAGTCGGGATCGCCGCTGATCTCAGTTTCATAAAAGAACACCTAAATGTATTTTGTTCTTCCAAAGTTAATGGTGGTGTCGTTTAGAAAATAAGGTCTAAAAAATGGTAGAAATATCGCACATGTTGTCTCTAGTATAATATTTCTATTGTATTATAAAAATGTATTTTTGCTTAATTTTGTTTAATCAGTGAAACCTTAAAGAAATTGTAGAAATACTATGTATGTTATGTGTAGCTTATTACTTCTATTTTAAACAGAAAATATAAAAAATGTTTGGTCTTACATAGTTATTCTGGGATGTGGTTTTAGATAGAGTCCTGCAATAAAGTGTAGAAATTGTTCAAATAGTGTAAATCCTGATCATCTGAAAAAAGCTGTTGAGTGAAAACTTTTAAATACTTAGAATTAAAAAGTCACAATAGTCCTAAATACCGGAGGTGACATGTGTCCTTACATATTCTAACAATTATATGTCGCTGCTATTAATAGTTATCCATGGATAAACATCTGTCTGTTTACTGGTCAGATTTTTTTTTTAAAGATATAGCTTTTTGAATGTTTTAGTTTGAAGAAGTTAATGCCAAAAATTAGGGCCAGTATTGTGTCAGATGACATCAATGGGGGAAATATGTTGTTTGGGTGTAGAAGATTACTCTTTCTGTCTTCCTTCCTTACCTCATTTATTGGAACCTCTAACCTACAAAGTGAGAGTGACATGGCTAGCTATGTTTAATTTTCACTTTGTTATGATGATTTCATGTTTCCTTGATCTTGCTCATAAAAGGCTATATATCCATTCACACATATTGTTCATTCTATCCTGACTTCCTGGACTTATCAAGCTGTGGTAAAACACAGTACTTCCTTCTCAAGCCTCACGCCTTCCCTTCACATTTGTTCACTGTTGCATTTAAGCTAAACTATTGTCCAATTCTGTAAAGGATATGATATTCCAATACCAGATAACCATGTTCCTTCTACATAATGTGATATTTTTTACTGAGATCTGATACAGTATGCCATTTGTATTGTAAAAATGTTTTTGCCATTTTGACAGGAGATTCTGCAGAGTTAGATTATATTTCTCATTGTGAATATAAATCCATATTGTGGATTGGCAGCGTTCTGATGTAAAAGGGCTTCAAAACACACCTTGGGTCAGTACAGGATGGTATAGGTAAAGCAAGAATGCCACATAAAAAAGTTTTAGGAGGTCAAGTGTATTTACTGCATACAGTACTGTAGTAGAAATCCAAGAGTAAAAAGACAAATGGGGATATTTACTACAACTGGCGCTGTGCCTAGTAGCCAATCAGCTACTAGGTTTTATTGGCAAAGCTTAACTGAAGAAGCTGGAGTTAGAAGCTGATTGGTTAATTTGCACAACTGCACTGGATTCTATGTGCACCAGTTTTATTAAATTTCCCTGAAAGTTTTTCTCAAACAACCAGATGTTAAAGCACATATTTGAAGGAAGGGCTTTAAGCTGCCAGTCCCAAATGGATTCAACCCTTATTAACCAAGTCGATCTTTTCTTTCCAACATTTAAAGCCCTCATGAAAGGGAAATGTTGAAGATACCTAAATATGTTGACTTGTTAACTTTAAAAGAAAATTGGACTTACTCTGTACTGGCTCAACCTACCAGCCGCTTGCCGCATACACACAATGGGGCTTTTGCTCGGCAAAATCACATCGGAATTCTGACGGAATTCCATCTGAGAAAAATAGAACATGTTCTATATCTAAACTCAGATGAAATTCATCGGAATTTACAATTTAAAAACTCTGTTAGGGCTACACATGATAGGAATATCCGATGGAAAAGTCAGTCAGACTTTTTCCATCAGAAATTCTGATTGTGTGTACGCGGCATTAGTGTTTCTACAGATTAGCTTGAATAGAAATAAAATGTCTGAAAATTTTCATTAGTTGCTTCTTTTGATCCAAATCACAGAAATTGATTTATGTGCACTACTAGCCTTGATCACTATAAGTAATCTTGAATATAATGTACAGTAGCATACATTCATGAATTAAGATAATGCTTTTTATGGACATTATAAATATCTGGAATATAGGCAGTTAAGAGCTATTCCAATATGAATGGTATACATGGTTTAAGTTAGATAGACTCCTAAATTGTTTGTCTAAAATAAGGAAATTCTTAATTGCCTTGTAAATCAACATCTGCCATGTGATTCTAAAGCCCAAACACAACTGTTGCCTCAAAATTATTTACCAGTCCTTTTTTGGAGGAAAGAAAAACTGTGTCAACCATTAAGAGCCAGTTCACACAGGGGCAACACGACTTCCAGCACGACTTTGGGAGGCAACTTGGACACAACGTGAGTATGAATCACCAGGCAACTTACAAGGCAACTTCAAGTTGCCTCCAGGACAGTACAAGGCAACTTCAAGTCGCCTCCAGGGCAGGAGGCTTTCCAATGGCCAATCAAACAACAATCAGCTCTATGGGAGGGAGGGGGGAGGGAGAGGTTTGCCTGAGAAATGTATGTTATCTTCCTGTATTGTTGCTTCAGTTAAGACAGTGATCAGACTTCTGAGGCAACTTCCATTGAAATCAATGGGTACAAGTTGCCTACAAGTTGCCTAAAAGTCGGATTGAAGTAGTACAGGAACCTTTTCTGAAGTCGGAGCGACTTCAGTAGTGTGTATAAGATGGCTCCATTCACTTCTATTCATTTTCTCAACCACACAACTTGGGACAACTTGGGGCAACTTCAAGTCGGATCCCAGGTCGCCCCTGTGTGAACCGGCTCTTAGTGTTAATTTGTGTACTTGGAAATGTTGTCACCACATGTAAACATCATCAGAAATTCTATTTGTATTAAACTCAGATTGAGCTGGCCAACTGTGTCATAAGGACCCACTGTCCAGTCGGTACATACTGTACATAGTTGGCATTAAAGGTACTCGTAGACATCTGATTCCTCCTGTATTGAATTGTATTGTACCTGTACTGTCTGCCCTCATGTTGTAAAGTGCTGCACAAACTGTTGGTGCTATATAAATCCTGTATGATAATAATAATATTTATCATTTGATCTCAAAGACATCTCACATACATCAGTACAATCTGTCAGCAGACTTCTCTTTCCAAAAATATATTTTGCCCTCAGTTGGATTTTTAAGCTAATAGTCTACTCTTACTGACCATTTATAGAGATATTTGGAATGCTTGCTGGACACAAATATGTTTATAAGCACCAGAGTTGTCAAGACAATGTGCACTGGTCAATCAAATTCCAGTGGGTAGCTATACACTAAAACACTAGAACATTATACAAAACAAGTTATAATAGAAGCAGTTTATAATTAATTAGTAATGATGATTTATGTCTGCTTCACACCACCCAGGCAAACCTTTTCTATTAACTTGAATTTCTAGTTAGGATCCTTCTGCTGCTTCTAACTGGGCAGGAAATTATACCCTCATACAAAAATGATGGGACATGCCAACAGAAATAAGCATAACACAAAAGAAGAGAGTGCAAAGCCGCCCTTGTGTAACTCAGCTTTAGTATGGTACAGTTAAAAACACTACATGGTCAAACTCACATTGTGTGGAAGATAGATACAGCATAAGGATTCCACTGTGGCCACACTTCTATAACCACCTCAAGATCCCAACAGGGGAAGGGGAAGCCGTGGATGCGCTTGCATCCGGTCCAGCCGGCGTTGCTCTTTAAGGATACAAAAACCCACACAAGCAGGATACAGGGGGGAAGAGAGTGAGGACGTCACACAGTTGCCATGACAGCCTTCCTCTGTCAGGATCATGAGGTGGTTATAGGAGTGTCGCCACAGTGGAATCCTTATGCAGTATGTAGTTCACATTTTGGGGGATTCCCTGAGAATCTTCCAAGGGAGACAGTTTTGACAACATTGTTAATAGGGATGAGCTTCGAGTTCGAGTCGAGCATGAGTTGTGGGGTGTTCACGGCAAATTCAAAAAGCCACGGAACACCCTGTAAAAGTCTATGGGAGAGTTCTAAAGTGCTACTTAGGAATAGTCCAATGTTGTTACCATGAGAAAATTGGTCCTAACATATGCCAACTAGGGACGGGCTATCTGTTTGACTCGAATATGAGTTCGACTCAAACATTGTCTGTTCGCCCGTTCACCGAACAGCAAACAATTTGGGGTGGGTGAAGCTGGGAAGACGTGCTAGTGCTGAGCTCCGCACCCCTATCGTGAATCCGCCGCCATCCACCACTTTTCCTCCCCCTGATGGAGCCCCGGCCTGTGGATTTAGATCCCTGATCCCCCCTGCTTCGGATCGGGGGGTTGTCGCGGACTTTGAGTGGCTGGTCCCGCTCCTAGACTTTAACTGCCTCCACGCCTCTGCGGCCGTCCGCCATCTTGGGGCCTACTGTTCATCGGGCCTTCCCTACGCCCTGCATCACGATCCGGGCTGAAGCCGAGCCCCCCAACCCCCCCGCTCTTTGTGGATCTGCCGTTCCTCCGCTGGGGTCATCGGGACGATCCTCTGGCCGGACAATATCACTGGGGACCCCCTGCTGCTGCGTCCCGGCATCCCGCGGCCTACGGACTCAGTCACTTACCTCTGGGGACAAGGTGAGCTGCTTCTCCGTCCCCCTGACTGATCCCTGGGGTGGCTGTCCGTCTGGGGTCCTGCCCATCCGGCGGTCGTCGCCCAGGAAAGACCGCGGCTTCGGCCTACTCCTGGAGGACGGCGGCCATCTTCCTTCCTCGTCCTCCGCACGCCCCTCAGGACTCCCGGGTACTCGACACGCCACCCGACCACATCACCGCAGCATTCTCTGCCCCCAAGACCGCCTGACAGGTGGTTCCAACACAGGGTGCGATGACCGTCTGGCATCCTCCTCTGGCCCCAGTGCACCCCCCCCCTGGCAGTTAGCCCTGCCTGATCTGCCACACCTTTGCCTAGACTGAGTGCTACACTGGGGGTTACAGTGACAGGACAGTGATAAAACAGCTCCAGGCCTGGGAGGTGGTGATCGTCTCGCTCCACCTGTGTAGCCTTGCAACGAGTCGTCATCTCCACCTGCTACGCGGATTGCATTAGCCGCTTTAACATGACACTTATGGAGGCGCGTGGCTGAGGATGGCCGGCTGACAACATGTACTGCTGAGCTTTGTGCTCTCCCGACAAGCGCAGGCTGTGCTCCTGTTAATGCGCACCCGATCTACTGATGGCGGCTTCCAGCTCCTCCTCTACTGACCATACTGATCTACAACAAGGCACTATCCAACGGTACCTGCTGCGCACAACTTCACAGGACTCCCGTACGGGGAAGGACAAGCTCCCGACGGGCAAAACTCCAGGCAAAACTAAACCTCCCCCTCCGCCTGCAGCGGCTTCCCTATCCAGTGGAGACGAATCGGGTTCACACCCAAATCCCCTGATGGACCCTCTAGATCCGCTGTCCGGCCTCGCGCTGCCCCCTACCGCAAGTGTCAGCACAATCCCAGGAGAGATGCCTTTCCCAACCTCGGGGGGTGCTCCAGGTCCCACGACCTCTGCTCTGCTCTCTGCCTTCCGGGCTGATTTTGACTCCTGGGCCTCTAAGTTGGAAACTTCTCTCCAAGTTGAACTGACTGCCCTCAAACAACGGGTCTCGGCATCGGAGGTCGCAGTTTCTACAATGGCTACCACCCAGGAAAACCACTCGTCCCGTATAACGGCGCTTGAAAACGCATCCACAGCTCACCTTTCCCGCTTGCGACAACATCAGCTCCGGATAGAGGACAGTGAAAACCGCAGCCGCAGGAACAACATCCGGTTGCAGGGTGTCCCGGAGGCGACCTCGGGTGCTGATCTCAAGCCCACTATCATTGCTATCCTCAATCAGGTCCTGGGCAGGGAAGTTACATCCCCTATCGAGTTGGACAGAGTACATAGAGTGGGGGGCGATCGCGGGGACCGCCCTCGGGACGTCCTCTGCCGGGTGCACTACTATACCCTAAAGGAGGAGATCTTACGCAAGGCCTGGCGCTCAGGCCCGTTGGACTTCCATGGTTCCTCCATCCACCTATACCCGGATCTCTCCCGCAACACGCTGTACATGCGACGTGTGGTTCGCCCACTGCTGGAAGTGATCCGCCAAGTCGGTGCATCGTACACTTGGGGCCACCCCTTCAGTATCAAAGTGACCCGGGATGATAACCACAAATTTGTCCTGTCAGATCCAGATCAGCTTCCCGCCTTCTTCCTCTTCCTGGACCAAGACCCTGTCGCCGTCACAAACTGGTTGGACCCTCCGGATGACCGTCAGCGGCTACCGGGCCCTCCTCTACAGCGCCGAAGGTACCTGCAATCTAGGTCGGCGCCTTCTGGTACCAGGGAGCGGCGAGCCACATCACCTGAGGACTGATCCGAGCTCTCCCGCATGAGATCTGCACTGGTTTTCTCCCCCCTCCCCTCTCTGTGGTTTTTTTTTTGTATCTTTTTTCTTCACCGGGAGGGTACAACTCTTATCCGGGGACCTCGACCAGGTTTGCCTTGAATATGTTTTATTTGTTTTGTTTTATTTTTCTCCTTGTGGTCTCCTCCCATAAACTCCTACTCACCACGTCCTTTGAATGCCACTATTGTCTTGACTGTCTTACTTGGCTCGAGGTCTCTGTCGGCGCCCCGATGGGTACAGCTGTGCTTGCTGGGGCTGTGGGGGGGCAGATAGTGGTGTTAATATTGCCTATTGGTTTGTAATGGTCCCGTTCGGATCTAGTCCGCCCTGGCCCTTACCGTATTTCCGCATTGCCCTGAATGCGGTGATATCACAGCTGCTTTTTGGGTTTCGATACACTGCCTCCTATTGATTTGTCTCTTGATACCTATAAAATTTTAAATTTTATTTTCTGGAGGGGGTGCGTTCTGGGTCCGGGCGGGGCCATTGGTTGCTCTTCCGAGGGCTGCTCATTTTATTACTGTGTCTTCTCGGGGCCTTGGGCCTACGGGTTGACTTGGGGGTACCTGGACGCGGTCCTCTGACTTGCCCTGGGGCTCCCGGGGCTTCCCTTCCCTCGGTGCCGATCCCCTGTAGCCCGGGTATAATGTGCCTTATCAATGGCACCCGTTGTACGTTTACGCTGTTGTTTGAGCCAGGCTGAGACAATGAACAGGGATACTGCTGCCGTAAAGTAATGATTGGTCTGTCTGGTCCCCGCGGGACCGAATGGGAATATTTGTGCCTTGACCGCATGTCCGCAGTTAATTTTTTCAATGTCGTTAATTTACATGTTCTTATACATTGTTTAGGCTGCCTAAAGTACCAGTGATATTAGTTGTATATTATGTTCTTTAATGACTAGGAAGTTATGCATTAGAGGTTATGGTTATTGGGTGTTTTACACTTACGTTATGTATGCCTGCTGAGTTGTCGGGATCACAACTCAGCTGTTCTGACCTTGTTCTCTCTTCCCAAATAGGTCTGGCACAGTTCGTGCCTAACACGTGATATTTCACAAGGTGCTTCGTTTTCACGGACACCAGCAGTTTTTCTTTTTGAGCCGCCTTCACAAGGTGCTCTTTTTGATCAATCTCCTCCCCACTTGTCTCTTCTCCGTTTCTTCCTTTCCTACTGTTTTCTGACCCCTATCCCCCTACTCCGGCCTTCCTTTTCCCTTCCCCCTCCCCTCCCTTTTTTTGCCACTCCACCATGGCCCAAACAGTGATTTCTCACCCTAGGCTACAATTCTGTTCCTATAATGTTAATGGCCTTAATGTTGCCTCCAAAAGGGGCCAAATCCTTTACCACATGCACAAACGCCAAGTCAATGTGCTTCTTCTCCAAGAGACGCATTTTCACTCCGCCTCCACTCCTTCCTGCTCCAACAGATATTTCAATAGGTGGTTCCATAGCACTAACCCAGCCCAAAAGGCCAGGGGAGTGTCTGTTGCCTTTCATAAAACACTCCCTATAGAAGTCCTTGATCAGCTCTCTGACCCTCATGGAAGGTATATTTTTGTAAAATTCTTGCTATGGGGTACCAAATTCATGGTAGTCAACATCTATCTTCCCAATGTCAATCAAGTACCCTCTGCGCTGAAGTACTTGAAGATTCTGTCTGGGTTCATGGAGGGTAAGCTCATCTTGGGAGGTGATTTTAACACCCCTCTAGAGCCGCTTTTGGATTCCTCCACCTCACGATCATGTGTCTCATTCCCTAAACTCAGAGCGCTGAAGCGTGCATTCTACGAGCTACGTCTTGTAGACGTGTGGAGGGTATTGTACCCCACGTCCCGTGACTATACCCACTTTTCTCATGTACATCACACTTATAGTCGCATAGACTACTTACTGAGTGACCATAGCTGCCTAGACTGGTCTCCTGAATGCCGCATAGACCCGATGGTCTGGTCTGACCACTCTCCTATCCACCTGACGTTTTCGCTTCCCTCCACCCCAATTAGGGAGTGGACGTGGCGCTTGAATGATTCATTGCTTATGAATTCGGAATGTACACAAAAGGTTTTTGATGCAATCTCCAATTTTTTTGTCGACCACGCTTCAGATACGACTGCGATGCCCTTTCAATGGGAGGCCCTCAAGGCAGTTCTACGTGGAACCTTTATCCAAATGGGTGCGCGTCTGAAAAAGGAGCGCTCGGCTGGCATAGAGACAGCAATTCGAACGCTAAGAAAATTGGAGGTTGAGCACAAACGATCCCCGACGGTGTCAACACTGTCGGATATTTCTAGGGCGCGATCACAACTCAGAGAACTTTATGAGACCTCCGCACGCTCGTACGCGGATAAGCTCGCTTTCCATCAATATAAGTTTCAAGATAAATGTGGTCGATCATTAGCTCGCTCTCTACACCCAAAAGTGTCTTCCGCTTTTGTGCCCCATATCCGGGGGGCGCAGGGAGAGCTGATTTCCTCACCGACTGAGATGGCTGTGGAATTCAGGAACTTCTACCAATCCCTGTATAACATTCCTGCGACTCGATCGACGGGTTCCGCTTGTACCAGGATAGAAGACCAATTGTCCTATGTCTCAGAAACCGCGCTTCCCACGTTAGATGCTGACACCATTGCTGCTCTAGAGACCCCTATCACAGAGCATGAAGTTGCCAAAGCCATAGCGGGTACGCCGAGTGGAAAGAGTCCGGGCCCAGATGGCTTCACGCCCAAGTTTTATAAACTATTCACTGCCCTTCTCACACCCTTTCTCACTAAGGTGTTTAACTCTTTGACAGGGGGCTCAATATTCCCTCCACAAGCACTTGAGGCCCACATATCCCTTATCCCAAAGCCGGGCAAGGACGCCACTCTTTGCGCTAATTACAGGCCGATATCTTTGATTGGTGTTGATCTGAAAGTCTTTGCTAAAATACTGGCAAATAGATTAAAACCATTGTTGCCAGGGATAATACACTTAGATCAGGTAGGTTTTGTGAGTGGTTGTGAAGCTAGGGATAATACCCTGAAGACCCTTCTTCTAACTGAGCATGCCCGATTCCAGGATATCCCATTATGCCTCTTAACAGTCGATGCGGAAAAGGCATTTGACCGAGTAGACTGGCAGTTTCTTCGCCTATCCCTGCAACAAATTGGCCTAGGACCCAATATGATGGCGAGAATAATGTCCCTGTACTCTTCTCCATCTGCGAGGGTTAGACTGAATGGCTCGCTATCTCCGGCCTTCTCTATATCTAATGGGACGCGACAAGGGTGCCCACTGTCCCCCCTCCTCTATATTCTCACAATGGAACATCTGGCCATTGCTCTACGTAACAATCCCTCGATCCAAGGTATAACAGTCGGGCCCACCCATACCAAACTCGCCCTTTTTGCAGATGATCTGCTCCTGTTCGTGACACACCCACATACTTCCTTGCCCTCAGTATTGCAGGAGTTTCGTAAATTTGGAGTAGTTAGCAACTTCAAAGTGAACTATGATAAATCAGAAATCCTTAATGTATCTTTACCTAAGTCAGATCTACGTAGACTATCGACCAATTTCCCCTTCAAAACCGGCTCTACTTCCATCAGGTATCTTGGAGTTCAGATTCCGGCGGATACATCCCAACTCTTCGCCCTGAACTTTACTCCCCTGCTTATTAGGACCCAATCTGATTTGACCACCTATGCGTCTAAGCGGCTCTCATGGTTAGGTAGAGTGAATGCTCTTAAAATGGATGTTCTCCCGAGGTTCCTGTATTTGTTTCAAACTATTCCTATTCGTATACCCAATTCGTACTTCAAAAAACTACGCCAGATGTTCTCCAAATTTATTTGGAATGCTGCCCGTCCCAGAATACGATACGAAACACTATCTCTTCCAAAGGCTAGAGGGGGAGCCGGAGCTCCGGACGCCTCCTTATATCATAAGGCAGCGGTACTCACTCGTATACTGGATTGGTTCCATCACTCTTCGACCAAGCTCTGGGTTCAGCTGGAAAGCCACATGAACCCAATTGAACTCCCCGCTCTCCCATGGATCTTGCCCACGGTTCGGGGGTGTTCGGGCCCTCTCGGCGACCTTACCTTCCAGACGATCCAGATCTGGGATCGCCTTCGGTCCAGAGGGGGCCTGTCGAATTGCATGGGGCCTTTGACTCCCTTCTTTGGGACCCCGGCCTTTCCACCAGCTCTTTCGGTAACTAGATTTGGACCGTGGCGAAAGGAGGACCATAGGAGACTTGCCCAGGTCCTTCGAGCAGACCCCACTCTAAGGGCGGATACCCCTGCCAATCCGACCTCCCGACACCCCATGCAGTGGCTTCACAGGCAACAGACCACTTCCTACATCCAAACTTTTCCATCCATTCCAGACATCCTCGCTGAACCGACGGGATTTGAGGTGCTGCTTCTTCAGGCAGAACCTCCAACACATGTGGTATCTCAACTCTACTCCCTGCTGCTTACTATCTTCTCCCCTGATCCCCCGCCGTTTACGGTGGCCTGGGAAGCAGACCTGCGTCACCCTGTCTCCCCTATTGACTGGCAGAAGTGTTTTACCTGGACACACAAACTATCCTTGGCCACTAAGACCCAGGAGAAGGGGTTCAAGCTGCTAACAAGATGGTACAGATGCCCAACAACTATTAAACACTTCAACCCTACAGTGTCAGATACCTGCTGGCGATGTCTGAGATCCCGGGGTACCATGCTCCACATCTGGTGGGAATGTCCTCCTGTTCAGGGATTTTGGCAGCGGATTTTCAAGCTATACTGCAAACTGATGGCGACTTCTATCCACCCTTCCCCTGAGGTGGCTCTCTTATCTATACTCCCGGGCTCGTTCAAGTCCATTAAAAATTATGTGTTGCGACACTTTCTGGCGGCGGCCAGGATGGTGATCCCACGTCATTGGAGATCGGCAGCTATGCCTTCCCTAGGAGACTGGGCTGTTGAGGTGGACCGCATAAGGGACCTTGAACGTCTGTTGGCGGAGGAGTGTGATAAAAGTGAACAATTTTCTCTCACCTGGAGTTCATGGTCTATGTTCAGATACTCCTCTGAGTTTATTTCCTGGGCTGAAAGTAGCTTAGATGACATCGCTCTGGTTCCATGATGGAGTGCTTCTTGCCCCAATGCTTGCCCCAATTTCTCTCCCCCCTCTGTTTCCCCCTGCTTCTTTTCCTTTTCTTGTTATCTACATACATCTTCGGGATTTCGTTTAGTCCACATTTCATGGCTTTGATCTGCCGAATGTTGCTGATTCGCTACCTGACCCCATGTGTTGTTTTTTTTTTTGTTTTTTTTATTATCTATTTTTTCCATACAGATTTGTATGCTCTCCCATATGCTGCACCGTATGCGGGGTGACACTACTCCCTTACCTGTAGTATGGTTGATAGCTACCATAGCTAGACCTTCCTTCCATTTTTAGTTTTACAGGGATTGCTAACACTAACAGCCTTATGGGGGTCCTTGTATTCCTGCTTATACTCTCATTTCTATGTAACATCGACATGTCTATATTCTGTTGTACACAATGCCTATTGTTGGTGTATTTAACTTTGCTGTATGTAATGTTGAAGAAGATATCTGTCTTTCTGCTTCTCTTTTCCTTAATAAAATAAGATTGAATTAACAATTTGGGGTGTTCGCGGCAAATTCGAAAAGCTACGGAAACCTCTTTAAAAGTCTATGGGAGAAATCAAAAGTGCTCATTTTAAAGGTTAATATGCAAGTTATTGTCCTAAAAAGTGTTTGGTGATCTGGCTCCTGCCCCAGGGGACATGTATCAATGCAAAAAAAGTTCTAAAAACTGCCCTTTTCTTGGGAGCAGTGATTTTAATATTGTTAAAAGTGAAATACTCGTACCTGGGGGTGTCTAAGGTATGCATGTAAAGTAGCGCATGTTTCCCGTGCTTAGAATTGTCCCTGCACAAAGTGTCATTTCTGGAAAAAAAGGTAATTTAAAACTACTATCGGCTATTCATGAATTGTCGGTCCTGGCAATACAGAGAAAAGTAATTAAACAAAATGACAGGTGTCCCCCCCTGTCCATTACCAGGCCATTTGGGTCTGGTATGAATATTAATGGGAACCTCTGTCATTTTTTTCAATGACTTTTATCTGTATTGCCGGGACCCGACAATTCATTAATAGCGGGAGTAGTTTTAAATTACCTTTTTTTCCTTCAAAAATGACATATTCTGCAGGGAACCAAAATTAAAAAAAAAAATGTGTGGGGGTCCCCCAAATTCCATATCAGGCCCATCAGGTCTGGTATGGATATAAATCGGAACCCCACATAATTAAAAATATTATCTGGGGTTCCCCCAAAAAATCCATACCAGGCCCTTCAGGTCTGGTATGGATTTTAAGGGGAACTCTGCGCCAAAATAAAAAAAAATCCATACCTGACCCTTTATCCGAGCACGCAACCTGGCAGACCGCAGGAAAACAGGGGGGATGAGAGAGCGCCCCCCTCCTGAACCGTACTAGGCCACATGCCCTCAACATGGGGAGAATGCCCCCAAAGCACCTTGTCCCCCTTGCCCGTTGGTTGTGAGGGTCTGTGGGCAGGAGGCTTATCGGAATCTGGAAACCCTCTTTAACAAAGGGGACCCCCAGATCCCACCCCCATGTGAATTAATAAGGGGTACATTGTACCCTATCATTTCACCAATTGATAAAAACCACACAGACACAGCTGTATAAGTCCTTATTAAAAAGAAACAAAGAAAAAAGAAAAAAAAAAGATTCCAGCGATGTCTCGATCTCCACTCCAGCGATTAGAATCCATTCTCGGTATCCAGCGATGGGTGATCTCCATGCTCCAGCGATGATATCCAGCGAGGAACACGTACACGATGCTGACTCGATAGTGGACACCCCGAGAATGACCGCGGTTTGCCTGACAGCTCTTATGTAGCTGAGGGCGGGGCCACCCGTCACCAGGCTTTCCCAGTGACATGAATGGGTGACCCAGCCCCCTCTGATGCAACGGAAACCACCCATCCACGTCAATGGGAAAGCCCAGCGTTTCCCCTTGTGCCAGAGGGGGGCGGGGTCACATGACGGGTGGCCACGCGCTCAGCTACATACAGTTGTATGCAAAAGTCCATAATTGTCATTTATAAATATTTGGGTGTTTGGATCAGCAATTTCATTTTGATCTATCAAATAACTGAAGGACACAGTAATATTTCAGTAGTAAAATTAGGTTTATTGGATTAACAGAAGATGTGCAATATGCATCAAAACAAATTTAGACAGGTGCATAAATTTGGGCACCTTTGTAATTTTGTTGATTTGAATAACTGTAACTACTTAGCACTGATTAATTGGAACACACACTTGGTTGGGTGAGCTCATTAAGCCTTGAACTTCATAGACAGGTGCATCCAATCATGAGAAAGGTAATTTAAGGTGGCCAATTGCAAGTTGTTGTTCTCTTTGACTTTCCTCTGAAGAGTGGCAACAAAACAACTCTCAAATGACCTGAAAACAAAGATTGTTCTACATTATGGTTTAGGGGAAGGTTATAAAAAGTTATCGCAGAGATATAAGCTGTCAGTGTCCACTGTGAGCAACATAGTGAGGAAATGGAAGACCACAGGCACAGTTCTTGTTAAGGCCAGAAGTGGCAGGCCACATAAAATATTGGAGAGGCAAATGCGAAGGATGGTGAGAAGGGTCAAAAACAGCCCACGGACCACCTTTAAACACCTACAACATCAACTTGCTGCAGATGGTGTCACTGTGCATCCTTCAACAAATCAGCGCACTTTGCACAGGGAAAAGCTGTATGGGAGAGTGTTGCAAAAGAAGCCTTTTCTGCACACACGCCACAAATGGGGTCGCTTGAGGTATGCAAACACACATTTGGACAAGCCAGCTTAATTTTGGAATAAGGTGCTGTGGACTGATGAAACAAAGAGTTATTTGGTCATAACAAGGGGCGTTATGCATGGCGGCAAAAGAACACAGCATTCCAAGAAAAACACTTGCTACCCACAGTAAAATTTGGTGGAGTTTCCATCATGCTGTGGCACTGTGTGGCCAGTGCTGGTACTGGGAATCTGGTTAAAGTTGAGGGTCACATGTATTCCATTCAATATCAGAAGATTCTTGAGAATAATGTTGAGGAATCAGTCACAAAGTTGAAGTTACGCCGGGGCTGGATATTTCAACAAGACAACAAGCCAAAACACTGCTCAAAATCTACTCTACATTTATGCAGTGGAACAAGTACAATGTTCTGGAATGGCCATCCCAGTCCCCAGACCTGAATATCATTGAACATCTGTGGAATGATTTGAAGCGGGCTGTCTATGCTCGACAACCATTAAATCTAACTGAACTGGAGATGTTTTGTAAGAAGGAATGGTCCAAAATACAATTATCCAGAATCCAGACACTCATTACAGCTCTGACTAGGCATCTATCCATGATGTGAAACATGTTAGCTTTTTTGTCCCCTATGTCCACTTTTTACCATTGATTGCAGTGTTGCATGAATTTTTGGATGTTATACAGCTTTGGATTTTATCCTTTGTTCATTTTGTTTCAATAAATCACCTATCAGAGTGTGGCAGTCAGGAACATTTCCTTTTTTCCACGGATCAGCGCAGAGTCTGCACCTGTCAGTACTACAGGGCGGGAGCACAGCATAGGTCACAGGGCTTGGAGCGGTACTCTTTTCCACTCATTACAGGCTATAGGAAGCGTCTAGAGGCTGTTATTTCTGCTAAAGGAGGCTCTACTAAAAATTGATGTAATTTTTCTGTTGGGGTGCCCAAATTTATGCACCTGTCAAATTTTGTTTTGATGCATAATGCTACATTTTGGTTAATCCAATAAACCTCATTTCACTACTGAAATATTACTGTGTCCTTCAGTTATTTGATAGATCAAAATGAAATTGCTGATCTAAACACCTAAATATTTATAAATGACAATCATGGAAATTGTCAGGGGTTCCTCAACTTTTGAATACGACTGTAAGAGCTGTCAGGCTGGCCGTGGTATTCCCAGGGTGTCTCCGGTTGTAGTAAGGATTGTGTGCGTGTTCCTCGCTGGATATCATCGCTGAATACTGAGAATGGATTCCATCGCTGAGTGGAGATCGAGACATCGCTGGAATCTATTTTTTTCTTTACTTTTTTTTTTTTTAATAAAGGACTTATAACGCTGTGTCTGTGTGGTTTTTTAACATTTTGACTTTTTTTGTGAAATGATAGGGGTACAATGTCCCCCCTATCAATTCACATAGGGGGGACGGGATCTGGGGGTCCCCCTTTGTTAAAGGGGGCTTCCAGATTCCGATTAAGCCCCCTGCCCGCAGACCCCCACAACATCGGGCAAGGGTTGTTGGGATGAGGCCCTTGTCCCCAAAGGGCCTGGTAATGGACTGGGAGGGGGGACCCCTGTCATTTTTTTTCAATTACTTTTTTCTGTATTTCCGGGACCGATAATTCATGAATAGCCGTAGTTTTAAATGACTTTTTTTCTTCAGAAATGACACTGTGCAGGGACAATTCTAAACACGAGAAGAAACACGCGCTACTTTACATGCATACTTTAAACACCCCCCAGGTACAAAATTTAAAGGAATATTTCACTTGTATTGTTTCACTTTCACTCGGAGCGGACTTTGAAATTTTTCGGGCCGCACTGTGACAAAAGTCGCCCTCCTCCTAGACCAGCTTGTGTGATAATCCATCACACGAGCTGACAAAACATACATATTTTTTACCCTGACAAGGGACTCTAGAGCCTCCTTAACAAAGTGACTGGCAAGTGATGTCATACAGAATATCCTTGGGTGCCAATGCTACGCAAAACAAACTACGAAAGCAAAAATTAGACAAAATTCTGCATATTTATAACACATATCTACAGGGGGATACGCAGTCTTCATATTTTCAGTCAAATACATTTTCATTACTGCCATTTTTTTATCTTTTAAAACAATTTGTGTCTGGGGTTTCTTTAAGTTTTGACTTAGAGCCGGTTCACACAGGGGCGACCTGGAATCCGACTTGAAGTCTCCCCAAGTCGTCCCAAGTCGCGCTGTTGAGAAAATCAATGGAAGTGAATGGAGCCGTCTTAATGTACACTTAATGTTGCTCCGACTTCAGAAAAGGTTCATGTACTACTTCAATCCGATTTGTAGACAACTTGTACCCATAGATTTCAATGGAAGTTGCCTCAGAAGTCTGATCACTGTCTTAACTGAAGCAACAATACAGGAAGATAACATACATTTCTCAGGCAAACCCTTCCCTCCCCCTCCCTCCCACAGAGCTGATTTTTGTTTGATTGGCCACTGGAAAGCTCCTGTCCTGGAGGCGACTTGAAGTTGACTTGTACTGTCCTGGAGGCAACTTGAGTTGCCTTGTAAGTTGCCTTGATGATTCATACTCTAGTCGTGTCCAAGATGCCTCCAAAGTCGTGCTGGAAGTCGTGTGCCCCTGTGTGAACCGACTCTTAATCAACCACAATATATTATTTTGTAAGTAATTTATTGTTTTCTGTTCTGTAGAAGGAAAATAAGTCCTCATTTACTTTCTCGGCAGAGTGAGAGAGTGTGGAGGCTTTCGGGGGCCTTTGAGGGCGCTCCCCAGTCTGGGGGGGTGACCATGGGCCCTGGGCTCAAGGGCAGTCAGAAAACACTTTCAGGAATGCATGAAGAGGTCCTGCCCGTAGGCACAAGAGAGAAGCAAAGAGAGGACAGTAAGTAAAGCACTGCTAAGAGACTCCAGGGAGGACAACTGGTCACAGACAGGAGGGCTGGTGAGTGAAGCACAGTCAGGAGGACTGGGGAAGCATGCAGAACATGCGAACAGGCAACAGAAAAAGCCACGGAACCCCCTTTAAAAGTCTATGGAGAATCAAAAGTGCTAATTTTAAAGGTTAATATGCAAGTTATTGTCTTAAGAAAGGTTGGGGACCTGGGTCCTGCCCCAGAGGACATGTATCAATGCAAACAAGTTTTAAAAACTGACGGTTTTTCTGGAGCAGTGATTTTAATAATGCATAAAGTGAAACAATAAAAAGTGAAATATTCTTTAAATTTTGTACTTGGGGGTTGTCTATAGTATGCATGTACATTTTTAAAGGTTAATATGCAAGTTCTTTTCATAAAAGTGTTTGGGGACCTGGGTTCTGCCCCATGGGACATGTATCAATGCCAAAAAAACATTAAAAAAAATTCAGTTTTTTCGGGAACAGTGGGCAAATCTCAAAACGCCGCCTAACTTAACTTTCAGCAGTTAAGTTACAACAGGCGTTAAATTTCTACCTAAGTGTCCGATCTTCAAGCACTTACCTAGAAATTACACGCCGTGTAACTTAAGTGCCTCCGTCGCAAGGCGGTCGTTATCTCGAGGGGGCGATTACAATTTAAAAGAGGCGCGCTCCGCTCCGGCCGTACTGCGCATGCATGTGACGGAATTTTCCCGACGTGCAGCGCGCAAACGTAACGCGCCGGGAAAAAAATTCAAATTTTAAAAAAAAACGCGGGCGGCGATCGAAAAAAAAGTCTGGTATTTACATGGTGGACTAACTTTCCACATTGTAAAACCAGCCCTAATTTTGCGCAAGCAAATCGGAACTTACGCAGAAACCACAATGCTTAAAGCTTTGTGGATCTGCTTAAGTCCTCATTTGCATACGCAAAGCGGCATTTCAATGAGAAATGCCCCCAGCGGCGGATGCGGTACTGCATCCCTAAGATCTGACAGTGTAAGTGTCTTCCAGATGTCAGATCTTCTGCCTAACTTTGGAAAAATCCTTTTGAGGATCGTTTCCAAAGTTAGACACAGAGATACCGCAGGCTGAACAGCAGTTCCGCCTGCGTATCTCTTTTGATGATTTGGCCAGTTTTAAATGACTTTTTTTCCCTTTAGAAATGTAATTTTGCTGCAGGGACTTTTCTAAGGACGAAAAATCATGCGCTACTTTACAGGCATACTATAGACACCCCCAAGTACAAAATTTAAAGGAATATTTCACTTTTATTTGTTTCACTTTAAGCATTATTAAAATCACTGCTGTACAGAAAAAAACCGTCAGTTTTTAAAACTTGTTTGCATTGATACATGTCCCCTGGGGCAGGACCCAGGTCCCAAACACTTTTTTATGACAATAACTAGCATATACGTCTTTAAAATTAGCAATTTTGCTGGGACCCGGCAATTCATTGTAGCGATCAGTTTTAAATGACTTTTTTTCCTTTAGAAATGTCATTTTGCTGCAGGGACTTTTCTAAGCACGGGGAAACATGCGCTACTTTACATGCATACTATAGGACACCCCCAAGTACAAAATTTAAAGGAATATTTCACTTTTATTGTTTCACTTAAGCATTAAAGAAAAACGTCAGTTTTTAAAACTTGTTTGCATTGATACATGTCCTCTGGGCAGGACCCAGGTCCCCCACCTTTTCTTATGACAATAACTTGCATATTAACTTTAAAATTAGCACTTTTGATTTCTCCATAGACTTTTAAAAGGGTGTTCCGTGGCTTTTCGAATTTGCCGCAAACACCCCCAAATTGTTCGCTATTCGGCGAACGGGCTAACAGCAATGTTTGAGTCTAACTCATGTTCGAGTCGAACAGATAGCCCATCCGTAGTTGGCATATGTTAGTACCAATTTTCTCATGGTAAACAACATTGGACTATTCCTAAGTATTGTGTGTTGAAAAGGGCCACTTGTAGTCTCCTTCAAAAACTGGTATGACAATGGCAACTCAAAGCATAATTGGGAGATAGGGGCAGAGCATTGTTAATCTTTAACAAAAAGAATCTACACAAGGTCCTTCATGGCAGTAATAGCAGGATTATTTAAATGCGAAGCTGCAGATTTTCAAACATTGATTTTTTTAATTTCCATTAATATGCTAAAATGTATGTGAGATTGTAGTATTTGGTTTACATTGACTTTTATTAGAGAAAATGCCTTCTAATTTCTGATTTTGTCATTAGGTCATAGTTTGTTGTTTAATAGACACGTCTCATGCAGCATCTGGCTTTGAAATGATGTTTGTTGCACAACCCTGGGAATTCAGTAACATGTCATAAACTAGAATTCTCACTATTGAAATTGTTTTAATATAGTTCGCATGGTGAGGGCTTTGTAAGTGTTTTTTGAACTGGTACAGAGCAAGAATGTTTAGTATAAGAATTAGTGACTAAGGCAAGTGTGAACTAGTAAATTTGCTAGGTGCAAATATATCAGCATGACTGACTTGCTATACACAAACATGCTGACATGTTAGCAACAATTAAACAATCTTTACAAAGAAATGATTCACCCATCTCATTTTCATCAAACATGCTAATCAATGTAGTCTATAATCACCATTAATATATTATAGCCAATAAAAAAAAAAAAAAAATCTTGCATTAACTTATTTAGATTCAACTTACATACAGACATTTTTTTTAATCTGGTAAACATGTAAACTAATTAAAGCTACATTATATGTTGGAGTCTGGAGCTCATGAAGTGATTTGAAATTTTACACTTTTTGTATTCACACAATCAGGTTTGTTCTGGTTTCCAAGTCTTTAAAAAAAAACATTATGCAATTTATAGCAGAAGAAATCTCTACAATATTTTCTGTGTCTTTTTTGTGTTGTAAAGGACAGTAACACTTTTTTAAAATTTACCCTAGCAATGTTGTGATAAAATCATCCCGACGCTGGCATGTAAACACAATACAAATATGCAAGCCCATGTCAGTCTCCCCATCTATAAATTATAAGTACAGTTGAGGAAAATAAATGAAACCAGCAGTCCTGTCAAGTTGGACAATTTTGCTGTTGGCTCTATGCAGTAAAAATAACATAGCGCTATTTCTCTTTCGTTCATGGACGGACACAGCCTTAATCTTGACTTAGTGGGTATTAGCCTTCCATTAGGAGTGACTAGGCAGCAACTTATCTAAAAGGTTAACTTATCATACACACCCTATAGCCCCGCCCAGGGGGTGGGCCCCTCTGGGTGTAAACCCCCTCTCTCTGCATCTCGCAGATCAGTTTTTTTCTGCCCTAGTTTCAGGAGAAGACATGGCCCCTTCAGGCTCATGGCTTGGAGGCTGTTAGTTCAAGATGCTGGATTTTTTATTTCGAATCAACTGCCGACTGGGCGACAGGCTGGATCTTGGATCCTTGTATTCTTCCCAGTTTCGGCCATCGAGCGTGTGTGCCGACCGTAGCTTGCGCGCTGGGTCGTCCACGACATGCCGTCGATCTACAGGTGGCCTGTGAGCTATACGCTCCAGGGCTTGCTACTGGTCTGCAGGGCCGAGTCGTAGTAGCCTGGCCGACAGTCATCTCCGTTTCCATGCGAGAAGATGCACTGTCCAGGATGCTTCAGCATAAAACCACAGGAGGGTAGTACTACTACTTGTTTCGGCAAGAAAACAGAGCTGGACATCCCTGGAGAGGTGAGTAAAGGGCTATATATTTCCCTTCGCCCCTCCTTCCCCTCCCTCCTCCCTAGACTGCTGAGGTGGGGGTTGCCCTGGGGAGCCCCACCTGAGAACCAATATAAAGTATAAGTGCATAGATATTTCTTACTTGTGTCCATGTTGTCAGCTGCTGCTTCCCTCTTTCAATGTAGAGAGCTGCATAAGAGATTCTGCTGCTGTGTGTTTGTACCATGCTGCATTGTTTGTATACCTGGCGGCCATTTTCTTGTAGCCTCTATTCAGAGCTCAGCGGCCATACTTCTGGGGTCTATATGCTCTACGGCGGCCATTTTCTTGTAGCCACCCAGCGCTGGAGGTGTTGCTCACACGGCGCCCAGGGGGGGGCTGTACGCGTCTCCTGGCCGCTCAGTGGCCTGCGCGGTGCACCCCAAGAAGGGCGCTTAGAACGGATTTCCTCCAGCAGCATCTCCCCATGAAACTGGGGCCTCTAGGTCCCGTTTGGAGGCCATTTTTTTGTAGCCCATGCAAGTATTACAGCACTGGTGGCCATGCTTTCGGGGCCTCAGTATGTTTGGCTCAGCAGCCAAACAGACACACGCCTCAGCCTCTAAGCAAAGTCCCTGCTATAGCTATACCTGGGTATCCATACACTATGGCCAAGCTATATAAAAACCCATCAATCTACCAGAATGTTTCTGAGCCATTACCATTACCATGTCACTTTAAACATTGTCTAACTACTCACAGAGGTGCTGTACTTGGGTCTGGGAAGCTTCCTGATCAAAGTTTTTCTGTATGGGAAAAAGAAACACATTGGATTTAAAAAGCTGGTTCCTCTAACAAGCGTCATGCACAGGATTCGTTTAAAGGATAGATCCACTTTTGTGGCAAAAAGATAACAAATGAAAAAATATATATTGTATACAATTGCTTTAAAGGTTAATAAAAAAAAACTTTTCCCTTTTCAATCCACAGCGCCCCCCAGAAATGTAATATCTTGCTTGTGTGATTGGCTCACTGATTTTCCCAGAAGTATTCACAAAGATAATGACCTTTTTGGTGAGATATTCCCAAAGGTTAATCACGTGACACTTTCCTCATTTGAACCCTTCAAGTGCTGCAGTGGTGATAATTATAAAATCACTCCTGTTCACATTCACTAAGCACATGGACACAGACAAACAGCTACTTCTTTAGAATAACCAATTTAGGAATCTGCTATAAAGTTCATTAAAATCTGTGCAATGTACACAGAGCACCCAGAGTGCCGGTTCACACTACAGCAACATGAAAGTCGGCACGAGTTTTGCGAGGCAACTTGAGGCAACTTCGAGGCAACTTCGAGGCAACTTTGAGGCAACTTCAAGGCAACTTTGAGGCAACTTCGAGGCAACTTCAAATCGCCTCCAGGACATGCAACTTTGCCAGTGGCCAATCAAACAATGAAACAATAATGAGCTCTGTGCCTGAGTAAACTATTTTCTCTTCCTGTAAAGTTGCTTCAGTTAAGACAGTGATCTAAATTTGGAGGCAACTTTCATTGAAAAAGTTGCCTACAAGTTGCCTACAAGTTACTTTGAAGTACTACAGCAGGGATAAGCAATTAGCGGACCTCCAGATGTTGCCAAACTACAAGTCCCATCATGCCTCTGCCTCTGGGTGTCATGCTTGATGCTGTCAGAGTCTCGCTATGCCTCATGGGACTTGTAGTTTGGCAACAGCTGGAGGTCCGCTAATTGCATATCCCTGTACTACAGGAACCTTTCTGAATGTTGGAGCGACTTCAGTAGTGTGCATTAAGACGGCTCTCATTCACTTTAATGTAATTTCTCATGTCGCGCGACTTGGGGCGACTTGGTACGACACAAGTCGGATCCCAAGTCGCGGTAGTGTGAACGGTACAGAGGGGAATGTTTTTTCTATCAAAGGAGTGGTGTTACTCTTTAACCAATTCAGCTCTTTGGGGTAGGTACTCTGTACGTCCAAAGAGTGGACCTTTAATCACAAGCTATTGTGTGGGTTTTGTTCAAAGTGAAAGAAATGCAGCAGCTCCATAGCCACCAATCACTTTTTACCCAGCCGGTACGATGGCTGCATCCTCCCTCCTGCCGGCGGCCCCCCCCCTTACTCCTGTGGTTCACAGGGTGTCTCTTGTTCGCCAGCAGCTGGGGAGAGAGATTTCAGTGAGACCGAGGCAGATTAATGTCTCGATCTAACCTTGCAAACAGTTAAAACCAGAAGTGATGTCACTTCCGGTTTCAGATGCACTTTTTCTGGCCAGTACAGCCAGAGGACACATCTAAGCAAGCCAATCTGTGATTGGTTAGATGTGTGAAGGGCAATGGAGACATTGGGGTCTATTAGACTCCTAATGTCTTCATAAAGAGTACCTGTCACCTGTCTAAAGCTATCACAGGGGGTTTATTACCCCCTGTGATAGTAATCAAGAAAAAATAAAGAAAAAAGTAAAAAACAAAATCAAATATAATAAAAATATAAAAAAAATATTGCCAAAAACTCCTGTACCACTTCTGGCCACACAGTGTTTGGGTAAACTGCGGGCAGAACGTCACCTCCTGTCCTCCACCCCGTTGTGCTCTGGGAACACTCGGCTCCCAGAGCACAGCGGGAGCCAATCAGCGGCGCAGCACAACTCGCGCATGCGCCGTACGGAACCGGGTAGTGAAGCCGGAGCGCTTCACTTCCTGGTTCCCTCACTGGGGATGGCGGGGGGAGCAGCAGAGTGACGAGCGATCGCTCATCCTCTGCTGCGGATGGTGCTGGACTCCAGGACAGGTAAGTAAGTTGAGATATCTGCCTATTTGACCATCTGGTAAAACAGTGGTCCATGTGTGGAGGGGAGAGTACCCATTTTTACTGGTGGAGGGATCACTTTAAGTTTGGCTTTGTCATCATCACATGGTAAAGATATTCCAAGATTTGATTATCTGGATTTTTTACTTAATATTTGGACTTTATCACTTAATTTTATACTTTATTGATTTATATTTATACTTATTTCACATAATATTTATTCAATTGAATATGTTCTTATTGGTTTTGAGCTGCACTGCTTTCCTTTGTATTTTTTTTTTCATTTTTATTGTTACACTTTAAGCATCATTAAAATCACTGCTCCTGGAAAAACGATGTCCCCCAGGGCAGTACCAGGGCCCCCTATATCATTTTTATGGTCAATAACTTACATATAAGCCTTCAAAACGAAGACTTTTGAGTTTTCAAGTTCGGGGGGCCCATAGAGGTCAGAACTTGTTTTCTTGTTGGGAGTTCTGGTGTGAAATGAACAGGGGGGTATTCAGTCCATCTCTATTAAGGGGAATGAGTTGTCCACGTGACTAAAAATGCTGAGGTATGTCCTGGAGATTATTAACCTTCAACATTAAAAAAACAAGTCTAGTTGAATGTTTATAACACTACTAGCTTGAGTAAAATCTGAATTAATGAGAATCTTTAAACATATAATGCAATTACAAATATATAGCTGACAGATACCTGTTTAATCCAATTCTACCAAAGTGCATGACCTTCACATTGCCCTGTCTACCCCTAACAGAGTTGTTTTATTTTGCTTTGAAAAAAAGTAAATGAATAATGAGTAAGGGAAATGTTCCCGATACAGCACATACTGATAAAATCTGCTGTTCTTTTACTGAATTACTTGTCTGTTCTTGAGACTACGGAGAGCTTATCAGTGATACACTGTCACAACTGTGCCACTAACAACAATCATTGCAGTTCCAAATACTGCGTAAGTATGACAATATATTTTACAGACTCGCTTTAACTATTTGCAGTTAATCTATTATTTAAAAAAACGATTTCTGGAGGGAGGAAGTTGTAAAAAGCTATTTAGTCCATTTATTTATCTACTAAAAAACATGAGATATGTAGCAGCATGGTTTGATATTGACAAGCTTGGATGGAATTAAATTATAGTAACATGGCCCGCTGCTGATTATATAGGTAAAGAATGGTAATATTAACAGAACCTAAGCAATCATTACAAGTAGCAGGTTAGAAATAGGCAATTGCGCAGGCTGCAAATAGGTAATTAATATAACATGCAGGCAAAAAAGAACAGGCAAACATTACATGTGGGCAATAAACAGTGCACATTGTTAAAGTGCACTTTGTTGGTTGCAATATATGAGGGCCTTTTTGGCAGAAGAAAAGTTCCAGGGTAGATGAAAGGAATAATTTTACCCTTATAAATTACCTAAAACCACCTTAATTTCACCCTTCCAATTTAATACTTATCACTAACATGTGGAAATTTCACCCAAATGTCTCAATTTTCACAGAGAATTCAGTGATACACAATATTTTAGTTTCATATTTTCTTAATCAAGAGTTCTGATGACACCCAGTCAGCATAACAGCCAGCTAACACAAGGTTTAATGCTGATCAATGTAAAGATATGCACTTGAGAGCTAAAAATATACACTTATCAAACATTTCAAATACATTTTTTTAAATTTTAATGAACAAAAACAAAATATAATACACAATTGCTTGCTAAAATATAAAAGATTATGTTACACCGAGTAAATAGATAACAAATATTTCACACTTTAAAATTGTGTCAGTGCCCAAAAAAATTACGGTATCTGACAAAAGTGAGTACACCCCTCACATTTTTGTAAGTATTTTATTATACCTTTTCATGTGATAACACTGAAGAAATTAAATTTTGGTACAATGTAAATTAGTGAGTGTACAGCTTGTATAAGAGTGTAAATTTGCTGTCCCCTCAAATAACTCAACACACAGCCTTAATGTCTTAACCGCTGGCAACAAAAGTGAATACACCCCTAAGTAAAAATGTCTGAATTGGGCCCAATTGGGCATTTCCTTCCATTCTGTCATGTGACTCGTTAGTGTTACAAGGTCTCAGGTGTGAATAGGAAGCAGGTGGGTTAAATTTGGTGTTATCGCTCTCACTCTGTCATACTGGTCACTGGAAGTTCAACATGGCACCTCATGGCAAAGAACTCTCTGAGGATCTGAAAAAATAATTGTTGCTCTACATAAAGATGGCCTAGGCCAGTGATGGCGAACCTTGGCACCCCAGATGTTTTGGAACTACATTTCCCATGATGCTCAGCTACACTGCAGAGTGCAAGAGCATCATGGGAAATGTAGTCCCAAAACATCTGGGGTGCCAAGGTTCGCCATCACTGGCCTAGGCTATAAAAAGATTGTCAAGACCCTGAAACTGAACTGCAGCACGGTGGCCAAAACCATACATCAGTTTAACAGGACAGGTTCCACTCAGAACAGGCCTCATCATGGTCGAAAAAGAAGTTAAAGAGGTTGGGGGTCAGCCTGTCAGTGCTCAGACCATACGCCGCACACTACATCAAATTGGTCTGCATGGCTGTTGTCCTTGAAGGAAGCCTCTTCTAAAGTTGATGCACAAGAAAGTCTGCAAACAGTTTGCTGAAGACAAGCAGACTAATGACATGGATTACTGGAACTGTGTCTTGTGGTCTAATGAGACCAAGATAAACGTATTTGGTTCAGATGGTGTCAAGCCTGTGTGGTGGTAGCCAGCTGAGGAGTACAAAGACAAGAGTGTCTTACCTACAAACAAGCATGGTGGTGGGAGTGTCATGGCCTGGGGCTGCATGGGGAGCTACATTTCATTGAGGGAACCATGAATGCCAACATGTATTGGGACATACTAAAGCAGAGCATGGTCCCTTCCCTTCGGAGACTGGGCCACAGGGCAGTATTCCAACATGATAACAACCCCAAACACACCTCCAAGATGACCATTGCCTTGCAAAAGAAGCTGAAGGTAAAGGTGATGGACTGGCCAACCATGTCTCCAGACCTAAACCCTTTTGAGCATCTGTGAGGCATCCTCAAGAGGAAGGTGGAGGAGCGCAAGATCTCTAGATCCACCAGAGAAGTGGAAGAGGACTCCAGTGGTAGCCTGTGAGCTCTGGTGAACTCCATGCCCAAGAGGTTAAGGAAAATAAAGGTGGCCACACAATATTGACACTTTGGGCCCACTTTGAACATTTTCACTTAGGGGTGTACTCACTTTTGTTGCCAGTGGTTTAGAGTCAAATATGTTTTTATTAATATTTTGATAAAATAAAATAACATGACATGAGTGAAGAGCAGGGGGCAGATCCACGTACATCGGCATAATTTTGCGTCGGGCGTAGCGTATCTTAGATACACTACGCCGCTGTAACTTATTATTTTTTTTGGAATCCTCAAAGAATTTGCGCGGTAAGTTACGGCGGCGTAATTCTTTTGTGGATCTGCCCCCAGATGTTCAATACAGAAAGCAATACAATGTAAATCATAT
Organism: Rana temporaria; assembly: GCF_905171775.1. Lineage (NCBI taxonomy): Eukaryota > Metazoa > Chordata > Amphibia > Anura > Ranidae > Rana > Rana temporaria. The sequence goes on along the minus strand of NC_053496.1, from coordinate 108,899,072 downwards.
AGCGAGCACATGTCAGAAGACATTTCCAATGAGATTGCATGTAGTAATCACTCAGGAACATACACTGAGAGTATATACCTATAGCAAAACAAAACAATAGAACCAAGTGGAAAAACATCTGAGAATGGACTAAAGAAAAACAGACATAGGGGAAAATATAAAGAGAGAGAGAGAGGGGAAAGGGGAGAGAGGGGAGGAGGGAGAAGTCTAGGGAGGGGAGGGAGGGTGCAGGCTAGCTGCAGGGGTGTAACAGCTCTGGTGAACAGAGTGAACCACAACTGCGGTTAGCAAGGATTTCAATGCACTTCTTTATGTGAGAATTCAATATTGGACCCCAGGCGTCACTCCACACAAACAGGAGTTTGGGGGTTCTCTACATCATATCACTTAAACATATAGAGATGTATTAGGCCACTAAGAGAGTTGGTATGAAATACCATCAACCCTTAGCATAGAAAAGTTAGAGCGAACATGTTCAACAATTTAGGACAAGGCCCATAAGCAGATAGCACTTATGTCAAGCACGTAGTAAATAGGAGTTGTAGAGACAACTAATAGTTGCATATGAGAGGCAATATAGCTCAGGTAATAATAGTTGCATATGAGAAGCAAATATTGTTCAGGTAATAATAGTTGCATATGAGAGGCAAATATAGCTCAGGTAATTTGAGAGTAGATGTCCCTTTAAGATATGATACGACAAACCTGAGAGGTGGAGTCAGGAGGTGAGTCCACCGTCCACTGATTTACTGACACCACCCTCTACCCTACTGACAGTGTTCACTCCTCTACTGACTGACCCCACCCACTGTCCTACTGACACCAATCTTTGCACTACGGACAGGTTCACTGCTCTACTTGCTGACGCTCCTTACTGTCCTATGGATACCAACCTCTGCCCTACTGACACATCCACTGCTCTACTGACACCATCCACTGCCCTAATGACACTGTCCATGCTTTAATACATTTTTAAATGTTTATTTACATTTATTTATAAAAGTGTAAGTATGTGTGTGTGTGTGTGTATATATATATATATATATATATATATACAGTGCCTTGAAATAGTATTCATACCCCTTAAAATTCTCCCCTTTTTGTCATGTTACAACCAAAAACATAAATTTATTGGGATTTTATGGCATAGACCAGGGATGCCCAACCTTTTGAAGAGCGAGGGCCACTTTAGCAACTTGGTAACCAGTCGAGGGCCACAATGAGCGGAGCGGGTGGATGACAGGTCACGGCTACTCTATAGGCCCTCCGATCCACCCAGATGAGAGGGGACAAATTCCCTTCTGTTTTTCAGATTGGAGGTAGGCAATGGTAAACTGACATCTGTTGCTGTAAAGAGGTGAATTGAGGGTGCAGCGTAGTGCACCTGTGTCTATCCTGCAGGCTAGCTAAACTTTGCCATAGACTCAACCTGTGGCAAAAGCCGACGCTGTAGAGGAAGCATCGGTTTATGGGGCACTGTTCCACAGTCGCTTTCTTCCTCTACCACCAGCTTCATTCACAATACTGATGCTGTGGTATGGCAAGTTGCAACCTGCTATATAGACTTGCCAACCCACCATTCCAGAGCAGGAGGTCGCTGGCCACATCAGAGGGCTCCGCGGGCCACAAGTGGCCCCGGGCCACTGGTTGGCCACCCCTGGCATAGACCAACATAAAGAGTCACATAGTTGTGAAGGGGAAAGAAAAATGTCAATACTTTGTTGAACCACCTTTCACTGCAATTACAGTTGCAAGTTTTTTTGGCGATGTCTCTACCAGCTTTGTACATCTAGAGAGTGACATCGTTGCCCATTTTTCTTTGCAAAATACTCAATCTCTGTCAGATTAAATGGAGAGTATCTGTAAATAGCAATTTTCAGGTCTTGCCACAAATTCTCAATTGGATTTAGGTCTGGAATTTGACTGGGCTATTCTAACACATGAATATGCTTTGATCTAAACCTTTCCAGTGTAGCTCTTGCTGTATGTTTAGGGTAGTTGCCCCAGTCTCAAGTCTTTTACAGACTCTAACATGGTGTATTCAGTATTTGGTTCCATCCATCTTCCCATCAACTTTGATCAGCTTCTCTGTCCATGATGAAGAAAAGTAGCCCCACAACATAATGATGCCACCACCATGTTTCACGGTGGGGATGGTGTATTCAGGGTGATGTCCATTGTTAGTTTTCCACTACACAGCATTTTACCAAACAGTTAAGTTTGGGTTTCATCGATCAGAGCACCTTCTTCCACATGTTTGCTGTGTCACCCACATGGCTTCTCACTAACGGCAAACTGGACTTCTTATGGCTTTTTTTCAACAACAGATTTCTTCTTGCCACTCTTCCATAAAGGCCAGATTTGTGGAGTGCATGCCTAATAGTTGTCCGGTGGACAGATTCTCCCATCTGAGCTGTGGATCCCTGCAGCTCCTCCGAAAATTACCATGGCCTCTTGGCTGCTTCTCTGATTAATACTTTCCTTGCCTTGCCTGTCAGTTCAGGTGAATGGCCATGTCTTGATAGGTTTTCAGTTGTGCCATGCTCTTTTCATTTTTGAATGATGGATTGAACAGTGCTTCGTGAGATGTGTAAGGCCCCATACACACGATAGAATCTATCCGCGATAAATCCCATCGAATGGGTTTCAGCGGATAGATTCTATGGTGTGTACACTCCGGCGGATATTTATCCGCGGATATTTCCGAATTCCAGCAGATAAATATTTTGTTCGACATGTCGAAAAATATCTATCTGCTGGAATCGGATCCACGGATGGATCCGCTCGTCTGAACAGACTCACCGGATCCATCCGTCCAAAGGGATTCCCCGCACGTGTCGTAATGATTTGACGCATGCGTGGAATTCCTTATATGACAGCGTCGCGCCCGTCGCCGCGCCATAATCGCGGCGACGGCGCGACACGTCATCGCCAGAGGATTTCGGCGCGGATTTCAATGCGATGGTGTGTACACGCCATCGCATAGAAATCTGCTGAAATCCTCGAGAGGATTTATCCGCGGTTACGGTCCGCTGGACCGTATCCGCGGATAAATCCTCTCGTGTGTATGGGGCCTAAGATGTTCAAAGCTTGGGATATTTTTTTATAACCTACCCTGCTTTAAACTTCTCCACAACTTTATTTCTGATCTGCCTGGTGTGTTTCTTGCCCTTTATGATGCTGTTTGTTCACTAAGGATCTCTAACAAGCCCTTGAGGGATTCATAGAACAGCTGTATTTAATTCAATCTTATTTTATTCATAAGAAGAAAAGGAAGAAACACATAGACAGATAGCGTCTCAAACATTACATACAGTGAAAACACTTACATCAGCAGTAAGCAACGTGTTTGACATAACAAACTCATGTCTAAGATACTTGAGAAATGGGAACGAGAGCATGTGTACGCGGACCACTACAAGGCCGTTCAATTAAACAATCCCCAGATATATAATATGAATATTAATTGCATCTACCAACCTCATATCTGTGAGGGGGTCAGTGTTGCGCCGTATATGGCATATTAGGGGAGATAATGCATGAGTCTGCAGGCAAAATAAGACATGGGGTCACATAACGAATCAGGAATACTAAGCGGGTCGGGGCCATGATACGTTTAGCTCTATAGATTCCTAAGGAAGCATTTAGAGATCAAGAGAAGGAGAAGAAGCATGGGCAGACAAAGAGGGGGGCAGAGAGACAGGGGAAAAGGGTCAAGGGACAAGAATCACTCCATCATGGCGTCAGGGTCACATCATCCAGGCCACCCTCGGCCCAAGAGATAAACTCAGAAGAGTATCGGAACATGGACCATGAAGTCCAGGTGAGAGAAAACTGCTCGCTTTTACCACCCTCTTCCGCTAACAGACGCTCAAGGTCCCTTATGCGGTCCACTTCAACAGCCCAATCCCCCAGGGAAGGCATGGTTGCCGATCTCCAATGACGGGGGATCACCACTCTGGCCGCCGCCAGGAAGTGTCGTAGTACATCGTTTTTGATGGATTTGAACGTGCCAGGGAGTATAGATAGGAGAGCCATCTCAGGGGAAGGGTGAATAGAGGTCGCCATCAGTTTGCAGTACAATTTGAAAATCCGCAGCCAGAATCCCTGTACAGGAGGGCACATTTCCACCAGATGTGGAGCATGGTTCCCCGAGATCCAAGACACCGCCAGCAGGTGTCCGGCACTGCCGAATTGAAATGGTGGATAGTTGTTGAGCATCTGTACCATCTTGTTAGTAACTTGAACCCCTTATCTTGGGTCTTAGTGGCCAAGGATAGCTTGTGCGTCAGGATAAAACATTTCTTCCAGTCTATAAGGGAAATAGAGTGACGAAGGTCCGTCTCCCAGGCCACTGTAAATGGCGGGGGGTCAGGGGAGAAGATACTGAGCAACATGGAGTAGAGTTGAGATACCACATGTGTTGGAGGTTCCGCCTGCAGAAGCAGCGCTTCAAACCCCGTCGGTTCAGCAAGGATGTCCGGAATGGATGGGAAGGTTCGAATGTAAGAAGTAATCTGTTGCCTCTGAAGCCACCGCATGGGGTGTCGGGAGGTCGGATCGGTCGGGGTATCAGCCCTCAGGGTGGGGTCTGCTCGAAGGACCTGGGCAAGCCTCCCATGATCCTCCTTTCGCCATGGTCCGAATCTCGTTACGGACATGGCCGGCGGGAAGGCCGGGGTCCCAAAGAAGGGAGTCATAGGCCCCATGTGGTTCGACAAGCCCCTCCTGGGTCGCAGGCGATCCCAAATCTGGAGCGTTTGAAGGGTAAGGTCGCCTAAAGGGCCCGAACCCCCCCGAACTGTAGGTGAGGTCCATGGGAGAGCGGAGAGTTCAACTGGGTTCATGTGGCTTTCCAACTGAACCCAGAGTTTGGTTGAAGAGTGATGGAACCAGTCTAATATATGAGTGAGCACCGCAGCCTTATGGTACAAGGAGGCGTCTGGGGCTCCAGCCCCCCCCCTAACCTTTGGAAGAGACAATGTTTCATATCGTATTCTGGGACGGGCAGCATTCCAAATGAATTTGGGGAACATCTGGCGCAGCTTCTTAAAGTACAAATTAGGTATATGAATAGGGATGGTTTGAAACAAATATAGGAACCTAGGGAGGACATCCATTTTCAGGGCATTTACTCTACCTAGCCATGAGATCCGTTTGGACGCATACGTAGTTAGATCTGCTTGGGTCCTAAGAAGTAGGGGGGTAAAGTTCAGGGAAAAGAGTTGGGATGGATCCGCCGGGATTTGAATTCCGAGGTACCTGATGGAGGTAAAGCCAGTCTTGAAGGAAAAAGTAGCGGATAGTCTCCGTAGGTCTGATTTGGATAAAGATACGTTGAGGATTTCAGATTTGGTGTAGTTCACCTTGAAATTGCTAACCTCTCCAAATTTCTGAAACTCCTGCAACACTGAAGGCAAGGATGTATGTGGGTGTGTCACGAACAAGAGCAGATCATCCGCAAAAAGGGTTTAGTATGCCCTGGACCGAGGGATTGTTACGTAGAGCAATGGCTAGATGTTCCATTGTAAGAACATAGAGGAGGGGGGACAGTGGGCAACCCTGTCGAGTCCCGTTAGATATAGAGAAGGTCGGAGATAGTGAGCCGTTCAATCTAACCCTAGCAGATGGAGAAGAGTAAAGGGACATTATCCTCGCGATCATATTAGGTCCCAAGCCTATTTGTTGCAGGGATAGTCGAAGGAACTGCCAGTCTACACGGTCGAATGCCTTCTCGGCATCGACCGTTAAGAGGCACAATGGGACCTCGTGAGACCGGGCATAATCAGTTAAAAGAAGGGTCTTTAGGGTATTGTCCCTAGCCTCACGGCCACTCACAAAGCCGACCTGATCTAGGTGTATTATCCCTGGCAACAGTGGTTGCAGCCTATTTGCCAGTATTTTAGCAAAGACTTTCAGATCGACACCAATCAAAGAAATCGGCCTATAATTAGCGCAAAGAGTAGGGTCCTTGCCCGGCTTTGGAATGAGGGAGATGTGGGCCTCAAGTGTTTGTGGAGGAAACACTGAGCCCCCTGTCAGAGAGTTGAACACCTTAGTAAGAAAGGGTGCGAGAAGGGCAGAGAATAGTTTATAGAACTTGGGAGTGAAGCCATCCGGGCCCGGGCTCTTTCCACTCGGCGTACCCGCTATGGCTGTGGCGACTTCATCTTCCGTGATAGGGGTTTCCAGATCCGCAACGGTGTCAGCATCTAATGTAGGAAGTGCGGTATCCGAGATATAGGACAGTTGGTCATCTACCCCAGAACAAGGGGGACCGGTCGATCGGGTCGCAGGAATATTATATAGGGATTGATAGAAGTCCCTGAATTCCTCAGCCATCTTAGTCGGTGCGGAGATCAACTCTCCCCGCGCCCCCCGAATGTGGGGTACAAAGGCGGAAGATCCTTTTGGATGTAGGGAGCGAGCCAGCGATCGACCACATTTATCTTGAAACTTATATTGATGGAAAGCGAGCTTATCCGCATACGTGCGTGCGGAGGTCTCGTACAGTTCTCTGAGTTGTGATCGCACCCTAGACACATCCGACAGCGTTGACACCGTCGGGGATCGTTTATGATCAATTTCTAGGTTTCTAAGTGTTCGAATTGCTGTCTCTATGGCAGCCGAGCGTTCCTTTTTCAGACGTGCACCCATTTGGATAAAGGTTCCGCGTAGAACGGCCTTTAGCGCCTCCCATTGAAAGGGCACCGCGGTCGCATCCGAGGCATGGTCAGCAAAAAAGTTAGAGATCGTATCAGAGACCCTCTGCACACACTCCGAATTCGTGAGCAACGAATCATTCAAGCGCCATGTCCACTCCCTAATTGGAGTGGAGGGGAGCGAGAATGTCATGTGGATAGGGGAGTGGTCAGACCAGACCATCGGGTCTATGTTGCATTCAGGAGACCAATCTAGACAGCTGTGGTCACTCATCAAGTAGTCTATGCGACTATAAGTGTGATGTACATGAGAGAAGTGGGTATAATCACGGGACGTGGGGTGTAATACCCTCCAAACGTCTACAAGACGCATATCATAAAATGCCCGCTTCAGTGCCCTCAGTCTAGAGAATGAGACACCCGATCGTGAAGTGGAGGAATCTAAAAGCGGCTCCAAAGGGGTGTTAAAATCACCTCCCAAGACTAGCTTACCTTCCATGAACCCTGACAGGATCCTCAGGTAGTTCAGCGCGGACGATACTTGATTAACATTGGGAAGATAGATGTTAGCTACCGTAAATTTGGTACCCCACAGCAGGAATTTCACGAAAACATACCTTCCATGAGGGTCAGAGAGCTGATCAAGCACCTCCATGGGGAGCGTCTTATGAAAGGCAATAGACACACCTTTGGCCTTCTGAGTTGGGTTAGTGCTATGGAACCACCTATTGAAATATCTGTTGGAGCAGGAAGGGGTGGAAGCGGAGTGGAAATGTGTCTCCTGGAGAAGAAGCACATTGACTTGGCGTTTGTGCATTTGATAAAGGATTTGACCCCTTTTGGAGGCAACATTGAGGCCATTAACGTTGTAGGAACAGAATTGCAGCCTGGGGTGAGAAACCATTGTGTGGGCCATGATGGAGCGACAAAGAAGAAGGGGGGAGGGGGGGAAAGAGAAGGGAAGGCTGGAGTGGAGGAATAGGGATCAAGAGAAAGAAATGGGAAGGAAGACAGCAGGGAAGGAAGAGTCAAGGAGAAGAGAGGTGGGTAAGAGATTGAACAAAGAGAGCACCTTAGAATAGTGGCTCAAGAAAAAACTACTAGTGTCCGAGAAAACGGGACACCTCGTGAAAAATCACGTGTCAGGCACGGGCTGTGCCAATCCTATTTAGGGAGAGAGAACCGGGTTAGAACAGCCGAGTTGTGATCCCGACAACTTAGCAGGCATACATAACATAAGTGTAACACACCTAATAATCATGACATTTGATGTAGAGCTTCTCAGTTACTAAAGAACATAGTGTATAGCTAATACCATTGGTATTCTCAGGCATCTTAAGCAGTAAAGAAGTATATGTAAAGTAACAACAGGATATAAACTAGCTGAGAACATAAGAAATAAAATATATAAAAATAAAGGCACAAATATTCCATGTGGTCCCCTGGGGACCCGACTGACCGATCGTAATATCTATGACAGCCTCGCCCCCCATCGCTGTCCCAACTCAGTCCAGACAACGATGCGAACGCACGTTGGCTGCTCCTGACACGGCCTATGAGTCCCAAGCCACCGGAGCACACGAGACCGGTACCAAGAGGACCCCCGGGAGCCCCAGGACAAGCCAGAGGACTGTGTCCAGGAACCCCCCGGCCAGCCCGTAGGCCCACGGCCGCGAGAAGACATAATGACAGTAGGGGAGCGCGGGCCCGCCACAGACTATGCCGCGTACAACACCATCGCTTTCTGCGATGGAAAAATAGCGACGCTTTATAAGTGCTATAAAAAAACGTCATTTTTCAAACTTCAATTTGAACAACGACGTAGCATACACACCATCGCTTTTTCAAAACGCTCTAGCACAGCGCAGTTCCGTCAATCACGCACTACGGTCACTATAAAGGGTCGTTTCATGCGGAAGACGGCCTCTTTTTGCTGATATCATGTTGCTGCGTGTTAGTAAAAGTTTGGTGAGATACGATTCGTGATTTTCAGTGACTGTGCTTTAAGTTTCGTTTTCTGTCGTACAGTTTGTCTATTTGTTGTCGGATCTGTGATACAGTGCTTGTACTAAGGACGTATTTGTTTTGGCATTACGTTTTGTGTGCACGGTGCTGTTTAGCAGGTCGTTCTTCAAAGGCCATTCTTTACTTCAGGGCGTAATTTTTAGTCTGATCATAGAAAGACGACCGTTTTCTAGCCATGTTGCTGGTACGAACTCGTCGCCGAGATCGTGCTGTGCTTGTTGTTAGGATGTGTGCTGCATCCCAGCGACGGTCCATGAACAGGAGTGTAGAGGAGGTTGTGACCAAGAACTGGTTGCTACTGCAGGGACCAGTTCTCTCATATGCCTCTGCTGCGGGATATCCGAGAAAATAACCCTGATGATTTCAGGAATTTTCTTAGGTTGTCTGACCCCGGATTTCAGCAGCTTTTGGCTTTGGTGTCGCCATATAACACCAGGCAGGACACCGTTATGCGGGAAAGCCATCACTGCTGAGCAGAGGCTGTTGCTACGTTGCGCTACCTTGCAACAGGGATGAAGTCTGCAGGACTTGAAGTTCTCGACGGGCATCTCCCCCCAGGCTCTGGGCCTCATAAAGCCCGGAGACCTGTTCGGCCATCATTCAGGTTCTTCAGAGGACTATGTTAAGGTAAGTGTTGTTCTTTCAATGGTCAAACTATGTCCCAAAAAAGTAAAAAAAACCCTTTTCTAATATGCTCAGAATGCTCACTTTGTCTCTATGTATGCTGTTCTACACAATTTGTAAAAGCCCTACATGTTTATTTAATTTAGCCAACCTGTCCATCATTCTATGTTGTGGCCAAACCCACCTAGCATAGTCCCTATATCCCCGTTTAATTGTGCCTCCATTGTAGTGCTGCATTTTGTGTGTCCCTATATCCCCGTTTATTTGTGGCCTCCATTGTAGTGCTGCATTTTGTGTGTCCCTAATCCCCGTTTATTTTGTGGCCTCATTGTAGTGCTGCATTTTGTGTGTCCCTATATCCCCGTTTATTTGTGGCCTCCATTGTCCAAACCCCCCCCCCTAGATTTTTGAACTTCATACTAATATTATTTTTCTTATTTATATTTTTTTTTATGGGGTTGTTTCTCATGTGAGAAACTCATCTTGAGCCCCACGTCCCCCTAAATATATTTTTTGAACATCAGAGGGGGTGATTAATATGCTTAGTGTTCACATGTTATTTTTTAATACTAACCTTTTTTGTGGAATTGTTGGTGGATCCCTTGTTATTATAGCTATAAATCTGTTCAAAATCTTTGTTTTAATGTATTTTTTATTTTCTTTCTATCCAGTTTCCCCACCACGCCACAGGAATGCAGACTGTGGCAGCGGACTTCTCCCAGCGTTGGAACTTTTCCGAACTGCGGAGGAGCCATTGATGCAAGCACATCCGCATTGTGCCCCCACCCCATAGTTGGATCCCATTTCTGTCAATACAAGGGGTTCCACAGCGTTGTTTTGATGGCGGTGGTCTCTGCCAATTACGAGTTCTTGTACGTGGATGTTGGGAAAAAATGGCCAGATGTCGGACGGCGGTGTCTTGCGGAGACGGAGTTTCGCCCAACGGCTTCGGTTGGAGACCTAGGATTGCCACCTGCGGAGGAGAACTAAGAGTGACTGCCCTTCGTGTTTGTTGCAGATGAGGCTTTTGGTTTGGGTCCCCACCTCATGAGGCCATTTCCCGTACGCACCCTCACCCATGAGAGGAGGGTTTTTAATTATCGGGTGGCCAGAGCAAGACGTGTGGTAGAGAATGCCTTTGGAATCATGGCCAGCCGATTCCGATTGTTTTAACAGCAATAAACCTTGCGGAATACAAATGGAATTACAGTAGGTGAACCCGATTTTGTGTCAATCTCGCTCTCTTTCTCGGCGAGATTGAGCACCTACGTGCCCCCATCGCGGGAGCCAGCGCCAAGCTGGCTGCCGCGATGGAGACAGAGCCGTCATAGAAGCGACGGGAGATCCGACTTGGATTCCCGCCAAATCTACACGCGTGCGGCGTTTGTTATGAATCCTGAGGGGGAAGTCCCCGCCGATTTTAAATAAAAATCCGGCATGGGTCCCCCCCTCAGGACCATACCGGGCCCTTAGGTTCTGTTATGGGTTGTAAGGAGAGCCCCCCTACGCCGAAAAAAAACGGCGTAGGGGGTCCCCCTACAATCCATAACCAGACCCGTATCCAAAGCACGCTACCCGGCCAGCCAGGAAGGGAGTGGGACGAGCGAGCGCCCCCCCCTCCTGAGCCGTACCAGGCTGCATGCCCTCAACATGGGGGGGGGTTGTGTGCTCTGGGGCAGGGGGGGCACACTGCGGCCCCCCACCTCAGAGCACCCTGTCCCCATGTTGATGAGGACAGGGCCCCTTCCCGACAACCCAGGCCGATGGTTGTCGGGGGTATGGCGGGCGGGAGGCTTATCGGAATCTGGGAGCCCCCTTTAATAAGGGGGCCCCCAGATACCAGCCCCCCCACCCTAATGAATGAGTATGGGGTACATCGTACCCCTACCCATTCACCTGCAATGAAAAGTGGTAAAAACACAAATAAACCACACAGTGTATTAAAATATTTTATTTTTCTGCTCCGGAGGCCGCCCCCTGTCTTCTTTATTAGCTCTTTTACCAGGGGGGGGCTTCTTCTTTGACTTCTTCGGGTGGGTGGGGGCCGCCGTCTGGTTCTCTTCCACCGCCGGGGGGGTGGCTTTTAAAAAAGCCCCCACCCCCCCGGCGGGTTTCCTCCGGCGTCTTCGGCGGGGCTCTTCTTCTTCCGCTATCCCGACGGGTCTTCTCCGCTATCCGGGGGGTCTCGCCGCTCTCCGCTGTGACTCGTCGCACCCCGGTTCTTCGCTCGCAGTCCGGTCCCTTCTTCCGTGCTGGTACGTCTTCTTCCGCGCTGTGACGTCATGTTCTTCACTTCTCTTCTTCTCCCGATGTTGACTCGCCGGTCCTCCTCGCTGAAATGACGGATGCGCGCCTTGCATCGGACCTATATAGGCCTCACAGTCCCATCATGCTCTGTACCTACCCATGTGATACCTGGAGTAGCAAACGCTCCTTTTTGGGAATCTCAAGGTATTTACGTTTCTTCTAAAATAAGCTGAAACACATTTCCATCAATTCCAGAATTGAATACACCTTTTTTTTAAGCCCCAAAAATGTCACAACTTTCATATTTGTGTCGACTAATTGGTCATAGGAGTCGTCGTTCATTCGCCCACAATTCATAAATTTACGATTTTAGTTCAGATACAGTGCTTCAACTCCCCTTTGCACATGCAAACTAGGCATGATGCCATTTCTCATTAATATGGTATTGGATTATTGAAAGTCAGCGAATGAACGACGACTACGACGACTGCATCATGCGTCCACATTCCTAATATTCATTTTATGGTCAACCTGCAAAAAAAAAATAAAATGGCACAAAGAACACACCAAAATAATTAATAGACATGGAAAAAACTTACTTCTTCTTCGAATCACCCTATTAATTTTGTAAAGTTGGTGGGGTTCCCTTTTTTTTAAATCCGACCACCTTTTGCGCAGGTGCTCTCTGCTCCTGGTTTTCCCAAACTTCCGCTGGAGCCTACGGATGACCTTCTCCATAATTTGGGCTTTGACTTTATTGGGATGCATGTAGGGGCCATGCTTGGCATCATAGTCCTCCCTCCTCAATATGGTGACCATCTCCACCATTTCATGAAAACTCATATTGGAGGCTCTGCAGCGGAATCTGCGGCGTGGTTGGGCCTGGCCTGCCTCCTGGCTTGAGCTAGAATACACCTCCATGTTGTCCATCTTTTCTCACTCACCAAACGACAGAGAAGGGGCGTGGAAAGGACGATACCGAACGTCAGGGGCGGGGTGGTCGTGCGGAGCGTCACGCGTGCGTAGTGTAAAAGGGATGGGACGTGTTTGTAAACGGCGTGCATAGTCTGTGGAAGAAGGCTAAATCACGATCTTTCCTAACGACGAGACGTAAGTTTTTTATTCCGACTTTATTATAGTGAATAGGGAATGAGTTTGTGGGCTAGTTAGGGGAAGTAAGCTAGTGGCTTTAATTACATTATGTTTTGGCTTCTGTTTCATGTGCAGAAAGAATGGATCCCTTCAAGGATGCTGATTTCCTGACAGAATTCATACAAAAATGGAAGGAACATCCTGTTCTGTGGCAAACCAAAAGCACAATAAATAAAAACAAAGATGCCAGGGAGAAAGCTAGACAGAGCATGCTTGTTTTTCTGAAAACAAGGGTCCCCAACGCCACAACAGCCACTGTGAAAAGCAAACTAAATTCATCAGGGGCACCTACAGGGCCCAACGGGTCCAAGTCCTGCCTCAATGAGGTCTGGGGCTGCAGCTGACTCCATATACAAACCAACCCTGTGGTACTATAGTCAGCTGCAGTTCCTGGACGACCACATTTAGACCAGGGCATCCATGTCTACCCTCCCCCAAGAGGTAGCTCCCAGCTTCCCAGCAGCCAATCCTCCAGTGTTCCCGGCAGACAAGAGCAGCAAGCTCGGAGGAAGAGGAAGAGTTCCTGGAGGACCCCAATTGTGAGCCATGGAGAATGGTATGTGTTTTTTGTATGAATTTAGTTAGTATATGACAAGTATAGTAATAATGGTAAATGTATGTTACTATTGTTCTAAATTCTATGTGAATCTCGTAAGTTTAGGGATAGGATCAATAGTCAGTAGTGGGAAAACATGATGGGGTCAAAATGGGCAAATTAATAATGTTTATGAAGGAGTGGGTGGCATTTTCAGATAGGCCAGTAGGGGGGAGTAACGCAATACACCTGCAAGGGGTCCCAGATGGAAGACACCCTTTTTTGAGTACTATCTAGTTGACACTAAATTGAATAAAATATTTTTTGGGGAAAAGGCCACTTATTTGCTAAATTAGGCATGCAACAACCCACATAATTCCAGGGGGACCATGTCTGAAGGTGTTTAAGGGGCCACATAATTAGGGATGGCGACCCTGTGTGTAATATATATTGACATTCAATTTGCATCACTCATGATTGTAAAAATGTGTGTGATTAATGACAAACACAAATAACATATGTTCCTTTTTTTGATACACAGGCAGACCCAAGCCAGGAAGAGCCAGGGCCCACAGGGAGCCAGGAAGAGCCAGGGCCCACAGGGAGCCAGGAAGAGACAGGGCCCACAGGGAGCCAGGAGGAGCCAGGGCCAACTGCAAGGCAGGAGGTGGCAGAGCCCACTGGGAGCCAGGAGGTGGCAGGCCCCAGTGGGACCCAGGAGGCACGCCGGCGGGATACCATCTCCCGGATCCCTCCATTCCGCAATCCAATAAACGGCTCAGGAGTATGCGACAAATGGAGGAGGAGACCCAGGGCCTGCTTCGCCAAGCTACTGCAGCCATCCGAGAGCCACCCAGTGAAGTTGAGGGGTTCGCAGCGCTCATTGCAGCCAAGCTGTACAATCTGGAGCAGAGCCAGCGTGTGCGCTGCGAACTCCTCATCTTCCAAGCCATAACCATGGCATCCCTGGGCAGCTCGATGACGACACCCACATTGTGCGGATTGCTCCTCCTGTCCTTGCTGCTCCTCCTGCTCCTGCTCCTGCTCCTGCTCCTGCACCTGCTCCTGCTCCTCCACTTCATGAGGCTGCTCTGCTCCTGCCACCTCATCTCCTCCAGGAACCCAGCCCCCAAGGACTCGGGCTACAGGGAAGGCTGCAGGGAAGACTGCAGGGAAGGCTGCTGGGAAGAAAAAGGCCAAGAAATAATACGGTGCCCCTGATGGAATTTTAATGTGGACTCACAGGCTGTATTTGTGGCTTCGGGGACCCTTGTTTTCAGAAAAAATCAAGCATGCTCTAAAGTGCTGCCTACCTTGGCATCTTTGTTTTTATTATGTTGTGTTTTTGGGTTGCCACCTTTTTTTTTTTAAATTTTTAGGAAGACTAAAATAAATGTTAATTTTTCAGCCAAATTTCACCATGTTTCTTTATTGTAGATTTGAGAGATCATTATTGAGTGGGCAGACCCATTACAAAATAAATAATGCAAACATTAACAAGGTAAAAAAACATGCTTGTGGGTGAGTTAACTAAAAAATTAGGTTGTTGCAGACACTTCACACACTCCTAAATAAACACAAAATAGAGATTACTAATCAAATTGGTGACAAAAATTAAAAAAAAAAAAAAAAAAGGTGGACCAATATATATATTTAAAATGTTTAAGATGGAAGATACAACTAAATAACAGAACACAAACATAAACATTATCAAACAAGAAAGAAACTAATTAAAAGCTTGTCATAACTATGTAACAAGATCAGCCGCAACAAACGTCCATTTCTGGGTAGCAGTTAAAAGCAGGGGTTAAAGAAGCGCTTTCTTTTCTTGTCTATAAGCTGAAAAACACCTTAACGAATGTGCTGATTCCATTCTGAACAGTCGTTTTACATGAATGAGCGCTGCCGTCTCCTAACTTGCTTCTGAGCATGCGCGGGCTTAAATCGACGTTTTACGTACACACGGTCAATGTTTAGAACACAGAAAACGACGTCGGCCAAAAACGACACATAAAATTGAAGCATGCTTCAATTTTTTTCTGTCGTTTTTTAGAAGACATAAAACGACGTTTTTGCCCACACACAGTCAATTAAATTGACGTTTTTGAAAATGACATTTTTTTCCATCGCAGAAAGCGATGGTGTGTACGCGGCATAATAGGCAGCATTACTATCTGTCCCACCAGAGCCCCAGCAAGCACAACTGTACCAGTCGGGAGCCGTGGGAGGATCCTCCATTCAAGTAATACAGTTAAACCATTAATAGAGTTCAAAGGACATCATGGGAGGGGACCCCAGGTAGGAAGTGAAAAAATAAACAGATCAATGGAAACACATTCAAGGCAAACCTGATCGAAGTCCTGTATAAGAACTGTACCCTCCTGATGGATACAAGAGAAGTCACAGAAGTGGAGAGAAAAAAAAAATAAAAATTAAAAAAATAATAAACAAAAATAGGAATATGATAAGGAGGGAAAACCAGTGCAGGCCCCAGCTGGAAGAGCTCGGATCAGTCTTCGGGTGACGTGACGTGCCTCTCTCTAGTACCGGAAGGTGCCGATCTAGACTGTGGGTACCTTCGACGCTGAAGGGGGGGGCCCGGTAGACGCTGACGGTCATCTGGAGGGTCCAACCAGTTCGGGACGGTGACAGGGTCCTGGTCCAGGAAGAGGAAGAAGGCAGGAAGCTGGTCCGGATCTGACAGGACAAACTTGTGGTTATCGTCCCGGGTCACTTTGATGCTGAAGGGGTGGCCCCAGGTGTATGAAGCACCAACTTGGCGAATCATTTCCAGCAGTGGGCGGACCACTCGTCGCATGTACAATGTGTTACGGGAGAGATCCGGGTATAGGTGAATGGAGGATCCGTGAAAGTCCAATGGGCCTAGGTGCCAGGCCTTGCGCAAGATCTCTTCCTTCAGGGTATAGTAGTGCACCCGGCAGAGGACGTCACGAGGGCGGTCCCTGCGGTCGCCCCCCACCCTATGCACTCTGTCCAGTTCGATACGGGATGTAACCTCCCTGCCCAGGACCTGATTGAGGATAGCGGTGATAGTGGGTTTGAGGTCAGTACCTGAGGTTGCCTCCGGGACACCCTGCAGCCGGATGTTGTTCCTGCGGCTCCGGTTTTCACTGTCTTCGATTCGGAGCTGGTGCTGTCTTAGACGGGAAAGGTGGGCTGTAGAAGCATTTTCAAGCGCTGTTATACGGGTTGAATGGTCTTCCTGAGTGGTAAGCCAGTGCAGAAACTGTTGACCTCCGATGCAGAGACCCGTTGTTTTAAGGGCAGTCAGTTCAACATGGAGAGAAGCCTCCAATTTAGAGGCCCAGGAGTCAAAGTCAGCCCAGAAGGCAGAGAGCAGGGCAGTGGTTGTGGAGCCCGGAGCTCCCCCCGAGGCCGGGAGAGGCATCCCCTCTGGGGGAATGCTTACGCTGGTGATAGGAGGCAGTGCGGGTCCGGATATTGGAACCTGAGAGTCCATCAGGGGAGTTGGGTGTGGGCCCGAGCCGTGTCCACCATCCGATGAAGCCGCTGCAAGCGGGGGAGGAAGCTTAGTTTTGCCCGGAGTTCGGCTTGCTGAAAGTTTGTCTTTCCCTGTACGAGGGTCTTGTGATGTTGTGCGTAGCAGGTACCGTTGGATAGTGCCTTGTTGCAGTTCAGTATGGTCATTAGATGCAGAGCTGGAAGCCGCCATCAGAAGATCGGTGCGAGTTAATAGAAACACAGCCTGCGGTTGTCGGGAGAGCACAAGGCTCAGCGGCGCATGTCGTCAGCCGGCCATCTTCAGCCACACGCCCCCATAAGTGAAATGGTGACGCAACTGCACAGTCCTGACACTTTATGGATAGAGGACTGCTCGTGCGTACAGTTCAGGTGGTGGCGCGGCAAACCGGGTAGGACCAGTGGCCAAAGAGGGGTGAAGCCAGAGGCGAGCGTCAGCCAAGTTTGGGTGTAGCAAGATGGCCGCCGTATCTTGTGTTAGAGCCGAGGTCAAGGCCCGTCTGTCAGGCGGTCTTGGGGGCAGAGGGTGTCACGATGCTGTGGTCGGGCTGCGTTGCGATGTACAAGGGGGAAGATGGCCGCCCCCCTCCCCCAATATGGGAGTAGTAAGATGGCCGCTGACGGTATGGTGAACAGGGAGACCCTCTGAGCTGGTACACAGGTCTCCCTACTAGCGGGCAGGGGGTCGCCCTCAGATTGTAGGGCCCGAGTGTGGAGAGGGAGAGGGGACAGGGCTGCTGGGAGGGCAATGGATTGGATGATGGCCGCCGCTCACCTCCGCACAGCAAAGTCCTCCACCGGGTGTCCTGGCTGTGGAACCTCCCCGGTGATCCCCCGGTCCGGCAAGGCAGCGGAGATCCAGGTAGGAGCGGGGCGCCAGTCCTCCTGTAATCGCGGCACTTCAGCGCGGCCGTTTCAGAGGCCTCAAGATGGCGGCGAATCCCCCGGGAGGGGGACGTTCCCGGCCCAAAGCACCGGACGGTCGGCGTATCCGGAGCCTCGATTCCCGGCGAGTAGGTGAGAGTGGGTCGGGATGGGTGGATGCCTGTTCCGCGGCCGCCGCTGTACGCGAGCGCGGTGCGCTCCGAGGCCTTGCAGGCCGCAAGATGGCGGCGGACCCCTGTGAGTGGAGCCTGTTTCGGCCTGTGTTACAGGGAGGATGGCTCGTCCAGAGGCACAATACGGCTAGTGGGTCGTGAAGGGTAGGTCCAGGAGTCGGGATGGTGAGTTCTAGGGCCACATGAGGCGTATTGACCCGGGATGGCAGTAGATTCTAGGCAGGCCTGACGGAGCTCCACAGCAGCACGTCTATCCCCGCTTACGTCCGGACACGCCCCCAGAACAGCTGTATTTATATTGAGATTAAATTACACACAGGTGGACTCTATTTACTAATTACTTCTGAAGGCAATTTGTTCCACTAGATTTTAGGGGTATCAGAGTAAAGGGGGCTGAACACAAATGCACACCAATTTTTAGATATTTATTTGTAAAACATTTTTAAAACCATTTATCATTTACCTTTCACTTGAGAATAATGTGCCACTTTGTGTTGGTCTATCATATAAAATCCCAATAAAATACATACCAATTTCAAGGAGTATAGATAATTTTTCAAGGCACTGTGTGTCTTATATATATATACTGTATACATAGTGAAGTTCAGGAGTATAGCACCACAGGACCACATGCAAAGCTATTTTTCCTAAACATAAAGGTGTTTCTTTCATAGCAAACAAAACAGCCCTTTCAGCAGCAACACAGAGTTGACCTAATTTCCAGGATTTACCCAAGAGTTAGCAGTGTCTAGCTTCAGATATTTGTCCGTTGTCAGCACACATGCAGCACACAGCCAGGTCTTCTCTTAACTCCACGCCCACTAGCACCGGTAGCATCCTGCCTTATGTGCTGCTTCCTGGAGGCTGCTTAACCCTGTAGGGAACGGAGTCCCCATAGACAGGAGTGGAGGTCCTTTTCCCTCCCGAATGTCACTCTGAACCTCTAAAATCCTGTGTCTCAAATAAGCCACTGCTAATGCCCAGAGGACTGTGAGTCAGTCCTCTCCTTTACTTAACTATCCTGGAATTCCTCACCCATCATGGGTGAGACCCTTGAGCACATGAAACATTTCCTTTAAAGGGACCATAACCCAAATATCGGTAGCAACCATCTTGGCATCCTCTACAATATACTGTACAATATACTGTATACACACACATGCATGTGTGTTTGAGATTTGGGGTGCACACTCTAATCCCCAATGCAATAGGCTGTGCACACCTATGATTATTGCTATGGAATAAAGTACAAAGATGCCAGAACTCAGGATGTTCTCTGATATAACATTTATTTCACGTTATCTTGCCCATAAAAAAGCAACACTAGTCTCCACATTTCAGCCTATGTTGGCATTAGTCAATTGCAGGTGTATCAGTGCACTCTTGAACTAAGTTATTTTTATAGAAAACTTTGTATGTGATAGGACTGCAAATTATAGTGAGTGTTCTGTGACATGTTATACCTTTCATAAAATTGAGCATAAATAGATAAAATGCCTCAGCAGACGTTTCTAATAGTAAACAACAATTCAAAACCACCATTAGATGTAAAGAAACAGGCAACTTAAAACCATCCTGAGCCTTCTTATTTGTTGAGGCTACCCATCAAATTTACTGACTGAAATGCCATTATGATCATTATGATCATAAGCTCAATAATGGCATTCAATGCCAAGCTGCAGTTTCCAAAGTGAACAAAGTCCTTTCTTGTATTAAGAGAGGTATGGACTCCAGAGAGAGAGAGAGAGAGAGATATAATTTTGCTCCTGTACAAATCATTAGTAAGACCTCATCTGGAATATGCAGTTCAGTTTTGGGCACCAGTTCTCAAAAAGGATATCGGGGAACTGGAGAAAGTGCAGAGAAGGGCATCCAAAGTGATAAGAGGCATGGAGGAGCTCAGCTATGAGGAAGGATTAGAGGAACTGAATTTATTCACTCTTGAGAAGAGGAGATTAAGGAAAGATATAATCAACATGTACAAATATATAAGGGGTCCATATAGTGAACTTGGTGTTGAGTTATTCACTTTACGGTCAACACAAAAGACAAGGGGGTACTCTTTACATCTAGAGGAAAAAAGATTTAATCTCCAAATACTGTGAAAATGTGGAACAGACTCCCTCCAGTGGTGGATCTGGCCAGCTCAGTAGATTGCTTTAAGAGGTCTGGATACTTTCCTAAATGTACATAATATAACTGAGTACTAAGATTTATAGGTAAAGTTGATCCAGGAAAAATCCGATTGCCTCTCAGGGATCTGGAAGGAATTTTTTTCCCCCTGCTGTAGCAAATTGGATCATGCTCTGCTGTTTTTTTTCGCCTTCCTCTGGATCAACAGTGGGTATAGAATTTATATATATTTTTATGGTTGAACTGGGTGGATTGTGTCTTTTTTCAACCAGACTAACTATGTAACTTAGGGCCAGATTCACAAAGCACTTACGCCGACGTATCTAGAGATGCGCGGCGTAATTGAAAAATGCGCCGCGCGTATTTTTGCGCCTGATCATCAAAACGAAATACGCCTGAAAAACAGTTTTTTCAGTCCTACCTAAAACAATTACACCGGCGCTTCTTCGAGCGCAAAATATGCTAGACACACCATTGTTTTGCTAGGCAAAGATGCAAATGAGGGAGATAAGGCGATCCACAAAATTAAGTGTGTGCGGCGTAGGCTACGCCCTGTGCGCATCTGTTAGTTTCCCGGAGTAAAGTTACACTTTATAAAAGCTGCCCTAACTTTGCTCCAGGCGTGTAAATGTCAGCTAAAGCAACACCATTAAGGAAGAGCTGAGCACACACACTTGCTGGACTACAATCTGCATGCCACCATGCCAGGGGCATCCATGCTCATAACTATACTAGTGACTTTAGTAACCAAGGGTACCCCCTCTTCTGAGGGAACAGCAGTCAGGAGACGCCTCGCAGAATGCATCTTTGCACAGTAAGCACACACATTAATCATGGCACAATGAGAATGCACGCATGCACACCCACTGTGGTCCCTAGCACAGACACATCACATGCACATATAATTGGATTGGACCCTAGAAAACCACATGGTATTAGGGAGCAGTAATGCCATGCCATGGCTCCAATTATGTCACTGTGCATTCATACACCTTTCACACGGACCTGGGATCACTTCTCCCTGGTCCTGGGGATCCCTAATCCACCAAAACTGAGGGTGACACCCTTTTTCACCAGGAATGTCACCCCCACATTCATACATCATTCACACACAAAAAACAAATCAGAATCACAAAAAAATCTGTAAAAAAAATAAAAAAAAGTACACCCAAAATCTCAATGGCGGCGGCGTGAGCTACGCCTGGGCCGGCCACGGGCACGGCCACGGCCCCTCAGGGGAGACTCATGGGGGGAGGCAGGGGAAGGAGGAGACTCATGGGGGGGTGAGCAGGGGAAGGAGGAGACTCATGGGGGGGGTGAGCAGGGGAAGGAGGAGCCTCCCCGGGTGACTGCCCACCTGCTGGCCTGCCCTCCAAGGCCACGGCGATCCTGTTGAGGCCCAGAGTGAGGGCTGCCGTATTGGCCTGGACAGCCTGGGTGTTGTCCTGGACAGCCTGGGTCAGGGCAGTCACCTCAAGGGCCACGCCTGTTGTGGCGGCCTGCAGCTTAGAAAAGCAATTAATAAAAGCTAATGAATTTGTGCTGACGTCACTCACTGAATCATTGATGGAGGCCAGGCTCTCCTCTATCTGGGCCAAAGTCCGGGTGACCTGACCCAGATGGCGGGTCTGAAGGGCCTGGTCCCTCTGCAGATTTACAGGCAGGAACTTGGCCACCCCCCTGGTCTTCTGGGTGGCCTTCCTGCCTGCAGTTGAGGCTTGTGGCCTGGGAGGAGGGGATCCCCCTGGGGGGGGGGCTGTTGGTGTAGGAGTGGGAGGGACTACCCATGATGGTGGCCTGACTGCTGTCAGGCGCAAGGGAATCCTGATCCCAACACAACATAACTTCTCGGGCAAGCTCCATCGGATCATCCTCAACCTCCCCCCTCATCCTCCTCCCCCTGAACCTCCTCATGAGGGGAGTTGTGGCCACTCCCCTCCCCTGAGAACTCCGGCCTTGCTTGGGGCTCCTCAGCAGCCTGTTGTCCTGGGGGTGGTGCAGCCTGGCCTGATGGCCCAGCAACCTCCTGGCCTGATGGGCCAGCAATCTCCTGGCCTTCTGTGGAGGACACAAAACATACACAGGTTGGAGGATCCACACACTTGGCACATATTCCCTTCCCCCACCCACACATGCTACTCACCAGATGAAAATCCAAAAAAACGTACCTGTCCTCACAGGATCATCAGATTCAAAGCCAGGCAGGCCCACCACTTGCTGGCTGTGGAAGCAACGGGTCACCGCAAGTTCCTCCTCAGTCCACCTTACGGGGCAAGGTGGGCCTCCTCTAGTGCCCCTGGCATGGGCTGCTTGCTTGGCCATCTTGTCACGGACCAAACTCCTCAGATCGTTGATCTTCTTCTGAATCCCACTGGGGGTCCTTGTCTCCCCCCCCCCTCCGCATTGATCCGATCAGTAATCTCTCGGATTATTGCCCTCTTCCTGGCCGGGGTGACGTCCCGGCTGTCAGGGCCATGCAAAAATCTCCCAAATTGGGTGATAGCCCTGGCCAGCAAGTGCTTCTCTCTTAGGTGCCATCTCAACAAACAGCACTCAGCAACAAACAGACACTAAATTCAAACAGAACAAACAAACACAAAAACAGACAGAACAAACAGACAAAAAGACACAGAACAGACAGCCAAAAAGACACAGAACAGACAGCCAAAAAGACACAGAACAGACACACACAAAAATCAGACAGCAAAAAAACAAAAACACAAGCAGACAGCTAATACAAATTCAAACAAAACACACAGAAGAAACAGACACAAAAAACACTCCGAAAATACACACACCTACTACAACCTCCTACTACAATAAATCTTTAATATAACACTACACTTCACCAACAAACAGCCACAGACAACAGAGCAAAAGACACTTGCTTTAGGAAGGGAAACACAGGGATGTACTTTTGCAAGGGAAGTGCGTTTGTCTGGGGCTATTTAAGCACAGGGCGATTCTCAAACTAAGTATGCTTGGCCTTTTTCCTATCTCACTGATTGCACCGAGCCGAGTTCTGCACATGCCCAGTGAGGTGCAGATTCGTGCGCGCATGCGCAGTACGGCCGGCCCTTCATTTGCATGGGGTCACGGCTCATTTCAATGGAGCACGCCCACTTCCTTCCCACTTGCAATAACCACGCCTTACGCCTCTGTATTTACGTTGCGCTGGCGCAAATTTGGGCGCAAATGCGCTGTGGATACAGCACTTACGTCACAAAATTAAGGCACCGTAACTTAAATGATATACGTTTGGAGTAACTTAATTTGGGCCGCTCTACGTGAATCTGGGCCTATGTAAGTATGATAGGAGGGGCAGAGCAGGGGGTCTACTTTAAAATCAAGATTTCTGCTGCCTTTATTTTGGAATCTACCTGGATCTAGGTTCCACCTTGGCAAGAGAACTGGTTTTAAATTATTTGAATTGTCTTTGGGTTCATGTTGTCATTTTCCTGAATCTTCAGAAGAAATATTTAAACATTTACCATTGTGTGTGCAAATAAAAAAATTATCACAGACAGTACTCAATTGTTTCTTTCGCAAGTGCACCTCAAGCAACACAAAAATGGGAGTAACACAAACATGCAAGTGTAGCACTACCCCTGAAGGAGCTGCTGGTTTAGATTTGGGCCTGCACTCTGCCTGTCAACCCCTAAAGTTTGGCTCGATCCCCACCTTGGCACAACTGGACAATAATATAATTGTGGAACCCAAATGGCAATGAGGAAACATCAATGATATCACACAATAATAAATGCAGTTAATTATTGTTACCTTGATGTCGGTCACCTGCAGCTGCAATAGACAGAGTCCCACACAGGTATAATTTAACCAGTGGTAAAATATTTACTGAGCATAAAAGAAATGGAACAATGATTACACAAATTGCTTTGACTACACACAGCTCCATGTAAAAGTCTATGGGACGAAACTGGTTCAGAATTTCCTTGTCATCAGACTCAAATAACATAACCTGGAGTGAGACTTGAGTGAGTGTATGGTAATAGAATCTACTAATGCAATGATGTCAGCACTGAGACACCTCTCCACCAAATCCCACACAACCCACTCGAGCAGTAAAATAACAAGTGATACAGACAGTTATCAAAAACATAAGTTCACAACTGTATGGCTCCCCCTAGTGAACAGCTCAACTGGTGTGTGTTCCGTCGTGGCAACTCCTGGGAACAGAGAAACTGATGATAGTTCCTTTTTTTGTGTCAGTTAATCTTCTGCTAGCTCAGTTGGTGCACTTATCTATTTGTATTCCAAAAAACAGGGTGAAAAGAAAGATTGATTGCTTGGTGCATATAATGTAGTGGTAAAACGAACGTTAGTTCTCCCAAGTCGTCGTGTCGTTCTTAAGACAATGTGTCCCTACTTGCGGTGCTGCAGATGCCAGCAAGTATCAGTGAAACTATACCACCCTCGCTCCTGCGACCCAGTTAACTATGTTGATAGGCAAGTGCCCTCTCACCACATGAGACCTCGCCTTGTGGGTGTCCTCAGTCCAGAACTTTCCTTCGGTTCTCAGTCCCTCTGTAACATGTGGTCCTCCGTGTGCCCTCTCACTGGATCCCACTGTTGCATGGCGTGGACCCTGGTTCGGTCGACAAGGCCCTTCCACAGGGATCCCTCTCTGGCTAGGCGATCTGCTCTCTGGCTCTCACTTAGGCCCTGGCTTCTCCGGCCTAGGTGCACCTACAGCAGGCCTCTTGCCTGTTGAAAGATGGCATCCCGAGAGCGGGCTGAGGCCTCGCTGGTCTTAAATAAGTCCTCTCAGTAGGCTGTGCGTGGCGCACTGCATTTTTGGTAGCATTATTACCTTGTGGGTAATGCGATCTCAATCCAACCCTTGGCCATAGAGTCCCTGTCTCTCGTGCCACAATACCCATAATGCTTTGTCCTTAATATAACTGAACCAAACAAACTCCAATAATATAGCACACAACCGACACCAGAGGGAGCCAAATCTCTATTCCAGCACAAATTTGAAGTCTGTTAAATGCATGCATGGTAAAACCTTGCTACACAAGATACTGGCTACTACTTACCTCTGAAAATTAGAAGGTCCTATTTGTCTGGATAACAGGGATATACCTCTAATACCTCTAACCTTTAATGGCAAGGCACATTTTTTTCTGCAGTTATGTTATCCACTGGAATTTATGCAAACTCTTGCATGCTGCACATATGATATCGATTCCAAATATAGATTTTGTACATGGGGACAGACAAAAGTGTCTTCCTTGTTCTTTGTAACATTCTGCAGGTAAGGTTGTACCTGCCATCAGTTTCACTACAGAATTACAGTATACTTGAGAAACCGTGCAAGTGTTCTCTACAAAATATTTTTTCAATTATTTTCACCTCTGTGACATTATTATTGTAAATATATCACTTCATAAGTATAATGCATCCTAAAGGTGCAATATCAACCAAAAAACATGAGATACATGGGGACTCTTAAATGTCTATTGTGACAGGAAGTCAGGTAAATCTGTGGGTGTTGTCACAGGCGGGAGATACATGTCTGCCTTGTTTTGACAATATACCAATTATTATCCAGTGTCGGCTGCAGAAGCAGCCAGAAAGATTCAAGGGCGTTGAAAAACTTCAGCTGTTCAGAATGAGGCAATTAAGGCCTCTATAAGTAATCCAGAGGATTACTACCGATTGCTGCATCCTGAGGCTTTTTGAGTGAAGGAGAGCAGTAGCAGAAATACTTCTGAAGAGGTGAGGTGCTGTTGATTTTTCTGTGTGATAAAAATCAAAAAGACTATTTGTTTTTCTACTGTAGGACCAGCAGTGTCGGCCCAGCAGTAGGCTGTGCCAAACTCCATAGATAGGTTCCTGTGTGGTGAAGGTAGACGCCCCAAGTGGCCAGGGTTTTAATAAACAAAGATATGCTATGAAAATTATTGTTATTTTTATTTTATGGCTATATGGAGTTAAAATACCTTTGGGAAAACAAAAGTAAGCTAATATGAAAGCAATCTAAGACCTACTTGCAGTAGGGTATAAAGGCTGTGGTGAGTAGGCTGTGTTGTGGGTGGAGGAGCACAGAGTTGATTGGTGCACGGATAATTACTGTTGACAGACTTTGAAAGAGTATTGTAAACAGCGCATATTCTTGTGGAAGAAATTAAAATCCCTGTTGTGAATTGGAGCACTGGACACTGTCTGATTAATGTTGTGGAATATGCACAAGGGCTTTTTCACAGCACTTTAATAATTATTCTAACATGGAATTCATGGGTGCAAAACAGAAAAATAGTCCAAAAGCCAGCTGCTGTAGTCCCTTGTAAATTCCTGTGGTAAAAAAACGCACTAGTGCCTGCCCAAGACACAGAATCAGGTTGGGTTCACACTATGTGTGGAGCAGTTTGCAGCAGGGGGTCCCGTGCGTCCCCGTTCACCATTTCAGGTCTAAATTCGGTTTGTATTTTTGCCTGAATTTGGACCTGAAATGGAGCCAAAGACGCACAGGACTCTTCTGCTGTGCGCTCCGTGGCCGCCCCAGAGTCGTGTGACCCGGCTCCATTGAGAGACACTCACACTCTCCTGTTCTGAAAATTGAATGTGAGGAAACCCACATCCAATTCCCACAATTGTGAACCCAGCCTTATCCTATCCTCTCCTCTGATGTCACATCCGCTTGTATGTGTGTTCCAGATGTACTCAAACTCTGTGTGAGGCAGCCCTGGGACACCATCCAGTGTCCTCGACTCCCCCTGCAAGACCAGACAAATCCATCTGCCACAGGCAGGTTCATGGAGAATAGATGATCCATATGGTGCACATTTGAGACAAGCCTATATTCATTCTGTATCTTGTGAGTGTTTTTAACTATTGTTCCATTAAACGGTATTCATATGCTGCACTTAGATGGTGCTTTTTTTCATTTTATCCTAATAATTAATTTAATACGGTAATTTGAATAATTTATTGATTTAGGGACATAATTGCATTGCACTATTAGGTTTACTGTTTCTAGCACAGTGATTATTGCACCTTTATGATTTATTATTAGTATGATGTTTTATGAAATGTAATGTATTTAATAATTTCACAGGGGTAAAAATAATATGTGCTGTTTTTAATGTATAATTTCATTGAAATACCTAAATAAGTCTTTCAATACAGCAGGTGGTAATGGGTGATTTAGGAAGTGGAATCGACACTTATTTTATTTTTACCAGTTTCACACCAGCCTGTCTCCTAGATTTCTGCAATCCTGCCTTGATCCTGATATTTTACTATTCTCTACTTGCTACCAGCCTTAGTCTCCACCTTTAACAAGTGTGTGCCGTTTTGCAGGGCTCAAAATTTCAAGTCCTGAGCCATTTATTATTATTATTATTTAGCAGCTACAAATACTGCAGCTGCTGACTTTTAAAATATGGATACTTACCTATCCAGGGCGCCCGTGATGTTGACACCCATAGCCTATCTGTCCCTCGGCTCTCAGGTGCTGCTGCCGCCATCTTCGGTAAGGGAATCAGGAAGTGAAGCACTGCAGCTTCACTTCCTGGTTCCCTACTGTGCATGAGCGAGTCGTGTTGCGTGATCTGATTGGTCATTGCTGTCTTTTGGGGTCTGTGTGTCTCCCAGAAGACAGCGGGGGGGCGGAGGCGGCACCAAACTTGGCGTAGATCACCACTGAAAGGTGCCAAATATGACACCGGAGGGGGGGATTTTTAGGTGGAACTTCCCTTTAAGAGTTACTGACCTCCAGTTGCCCCGCCAAACCCCTACCCTGCCCCACCTCTAATTCCGCCCTAAACACGCCCTCATAAATTATCCCATGAAATTACACTGTTAATTTTTTTATGCAGAATTAAGTTACAAAAAATAAATATTAACAACAAAAAATGTATTAGTTCCCATTAGTGCAACCTCACCAGTGCCCATCAATTCAGCATATCAGTGCCCATCAGTGCGGCATATTAGTTCCCATTAGTGCAGTCTCATCAGTGCAGCCTCATCAGTGCCCACCAATAAGGCCCCATCAGTGCCCACCAGTGCAGCTTATCAGTGGCTATCAGTGCCCATTAATGCAGTACTCATTAGTGCAGCATATCAGTGCAGCCTCATCAGTGCCCCTCAGTGCAGCCTCATCAGTGCCCATCAACACAGCCTCATCAGTGCCCATCAACACAGCCTCATCAGTGCCCATCAATGCAGCCTCATTAGTGCCCATCAATTCAGCCTATCAGTGCCCATCAATGCAGCCTCATCAGTGCCCATCAATGCAGCCTCATCAGTTCCCATTAATGCAGCGTCATTAGTGCCCATCAATGCAGCCTATTAGTACCCATCAATGCAGCCTTTCAGTGCCCATCAGTGCCCATCAATGCAGCCTATCAGTACCAATCAATGCAGCCTCATCAGTGCCCATCAATACAGCCTATCAGTGCCCATCAATGCAGCCTCATCAGTGCCCATCAATGCAGCCTCATCAGTGCCCATAAATTCAGCCTCATCAGTTCCCATTAATGCAGCCTCATTAGTGCCCATCAATGCAGCCTATTAGTACCCATCAATGCAGCCTTTCAGTGCCCATCAGTGCCCATCAAAGCAGCCTACCTGTGCCTATCAATGTAGCCTCATGGGAAGGGAGAGGAGAGGAAGAGGAGCACCGACCAGATCACACAGAAAGAGGATATCTGCTGTAAAAAAAAAGTCCCGCCTCCTGGACCAGCTCCTATAATACACATCACACTTCTTCAGTTTCCCGGCATCGGGCCGGTTTGCTGTCTATAATAGGAGCCGGGACTTCGTGTAATCCCATGGCACTCCTCTTCCGCCAATTCCCCCTCCGACACGCTTGCTCACTTGCCCTCAACTAATTTCCACTCGCCAAATGCAAGCAGGCAAGTGGATATTTTGAGGGCTGCCTTATTGTCACCTTCTCCAGATCGATTTAAAGATGTTTACTTATCATTTGGCTTCTACAGCTTTGTTTTCTGCATCAGATATCAGTTGTTGTAAAAGTCAAACCTGGGACCAAGACCTGGGAGCCTTATTCAGATAATTACATATACCTGTTTGTAAGTCCCTGATGAAGATCAATATTCCTTACACTCAATGTCTTAATGCCCAAACCAAATCCAAGGGACAAACATATAAGAATTATGTTTTTTTTTTATTTATTATTATGGTAAAAAAATATGTATTAGAGTATAAGTGAAATGTACCCTGCGTAGACATCTCACACACGCACACCAGCACCATGCTGTCAGGGCACAGACCTTTTGCGGTCACTTTCCCCAGTTGGTTCTGGATGGAGTTGAACCTGGGATCTCGCCGTTTCAGGTCCAGCTCTTTGTCTTTGAGCCACTGCTCAGTGCTATCCTGTGTGCTATCCATTTGAGCCTGGTGCTGAACCTGTACTTTCTGTGGACCAATCAGTGGCCAGTGCGGCCTATTTAAGCCAGCCCCTTCCCCTCTGCTAATTGCTGGTTCGTCGTCAGCTTCTGACCCGTATCCTGTTTGCTGGAAACCTTACCTTGTGGATTGCTTCCCGACTCAGCTCTCTCCTGGAACTTTTGAACTTGGCTTGTCTCACCTACTTTGCTTGAACTCTCCTGACCTGACCTATTGGCTTGTGACCCAGACTTGTACTTTCTCCTGCCCTTGGACTTTGGCTTGTGACTTGGACCTGCTACCTTCTCTGCCCCCTGAACCTCGGCTTGTGTTTTGGAACGTCCCTAGTCTTCATCTGGACCTGATCCGTACCTGCATCCCTGACGTATCTTCGGTTATCTCCTGTCTCCGGCTGCAGTCCCGCTGAAGCTACTACATCTGCTGCTACTACATGCAAGCACCGCTTCTTCGCTGGCACCGGTACCGCCTTGTGCTTCTGCCTCCTGTCTCAACCTCAGGGGACGGGCGCACTTGGTCGTAAAGGTGAGACACCCTCTGCATATCGGTCTCGGTAAGTACTTGATTCCTGACAGTACGAACCAGCCAAAATGTCCGAGACCGACAGGGTGCGCTCACCTTTTGAAACCCTGTGCCAACAGGTGTCTGTTTTGATGCTGGCAGTTCAAAACTTGCAAGAAGGTAAACCCTTGCATAATGGACTAACTAATGATATGGAGTCCGCAGACTTATACAAGATGCTCTCCTCCCTGGCTCTGCAAGTCTCCAGCCTGAACCATACTATTCAGGAATTACAACAGGAGGTCCAAAAATTTAAAGAGACAACACGCCCAGCCCCGGAACCTGTATATTATGAGCCATTTGTTCTTATGCCAGAAATATTCGATGGGAACCGTGCATCCTTCCTGTGCTTTCAAACCGATTGTGAGCTGTTGTTCACCCTCAGACCTAGGACCTATGCCACGGATTATATTAAGGTTCGAGCCTCCATCAATTTGCTAACAGGGCAGATCCAATCGTGGGCTCATCTGCTGTTGCAGGAAAAGAGTCCAGTCTTGGACAGCTGGGAGACGTTCATGTCTGCGCTGGACTCATATATTTCTGTTTCCAAGAAGACCAGCGCTCCCAGGTCTGCTCTTAGTTCACAGGGCCTACGGGTACCCAGGGATAGGAAGCCCCAGTGCGGTTATGACACCCAGCCAGCCCAGTGTGTGCCAGATTATGAAACCCTGTATGTGCCCAGCCAGGAAGCTTCCCCATCACAAGGTCTTGATATCTCTGTGGATGCTCACACGCCTACCTTGAAGGAGGAAGAACCTATGCAGATCGGGGTCATCCGGTCCAGCCTATCTACGGCAGAAAGAGAGCGGAGAAGAGCCCATGGACTTTGCTTTTATTGTGGTGCTAGCGGGCACCTTATATCGCTTTGCCCAACTCGCCCACCTCGGCCAAAGCTTCTTCAGGTGGGTACTATTGGGAGTTTTTTCTATGCCTCAGAATCTGTACCTACCTTTCCAGTGTCTTCAGTTCCAGTGTCTTCAGTTCCAGTGTCTTCAGTTCCAGTGTCTTCAGTTCCAGTGTCCCCAGTTCCAGTTCTTATGTCCTCAGTTCCAGTGTCCCCAGTTCCAGTTCTTATGTCCTCAGTTTCTGTGTCCCCAGTTGAAGTTCTCCCTCCAGACTGCACGTATGCCTCGGATGGTACTATGGTCCGTAAACAGGATCTGGTAATATTTGAACAGGCCTTACAAGCAAGGAGGGCGCCCCCTACCAGAACTTCAGGATCAAAAAAGTCCAAAAGGAAAAAGTAAAGATCTATATGCTCCCTGTTTGATCCATCAGGAGCATCCAGAACTAGTGGACAGTTTGGGCGTCCGGAGTCCGCCCCTGGGGGGGGGCACTGTCAGGGCACAGACCTTTTGTGGTCACTTTCCCCAGTTGGTTCTGGATGGAGTTGAACCTGGGATCTTGCCGTTTCAGGTCCAGCTCTTTGTCTTTGAGCCACTGCTCAGTGCTATCCTGTGTGCTATCCATTTGAGCCTGGTGCTGAACCTGTACTTTCTGTGGACCAATCAGTGGCCAGTGCGGCCTGTTTAAGCCAGCCCCTTCCCCTCTGCTAATTGCTGGTTCGTCGTCAGCTTCTGACCCGTATCCTGTTTCCTGGAAACCTTACCTTGTGGATTGCTTCCCAACTCAGCTCTCTCCTGGAACTTTTGAACTTGGCTTGTCTCACCTACTTTGCTTGAACTCTCCTGACCTGACCTATTGGCTTGTGACCCGGACTTTCTCCTGCCCTTGGACTTTGGCTTGTGACTTGGACCTGCTACCTTCTCTGCCCCCTGAACCTCGGCTTGTGTTTTGGAACGTCCCTAGTCTTCATCTGGACCTGATCCGTACCTGCATCCCTGACGTATCTTCGGTTATCTCCTGTCTCCGGCTGCAGTCCCGCTGAAGCTACTACATCTGCTGCTACTACCTGCAAGCACCGCTTCTTCGCTGGCACCGGTACCGCCTTGTGCTTCTGCCTCCTGTCTCAACCTCAGGGGACGGCGCACTTGGTCGTAAAGGTGAGCCACCCTCTGCATATCGGTCTCGGTAAGTACTTGATTCCTGATACATGCTCACAATTACCTGTTCACAGCTTAACACAGCTGTACAGTCCCTGCTCCCCTGCCACTGGCTGGCTCTGCTACATGCCTCATATTGGCTGGTCCAGCTTCTTCCCTGCAATTGTTGTAATTTACAGCACTGTCCAGGTAGTAGGCACGTGTCAAGAAGTTCTGGTACTGGAAAAAAAGTCCTGAATAACATGAAAGAGCAATTTGTGTTATTGGACATAAGCAATCCTGGTTTTCTTTGATCACCAAAGGACTGCAGTGTTATTTCAGACCATCATTTTTCATGACTAAGTTATCTGTTGGTAGATCTCATTTGTATGAGCTCAGTGCAAAAAATATTATTTTCTCCTTAACTAAAGCCACATTAACAAAAAAAACTATACCACCATATTCAAATTCCAACATCCAATTATAGTTGGTACTTTTTAAATGCCAGTTATACTGATCCAATTTAATTTCCTGATATTAGTAAAGCAGCTAGAGAAGTCAAACTTTAACTTCTATGGAGTGTGCTGAATGTTGAATGTTGAACTGGGCGAGGGAAGAGGGGAAGAACCCACTACATCATATAGACCTATTTGCCTTCTTTGCGCAGACGCTAACATTTTGGCTAAAATAATGGCGGGTAGGGTAAATAAAATTGTTGCAAGACTCATACACCAGGATCAAACTGGATTTATTCCAGGTAGATCAACGAGTATGAACATAAGGAGGGTATTTCTTAATTTGCAAATGCCAACAGAGAACAGTGGCACAGAGCAGTAATGTCCTTAGAACGTTTGCTGCTCTAAGAAAGGAATATGATGTACCTAATTATACGTTCTATAGATATCTTCAAATTAGACACGCTTTCCAGTTTGACAGAGTGGGACCAATGTGGGATAGGACCCCTGTCTCTTAAAAATTGGGTGGTGGGAGTGAGATGAGGGGGTTTATGTCTGAAATGTATCCCTACATATGCAAGGGGAGTATTGGGGGTCCAGAACAGCTTAAAAGCAGAGGGAAATGGGAGGAAGATCTGGGGACCATAACAGATGGACAATGGAGGAAGATATTGGAGAGAGGACATATGGTAACAGTCTCGCCCGTACAGAAGTTCTAATTTTTGAAGATGATACATAGGACGTATTATACACCAAAAAGATTATTTAATCCTGTATGGAGAGTAGACGCGTGTAACAGGCGCTCCACGCGCCTGTTACTTCCTGCTTGCGTTTCGTCCTGGAACGCATTACGGCGTCCGCATGATGATGTCATTGTGTGTTCCACCTTGCAACGCAGAAGTGCGCCGGCGAATGGTGCTTCTTTCAAACTAACTGCGATGCACTACACCTGGTTACTGGCCTATAAAGGCACTCAGCTTAGACACAAGCCTCGTTCTATTATTGTCAGCCGTAGCTCGGCCACGCTACAGAGAAGGGTGTCATTGCTCCCCATGCCAGAAGATCGCTCCAGCCTAAACTACTATTTTAGTGCCATCTGCAGTTATTGCAATTGGGAGCCATTGCTGGGGACAACCTTTAGAGATCTCCTTGCTGAACATCCTTCACCACAGATAACCTGTTGCCTATCCTGAAGCCTGCAAAATGGATAAGTAGCTATTCTATTACTTGTAGTGCTATAGCAAGATCTGCTACATATGTGCCAGCTATACAATTGCTATTGTTTATCTTGCCTTCTGACTATCAACATATTTAGGATATACTGATATACTGTTGTGCTAAAGGACTGTCTCCTAAGGAATATCTTAAAGGGACATCTTTTTTTTTTTTTTTTTTTTTTTTTTTTTTACCTTTACTTCAGGTTCCACCTCGTAGAGTTTCTTTATTCTTTTTTTTTTTTTTTTTTTTTCCTTTTTTCTTTTCCTTTTTTTCTTTTATAAAGTAAGTTATTTTATTTTATTTTATTTAGAGTTTTTCAAATTTAATTATGAAAGAGTACAAAGTGTGCTATCCTGTTTCTTCCCATTTAAATTTCCCATACCCCCCCCCCCCTCACCAAATTTAGCCACTTTATAGAATTCCTCCAGGAACTCCTATGTCAGCCCTCAGGTTTTCAGCGTAGCTCCATGACCTCTTAAAAGCCCTCCAATCCTCCCATTTCTTACTTTGACTCTTATGATTCCACTCCAGCCCTTCCCTTAGTTCTTCCATCATGTATGTCTATTCGACGGCGTCGATCCACTCCCAAGTCATGGGGCATTCTGTCTCTTGCCATTTTCTGGGAATTAGCCTCTTTGCTGCGTTCAATAAATGTGGGACCATTGATTCTTTATATCTTCTTAACCCTACTTCACCTCCGTGGAATAACACCGTCCATGGGTCTTTTTTTATTTTATTTTTTGTAATCTCTTCTACGAGCTCCAAGATCTTCTCCCAGTATATCTTTACTTTGGGACACTCCCACCATAGGTGGGCCATAGTTCCTGGGGTCTCGCATCCCCTCCAACAATTTTCTGATTGACCCTCTTTAAATTTACTTAGTTTGTTCGGGGTTATATACCATCTGGCAATACATTTGTAATTCATTTCCACCGTTCGGCTATCTACTGCTGAGGAGTGTGTCAGTTTCAACATTTTCTTTAGTTGGGTCCTATCGTGCTGTGTTTTAAGTTCCCTTTCCCATTTTTCAATAAATGGTGGTATCTCCCGCTCGTCAATTTCCAATAAAATCCTATATACCTTTGAGATGGTACCTTTAGCGCTTTCCGTTGAGCATAATTTTTCCATCTCTGTTAGCTGTTACTCTGATCTCAATGGGGATGGTAATTTCTGGACAAACCAACTGAGTTGTTGATACCTCCATTTATTGATTTCCATCAAGCTTTTTTTCTGTTTTAGTTCCAAAAATGTTTCCAAGTGTCCATCTTTAATTATGTCTCTTAATTGTGCCGTATCTTCCTTTATCCAATTTCCTCCCACTTGTGTTTTCCCTGGTGCAAAATATTCATTGTTTTTTAGTGCTATAAGGGGTGAGTTGAATTCCCTCTCCATTTTTTTTGTTTACTGTGTCCCATATTCTAAGTGCATTTTTTGTTATCACGTGTATCTTAAAGGGACATATATACTCAAATACCCTGAGCTTTATTCACCTCTCATAAGTAACTATTAGTTAATGCTAACACTTCTAATTACTACATGAACTCTCAAAGTACCTGAGCTATACTGCCTCACTTATGTAACTTGGGTGTTACTACAACTCATATTTACTACGTGCTTGACAGATGTATAAATTACTTATAGGCCTTGTCTTAATTAATTGAACATGTTCACTCTAACTTTTCTATGCTAGGGGTTGATGCTATTTTATAGCATCTCCCTTAGTGGCCTAATTCATCACTATATTCGTTACTGACAATCACTTGCATATTGAGGTGTATTGGAATATTGACCTTGAACTATATTTTTAAACGCTAAGCTCTGGTCGCATGTTGTAATGCGTCCATGCTTAGTAGCTCAACACCTTTCTTTATGTGACACAGAGATGATGTATAGATCCCCCAAACTCCTGTTGTGAGGAGTGACGCCTGGGGCCCAATAGAGTTGTCGCATAG
This sequence comes from Rana temporaria, assembly GCF_905171775.1. Lineage (NCBI taxonomy): Eukaryota > Metazoa > Chordata > Amphibia > Anura > Ranidae > Rana > Rana temporaria. The sequence goes on along the minus strand of NC_053496.1, from coordinate 108,863,574 downwards.
AGAATCGCATTGAAATCCTTGCTAACCGCAGTTGTGGCTCACTCCATTCACCAGTGTTGTTACGACGCGAGATGCCCTAGGTGCCAGGATGCGGGGGGCATGATACACATGCTATGGAGGTGCCCCGAAATTGTTTAGGTATTGGCTAGGAATACTTGATGTTATAAATATGATATATAAAATAAAGTTGGAGATGGACCCTAGGACATGCATATTGGGTTTATGGGAAGAAACAAGTGGAGTAGCCAGTACAATAAAAGCAGTATTAAGGTGCCTCTTTCAAGCAAGAAAACAAATTGCTCAAAGATGGCAAGCAGAGAATCCCCCATCAGTAAGAGATTGGGTTAACGCAGTTACAGAAACAATCTGGAAGGAGAAGGTTGTATACACTAAGAGAAGGAATATCAGGGAATTTGCTAAAATGTGGAACCCTTGGTTGGAAAAAATTAAATGTCCTACGTGAAATTAAAATTGACTAATCCGGATAGTAAAGGGAGGGGAGGGAGGAGGGAGGAGGATGGAAAGGAAACAGAATTAACAGGGGGAAATGAAAAGGTTATTATATATGTGAAATAAGAAATTTTAATTATATGGTTGAATATGGATGTAACCTGTTTTTTATAAGATGAAGAAAATTAATAAAGAGTATATAATTAAAAAAAAAAAGTGTTGCGGACAAACGTTTCTCCATGGCTGCTGCTCACTGGTCCATTGCTGCTTCCCTTTGTATACTCAATTTTTTTTTCTGTTCAATACATTTTTAACAAATAGGTAACAACTTGGTAACAAACAGGCTACAGGCAAATATGGAGTACAAAACAATTGCAGCGAAATATATGGGATATAATAAGTAATATCAGATTGCTGCCAGCAAAATGTGGGTGACTACCATATGGAAGGATAGCGTAATGGTTTCTATAGAGAGATTAAGTAGTGATAACCCAGGGATATTGGAGCTTTAACAATGTTCTAGATGAGGTTAAAGGTTGCAAGCCGAAAACCAAGGAGCACTGGGCAGCTCTATAAGGTGTGATACTTATTAGGCCACAGACTCTACAACAAAGTGGAGATGTGAGAATTTTGAATATGGATAGTCTCAGTGGGGTTAAGTACCATCTTTGGGTAATTTTTTGGGTCAGTTCCCAGAGGGTAGTGCAACGTGAAGCTCTTCACAGCGCGTTGCTTTTGAGATGTGCAGTAGTGGGAACCTTGATCGCTCTCCAACTTTTGGAAAGTGGGGGATTTCAATATTTTTGGTTTCTTATGGAAGAGTGATCTGAGCTTTTTTTATGACATCTTTTTCAGCATCTCTCCAATGACACACTGCAGAATAATAAGGTTAATGACTTCACCTACTTTATTACTATACATAAATAAGTTGGGGGGGGGGGGGGTGGTGGCAGCTAAAATAAATCATTAAAGGGGGGTGACCAGAGGGCATTAAAGGGAACATTGCTAGATTCACAACAGCTCCTTTCTCTCCCCAATACTTTTTTTTCTGAATAAATAAATCCAGCACTTTATCAAACAAATAAATAAGACAATGGGGTTGATTTACTAAAACTGGAGAGTGCAAAATCTGGGTCAGCTGTGCATGGTGGGCAGTCACCTAACTTCAGCTTGTTCAATTAAGCTTTGACAGAAGAACTTGGAAGCTGTTTGGTTTCTCTGCAGAGTTGCACCAGGTTTTGCACTCTGCAGTTTAAGGAAGTCAACCCCAATGGGTGCTACTGAGTGTTATTAATGCTTGTACATTTTTTAATACTAGCACTTGGAGTACTTATTAAAAGTGCATATTTGGAGAATATTGATATGACAGAATATGCAAGGTGAGGAGGACTGACATAAGTAGTACAAATCATAGTTTTGTTTAATAAGCTGAAGCTGTAAATACTTAGTGAAAAATACAAAGAAGTAATAGTTATTTAGATAATCCAGTAGAAGTGGCTGTTTTTCGTGCAGCTTACAGTTTCTGTAAAACAATAAATACATGTCAGTCTTGTTTGCCCATGAAAATACAGCAATTCATTATTGCATTGCAAGAGATTGACCTAACTGAATAATAATACTCTGATGTTTTCTGAGTTAATTGACATTTCATAATGTTAAACATCTTTGCAAAAACGTGTCTATACTGCTATAAATATTTTTAATGAGTTTTATTTTTGATTAAGAATAAAGTCATTTTGTCAAGCCTATGAAAGAAGCTGTAATGTAAAAAAAAAAAAATATTGAAAGCTCATTAAATGCCAATTGAGAACATCATATTTATTGAAGTTTAGCAACTCTACAGAAGATGTTTATCCCTTATAGGCTTGCAAAAGCTAAATTAATAAGATTTAATAATACACTAATCTCTGGCAAACGTTGTCTCATTAAAATGTGTTAGCATGCATTCTAGACTCTAATACAGGAACAATACAGTAAAAGGACTCACCAGTGTTGTAGAATATACTTAATTAGACTAAAAGTACCATAATGTACAATAAGTGTAATTAGAGTTGGTTTTATATCCAGCTAAATTATTTTAATTCTGTTTTGCCTGTATATAAAATGATTATGAATTATTATGTGCCACTACTGAGGGCACGAGGATATAGTTTTCATTTCATAATTACACACTGCCAAAGAAAAAAAGAAACAAATGTTTTGTTATGTTTTCACTGAGTTCTGCCACTGTATGGCATACATTTTGTGTGAATTTCACAGTTGAATGCATAATGGCTTTCACAAAAATCAGAACATGGGCAATAATGTGAGGAGGTAAATGGGAAAAAAAGTTCTTTAAACAGAGACATAATGGACAAATCAGCCATAGAGGCCTCATATGTGTTCAGTTTAACATTTTTAGCTAGCCTTTTATGAACCCAATGAACTAACAAATAAAAGGAGTAAGGAGATCTTCACTGGACTACCACTGTCAATGTACAGCTAGTTTAAAAAAAAAATCAAACTAATGTGTAAATTTCAATTATGGTTGCTTTCAGTAGAATATACTGTATTCTCATCAATATCCTCCTAAATTTACTGAATACACAATCAAAAAATGAATGTATCCATACTGTACAGCCGAGGGTAAAGCATCTGTGGGGCATCCTCAAATGGAAGGTAGAGGAGTGCAAGGTCTCTAACATCCACCAGCTCAATGATGTTATCATGGAGGAGTGGAAGAGGACTTCAGTGGCAAAATATTTACACTTTGGGCCCAATTTGGCCATTTTTTACTTGGGGTGTACTCACTTTTGTTTTAAATAAACGGTTTTGCGCTAAAGTGAATAAATAAATCTATACAAACGATTCTCTCACCGTGAAATGGGTGATAAAGTGCTATCTAATGAATAACAACCGGCTAATGAAACACACGTGACAAAGATCAAATATGTAAAAGTGATCCAATATACAGATACATAAAGTGCTGCTGTGCAAATATAGTCACTCTGAATGATGCAAATGAACTGCAAAACAGTGCAAAACTGCAAAGAAAGTGCTGTTAGTGTCACTCAATTGCACCAATATGTACAATAGTGAATGGTTCAATAATGTAATGATGGTATATGTAGAAGATTGAGAAAATGTCCCATATATTTGATGAGAGGGTAGGTCCTCCAATGTTTCCAAATTCCTGATGACGATATTTCTTATTTGTAGTATTGAACCATAGTGACTCTCCTCCACCAGTCTCCCAGAACTCTCACCTTACAAATAAAAGTGTAGGCACATCAATGTAATATCTTCCACCATATAGGTGTTAGGATGCCCAGATAGATAATGCACTGTTTCTCTCCTTAAGTCTCCACGATCGTACAGCTTACAGCTGATCGCTAGAAGGGGGAGAGAGGGAGGGAGAGGAAAAACTCGAGCCCGTGCCCAGGAAGAAGGAGAGAAGACTTCTATGGTGTAGTACTTTGGATAAAAACTTTAATACAGACACACATAAGTAGGACTCTTACAATAAAAAAAAATGGTAGTAAGCAAATAGGGTAAACCGCAGTGAACATGCACTGTCTTACTGTGCCCTCCGCTTCTCCCGGTCTGCTCTGGCCTCAGTCTCCCTACAGTGTTACGTCACGCACCTCGTGACTTCTTCAGGGGAACCTGATTGGCTGCTGAGGCATTCTATATATACTGCTCCAAACCGGTAGTCCACGATCCGCCATGTTGCTGACGATCGTAAACAAAACTCATGGAGGACGCCATTTTCCCTGAGAGACAGGGAATCACAGCGACTCCATTTTCTTGAAGTCCTGTAAATAATGTTAATTTTCCGCTGCATCGTTGTCAATGAAATCAAATGTAGCGGAGACCTAATAACTGTGGTGCGCCTCCATCCTGCAATAGACCCAGCAGTCTGACTGGTCATTAACCAGGATGTGAGGACTATTCCTGCGTGTTACCAGATCCGCTCACTGCACTAATTGTTTGTTCCTAACCTTATGCATGTTGGCAAATCAAGACAACATACATGTTAAAAGCATTATGTAATAGTGCAAATTAAAACAATATTAGTCCAATAAAGTCCTCATATTGTATAGGGCCAGTGTGTATGTAATTAACCCTGCTTGTGATAAAATATGTTATACTACATATTGTGATGTACTCCATACCACCGCATACCCTGAAGTAGCGTAGGGACAGTGAATAAAAGTGAAATATTCCTTTAAATTTCGTACCATGGGGGGGTGTAAAGTTAGCATGTGAAATAGCACAAATCCACGTACTTACAACTGTCCCTGCACAAAGTGTCATTTCTGAAAGAAAAAAAATCATTTAAAACCGAACTTGCGTCTATAATTCAGAGGGGATTCATTCATAAAAAATAAAAAAAAGCATGGGGGTCCCCCCAAATTCAATTACCAGGCCCTTCAGGTCTGGTATGGATATTATGGGGAACCCCACCGTCAATTAAAAAAAAATGATGTGGGGTTCCCCCCAAATATCCATTCCAGACCCTTCAGGTCTGATGTGGATTTTAAGGGGAACTCCACACCAATTTTTTTTTAAAAATGGCGTGGAGTTCCCCCAAAAATCCACACCAGACCCCTTATCCGAGCACGTTAACCTGGCCGGCCGCAGAAAAGAGGGGGGGGCCACATGCCCTCAACATGGGGAGGAGGGCCTCATCCCCACAACCCTTGCCGGTGGGTGTGGGGGTCTGCGGGCGGGGGGCTTATCAGAATATGGAAGACCCCTTTAACAAAGGGGACCCCCAGATCCTGCCCCCCCCCCTATGTGAATTGGTAATGGCGTACAATGTACCTCTACCATTTCACGAAGGAAGTGTAAATAGTTGTAAAAAACACACACACATATATGGGCCTTTTTATCCATCTTCTACATATACCATCATTACATTATTGAACCATTCACTATTGTACATATTGGTGCAATTGAGTGACACTAACAGCACTTTCTTTGCAGTTTTGCACTGTTTTGTAGTTCATTTGCAGCATTCAGAGTGACTATATTTGCACAGCAGCACTTTATGTATCTGTATATTGGATCACTTATACATATTTGATCTTTGTCACGTGTGTTTCATTAGCCGGTTGTTATTCATTAGATAGCACTTTATCACTCATTTCACGGTGAGAGAATCGTTTGTATAGATTTATTTATTCACTTTTGCGCAAAATTGTTTATTTATTTATTCCTGTTGTATGTGTTTAGTGAACACTATTAGATTTAGCAGCTTTTGTTTTTTAGTTCCCTTACACATTTTTTATATACTCGCCAGTAGCGCGAGCGATTTTTTCTATTTACTCACTTTTGTTGCCAGCGGTTTAGAAATTAATAGCTGTGTGTTGAGTTATACAAGCTGTACACTCACTACTTTTACATTGTAGCAAAGTGTCATTTCTTCAGTGCTGTCACATGAAAAGTTATAGTGAACTATTTGTGGTGTACTCACATTTGTGAGATACTGTGTGTGTGTATATGTATATGTATATATATATATATATATATATATATATATATATATATATATATATATATATATTATGACTGAGCACTAGTCTGTCACAGAAAACGGGAGAGAGAGAGTTTTATAGTTTGCATACCCTTGGAACAAATTGTAAAACGTTAGTCATTTTTGCTTTACCAATGCCACGCTTCCAAGTAACAAAAAACATACACATAGAGAAGCCTAGGAACTTCTTAAGCAAACACATTTGTTGTGATGAGCCCGAAATTAAATGTTATAGTCACAGCTATGAAAACGATGCCGGAAAAGTCAGTAAAACCTATGAAGAGATGTACACCACATCTACTGTGAAGCAGTATGGGGAGTGTGTGGTGTGTTTTTGCTACCAAACAAGGACAAACAGAAAGAGCTGACACTAAAAGCAGCCTCTCCTATATAAGAAAGACACTCTGGCTCCATCTAGTCCCACTCCACCAGAAGTGACGAGGTTCCAAAAGCCGGAAATGATGCAGAGGTTGTCAACAAACTTCCCTCTGACTGACTATACGATCACACCTAGATTACAGCCTAGAACACATCTAGATCTTATGCATATTCATGATTATAAATTGTTTCACTTGATGCTTGTAAGACAGAGAAACTTCCTCTTTCACTTGGCTCACAGAGCTGGGTCTCTGTGTGTGTTGTATCTTTTCACTGTAGTATATAAATAAACGCACCTTTTCTTTTATCAATTTGGACTCACTATCTCATCAATTTCTTGTTTGAAGACTCTCTAACCGAATGTAACAGATCAAAGACAAAAAACAATAAATGGCCACGCACAAATAATACTAGAAAGACGAATAAAAAAAAAAGGAGGAGAAAAAATAAATAAAAGGCACCACACATTAAATCGTAATGTCAAAGGACAACATATGAAAACAAAAATAACAAAGACACAATATTCATAAACACAAAAAAAAAAAAGATAATTATTTTGTATAAAATAAAAATATATTTGCAAATATTATACAAAAAAGCATGCATACCCCTTCTCCTACAATTTGGCTCATGATCTAAATATTGTTGCAAAAAGTTAAATATGTGAAAAAGTGGGGAAAAACTGTGCTAGAACCCAAATAAACAAAGAAGGGAGCTGCTAGCACTCAATCAAACAAAGTCTGGTATACATGGTAGGTAGTTAGTGCAGCGCTAATGATCAACAGTATAGAAAGTGCACACTGGAACTAACACAATGGCCCAGATTCAAGAAGCTATTGCGCCCGCGCAACCATAGGTTGCGCGGCGCAATAGCTGTTTTGCTCCCGCGTAGCGAATGCCCCTGATTCAGGAACATCGCTACGCGGACTGCAGCCTAGGATATGACAGACATAAGCCTCCTTATGCCTTCATATCTCAGGCTGCATTCTTGCGTTGGCCGATAGGGGGCGCGGCCATTGTGATCGGCGTATAGTATGCAAATTGCATACTACCACCGATTCACAAAAGTTGCGCGGGCCCTGCGCACGCAAGGTACGGAGTTTCCGTACGGCGACTTTAGCGTAAGGCTGCTCCTACTCATAGTAGGAGCAGCCAATGCTAAAGTATAGCCGCCCTTCCCGCTCGTGAAATTTAAATTTCACGTCGTTTACGTAAGTGATTCGTGAATGGCGCTGGACGCCATTCACGTTCACTTAGAAGCAAATGACGTCCTTGCGACGTCATTTGCCGCAATGCACGTCGGGAAAGTTTCCCGACGGAGCATGCGCTGTTCGCTCGGCGCGGGAGCGCGCCTAATTTAAATGATTCCCGCCCCCGGCGGGATCATTTACATTAGGCGCCCTTACGCAGGGCTAATTAGCATAGCGCCCACGCAATTTACGGAGCTACTGCTCCGTGAATCGCGGGCAAATCGAAATATTTGCGTGGGCGCAGAGAAAAATCTTTGCTCTTTGCCCACGCAAATATTGCGCGGATCTACCTGAATCTGGGCCAATGTGAATTGTGAAATGTAAACAAAGATCTGAGTAATATAAACTAACTAGCTGAATACCCGGCATTGCCCGGTCTTCCTATCTTAACCTTTTGGGGAGGAAAATCATAGTAATATAAATATACCCATCTTTTATATAAGGGTGTAGGTAAGGGTTAATTTAACTGTCATATATTTTTATTTGGCATATAAGTAATATGTGTACCAGGTATTATTGAAATATCTCCAGGTGTATAGAAGTTATGTGGGAACATACATTTCCCATTGATTTGCATGGGACTTTAAACAAAAACCCTGACCCTCACAAATGGGGGTAGTTAAGGGATAAATTAACTATCCTATAGTTTAAGTGGACATATAAGTAACATGTGACCAAGTGTTATCGAAATATCTACAGCCGTTTGGAAGTTATGAAGTAACATGTATTTCCCATAGAGTTGAATGGGACTTTAAAGGAAAACCCTGACCATGGCAAATGGGGGTGGGTAAGGGTTAAACCACCTATCCTATGTTTGTTGCTGACATATAAGTAACATGTGTGCCAAGTTTCATGTTAATATCTTTAGCCGTTTGGACGTGATGCTGGAACATACATACATACATACATACACACACACACACGTTGAGTTTTATATATATAGATAATGAAAGTTCAGAGAAGCGAGTAGGCTTCAAATAACAATGTGAGAGAAGTCCATGTGAAGAAAACACAATGAAGGACGTGGTTTGACCTGCACCATTGGGAGCATCTCTTTCTATTCCCTTTTTTATTTTTGGAGTTCGTATGGAATTACCCTGTTATTCATCTGTCAGTGGAAGAGTGTGAACTCCATACCTCAGCCTGCTGGACCACCATTTCTATCCAGGATTGATTCTGGCCTCTGGGGACCGCAAGGATCCATCTAACACTGATCCAGACCATTTGGGATCACAAGTCTGTATGACCCACTGTTGTATACCAGATGTGTCCACCCCATTCGGTAAGAGTACCTAATCTGTACATGTTTTGAAGATTTTGAGAGCAACTGCAGACAACTTATTTTCCTCTTACTCTGAGCCATCTAAATGGGAAGAATTTTCCTTCATTGTGTTTTCTTCACATGGACTTCTCTCACATTGTTATTTGAAGCCTATTCGCTTCTTTGAACTTTGATTATTAGTTTATATTACTCACATCTTTGTTTACATTTCACAATTCACATTGTGTTAGTTCCAGTGTGCACTTTCTATATTTTTGATCATTATCACTGCACTAAATACCCACCAAAAAGTTAAACATGTCAAACAAAGAAAAAAAAAGCTGCAACTATGTGATGTATCTGTCAAAAAGGGGGCGTAATAATAGCATTCATTGCGTGAGAAATCCAACTTATATGCACGTGTGTTTCCAAAATTCCTGGTGATTGGACTCCCTCCTTTTATATCTTTTACATGATCCCTCAACTGCTACCAGAACATCCTACACTTTCTACCTACATAAAAGGCGTTGCAGCCTCATGTGCTCAAGTAAGTAAACAATGCCTATTGTCCCTCGATTCACAAAGTGCCTAGGTGTGAATCTGTATGATCCTATAGTTTCAATACTATTGGATACATGTAGATATTTACAAAAAGCACAATGACCATACCTGTCCCCAACCTCTATCAAAGTGACTCTGTACCAGTTTGTTTTTGACTGAGCGCCAGGCCTTAAGGTTAAGCAGGGGTGATCATCCACAAAATGTTTAATAACAGTGTCTTCTGTCAGTAGGTGCCAATGTCTCTGTAGGATTTGCCTCACCTCATGTCTGTTAAATTGAACTATTGGCTTAATTCTCATATCTTTATTTTCCTGTTCACCCTGAAAAGTAGAAGTTCCCATGGACTAGCGTTTGCTTTATGGTATGCTTTCTTCAAATATTTTTTACTGTAACCATGACTGAGAAAGTGTTTTCTTAGCATGCATGCTTGTTATTCCATGTCATGATCGTTCGAGCAATTCCTGTGGACACGCAGGTATTGCCCAATGGGTATGCCTTTTATGACATGCTTCGGAATACACACTGTTATAATGCAACAGCTTGTTCCTGACCTTGGGTTTGGTAAAAAGACCAATATAAATAGTACCATCCTTATCTTTGTTTATTACAAGATGCAAAATAGGTAGGTATTTAATATTCCAATTAAGGGTAAACCTAAGATTCCAGTCATTGGTGTTGAGGCATTCGACAAACTTGATCAAATTTGATCAAAGCCTCATGCGGTCCCATCCGCAATATAAGAATGTCATCAATATACCTCCACCGCAAACCAACGTGGCAGAAGTATATGGAGAGTATAGACAGCAAAGATCAGCTGATCCAACCCTCCCAGATACAGGTTGGCATATGATGGGGCATATGTTGTCCCATTGCTACCCCCTGCACCTTGAGGTAGTGGGAGCATTTGAGAAAAAAATATTATGCAGCAAAACAAACTTTAATAGTTCAAGAATGAATGCATTATATTTAAATAATTATTTATTAATTTCTTCCAAAAAACTTTTTATTTACAACAGACAAGCCTTTCCCATGTGGAATGCATGAAAAAAGATTCTACATCAAACATGCCAAAATGGTATGTTCATCCACACTTAGGCCATCCAAAGTCATTAAAAGACGTATAGTATTTTTAAGATATGATGGCAAGCTATACATATGTGGCCATAGATCGTCAGCAACTACTTTGTGGCATTTGAAGTGTGGCTGTCAATCCCAGAGACAATGGGCCTACTTGGGGAATCTATCAAACTCTTACGTGTCTTTGGGAGTGCGTAAAACGTGGTCACCAACAGGTGTTTGACCTTATGAAAGTCGTAAGTATCATTAATGAATAAATAAATAAATGAATAAGTAACTTGTATAGCGCTACAAACACGAACTAAATCGCCTCAAGGCGATAACAATAATTTGTTGTTCATACGCTTTGTTAATGATCTCAACTAAGGACCCATGGGAGAGAATAGCTACAGTTGAAGGTACCTTATGATACCAAGCAGGATTGGAGAGAATTATTTTACACATTTGAATATACTGATAACTGAAGGTTTTATAATTAAATCATATCAGTATCGTAAATTCTTTAAGGTATCCAATTCCCCTTTAGACAAATCAGATTGTCTGCCTCTACAAGCTACAGGGCCGATCCGCCATATAGGCTCACTATGCAAGCTGCTTAGCGCCCCGCAAAGCTGCGGAGGGCCCCCCAAATTTCTAGAGGCCCCGCCTGGTGAGAAATCATTTTCGGCCCTTCACTCCGCTTCTCAACTCGCTGGCTGCATGGGAGAAGAGGTAAGAAGTCATCACCCCCAGCTTCTCACATTAAAGTAATATGTCATTTCTGACGGCAGAATATCCCCTCCCCCCGCTTCTCAACTTTAATGTGACATGTCACTGTCGGCAGCGCCCCCCAACTTTAATGTGACATGTCATTTTGCTTAGGGCCCAAGGGAGGTCAGGATCGGCACTGACAAGCTAGTTCCTTAGTCACCAGCTTCACATTACTTTGGGTAGGAAGTTACATCAACTTTTTTATATCCCATGGATGGGACTTTACACATGGGCTCAGCTACTTCATTACATTGTACATCAACATCATTTAGTAGAGCCCACAATATCACTTTCTCTTTTCAATTATGTTACAATTTTTAGTGTCTTATAGTCCACGTGCCAATAGGTTATGGTGCCTTGTAACAGTAGTTTCCTCTGTCTGTATTTGGAGCCTTCAAAAAGGTCCTTGAAATGTAAATTCCGGACCATAAATCAAGATCTTTATTCAGATCGATATGATAGGATGAATGCGCTAAAATCAACTTTTGCTATTATACAGTACACATTGTGTGTATATATGTAAACACTGTGTTGAAACAATAATCAAATCCAATGTAAATCAAAAAATGTTCCACAAACATATATAAAGTGCACTTGTGCATCAGTGCAAACACTGTGAAGTGAAGAAATACCATGTGAAAAAAGCAGCAAAAAACAAACAATTCACAGTTCCAGCATGTAGACTAGCTCAATGATAGGGAGCTCCTGTGATGTTCTCAGTACTTTACCGTATCTCCTATACCCAGTTTAGTACTGCCACTTGCTGTTTCAGAAGACCAACTCATACAAAGAAAGGGGAGAGAAGAAAACAGAGGGATGCTCATAGTGTAGTATGGCCGAGAAACAGAGAATTGTGGACGGAACGAAGAAACCACACTCACGAATCCTCAAGACACAACAGCCTGTAGATACAGCTCAGTGTGTCGATCTCCTCATGCGGATGTAGTTCCGTCGATCGTGTCACATAGGGTCCTCCCGTTTCTTCCCAATTGTGTTGCTGAATTTGAACTTCAGCATGTTGTCTTCACCACATCTAGATGCCTAAATGCACTGAGTTGCTGCCAAATGATTGGCTGATTAGCAATTTGTGTTATCAAGCAATTGAACAGATGTACCTAATAAAGTGGACGCTGAGTGTAGTTGTCCAGTGTTTCTTTTAATTTAGCATTCTGTGTTTTTTTGACCAGGGAAAACAAAATTATCCTCCAGTATATTTGAGATCATCTGGATCTCCATATTTAGCTTAGTGACTTCAACATCTTAATACTATTTAAGACTATTCAACATATTTACTAAACATGATGTAAGGTTTTGTCCCCATTTATCTTTACGTTCCTGGGGAGGATTCTGAATTCTGGGAAAGACCTGGACACGTAGTCCATATAGGACAAACTTTGCATAGATATACTGCTTAAAATGAAAGCAGATGTAAACCCTTAATAAACCCAGTGAAGTGAACAGCCTCAGATGATACACAGGGATGAAACAAATCTTCCTACATACGTTTTACATGTATATCTTCTGTTTTCACCTTTGTCTACTGTCTAGAAAGTGCACGTCCTGTTCGATTTTTCACTTGCTGATTCATCTGTAAGAGGAGATTATTGCTAAACACTGTGAGAAAGCTGATTGGAGGAAAGGCACATACCCCCGTCCCCCCACACACACAGAGCGTGGCTGTGAATTGTTTAGTAGATATGTTCACACTGAAATATTTTGTTTAGGAATTTCAGTTTCGTCTGAAAAATGTATTTATTTAGGTACTCCTTAAATTTGTTTTTATTTATTTTGTTTTGTTAAAAAATGCATTCATATGAAAATCTGAATTAATTAATCTGGTTTAATTAAGGTTGAATCTGTCAATTGAAGGCTTATGGTGTCTGTGGGATGTTCTAAGAAGAATCGACAAAGCAACTAAACTGTACGATGCAGCGATCGTACATTTCCAGTCGAATGCTCCACCCACAAGCTATAGTAGAATTCTAATGTTTGACTAGTAATGATTATAATTATTAATTATATTACCAGTCAAACAACATTAGAGTTCTTCTATAGCCTATGACCTATCGCCTTTGACCTCAAATGTCTGCTTGCGGGTCGTATGTTCTTAGCTGCTTCATCGAATCTTCATGTCGAACGGTATTACTGCAGGTTTGACAGACACAGAACGCTATTGTCATCGTAATGTCGAATCTTCTATCTTTTTATATTGAACTGTTGTCGCAACAATACAAAATTATAATGGATACGAAAATAAAGCAATTTTTTATTTTGGATCTTTCGGATTTCAGATTCTACGTGTTCCTTATCGTTTTGTTAAAACGAATACGGAAATCCCAGAAATTCAACGAAAATGCATTCGGACGAAAACAAATGCACATGTCTATTGTTTGGCAGTCTATAGCAACCTCCCCCGACACACAGTTCTATCCCCCGTCTCGAAGATCGCGTGAGAACTTATCAGGTTGATAACAGAGCTACAGAGCAAGAGACAGCTAAGGGAATTAGCTCTTTGAAGATAGATAATAAAACACTACAGATAAATGTGCTCAGCTCAAATTTAATGAATTGGGTTTACATCCACTTCAATTGTGACATGTAACAATTTCATTATCAACCTTCCAGGTATTTATGGAACTGGACTTGATCTGGTCCACAAATCCACCCCATACTGCACCAGCTAAATCAGCCATAATATTTCAGCAATACTCTTTTCCTGGTGCCTCCATGGCAGCATACCTGTGACAAGCTCTGTCTTGGCTCCTCCCTCAGCACCAGTGAATATTATAAAAGAAAAGAATAAGTGCACTCCCAGCATTCTCCTTCCCTCATACCTCATGGTCAGTGAATGGTGGTCGAATGTCCCTTACCTCTGCAGTCGGCAGAGGGTTTAAGCCTCCTCCTGGTGCAGTCCCTATTCTTGGGCAGCTAAATGCGCTGATAAGATAGGGAGTCCCTTTTGTGGGTCTTTTGGGACAGCAGTTGTCTCTTAAAGTGATTGTAAAGCTACTTTTTTTTTTTAAATAACAAGCATGTCATACTTACCTCCACTGTGCAGTTCATTTTGCATAGAGTGGCCCCGATCATCCTTTTCTTGGGTCCCTCGGTGGCTCTTGTGGCTCCTCTCCGCATTTTATAAACCCCTAGGAGAAGCGCTCCCCCAGGGGGTTAGCTTGCAGGTGCGCTGCCGAGTCAAGCATTTGTGTCCATAGATGCAGAATGTAGGACTCAGCCCCACCCTCCGACTCCTGCCTCATTGGATTTGATTGGCAGCAGCGGAAACCAATGGCTGCGCTGCTATCACTCTATCCAATCAAGATCCGAGAACCCCGGGCACAGAGGAAGATCGCATCACCGCAGAGGGAATTACAGGACTACAGGTGAGTAAAATGGGGGGGCCAGGGGTCGATTACTGTCAGAAGTTTTTTCACCTTAATGCATAGAATGCACCGGGTTTTCTGAGTCCCTCAGTGTCTTCCTGCCCATTCTGTGCATGCGCGGACATTAGGAGTCGGGTGGGTCGCATAGGTCCTAGTGCCATCAGCTGCACATTCGCGGTCTGGCCTGAGGTCGTGGTGGCCATCTTGAATATGGGCACATTTTTATTTGTTTGCCCTTGTTTATCAAAATATTTTTTTAGGGGCTTGTATCTTCCATAAAATGTCCCTCCCCTCTTGATTGTTTATTACTGGGGGCTTTCAGCATGGCAGCCTGTTGTCATCTGAGGAGGTTGCCTATGTGGGGAGCCTCTGGTGGGGACCCTGTTTTCTTCCAGTGGTAAATGTCGTTTATTTATTTTTATAATTAAATAGTTTTCTTGCTCCAGCTGAAATACCAGTCATTAACTCCTTTATCTTTCTCCAGCTGATTTTTCTGCCTGAAATGAACAGTACGCCATCCGAACAAGACCCTCTCCAACATTTAAGGTAGGGACCATCATCCAGGTGAGTAAAAAAAAAAAAAAAAAGTAAAAAGAGAGCACGTATGCTGGTTTGTTTATGTATTTCAGCCTTGTACGCCAGAAGAAGTCCAAGCGGACACCAAGGCGACATAAACAAACCTATGAAGGCCCCATCCAGATCAGGATACCATGCAAGCAGCGAGTATTCATCCATCAAAAGACATAGTTCTTCACATTCACCAACTCTCAAATCCCTAAATACCGAGCATGCAGGGTCATCCCATTGCCATCCAATTGGTCTGCAATAGCTGTTTTAGAGTCTATGCAGCAGACAGAGTCAGAGGGTTAACAGGTAAGCTGTCCTACTCAAAGATGTGCATGGGATACATAGCGGAACGAGCAGCAGCAGTTCCATTGCAGCAATTAGCTCAATCTCCTCCAGCGAAGTTAACTCTTCCTGGCCTATCCTCAAGAGAATCCTCTCACCACGCGGCAAGCATCCCTTTTAGACATCTGGATGATGGGGGGCCATCTGAGGATAGCTCAGAAGAGCTCGGCCCTCTGACTTCAACTTTTTCCTAGCCTGTAAAGCCAGCTATTGGCTGGGAGAAAACCGACACTACATCTAAGTAATCAGAAGATGTACTTCCCATTTCTAAAGAAGCAGGTTTCCTTCTTTTGGCTCGGTTTCCACTAGTGCGACTTGTCATGCGACTTGGGACTGTAAAGTCACATGACAAATTGTACTCCATGATTTCCAATTTTGACCTTCTTAAGTAAGACAATATTACTTTGTTACCAAGACACTATCTTCAAGCCACAACTCCTTTCAGACTTTCATCTAACCCATTAACCCACTCCGGAACTGTAGTATCCATCATGTCTAGTCATGGCTGTGAATATCAGAGCTTTACAATACCTCATTGGACATGTGGTTCTGTGGCAGCTAGGCAGCCAGAGTTTGCAGATCCCTGCTCTAGTACAATAGTTTCATGGATAATCAAGTTGGTTAAAGTGGAGGTTCACCCTATAAAAAAATTCTAACATTATATCCAGCCCAGTTCTGCAAATAACATGACACTGACCTTTTTTTTTTTCCCTGTAGATATCGTTTAGCCATAGAATTCACCGCGGCTTCTGTGTAGGGAATCCCGCGGGAGTGAGCATTCCTATTGACATGCCAATCATTTGGCGTGCTAAACGACGGAGCACACAGCATGTCACGACTTCCCGAAGGAAGCTCTGGTTGGCTCGGCTCTATTCAGCGCCGGTGCGTAGAGCGTAGAGAAATATGGTGGCTAGTATACACAAGTATATGTATTTTAGAATGTGAAATATTTAAGAACATGCATGTAAGAATGCAAAAATCATAACAACAATTCTCTGTTTTGTCATAAAATGGCATACTGTTAAGAGATAATTGTTTTTATGTTCTGTTTGCCTAGAACAGGAGTGAAAAACCCTATATCTGTGTATGTACCATATGCATATGTATGTTTACATACATTTATATAATATGACTAGGGTTGAGCGAACCTGAACTGTAAAGTTTGGGTTCGTACCGGACTTTTGGGTTTTTGGTACCCAGACCCGAACCCGAACAATTTACTGTAAGTTCGGGTTCGAGTTCGGGTTTGGCAATGTAATGGGGCACTGCAGGACAGCCAATCAACATTTGTTTAACTTGTGTGACCTAGAAGCCATCACAGCCATGCTTACTAATAGCATGGCTGTGATTGGCCAGTGCAGCATGTGACCCAGCATGTGACCCAGCCTCTATATAAGCTAGAGGCACATAGCACAGCACGTCATTCTGATTTAGATAGGGTAGGGAAAGGCTGCTGCTGCTGCTGCTGCTCTGAGAGAGAGAATTATATAGGAGTCAGACTGTCCTGCTTCAGAAATCAAATTACTCAGCGATCTACATAGCACAGCAAGTCACTCTGCATTAGATACTTTAGGGAAAGGTTCCTGGTTTTGCTTGTAGGGAGTGAAATATATAGGAGTCAGTCCTGCTTCAGAAATCAAATTACACCAGCACTGCATATGTTACTGTGAGATACTCTACATTAGATACTTTAGGGAAAGGTTCCTGGTTGTGCTTGTAGGGAGAGAAATATATAGGAGTCAGTCCTGCTTCAGAAATCAAATTACACCAGCACTGCATATGTTACTGTGAGATACTCTGCATTAGATACTCTAGGGAAAGGTTCCTGCTTTTGCTTGTAGGGAGAGAAATATATAGGAGTCAGTCCTGCTTCAGAAATCAAATTACACTAGCACTGCATATGTTACTGTGAGATACTCTGCATTAGATACTTTAGGGAAAGGTTCCTGCTTTTGCTTGTAGGGAGAGAAATATATAGGAGTCAGTCCTGCTTCAGAAATCAAATTACACCAGCACTGCATATGTTACTGTGAGATACACCTTTTAGATACTTTTCTTATATTGTGCTATTCAAAAAAACATCCATTTAGGGCAAAAAAAAAAAAATTTGCAGTGTTTCCACCATATCTGTACATGTGAGATACACCCTTTAGATACTTTTCTTCTATTGTGCTATTCAAAAAACATCCATTTAGGGGGGAAAAAATTTGCAGTGTTTCCTCCATATCTGTACGTGTGAAGCCCTGTACACACGATCAGTCCATTCGATGAGAACGGACTGAAGGACCGTTTCATCGGTTAACCGATGAAGCTGACTGATGGTCTGATGTGCCTACACACCATCAGTTAAAAAAACGATCGAGTCCAACGCGGTGACGTACTGAGAAAAATTTTCAATGCTTCCAAGCATGCGTCGACTTGATTCTGAGCATGAGTGGGTTTTTAACCGATGCTTTTGCATACTAACCGTCGGTTTTGACCTATCGGTTAGGTGTCCATCGGTTAAATTTTAAAGCAAGTTCTATTTTTTTGGACCGAAGGATAACTGACCGATGGGGCCCACACATGGTCGGTTTGGACCGATGAAACGGTCCTTCAGTCCGTTTTCATCGGTTTAGACTGATCGTGTGTACAAGGCCTGAGATAAACACTTTAGCTACCGTTCTTCTAGTGTTCTATTAAAAAAAACACCCATTTAGGGCAAACAAATATATTTTGCAGTGTTTCCTTCAGTGTTTGCAGTGTTTCCTCCATATCTGTACGGGTGAGATACACACTTTAGATAATGTTTTTCTATTGTGCTATTCAAAAAAAAAAAATTTAGGGCAAAAACAATTTTTTTTGGTGTTTCCTACATATCTGTACGTGTGAGATACACCCTTTAGATACTGTTCTTCTATTGTTCTATTCAAAAAACACCAATTTAGGGCAAAAAAATATATTTTGCAGTGTTTCCTCCAGTGTTTGCAGTGTTTCTTTAATATTTTTTATTTTTATGTATTTTATGTTATTTTAAGTTATTTCCCTATCCACATTTTGCAGAGTACTTGCCATGGTCTTACCAACATGTTGCTGCCATTTGCAGCCTTCTAGCCCTTTCCATTCGTATTTTAGAGACATTTTAGTACTGAAAAGTTCGGGTCCCCATTGACTTCAATGGGGTTCGGGGTCAAGTTCGGGTCCCGAACCCAGACTTTTTTCCGAAGTTCGGCCAAACCCGAACATCCAGGTGTCCGCTCAACTCTAAATATGACCAAAGGTTTGTGGATATTTGACCATCATACTTGCTAGAGCTTGATGGACATCTCCTTACTAATCTCGGGCATTAATATAGAGTTTGTCTCCCTTTGTGGCCCATAAGAGCCTTCATTGTTCGAAGAAGGCGTTTTACAATATTTTGAAAAGTGTTTGAAGGGATTTAGTATTTGTAAGCTCAGGTACTAATGTTGGTGGACAGGAAGATTTGACTCATAATCAGTTTTCCTATTCACCCTAAATAGTTTAAATAGGATTGTAATCAGTGCTCAGCCTCTGAACAGGCCACTTAAGTTCCTCCACACACACAGCTCATAAAATCATGCCTTTAGACACCTAGCTTTGTGCACTGGTGCATGCTGAAACAGAAAACACTCTTCCCTAAGATGTTGTCACATGGTTGGAAAGGCACAATTGTCTAAAATGCTCTAACATTCACAGTACCCTTTATTTGAAACACCCAAACCCAATAATTTGGAAGAGTGACCGCATATAGGTAGGTATACTGTATACCACAGGTGTTAAACTGGCAGCCGTCCAGCTGTTGCAGAACTACAATTCCCAAAAGGCATTGCAGGGCTGACAGTTACAAGCATGACTCCCATAAAGAGGCATGATGGGGCTTGTAGTTCCGCAAAAGCTGGAAGTCCACCAGTTTGACACCCCTGGTATATGTGGATTAGAACCTCTAATGTTGGAGTTTTGAATTTATAAAAACAGGAGCATTGGATATTAACAAAAATGGCCATGACTATGCCACCCAAATTCCTAAACTGAGTAAGAGGAGTGCCCTTTAGCAAAATGTATGCAAAGGATACACCCCTGCCCTGCCACAGTTGTGTGGATCACGATGAATGATTGGTTAAACCCATAAGCACTTTTTTTCATCACTATTTGTCAGTGAGTAAGCTCTGTAATCTTTGTTATGTCTAAGTAACACATAAGTATCAAGGGTCTTTGAATTTTTGAATTTCTTTACGATTATTCATGTGGCTAATTTATTGGTATTTTTTTATTGTTGTCAACAGTGTTCTGCTGTGATATAATTAAAATGAATATATAATTAACCTACTATAAAGTGTTTTAAAAATTGTGCGCATTAAAAAGCAAATATTTTGTGTAAGGCCCAGATATTCTGTGTAGTATTATAAAAAAAGCGCTCTCTGGCCTCAAAAGATGAAAGAAGAAAAAAAGGGGATTATCCCACACTGTGGACAATCATCAATACATATAAATAATATTGTTGCCAACTCTTAATTCTCTCACATGAAAAGTAATAGCCTTTCCAAGATAATGCTGAGCGCTACCTTGGCACAAATATATCTGTTAAAAACTACAACCGCCATGCATTTGACACAGAGTGGGTAGTATATGAAAAGGATTGGCAGGAAACTCGATGATACGTATTTGGTTTTATCTGATTGAGACTTTACTGCAGGCTTTTCAATCTAGTGTGGGAAAATTCTAATAAAGTTCCCTGTAGAAAAAAGGGACATATTTTATTGCAGATCAGAGACATCGCAGCACAGACAGGATCACAATCATTTAGCAGCCTCCTAAATACAAAATACAGGACAGGTAATGTTTGTTTTCTTTAATGATCCTTCAAGGGTATTACGAGAGGATTTCAGTTTGTGGTTTTGGTACTGCTCATGTATTAATCCTTCCTTTTAAACAGTGACAAATCGCAGTGTATTTGATCATTTCAGCCCTCGAAAATATTGGCATGAGATCTTTACAGCATGAACCAGTACCTGTAATGAAAGTACAATATTAGTTTCTGTCTTTGTAAATCAAATCAAAGCAGTAAATAAAAACTACCCTGAACTATGAATGTATTTTGGGCATAGAGTTGTGGTGTTTCATTTATAGGTATCTAGCAAGTGCAGCGCTCTCAAACCCAAAACCAAAATGATAAAAATAAATACTAATGAAAAATCAGTTTATTTTCATTACTATTTATTGTTATCATTTTAGTTTTGGATTTGTAAACACTGCACTTGTTATATACCTATATCTGTTATACCTACTGTATATCATATCTGTCGTGCCGAGTATCTAGGCATAGTGTCAGCAGCTAATACAGTGTATGCATTGCTTGACCTGAGCACAGATACTTCATTACCATTTTGTTCCAAATATAGTACTACTCCTAAAAGAATTAATTAGAGTTTGTGATTTTTTAGGCACCAATGCATACAAAAGTGTTGAATTGCAAGTCAGTTAACTTACTGCACATTTTCACTGGCAAGTTATACACTTGCAGATCATGTGGAGCACAGGTTATAGATGACACTTTTTCAATTTGTAGCAAATTTGTGTGGCAAGTCTCTAGAAAGAGCAAAGTTGCAGTTCTGAGTCTACAGCAAGAGATCTGCATGTCTTCAGCATTAAAATTCAGCCACAGTGACCCCTGTGGTGGGATGACTTATTGCACAATATAACTGAACCAAAACTTGCAGCAGACTTGCAGAATGTTTGCAAAGAAAGTTGATTTGGAGTCATGCAATGCGGACTTGCTGCAATTGTGCAACAAATTTGTGAAGCCTGGCACGTCTAGCAATAGCTTAGCCAATCATTTTTAAACATGCAGCACAATTGCTTGCTATCTGGGTTAAAGCTTATACATAAAAACTTAATGTGGAAAAACAATCAGCTCATCATTGACTAAGCATTATACAGAGACCAAAGGAAGTGAAAATACAGTCGCAAATATGTTTTGATTTCAAACAAGTTTTTATTAGGGGAAACAGTGGTCGATCTGGTATATAAATGTACAGATATACTAATAATATCATATAAAACAGCATGGTGAGTTATATAACACAGTAGTAACTCCTCACACTTACATCATATAGAGATAGACATCAACAATATACTGCTGAGTGTCAAGATGTGTCTTGATGCAGTCAATCCTCCCCAAGGTTTAAAGCCAGGGGAGCACAAGGGGCGCTACATATC
Source organism: Rana temporaria (assembly GCF_905171775.1). Lineage (NCBI taxonomy): Eukaryota > Metazoa > Chordata > Amphibia > Anura > Ranidae > Rana > Rana temporaria. Next base: position 108,841,824 of record NC_053496.1, on the reverse strand, counting down.
CCCATGGATATTTGCACAAAACAACATATGAAAATTCATTAAGGACATAAAGACCACAACAGCAACTAACGATATAATACTCAGTGCTGCATTCTTACCTAAAGAGGAGACATGGGAAAGTGAGTAAAAACGTTCTTGTCATTATCCACATCATAACTAACTCAAGATGATAACAATGATGGATTTCTAAACAAAGGGAAAAGGAGGTACATAAAGATTCTAAGAAATTATCCAGGCCATAACAAAGCCCAGTCCCTTTTGTAACCTAATTAAATATCTTAATGTTTAAGGGCAGGAAACACCCTTATGTTGTACTTGAGAATTTCAGAAAGAATGGAGATGCAGATATCTTCCAAATACTTCCTATGACGCCTTAAAATCAATTAAAAAGGGAAATAAGAGGGCCACTATATAGGACCAACTTCACTAGAAAACAAAACAAAAACCCCAGCAGTATCTAGACAATTGCCAAGGGGTGGCCAGGGAGCAGAGAAGATGGCCTGACACATTAGAGCCACCCATCCAGCCTTTGAGATGGAATAACTGCTAGGGGGTGAAAATACCCATGCCCCTTCACATGTCACACAAGGGTATGAGAGTGCTTAAAAAAATAATAAAATTGTTATTGTTATTTTATGAGGGATGTGGCACATTGGCATAGATCAGACAAGACTAGTTTATAGTACTATCCCTGTAGAATCTACTGGTTTGTGGTGGGATCTTCTCACATTTTCAATGGTGACCTGTAATGTAACTGGACCTGACAGTAGACCAATGGCAATATTTGGGTTTTAATAAAACAAATAAGCCCCAAGGTTAACTTTTTGGTTAAACATGTTGGACAATAGTATATGCATCAATTCAATAGGAATTGTATCATTTAATAATACAATGAAGTGAAGAGGACTCAGGAGATCAGTTTGGTCTTGCAGGTGTTCCTAGGAGTCTACTGAGTTAAAATGTTGCCAGTTTTGTCCAGGTCATCTGCTTGTCTGAACCAGTGGCTTCTGCAGTTAGCAGTCATTCATTTAGTAGAGTTATCACTACTGCCATTAAATTATGGTAGCTCCTCACCTGCCACTGGCTGTAGAAGTGATCAATAACCACATATGGACATGAAGGAATTACAAACAGCTGCACTCTGATGATATCACTGTATTCACATCCTTATTCCAGAAACAACACAAATAGTCCCCACTTTGACACATTTCAAGCAATTGGGTTAATGGCATGGTCATAAACGGTCAATGATGTCAACCAGCTTCTCCGACCAGTTTGTTAGCATTCAGCAACTGGTTGGGGAGCTGTAGTTTTCAATGGCGTATCAGCAGAAGAGAATCATCTTGGTGCTGGTTATCATGTTCGTGATTGACGATGAACCTACATCACTGGGTTACAAAGTTACATAGTTAGTCAGGCTGAAAAAAGACACAAGTACATCTAGTTCAACCAATAAATAAAATAAAAAAAACATACAATCCCGTATACACAATCCTTTACCCACAGTTGATCAGTGGAAGTCGAAAAACCCCAGCAAAGCATTATGCAATTTGCTTACATCAAGGGAAAAAAATGCCTTCCTGATCCCCCGAGAGGCAATCAGATATTCCCTGGATTAACTTTACCTATAACTGTTAGTACCCAGTTATACTATGTGCATTTTTTAAAGAAATCTACTGAGCTGGCTAGAATCAGCTCTGGAGGGAGTATATTTCACAATTTTCACAACTCTTAAATTTACGAATTTGATGATGAACTCTCTTTTTCTCCAGATGTAAAGAGTGCCCCCTTGTCCTCTGTGATGACATTAAAGTGAACAAACTTAACACCAAGTTCACTCCATGGACCCCTATGTATTTGTACATGTTGATCATGTTCCCCCTTAATCTCCTCTTTTCAGAAAATAATAAATTCAATTCCTCTAATCTTTTCTCATAGCTGAGCTCCTCCATCCCTTTTATCCGTTAGGGTGCTCTTCTCTGCACTTTTTCAAGTTCCCCCGATATCCTTTTTGAGAACTGGTGCCAGAAACTGAACTGCATATTCCAGATGAGGTCTTAGTAATGATTTGTACAGAGGCAAAATTATATCTCTCTCTCTGGGGTCCAAACCTCTCTTAATACAAGAAAGGACTTTGCTCGCTTTTAAAACCACAGCTTGGCATTGCATTATTAAGCTTATGATCTACCAAAACACCCAGATCCTTCTCCACCATTGATTCCCATAGTTTGACTCCCCCCAGTATATATGATGCATGTATATTCTTATCCCCCAAGTGCATACCTTTACATTTATCAACACTAAACCTTATTTGCCTTATAGTTGCCTAATTAAACAGTGCATTGAGGTCATCTTGAAAGATGAAGATATGTTGTAAGGATGTTATTCCACTGCAAAGCTTGGTGTAATCTGCAAAGACAGGAATGGTACTTTTAATTCCAGACCCTATATCATTTATAAAGATATTAAAAAGTAAGGGTCTCAACACTGAACCTTGGGATACACCACTAATAACCTTAGGCCATTCAGAGTAATAATCATTAACCACTACTTTCTGAATTCTGTCTCTTAGCTGTGCTGTTGTGTTGTGGCTGACATTGGATTTCCACCTTAGAACAATTTTTTAACATACAATTCATATTTAGTTGTGTGTTTTATTTACTCCTTAATTTTTTTTTTGTGATAAAGTAACATTCACATAAGGGGGGGGGGGGGTAGATATCTAGGACCCTTATTTTTATTTCAGATTCTGATAAGTCCCCCAACCACAGACCCCCCACATCTAGTCTAGGGATGTAGGGATTGGGCAAAATACCTTGCCAGAGGGCCCCTTAAAAATGTAACCTCCCTATGTTGAGAGCATGTTTTCTGTTATGGTTCAGGAGAGGGGCATTTGTTTGCTGCTTCTGCTTTTCCTGGCCAAACAAGCTGCATAACTAGATAAGGGTCTGGTTTGGAATTAAATGGGACCTCTCCGCTACTTCTATTTTTGCATACAACCAGACCCTTATACAGGATTTTTCCATTACCACATTAGACAACTGTTTACCATTCTATTCTTCACACCACCCATCAGTGGTGACCGGGTCCATCTTGCTGGCTTGGCTCTCACTGCCTGCCAAAGTCATCACAGAAGGATATGAGAAATCCCGGATGAGCATCCATGTGAAGAATGACCCCTGAAAAAGACAATTGTATTTAATGGGTTGTTCTTAATTTCCATTAGTTCCATTGTATTTCAGAATAACAATAGATGGTCAGAGGCCCTCACCAGTTAGTGATCCATAGTATGACCCCCTGAACACAGTCTATCCTCTGAACAGGTCCTGCAGGCCAGGCATGGATGGGAGAGATAAGCAGCACTGTTACTGGCAGGACGAGGAGTACTGTCTTTCTGGGACGATGAAAGAGTCAGCATCTGAATTTTCACAAGATCAAACTGTTCTGATTTTCCCTGGTGTTTAGTGAGTTTATCACTCTTCTGCAGCCTGCAGATTTTTACTTTCTCTGTCACACTCCATTTTCCTTTACTCTTCCCATGGCAATCGGTGGGCAGACCTAATCCCCTCCACAGTAAATTATGTTCCTGGCTCACTTTGGCATATAGGAAATACTGACAGAGAGGAGACTAACCCGCTGCACAGCTACAAGAGTGCCCCTGGATGAGTGGTTCCTATACCTTAAATGAGCCAAAGGAGCTACACAACATAGACCCCACTCTCTTTTCCTGGGGCTACTTTGTTTACATCAAATTACCCTTGAATTACAATAAAGATAATTCAAGCAGAACATGAAAGTGATGCTTCGTATATATGCTTTTCTACTGACATTCTTCGGGATGCTTTATATATAAAACCCTCATCTCTCCTTGTAATTCTCTTCCAATAATACCATAACACCTGTGTTAACACAAGTGTTACATTATTTTATTAATTATATACAGTATATATATTTCCTGGCCAGCCTCACATCAGCACACAATGGGTTAATTCCTTCCTTTGGTCCTCCAGTACCACCTTCTATTAACTGATAAATAGGGGGCCCCTCCTCCCTTGCCCTTGTTCCTTTTTTTTTTGGTTGGACTCCTGGCCACCAGACTTGCTGAAAGAAAGAAGTTGCAGACAAGGAAAAAAAAACCCTGCCGAACCAACCCACCAAGGTTCAAGCCTCTGGAAGGTCCAGAACAATAAAGGTAGTACCTTTTTTTTACATTGGATGCTCCATGTGCAGGAGCTATGTGGGCAGATTAAGGCTTAACCACTTAAGACCTGGACCAAAATGCAGGTAAAGAACCTGGCCAGTTTTTGCGATTCGGCACTGTGTCGCTTTAACTGACAATTGCGCAGTCGTGCAACGTGGCTCCCAAACAAAATTGGTGTCCTTTTTTTCCCACAAATAGAGCTTTCTTTTGGTGGTATTTGATCACCTCTGAGGTTTTTATTTTTTGCGCTATAAACAAAAATAGAGCGACAATTTTGAAAAAAATGCAATATTTTTTATTTTTTGCTATAATAAATATCCCCCAAAAATATATATAATTTTTTTTCCTCAGTTTAGGGTGATACGTATTCTTCTACCTATGTTTGGTAAAAAAAAAATCGCAATAAGCATTTATCGATTGGTTTGCACAAAATTTATAGCGTTTACAAAATAGGGGATAGTTTTATTGCATTTTTTTTTTAGTACGATCAGCGATCAGCGATTTTTTTCATGACTGCGACATTATGGCGGACACATCGGACAATTTTGACACATTTTTGAGACCATTGTCATTTTCACAGCAAAAAATGCTATAAAAATGCATTGTTTACTGTGAAAATGACAATTGCAGTTTGGGAGTTAACCACTAGGGGGCACTGAAGGGGTTAAGTGTGACCTCATATGTGTTTCTAACTGTAGGGGGTGGGGCTGGACGTGTGACGTCATTGATCGTCTTTCCCTATATCAGGGAACAGACGATCAATGACAGCGCCACAGTGAACCGATCCGGGGACTGATCGCGGGACTCCGGCGGGTCTGCGGGTCCCGCGGCCGCGGTCACGGAGCTTTGGACAGGGTCGGGGGCTGGGCACTTAGAGGATGTACAGGTACGTGCTTGTGCCCAGCCGTGTCATTCTGTCGACGTATATGTGCAGGAGGCGGTCCTTAAGTGGTTAAAGAGCTTACTATTTCCTGGGCTGTGGTGCTGCTGTATTATCATGCTCTCTAAATATCCGAGCCTTAGGAGCACGCTGTGTGTTTTTCTGTTGGGCAGGTGTCAGGTATAGCCTGAATATAAAACTTAGAGAGCCAGAGGATTCAGTGCTGTTTGCCACAGCTAGTGAGAAGTTTTTCTGATGAGCCTCCTTTAAAGAGAGGGAGGGGTGGCTGGGCTGTGTCAGTGTGCACTAGGCTGTCTCCACTAGATGATTAACCTAATTTGTTCACACCTGCTAAACAGATATTCTCACAAATCCACTGCAACCCCGAGAGATTCCTTTACCAATGCAAGGTAAAATTACTAAAAAAGAAAAGAAAAAAGCTTATTGGCTATACCTCGTCTTTCATTAATACAGCATGAGCTCACCACAGCCCCAAAATGCACGAAGATCGTCGGAAAGGTAGGAGGGGGTCTATGAGGGCCACAAAACAAAAGAGTGCGACACCAGGAGGTGTTTTGTCTTTATAGGAGCAGAAGCCCTAAAACAAGACATTTGCTGAAGAAAAAGTCACGCCACCATTCAAAATCTCTGCATGCGTCTGGGTCACGCACAGTACATAGATCCCAATCAATGTCCAGGCCGCAAAGCTGATCAGACCGCGATGGCGGAAGAACCAAACACGACAAGAGGCCGTCCTGACGAGGGCCTGTGCTGGGCATGTTTAGCGCCATCTGCCCCTGGAAAACTCTAATGCGCAGGTCCACAGATGATTCTATGTTTCCGGCATCATCTGTCATGATGGCCTTGTAGCAGTATGAAAATCTTGCAAACTTTTTTTTTTCTCTTCTGGAGATTTGGTGAACATAAAGTGGATGAATTAAGTGGTCAACTTTGGAATTCTCCACTGTGATCTGTTAATCTACAGCCTGCACCTTCTGAAGTTCGGTCGGCTTGAGTGAAGGATGGCGGCTTCCTCTTACTAGTCTGTGGCCACCGCCGCCTGGACTTTTCCTCCTGTCATTCGCTTAATTGCTTTGTTCAGTGTTTGGCCAAACAATAACCTCCCATTATAAGAAATGTAGAAGGCTTGTGTAAAGGTTCAGCCTGCCCTCCAGTGGCATAACCATAAGGCTCGCATAGCAGTGACTGAGTGTGCCAGCACTTGTTAGGCCCCGTACAGACGACCGAACATGTCTGCTGAAACTGGTCCGCGGACCAGTTTCAGCAGACATGTTCGGTCGTGTGTAGGCCCGAGCGGGCAGGATTCCAGCAAACATTTGCCCGCCGGGCCTTTTCCTTTTCTGGACTTGTTTTAAAACAGCCCGCTGAAATCCTGCCCGCTCGGACATGTTCGGTCGTCTGTACAGACCTACCGTACATGTCCGAGCGCCCACCATCCCTTGCATGCGTCGAATGACTTTGACGCATGCGTGGAAGCATTTAACTGGCAGGGCCGCCCACGTCGCTGCGTCATCGTCGCGGCGACGGCGCGGACACGCCCCGCGTATTGTTTACGAGCGGATTTCTGTATGATGGTGAGTACAGCCACCATACAGAAATCCCCGGGCATACATGTACTGTGAAAACGGTCCGGCGAACCGGTTTCATCGTACATGTATGCTCGTCTGTACGCGGCCTAACAGGTCTACCAAAAGCATCAGGCAGAAGTCAGTTGCTAGATTCAACTGTGTTTTTGCAGTTTTTGCCACTTTTCAGATCTGTTCCATACAGAAACAAGGCAACATTCTACTTTTGTTGACTGCACTAGAATGAGCTGTACTGGTGTGAACTAAGTAAATGGAATCAAAGTTTGCCACTGTTTATGCATTTCTTGATGCAGAATAAAAAACGCACTGGACTGCATCCGGTGTGAACAAGTCCATTTTTTATCCATAGGATCTCTGGAAGACACTTGCTGTCCCAGACACTAGAGGGCAGCATCCACCCTGGAAGTGCAATGCATAAACATAAGTCAGCCATCTTATTTGGATAAAGTTCAGAGAACTTGTTGCTGTATATTGGTCTTCTGACGAGGTCTCGGTCATCCTTCGTCAACAAGCGATTTACGCTCTGCTATTGTGGGAAAAGACCATCCTTCATGAACGAGCAATTTATGCTCTGCCAGTATGGGAAAGAACCATCATTCATAAACGAGCGATTTACACTCTGCCAGTATGGGAAAAGACCATCCTTCATGAATGAGCAATTTTCACTCTGCCAGTATGGGAAAGGACCATCATTCATGAATGAGCGATTTACACTCTGCCAGTATGGGAAAAGACCATCCTTCACGAACGAGCGATTTACGCTATGTCAGTATGGCAAAGAACCATCCTTCATGAACGAGCGATTTACGCTCTGCCAGTATGGGAGAGGACCATCATTCATGAACAAGCGATTTACACTCTGCCAGTATGGGAAAAGACCATCCGTCATGAACGAGTGATTTACACTCTGCCAGTATGGCAAAGGACCATCCTTCATGAACGAGTGATTTACACTCTGCCAGTATGGCAAAGGACCATCCTTCATGAACGAGCGATTTACGCTCTGCCAGTATGGGAAAAGACCGTCCTTCATGAACGAGCGATTTACGCTCTGCCAGTATGGGAAAATACCATTCTTCATGAACGAGCGATTTATGCTCGATCGCTAGGGGTGTTGCTTGTTGCGTGGATATTTGGCAGCATACGTTCTGCTATAGCTGCCTTAATAGGCCTTAGAATTTTGCACAACCACATACTTGTGAGGTAACCTGTGCGATTTCATTTCTCTGCCACTGCAGACTGCATGCAGGCCCAAAATGCACCCTGAGCTTGGCAAGGCATCTTCTATCATGCTAGTATAAACGCATGGGCCAATCTCCTTTACCTGGCAAGACTGTAGAGGCAGAGAAGCCTTCCCAACTGCACACCTCCAAGATCATTTACCCCATTGCATGGGGTCTGGCGATTCATGGTACGGGAAGACCATTTCCAATTCAAATGTCTACCCTTCAGGATCAGCACCTCGAGTCTCTCCAAGATCTTGCCAGCTATCATCGTCGTTATACGTTTGAGGGTCATAAAGATCTTCCACTACCTAGATGACGTTTTGGTAGTGGCCCATGCAAGAGAGGAGTGGACAGCACAACGCAAGGTGGTGCGGAAGATTCTATCCAAGTTTGGCTGGATAGTCAAGCAGAAGAACCAGTTGATTCCCTCCCAGGAGATGGAATACCTAGGGCTTGTTTTCGATACAAGCAAAAGGCCATGTATCGCTACTAAGACACAAAACAGCCGAGCTAGTAGCCCGTGTAAACTGCTTGAGGGAGTCCTCATCGCTGTCGGCAAGGGACTGTATGACGTTTCTGGGAATGTTCACCGCAGTGATCCCAGCTGTCCCCTGGGCAAGATTCCATACAAGGGCATTCCAGGCGACTTTTCTGAGCCAGTGGGATGGCGTATCACTTCACCAAAAAGTCTGCATACTAAGACGAATCCGCCAGGGCTTAGCATGGTGGACAGCACCAGAAAATCTGTTGCGGGGCATGCCCCTCAGCCCCAGAGGCTGGATTCAGATAACCGCGGGTGCCAGTCTCCGGGGCTGGGGCGATCACTGCCTCGGCAGACAGGTACAAGGCGTATGGGGCAAGATGGAAACCAGACACTTCAACCTCTTAGAATTGAAAGCAGCATATCTGGCCCTGCGGGCCTTTGAGGTTCTGGTTCAAGGGGCCCGGGTCAAACTGATGTTAGACAACAGAACGGCGGTGGCATATATAGCCAAACAAGGCGGAACCAAGAGCTTGCCGCTATTGCAAGTGGCGACCAAGATATTTGTCTGGGCCGAAAGCACATTTGGGGGCCCTGACAGCAGTCTACATTCCAGGCAGCGAAAATTGCATTGCAGATCGTCTGAGTTGGGAGTTCCCCAACAAGAACGAGTGGGCACTGAGCGAAAAGGTCCTGGAAACAATCTTTTGCAAATGGGGGACACCCTCGGTGGATTTAATGGCGACCCCAGACAATGCAAAGACACCCCAGTTTGTCTCAAGGTTCCACTGCAATGAAGCAATATCCCAAGATGCCTTCTCTATTCTGTGGATTTTTCCCCTAGTCTACCTTTTTCCACCGGTACCGCTAGTAATGAAAACCCTGTTTAAAATTGCGAGGGAAAAGGTCCATGCAATTGTAATTCTACCCTTTTGGCCACAGAGACCGTGGTCCCCTCTGCTCCTACAGATTATGGCAGTTCCCCCAATACGTCTTCCACTGAAGAGAGACCTCCTGCAGCAGGGCCAGTGGTATCATCCCAATCCGGGCAAGGTTGCAATTGACGGCCTGGTTGCTGAATCAGCCAGGCTACAGGCGCAAGGCATCTCAGAAGAAGTAATCTCAACTTTACTGAAATCTAGGAAGGCCACGACCAATGTTACTTACAACAGAATTTGGAGAAAATTCACATTTGCTTTATAACAAAATTTCTCCCCATTGGACCCAAACGTCGCACAATTACTTTTTACAATCGGCTCTGAAAATGGGCTTAGCCTATAACACAATAACACAATAAGAGTACAAGTGTCAGCCTTAACGTGCTTCACAGGGCACAGATGGGCAGACGAACCACTAATAAGACAATTTTTTAAAGGCGGCCATAAAGTTGAATCCACCAAGAAAATCTCTGTTCCCAGCCTGGGACCTAGACACGGTTTCTAAAAGCTTATTTGTGCCAGGGGAGACATGTCCGCTTTGGTTCTTAACAGTCAAGCTTATTTTTCTCACAGCCATAATGTCAGCAAGGAGAGTCTCTTGCAAGGACCCATATTGCATCATTCACCCGAATAGAGTAATCCTAAGGCCCTCATCGGCCATAACTCCTAAGGTGGTTTCCAAGTTTCATGTGAATTGGGAGGCGTTTCTACCTAGCTTCACACAACCGCCAAGGCAAGAAGAGGAGCTAGACCTCAGACCGCTAGACATGGTCAACCTGTTTTCAATGTATCTACACCGCTCTCTACAGGTGCGCAAAACGGATTCCCTTTTCGTCCTGCCATCAGGACCAAAAAGAGGACAAGCCGCCTCAACAAGAATCATATCTACCTCGATCACCTATCAGTCTTACGTATGAGAAACAGGGGCTGACGCCTCCACAGGCGAATAGAGCTCATTCTACGAGAGGGGTGGCAGCCTCATGGGCAGCGTCTGCTAAGATACGGATTGAAGACATATGCAGGACTGCTAGCTGGAGTTCCTTTCCTTTGCGAAACATTACAGTTTAGATGTTACAACGGCTAATGCATCAAATTTTGGGAACGCAGTGGTGTCGGCACCCTTTCAAGCAAAACAAAATATTCACTAAAGCAGCATTTTCAGTTGTTCGAGTCTTATATTTATTTTCCCACCCTAGATGAGCTAAATTAAATCCCATTGTGTGCTGACGTGAGGCTGGCCAGGAAAACGGAAAATTGTTATCTATACTTACTGTAATTTTCCTTTCCTGGCCTGTCCTCACGTCAGCACTGCTCTTTTCCTTCCCTATAAGCCTGTCGTCCGCCAGTTAAAGGAGTTGTAAAGGTTCATTTTTTATTTTCTAAATAGGTTCCTTTAAGCTAGTGCATTGTTGGTTCACTTACCTTTTCCTTCAATTTCCCTTCTAAATGTTTTTTTTCTTTGTTTTCTTTGTCTGAATTTCTCACTTCCTGTTCCTCCTCAGTAAGGTGTTCAGTAAGCTGTTCTAAATGACTTTCCACCACTCAGATGATGGTGGAAAGCTTACTGAGGAGAAACAGGAAGTGAGAAATTCAAACAAAGAAAAAAACATTCAGAAGTGAAATTAAAGGAAAGGGTAAGTGAACCAACAATGCACTAGCTTAAAGGAACCAATTTAGAAAATAAAAGATGAACCTTTACAATCCCTTTAAGTGGAACAATGGCAAGGGAGGAGGGGCCCCCTATTTATCAGCTACAAAGAAGGTGGTACTGGAGGACCGGAGGAAGGGATTAACCCATTGTGTGCTGAAGTGAGGACAGGCCAGGAAAGGAAAATTACAGTAAGTATAGATAACAATTTTCCATTTTTTTACAACTCCAAATCAAACATTTTTATGTGGCTTTTACTGGTACAATGAGAACTTTGCAAATAGAAAAGGTGAAAAATAGTTTATTACAAAATGTCCTTAAAAAAACTTTTTAAAACATTCAGAGGTTAATAATATTTGTATCAAAAAAACATTGTCACATTCAGAATTAATATCGACTCGACTCGTTTCACATTGCTTGCTTCCTCAGGACTCTACTTCGCTGGAGGCAAAGATGAACATTCAAAAAATGGCTTCTAAATCACAGGGAATGGCAGTGAGCTTTTGGCGGATATCCCTGGCCCTAGTCACCAGGCAGCTACTTGTCACTAAACTAGTCCTCATCCCTCCACTGGCTTCCGCTCACCCAACAAATTAAATTCAAAATACTAGCAACTACCTACAAAGCCATCCACAACTCTGCCCCCAGCTACATCACTGACCTAGTCTCTAAATACCAACCTAATCGTTCTCTTTGTTCTTCTCAAGACCTCTCTGCTCTCTAGCTTTCTCATCACCTCCTCCCATGCTCATCTCCAGGACTTTTCCAGAGCCTCTCCAAGCCTATGGAACTCCTTACCCCAATCTGTCCGTCTATCTCCTTCTCTATTAGCTTTTAGAGGATCCCTAAAAACCCTCCTCTTCAGAGAAGCCTATCCTACCAACACCTAACAACTGTATTTTCATTTTGTCCATCTGATCATCCCCCCACAGCTACTACCCTTTGTTCCACCAAACCCTCCCTTCTAGAATGTAAGCTCTAACAAACAGGGTCCTCTGATCCCTCCTGTATTGAAGTGTATTGTAACTGTACTGTCTTCCCTGATGTTGTAAAGCACTGTGCAAACTGTTGGCGCTATATAAATCCTGTATAATAATAAATAATAATAATCCAAACATATGGAACAAACAGATATAATGCTTTAAACAACGATTCCGATGACCATTACAATAGGGGTATACAGAGATAGAACAACATTGTAAGAACATCCAGCACCATGTGAACCTAGAAAAAAAAATAAGATCATCTGGTAGCTAGTTGAATAAATCTCCAGCTAGCTAGCTCCATACCATTAGTATTTCACTAGAAAGTGTGATATGATGAACTTAGCCAAGAGGACAACCATCATATAGTCCCAACTATGGCTCCTACACTGGACAGATGAGTCATCTCTGCCAGCTATAAGTAGCCCCACCTGAGATGCGAACAGCACCAGCAAGCTGGTGATGGATTATTATAATATTTTCAAAAGATAAAAAAGATAGAGATGAGAATTAAACCAGAACCTGAAAAAGAGATGCTTTGTACATTTTCTTTTCTATGGATACTGGCATTCTTGGGATTCTGTTGACATCTATTAATGATAAAGATGCTGGTGGTTTTAGAGGTGTTAGTAGTTATGGCATGGTTGCAAAATAACGTTAAAGAATAATACCTTCAAATGACTATAGCAATGTGAGATATTTTACAAGTGCTCATTATTTTAACTCCAAATAATAAATCTTGGCTTCTTTAGTAATGCATTGACCTAAATGCATGTTGCAAGGTGACACGTTTCACCAGAATCTCCCAATCTCACCAAAATTGTGGGAAATTAAATATCCCAGTTTAGATCATTCCTAATGATTAACATTTACAACAGTAACTTGGTTGAACTAAAATATCAGTACATACTGTACATTTTACTCATTGTTAGATTTTCATATTGACTATTTTGTTGTTAGCATTTGAAACTGAACTCTCATTGTGGTTTGTATGGGGTGAAGTCATGTATGTCAAATACTTGGCGCCAGAAGCTGCTGTACAGTAAATGAGGTGTTTATTCCAGATGAAATTACAATAATGATAATAATAATAACTGCTGAGTTTTTGTAAAACAGAATTCTAATGCAGGGACATAGATTACCTTCTGCATTTCAACTATTTTGGGTCTATAATTTGAGAATACCATTGTTAACCTGGCTTTTAAAGAATGTGGCTCAAACGTTTCATTTTGATCCTGACTTCTTAAAATGACACTGATTAAGCAGTTATCTTTTGTTTTATTGTTTGGTCTAGCAATCGTCCTTTCAAGGCTCCTGAAGCATTTATTTACCTACATTTTATGCACATGAAGGCAGTTATTAAAGCACACAGCCTCAGTCAGCACACTAAAGTTGGACGCACAGTCAAGCAGACAGGCTGGAAATCTTTGGTTTACAACCAAATGGCTATAGACAGAAAATCCTGGTGCATCCTTTCACAATTTACAATGGGGTTTATTTACTAAAACTGGAGAGTGGAAAATCTAGTGCAGCTCTGCATAGAAACCAGCCTCCAGTTCCAAAGCTTAAAGGGTCACTAAAGGAATTTTTTTTTTTCAGCTAAATAGCTTCCTTTACCTTACTGCAGTCCTGGTTTCATGTCCTCATTGTTCATTTTTGCTTTGATGTTGCTGTAAATCCTCTCTGTTCTGGACACTTCCTGGTTGTCTCTTTCCTGATCACCACAGTACTGGGAGATTTCTCACGGTGGTCACTAATCAAGGAGGTGTGATTACTGTGTGTAAAACGAAACTGGATTGGTGCCGAGGAGTTTTAGACAAAGTATCACTGCTCTCTATTGGCTGACTGCCCTCTAGTGGCTCTCTGTACATCAGAGAACCAGCAAACAACAGCAAAAACTAAACTAAACTGAAGGCACATTGTATGATTGGTTTTTATCTCTTTTTAATCATTTTTAAAAGGAATCAGTTAACTATTATGTCTCTATACCCTGTAAACAGTAATTTCAGCTAAAACATTTTTTTCCTTTAGTGACCCTTTAATTGAACAAGCTGAAGTAAGAAGCTGATTGGCTACTATGCACAACTGCTTTAGTTTTAGTAAATCAACCCCAATGTTCTCGTGTACAGTAATGTTCTCTAAATAGTGGATAGACGCATGTTTATTTAAATTAGAAAGGATGGTTTAAACTATTGGATATTTATGGGCTCAAAACACTGATGCCAGGTATCATGGTTTTCGGATGTCTGTACCATAATAGTTTAGATTACTCTGTATCAGTTTCTAGTGCTATTTTAAAGTCAAGGAAGACTCAGAAACAACCCACTGCAATTTTTTCACAGGAGGACAGAAATTTGATGTTTATTGGTAGTTTCTATTCCAGTATTATTTCTTGCTGTGCACTGATCACATCATTCAGACACCATACATTTTTTTCTTTGTGTGAGCCACCGAGTACCCTGTTGTGCACAGCATACAGAAATGCTTGTTAGATGTCTTTCTTGATCTCAGAAAACTATTTGAAAACTCAATCCAGACAATGACGAATTTGATTACCTTAGGGACATTTGATAAACCCTGGTTGTAAAAAAATAAATAAAGAAAGAACTGAATATATATATATATATATATATATATATATATATATATATATATATATATATATATATAAAAAACAATTAATCGATCAGTAACAGCCCTAACAGCCCTATATATATACATATATATATATATATATATATATATATATATATATATATATATAAAAAACAATTAATCGATCAGTAACAGCCCTAACAGCCCTAATATATATATATATATATATTAGGGCTGTTAGGGCTGTTACTGATCGATTAATTGTTTTTTTTTTAATCGATTAATCGACTAATTTCGATTAATTATAACGCACATACAGATCCAACTACTTTTAGCTGATCTTTTTGCAGGCTGATTCCCAGTGCAGCTACCAACAGCTGGAAAAATGGATAGCAGGATACACAAAACACACAGGCAGCGCTCGATGGGAATAGCATTAAAACTTTTATAGTCTTCAAGTAGGTAACTAAATAAATATTGCACTGGAGATAAAATCGATGTAGCTACATAAACTGTAAAAATGGTGACAGTAATACCAAACTGTACCAAAAGCAGTCATAAAAACATGTAGCTAAGTATGATACTGGTATAAAAATGTGTACAACGATACCACTGCTGAATCCAGATGAGGAGAGGTTAACATCAGTCCGTAGGCATTTAGATGTCCCGTGAAGGGAACTATCACAACTCCCAGTGGATGGTTGTAGAATCCCAGGTTGATAGAGGGAAGTGATAGAGGGAAGTGTAACAGCCCTTGCGTGTGGCAGATAGTAAGGTCCCGCCGGCATGCAAATATGAAGGCACAGCAAAGGATCCCTTCAGATGGACACGACAAGCCCCTCCGGTGTCCGTGATGTTTCTGGATCTCCGACGGAACTCCCTGAAGGCCCAGAAGCCGGCGGAGAGGTGAGTACCAATCAAAAGAATTTTAATCGATCAAAAAAATTAAAGATTAATCGATTAATTAAAAGTTAATTTGCACAGCCCTAATATATATATATTCCTTTTCTCAAGGAACCTGATTTGAGATGTGTAACAAGTAACAGAGGAACTAAGATTTACTTTAATTTATATATTTATTTGAAGAGTGTGAAAGTAGCTGGAAATGATGTCTCTTGAATGCATAAAGGTAAAAAAAAAAAAAACTTTTAAGTCATGTTAATATTGCTACTATACATGAAGGTGAACTACCAATACAATAATCAATTTACATGTTATCAATGCTTAGAAACACTGCAGTATACATTCTATTGATTATGTGATGTAACTAAAGGTGGTCTTATGTATTGATATGATCCTTCAATTCTAAAATGATGAATGGATTGACTGAATGCTGGCAAGTTAATCAGCCATGGAGGATTTTTGTCGATCATTTCTGATTGATCAAACAAATATCTGTGTGGTTGTCAGGCAAGCAAACATAATAAAGATTAATTAATTATTTTTAATTGATCAGTTCTGATATATTTTCAGTCAATATCATATACAGAATGTTGCATTGTATAATATTTTAGTTGATGATGAACCGCTTGTTCGTGGTTGCTTATAGCTAGATGAATCACAAATTGATATGTGTAGTATTATATTTACAAAATTGGAACCTTGCTTTCCACCTAGATATATTGTATTCATTATTTGCAGCATATGTTGTCCTGTAATATAAAGTTACATTAAAGCGAACCTTCAGAATTTTTTTTAACAATCCATCTATTAAATCTTCTGCCCTTGTTGTTTTAACCGCTTAAGGACCCCTTCACTCCGATATACGTCGGCAGAAGGACACGGCTGGGCACAAGCATGTACCTGTACGTCGCCTTTAAGAGCCCAGCGCGCTCGCGACCTGCTCCTGTTCTCCATTACCACGTGACCCACGGACCCGATCGCCACCGGTGTCCTGCGATCAGGTCACAGAGCTGAAGAACGGGGAGAGGTAAGTGTAAACAAACATGAGCGAATGTGTCTCAAAATCCTAAACAACAAACAATGCTATCTCAAAATTTCGCCAGCTCAGGTTGATGGCTTCAATAAACAATTTTATGACCTCGTCGATGACTTTTTTCATCGAGGAGTCATAATTAAAGACCTATGGGACTTTATAAGGGTTCAACATCCGAGACAACCCACCTTCTATGCTCTCCCCAAGGTCCACAAAAACCTTGTGGACCCTCCAGGGAGACCCATAATATCGGGTAATGGCCAATATTTGAGACCACACGTTCTCAACTTACCATCTTACACCAAAGATACTATACATATTTTACAGATGCTTGAAGATATGACGATACCGACGGACGCCATTTTGGTCTCCGTCGACGTTGAGACCCTGTACAACAGCATTCCCCATTCATTTGGGTTGAGGGCTGTTGAACAGGTTCTCAAGCAGCAGCCAACTACTGATTTCAAGTTTAACACCTTCATCCTTACTATGTTAGAATTTATTTTGTACCATAACACCTTTCTCTTCCAGGGCTCCCACTACCTCCAGGTACAGGGTGTGGCTATGGGAACGTGCTGTGCACCCTCCTACGCCAACCTGTACCTGGGGGAGTGGGGGCGGGATTTCCTCCTGGGAGAGAATGCGTCGATGTGCGCTGCTCATATTTTGATTTGGCAGCGTTACATCGACGACATTTTTATTATTTGGGATGGACCGCAAAGTGGCCTCAACGGACTTCTGAGACTTATGAATATCAACAAATTTAATTTGTTTTTTACCATGTCTCATGATCAATCAGAAATCAGTTTTTTGGACATTAAAATCAAAAAAGACCCCGATGGTAAAATTTACTCCACTCTGTTTAGGAAAGAAACCGCTGGGAATACCATATTACATGCGGGTAGCTTTCACCCCGAACCTCTCAAGAGGTCTATACCCTATAGCCAGTTTCTTAGAATCAGGAGAAACTGTTCGATGGAAGATGACTTCCACGAACAATGTAATGCACTCTCTCTCCGGCTATCCGCTAGGGGGTACACAAAAACTTGTCTCCGGAAAGCATTTAACAGAGTTAAAGCCCTAGACAGACGCAAATTGATTTTTAAAACCAAATCACAAAATGTTAGGTCTGAAGAAAACAACTCAAGGATCATTTTGGGGTTCTCAAACGAGCATGCAAGAATTAGAAGGATAATAACAAAATTTTGGCCTATACTCACTGAGGACCCCATCCTCCAAAATTTACTCTTGGATAGACCTCAACTTACGTTTAAACGTGCGGATTCACTGGGGACCATTTTGGTCCGGAGTGAATACAAGGGCAACTCTGCCAAAGACCCCTGCAAGACCCATGGGACTTTCCCATGTGGACATTGCGCGCAATGTGAGGTCATTGCTAGGAGGACCACACTGGCATTGCCCAACGGGGAGACTCTCTCGTTGAAACATTTTGCCAACTGTACCACACGGGGGGTAGTCTACCTCATGCAGTGCCAGTGTGGTTCCTTCTACGTTGGCAAGACCAAACAACCATTTCATAAAAGAGTGGAAAAACACATGCATTCTATGAGAATTGGCAACTTGTATTTACCCCTTGGGAGACACGTGGCTAAAGCACATGGGTATCACATGCCCAAAGTCAACTTTTCCGTTCTTGACAGAATACATATCCCTCTACGTGGGGGGGACTGGAATAAGGTACTTCTCCAGCGTGAGATGCGCTGGATTAGACGCCTTAAAGCTACAATCTTTCCAGGACTTAATGAGATGGAGAGCTTTAGGCCCTTCTTAGAGGGGTTCAGTTCGGGGAAAACGGACTAGCCCCCATATGCCATTGGGAGATCATCCCCCTGCCCCTTCCCCCTCCCCCCTTTTTTCCTGAATTGACCAACTGTTAAAACTCCTTTTTCCCAAAAAAAACCCCCCCTTTTTCTCCCCCCCCCCCTCCCCTTCCCTACTTAAACCCTAAACTGTACCCTTTGGGACACTGGGGCCTTAGGTTGAGATTTGTAATAAGTAGGATTTACATTTATAAATTATTGTATGATTTTGATTTTGTAAATGTATGAGTCAAAAAGTTTTTCTTGGATTTATACATGAAATTTTTGATTGTAAACCTGTGATCAACCGTTGATGATTTGTTGACAGTGCACCCTGTGGTTCTCCAACTAGGAGCCATATGTGATAGGTACCGCTTTTCCACCGGCCTTTTCTGGATGCTTTTGGTGTCCGTGATGATCCCACCCCAACCAATCACAAGAGGGCTCCTCCATCCACTGCCGGGGGAGAGTAGCACCTTGGTGCCCGCCACAGGGGCATTTCATGCCCTTGGGGCACTCTTCTACCCGGCAGTGGTGACTTTATCTCCCTTTTTTCAACTGTCAGACCTTTTTCATCTGCCAGTTCTCAAGTATTTAGGCATAGCAAACATCTTTGCCCTGTTTTTAGGTGTCCGCCCTCGTTTCATGAAGCGTTCCTCCAATGGTCCTTTTTTATTTGCCCTGCTTTTATCCTCTGACCTCCTTATCTTCCCTGGTCCAATGATGTCCCGAAATTGCAATTTTATTGTTGTCGTTTAAACCCATGGACTACTCCGCTCTTTTGAGTGGGCAGTAATTTCCGCTCCTTTTGTGCGGACACCTCTTTGTTCTCCCCTGTCCGGCTGTTGAGCGCACTTCATTTGCGTCGTTTTGACGCGCACAGTATGCATTGCATTCCTGTCCAGTCATCTGACACCCCGTGCACCTGATTGGGTGTGCCGTTGTCACATGACCTTTGGGATTTTGTTACTACACTAGACGTTGTGGGTCATGTGCTGTGTGACGCACAGGATGTGCGTCACCAGCGGCATGACCACGATGTTGTGCCCTGATTGATTAGAGCTCGGCCACCTGACGCTGACGTCAGTAGTGGGCGCGCTGTTTGCATGCCAAACACGGTGGATTTGGAGGATAGGAATTACGCTTGTTGACCTCCAATGTCTATCCATTGCCCCACCCACAAGCAATTACCCCATTCAATCCAAGGAACAGCTGTGATCTCTTTGGAGTGAGTGGATCATTCACACCTGAGGCCCATCATCCTTAAAGTAAGTATAAAGGGAAGTCAGGGGGGTTCCTGTCAGCACTCACTTTCCTCCTTTCCCCTGTTGGAGTTGGAGGTTATTTTGGTTTCTGGTCAAGTTTGGTTTCCATGGCTGGAGTGTTTGTTCATCTTTATTTGAGCTGATGCACTGGGAGTGGTAAGTACACTTTAGGGAGATTTTTTCTATTTTTCTATTTTTAGCCTCACCTTTTAGTGAAGAATCTAATACCCTCCCTGTACATATTACCTAAATCTCTCCTCAGCCATGATACCTCTTATTGTTCTATGACTGCTGACTCTGTTGTGGAGACTAATGTTATTCCACCCCCCCCATGGTTATGGAGCCCTCTGGATTGGGGGATCGTTATGGACATTAAGCATACCATCTGGTTTGGTCGCCCTGATTGCGGCTCACATACAAGCTCCATGGGGATGATCTAGGCGCTCTGTGTCTGGAAAGGGGTGAGTTCCAATTCCTTTCCTTTTACATATTGAGCATTCCATCTCTCCCCTTTGTTTTCCACATGCTGCAAATGTCAAAAAACAAATCTTTGGTCACAGGTATATATATTTTTTGTATGTATGTTATTATATACCCTTCTTTTGTTATAGGAGAAACTCTTACTGCTTTCTGTTCCCTGAAGAAAGATGTATTACTGAGACATCTGAAACGCGTCGGATAAATGATCACCTATACCCTTAGCCTAGTCCTGGGGTGTGTGGTGATCCTCTAGCAGTAACAAATTTTTCTCAATCTGGAAATAATTTTTCATCTTTTAAATAATGTTGTGATTATGAAATGTTTATGCTTTGAACTAATGTATTAAAATTTATATTTTTATGACCTAGTTGTCACAATCATTTTTTGGTTGCCCGAAAAATCTCACCTCACTTAGAGGTATTCATCTTTTTCAATTGATACAGAGATGTTGGCAACCTCATGCCTCCATACATGAGCCAAATCCCTTCATTAGTGTAAACAAACCTTTCCCCTTTTTTCCTAGTGTGACTGCCACTGATCGTCTGTTCCCTGTCATAGGGAACGACGATCAGTGCCGTCACATGCCAAGCCATGCCCCCACACAGTAGTAATCACTCCCTAGGAAACACTTAACCCCTTCAGCGCTCCCTACAGGTTAACCCCTTCACTGCCAGTGTCATTTTCACAGTAATCAGTGTATTTTTATAGCACTTTTATATTTATATTTTTTATAGCAAAAAGTAAAAAATATTGCTTATATTTTAAAATTGTCGCTCTATTTTTGTTTATAGCACAAAAAATAAAAACCGCAGAGGTGATCAAATACCACCAAAAGAAAGCTCTATTTGTGGGACAAAAAGGACACCAATTTTGTTTGGGAGCCACGTCGCACGACCGCACAATTGTCAGTTAAAGCGACGCAGTGCCGAATCGCAAAAAGGGGCCAGGTTCTTTACCTGCATAATGGTCCGGGTCTTAAGTGGTTAACTTGTAAAACTTTTTTTCTGCCAGTAAATACCTTATACAGCCCACTTCCTGTTTCTTGTCTGGTCATTAGCCTAGGCTTATGACATCATGCACAACTCTCTCTCTCTCTCTCTCTCTCTCTCTCTCTCTCTCTCTTTCTATCACTATTGAGAGTGTTTGCCTGGGAGGGAGGAGGGATAAGTCATAAGAGGGCAAATGAAAGCTGCAAAGCTGGGGGTGTGCCTCTATGTCTGTGTAAATTCAGGAAGTAAACAGGTAGCAGCTTCAGCTGCCCACAGTTAAAATGGCTGCAGCCAAACTTAGCGAAGGAAGATTTCTGCAACATATTTGGCAATTACAGAATCACAGTATATAAAAAATAATATGCAAAGTGGTCCGAGGGAAGCTTCAGAATGGCAAAGATGTTTTTATTACAAATTATGTAAGCAGACTGCAGTTCTTCTTTAACCACTTGCTTACTGGGCACTTAAACCCCCCTCCTGCCCAGACCATTTTTCAGCTTTCAGCGCTGATGCACTTTTAATGACAATTGCGCGGTCAAACAACACTGTACCCAAATGAAATTTGTATATTTTTTTTTCACACAAATAGAGCTTTCTTTTGGTGGTATTTAATCACCATTGGGGTTTTTATTTTTTGCTAAACAAACAAAACATAACATAACATTTTGCAAACAGGCAATTTTTCTTCATTGATATGCGCTAATGAGGAGGCACTGATGGACACTGATAGGCTGCACTGGTGGGCACTGATAGGCTGCACTGGTGGGCATTGATGGGCACAGATAGGCTGCACTGGTGGACACTGATAGGCTGCACTAGTGGGCATTGATGGGCACAGATAAGGCGGTACTGATGGGGACAGATAAGGCGGTACTGATGGACACAGATAAGCGCCACTGATGGGCACAGATAAGATGGCACTGATGGGTGGTACTGATGGGCACTGAAGGGCACTGATAGGTGTTACTGATGGGCGGCACTGATGGGCACAGCTAAGATGGCACTGATGAGCGGCACTGATGGGGGCACTGATAGGTGAAACCGATAGGCACTGGTAGGTAACACTAATGGGCAGCATTGCTTATGAGGCACCAATTTATGACATTGATAGGTGGCACTGTGGGCACTGATGGGTGACACTGTGACACTGGTAGGTAGCACTGGTGGGCACTGGTAGGTGGCACTGTTGTGCATTGGTAGGTGGCACTGACAGGTGGCACACATGGGCACAGATCAACTGTCTTTAGCTCTCCCTGATTGGGACCGATGTCCTCTGTCTTCCACCGGTGATCGACTTTTTTTTTCTCCTCACGCTAATAGCGTGAGGAGAAAAAATAGCTGATTACCATCTCTGTTTACATCACATGATCATCTGTCATTGGCTGACAGTTGATCACGTGGTAAGGGGTCGGACCGACCCCTTACTCCGATATGTGATCCAGCAAGTCTCATAGACTTGCTTATCACAGAGCGAGCCGCGCGTGCCCTGCAGGGGGCACGCAGGTCACTCGAGCATGGGAGGACGTCTATTGACGACCTCCTGGCAATTCAGGTCTGCACTGTAGCCGTCATTCGCCAAGAAGTCAAGGAACATATGGTATGATATTAAGTTTCTTTAAAAAAACAATCCTCTATCACTGGCACATATCTATTGATTTAATGTTCAAACCCCCAAAAAATTAAGTTATTGGATACTTTTCAGCAACTTTTGAATATAGGTAATGCTGTGTATGCAAAATCAATAAATCAATTGTCAGTCAATGTCTTCAGGAGGAATCAGGCAATTATTATTTGCTTGCATTGATTTGCACATGAGCACATCATAACATTGTTTTTCCCGTCTTCAAAGGTCAAAACAATTACATGCCATACTGTTTTTGTATGAAAAGTGAATCATCTTTTTGAGTACTGTATACCTGTACCTCTTTCTCATATATTGAAGTCATTCAGAGGTAGAGGTTTTACTGCCAATTCTGATTAAATGCATAATGATCCGATCATTCACCCTGGATGGGTAAGGTCTTATAAGGGACACAATTTTTCTCTTGGTTCACAAATGTAACTCTAACTTCTTATAAGGGACATGCTTTTCCTCCTGGTTCACAGATAAACCTCTAAACACTCAAAACATTAAAGACAAACACATTTTAATTGAGATTATTTTGTGTTAGATAATGTAAAAATAAATGAATAAGGCAAGAACACACTTAAAATCCCAAATAACTTAATCACCAGATTTTATCATTTGCTATTTTGGGGTATTTCAGTGCTATTTAAATCACATTTCCTGTTGCCTAAATAGAAGCTTTTAAAAAAAAGTGCCTGTAATTGCAATAGAATTTGTATGATAAAATATTTTTTGAAGCTGAATTCCTGGGTTAGCTGGACTTCAAGCAGATCTCAAAAAACACCAGCTGATGAAGGTATGCATTCATTAAAGGGGTTGTAAAGGAAACATTTTTTTTTTATAATAAGCATCCTTTACCTGCAGACATTCCTCTTTTCACTTCCTCATTGTTTGTTTTTGCTCAGAAGTTGCTCTATTTCTTCTCTGTTCACTTCCTGCTTGTCTGATTGTTACTTACCCCAGTAAATGGAGGCTTTACTGCGGTGGTCATTGACGTGCTCACCCCCTCCTGGGAACTACATCTGTGTGGCAGGACGCTCTCTACGTGTTAGAGACTTCAAGGAGGTGTGAATTACTGGGCATGCCGCAATGCATACTGGGAAATGTAGCTTTTACATGAACGAGCGCCGCAAACCAGGAAGTGAATGAGAGAACAGAAACTAGAACACCGGAGTTGATATAGATGAAGGAATTTAATAGGTATTTACTCGTTTTTTTAACAGAATCATTACACTATTCTGTCTGTCTACCTTGCAGACATTAATTTTAGCCAAACATTTTTTTTCCTTTACAACTCCTTTGAAAGGGGGATAAAATGTAGTCTCTTATACCCTAGTAAATTACAGGTGATTGATGGAACGTACACCCATTTTTTGAGACACCAACGGTTGCAATAGAATAGTTGTACATTAGATAAATAGATCCCTTTCTATTTTTTTGGAAGTAAAGAAGTGGTTTCCCGCCCCTTTTTTTATCAGCCCCCAACATCTTTCTCTTCTTTTTTTTTTGTTGGGGGGGGGGGGGGGGTAATTGCATATATGGTATTCCAAATTATTAATTTATATAACAGCACTTTATAATAATACACTTTGCGATGTGGTGATGTGACATGGGAAAAATATAAATGATGGAAGTTGGTAGTAAGGGGAATAATAGGAATGAAGGGGAATGATAACAGGGGTTTTTCCTTTTTTTTTCTCAGCACATGGAGGGTAAAGAGGGAAGGAGCATGGGGCTTGTCTCTCTCTCTCTCTCTCTCTCTCTCTCTCTCTCTCTCTCTCTCTCTCTCTCTCTCTCTCTCTCTCTCTCTCTCTCTCTCTCTCTCTCTCTCTCTCTCTCGAAAATGGGTATAGGGAAGTGTGATAATGATTATGGGAGTATAGTATTATGATTTAAAAATAATAATAGAAGGTGATAAAAAAGCAGAAAAATGTAGGTGCTTACTCAGTGCTAATAATCAATATTAAATAATCAGTGCTAATAATATAATAAACAAGTCTAATAAAGTGCAATATTTAACCACTTGAGGACCGCCCCTTGTAGATATATGTCGGCAGAATGGCACAGACAGGCATAATCACGTACCTGTAAAGGCCCTTTAAATGCCTGCCGCGTAATCGCAAACGGGCCGCCGACGGGGGGGGCGCTTGCGACCCTGCCGCCTTCCCCGTGAGTCGGACCATGGGTCCTGCAGACTACATTGCCGTGGGGATCCCCACGATCGTCTCACGGAGGTATAGAGTGGGGAGATGCTTGTGTAAACAAGCATCTCCCCACTCTGACTAGTGACTAGTGACAACGACACTGATCATACCAGACAATAAATTTCAAGTATTGCAGCGGTTAATAAGAAACAGAAGGCCAAGATACAGGTATTACAAACATAGATAGAATTACAGAATGAAAAATAAAGCTTAGATCCTAGTATTATTATATTTCATATAATGATCGCCGCGCAAAGGGATTACATTTACATATGATGGAAATAACTAGGTTAGAACTATATAAAAACAGACAAAAATGTTTTACATAGTTACATAGTTACATAGTTAGTCAGGTTGAAAAAAGACACAAGTCCATCCAGTTCAACCACAAAAAAATAAACAAACAAAATAAAAAACACAATACAATCCCATACACCCAACTCCATACCCACAGTTGATCCAGAGGAAGGCAAAAAACCCCAGCAGAGCATGATCCAATTTGCTACAGCAGGGGAAAAAATTCCCTCCTGATCCCCCGAGAGGCAATCGGATTTACCCTGGATCAACTTTACCTACAAATCTTAGTACTCAGTTATTTTATGTACATTTAGGAAATAATCCAGGCCCTTCTTAAAGCAATCTACTGAGCTGGCCAGAACCACCTCTGGAGGGAGTCTGTTCCACATTTTCACAGCTCTTACTGTGAAAAAACCTTTCCGTATTTGGAGGTGAAATCTCTTTTCCTCTAGACGTAAAGAGTGCCCCCTTGTCCTCAGTGTTGACCGTAAAGTGAATAACTCAACACCAAGTACACTGTATGGACCTCTTATATATTTGTACATGTTGATCATATCCCCCCTAATTCTCCTCTTCTCAAGAGTGAATAGATTTAGTTCTTCTAATCTTTCCTCATAGCTGAGCTCCTCCATGCCTCTTATCACTTTGTATGCCCTTTTCTGCACTTTCTCCAGTTCCCCGATATCCTTTTTGAGAACTGGTGCTCAAAACTGAACTGCATATTCCAGATGAGGTCTTACTAATGATTTGTACAGGGGCAAAATTATATCTCTGTCTCTGGAGTCCATACCTCTCTTAATACAAGAAAGGACTTGAGCTTATGATCAACTAAAACCCCCAGATCCTTCTCCACTACAGATCCCCCCAGTTGTACTCCCCCTAGTATGTATGATGCATGATGCATGTTTTGAACAGGGGGATAAAAGTGGGAGATTTTTTGCAAGGTTGGCACAACAGGAACATTAAAGTGGATGAAAACCCACTCTCATCCTTTCTAAACTACTGCCATAGTGGTGATCTATAAGGATATACAGTACATGCCTCCTGCATGTATCCTTACCTGACAAATGTCTCCCCTCTGTCTGTTATAACCCTGTGGGTGGGTCTGTTGTCTGGAGCTCGGTGGGTGGAGTCGTGATGTCAGTAGACTCCCCGCCCTCCTCTACACTCCCCTTGTCAATGTGCATTTTTTCCTGTTTATTCCTTAAACTAAATTCTGCCATGATCACTAACATCCAGTCAAAATCTAGAAAAGTAACCACATGATTTCAGAAAATGAGTGGAGGTGGGGATTAAAAAATAATACCTGTCATTCACCATTCACAGCAAGGGCGTCGGAATGGACTAAGGTTTTTTTCTGTAAGTCTGTTTTATTTCACTGAACAATAAAAGAGGATTGCTCAGAGCTGGATTAACTCTGTGTGGCAAGACTGGGCACAGATGATAGGAAATCTTATAATGTACAGTGTGACATCAAAAAAATTAATACAAAATTTCAGGTTTACATCCACTTTAAGCTACAATTATATAAGAAATTAAGACCCCAGAAGTAGAAATGGTAACTGAACCAGAGGAGATTTTGGAGACTTTTAAGGGGTACTATGGTTCCTTGTATGCCTCCTCTTTCCCCTCCGACTTCCGACCGAGGGAGATGTCAGACCATGTGGACCAGATAGCTCTCGGGTGGTTGTCAGATAGGGAGAGAGGGACATTGGTTAGCCCAACTACAAGTGAGGAGATCTTGAAGATTATACATACGTTTCCGAGGGAAAAAGCCCCAGGTCCGGACGGAATTCCTGTGGAATTTTATAAGTATGGGGACTTCTTAGCCCCAAAATTAGCGGAAGTATTTATAATTGGGTTACTGAAAGGGGCCCTTCCAGATTCAATGAGACATGCACATATAGCACTCATATATAAGGAGATGGAGGATCCAAAATGATGTGCTTCCTATAGGCCAATAGCATTAATAAATTAAAAACATTAAAAACCATTATAGATTCAGATCAGAAAGGATTTATGCCTCAGAGAACGACAGATTTTAATCTGCGTAGATTACATACAAACATACATACTCACCATGTTAACAAAAGTATCCAGAGCGATGGCCTCCTTAGATATAGAGAAGTCATTTGATACTATTGAATGGCCCTTTCTATGGGAAACACTTAGAAGGATGGGATTTCCGCTAGTGTTCATTAACTGGATACAAACAATATATAATAAGCCCATGTCAGCAGTTAAGTTGGGAGGAAAGTTGTCAGCTTTTTTTAACTACCATATTTATCGGCGTGTAACACGCACAGGCGTATAACATGCACCCTAACTTTAAGATGGAAGTTTCAGGAAAAAAACTTTGCACAGCCCCCTGTGTATAACACTCAGGCACAGTTTACCCTCTATTTTCAGGGTAAAAAAGTGAGTGTTATACACCAATAAATACACTATATACAGGAACGAGGCAGAGGATCTATAGCAATAGAAACAATGGCAGAGGATCTCCATATTTCCCTGGATATTCGGGGATTACAGTTAAGGGGGCTGGAGGAGAGGGTAGCCCTATACGCTGACTTTCTTTTAACCAATGGTTAAATAACCTATGGGGCCCACACACGATCGGTTTTGACCGATGAAAACGGTCCATCAGACCACTGTCCTCTGTTTAACCTATCGTGTGTATGAGGCCTTATGCGTCCTTTGGCACAAGGGGGATTGGCCTTCCCAGACTTCTACAAATATTATTTAGCTGGTGATGGTGGGGGGATGGTTGAAACCTGATAA
The DNA here is from genome assembly GCF_905171775.1 of Rana temporaria. Classification (NCBI taxonomy): domain Eukaryota; kingdom Metazoa; phylum Chordata; class Amphibia; order Anura; family Ranidae; genus Rana; species Rana temporaria. Next base: position 108,813,866 of record NC_053496.1, on the reverse strand, counting down.
ATACAATCCTAATACAAAGTGGTACATTCAATTGAAGCACTCCAGGCACTGCCGCTTCTAGGGTTGAAATATGTTTATAATCTGACCCAGTGCCGATCCTGACCTCCCTGGGGCCCTAAGCAAAATGACATGTGACATTAAAAGTTGAGAAGCGGGGGGGGGATGGGGGTTTGCCTAAAATGACATGTCACATTAAAGTGATTAAAGTTGTTTAAGTTAAGAAGGGGGAGGAGTGGGTGTTCTGCTGTCGGAAATTACATCTTACATTAAAGTAGTGAGAAGCGGGGGGGTGCTAACTTCTTACCTCTTCTCCCATGCAGCCAGCGAGTTGAGAAGTGGGGCCAAAAATGACTTTAGTAGTTTGGGGGGTCCTAAGCGGCTTGCATAGTGAGCTTATAGGGCAGATCGGCCCTGATCTGACCGCTTAGATGATAACGAAAGTTAAAGTATAGAGAGCTGGTATAGCGGGGGAAAAACACTCTAAGGAGAATTTATCCCCAAACCCTCCTCTGTGGAGAAACCCTAAGCTGCCCCATTTAGCTTACATCCAGGATCCAGGGGCCTGGACCAAATTTAAGGTAAAAAAGTCATCCCAGGTATTACATGGAGAAAGAATGATATCATTTGCAGGATTTGATGGAACACTGGAATATCCCAGGAAGCTGTTTTCAGATACATGCAGCTTGCCCATGCTTTGTCTGCTCAATTTCCCCAAGGCATCCCACAATTGGTAGAATCAGGACTTACGAGGGGAGGAGCTACGCATGACGTCACCCGCTATCGCCTTCCTATGTGTATCACGATCGGATACACTGTGTTTTATGCTTGTACCCTAGCACTCAGAAGAGAGTGCTTTTACATGTGAGTTGTTCTATGTTTTATCTTAATAAATGATCGGTTTGCTTCAGAGAGCACTAGATTTCCTCTTCCTTTTTTACATGCCCTGAATGCTCCACTTTATCCGCTTATCTGGCTGCTGTTGTGAGATCGAGTCTCTACATACTGCTGACATCCCTGAGAGCAGGAAGCTTGCTGTGCTTTATTCATGCTGATTGACCCTTTGTTGGTCTGGGTAGTAAGGTGAGAGGCCATCCTTTCCATTTGGTGGAGGTTTCTTCTTTCCTGGACATCACGCTTGGATTGTGTTTTGCACTTACCTCTACTGTTGGAATATTTATATTTCACCAGAGCACATTATGGACTTTCTTCCTATTTTATGTTATTATATTATGATTTAATTGCCCTTTTTTTTTGCGCTGCACTATTATTCACTGTATATTCTGTTGAGGTGTTTTTTTGAATTTTACCTTAAGTGCTGGCTTGCATATATTTTTATAGTTGTGTGTTGTTTTCCAGCGCTGAATAATTTTCTATTTACTTAGAATCAGGACTAGAACAAATAGCTAGAAGGAGTAGGGAAAGGAAATCAATTTACATTTATACATACTGTACATTGTATACATTTATATATACTTACTTGGTAAAAACTGCATTGCTAGATATAAGCAAGTTATGAGTATGTTGGACAAGAGATGTCCCAAAATTAGAGGAGGAGAATTTTGAGAAGATATGGGGACTTCCATTTCAGATATTAGTGTCACTTTGCGATAAACCTAAAATACAATTTGAGATAACACATAGAAGTAATTATACACCTCATAAATTACATAGAATGTCCCCATTAACCACTTCAGCCCTGGAGGATTTGGCTGCCCAATAACGGGCCATTTTTTGTGATTCGGCACTGCGTCACTTTAACTGACAATTGCGGGGTAGTGCGATGTTGCACCCAAACAAAACTGATATCCTTTTTTTCCCACAAATAGAGCTTTCTTTCGGTGGTATTTGATCACCTCTGCGGTTTTACTTTTTTGCGCTATAAACAAAAAAAGACAATTTTATCCATTACTAATTTTTGACTTTTGTGACTCAGATGACCAGGGGTAAAAGCTATGTACTATGATATAGGCTGTACCTTATTTCTAGTAATAAGCCTGTGAAGTTTTTAGCCAAAAGTTTGTGATTTACTACAAGAATTGGTAGCAACAAACTCAAACCTTGTTCAATTTCTGAGACCGAGTTTAGGCTTGTGCAATGCAGTGTGAAATGGCTGTCAACACACCCAATCAGAGCCAAAATTGCAGCTAACCCTTTTTCTGTAGTGTCTTGTCATGCATTTGAGCACTTCAGTGAAGATGTATTGGCATGCCATTCAAAATAAATGGCACCACACCTCACCAACTGTGACTCTTGTTACCACAGGCCAACCATGTGAACCTGGCCTAAAGGTCATGTTATTGGTATTTGCATATTACTGTGGTTCATGGGCATTTTTTAATGCATTGTATTGTCACTCTTATAAAACTATACCTATCAGTAATAGTGCATATACAGTGCCTTGAAAAAAGTATTCACACCCCTTGAAATTGTCCACATTTTGTCATGTTACAACCAAAAACGGAAATGTATTTTATTGGGATTTTATGTGATAGACCAACACAAAGTGGCACATAATTGTAAAGTGAAATAAAAAAATCTGTGTGGCGTGCATTTGTACTCAGCCCCCTTTTACTTTGATACCCCTTATTAAAATCTAATGGAACCAATTGCCTGCAGAAGTCCTCATATAGTCAAATAGATTCCACCTGTGTGTAATTTAATCTCAATATGAATACAGCCATTCTGTTAAGCCCTCAGAGGTTTGTTAGACAACCTTTGTGAACATACAGCATCACAAAGGCAAAGAAGTTTAAAGCAGGGTTAGGTTATAAAAAAATATCCCAAGCTTTGAACTTCTCATGGAGCACTGTTCAATCCATCATCCGAAAATGGAAAGAGTATGACACAACTGCAAACCTACAAAGACATGGCCGTCCACCTAAAATGACAGGCCTGGCAAAAAAAGCATTATTCAGAGAAGCAGCCAAAGGGCCCATGGTAACTCTGCCTGTCCTTCATGGAAGAGTGGCAAGAAGAAAGCCATTGTTAAAAGAAAGCCTGTTTGCAGTTTGCAATAGCCATGTGGGTGGGACAGCAAACATGTGGAAGAAGCTTCTCTGGTCAGGTGAGACCACAATTGAACATTTTGGCCTAAAAGCAAAACGCTATGTGTGGCAGAAAACTAAGGCCCCATACACACGAGAGGATTTATCCGCGGATAAATCCTCTCGAGGATTTCAGCAGATTTCTATGCGATGGCGTGTACACACCATCGCATTGAAATCCGCGCCGAAATCCTCTGGCGATGACGTGTCGCGCCGTCGCCGCGATTATGACGCGGCGACGGGCGCGACGCTGTCATATAAGGAATTCCACGCATGCGTCAAATCATTACGACGCGTGCGGGGAATCCCTTTGGACGGATGGATCCGGTGAGTCTGTACAGACGAGCGGATCCATCCGTGGGATCGGATTCCAGCAGATAGATATGCTGTGCATGTCGACAAATATTTATCTGCTGGAATTCGGAAATATCCGCGGATAAATATCCGCCGGAGTGTACACACCATAGAATCTATCCGCAGAAACCCATTCGATGGGATTTATCTGCGGATAGATTCTATCGTGTGTACGGGGCCTAACACTGCACATCACCCTGAACACACCAGGGACAGGGAAGCTGGTGAGAGTTTATGGGAAGATGGAGCCAAATACTGGGGTAGAGGTTCGTCTTCCAGCAGGACAAGCCTAAACATACAGCCAGAGCTACAATGGAATGGTTTAGATCAATGTATATTTATGTGTTAGAATGGCCCAGTCAAAGTCCAGACCTAAATCCAACTGAGAATCTGTGGAAAGACTTGAAAATTGCTGTTCACAAACACTCTCCATCCAATCTGACAGAGCTTGAGCTATTTTGCAAAGAAGAATGGGCAAAAATGTTACTCTCTAGATGTGCAAAGTTGGTAGAGACATCCCCAAAAAGACTTGCAGCTGTAATAGCAGTGAAAGGCGGTTCTACAAAGCATTGACTCAGGGGGCTGAATACAAATGCATGCCACACTTTTCAGATATTTATTTGTAAAAAATTTGGAAAACCATTTATCATTTTCCTTCCACTATACAATTACGTGCCACTTTGTGTTGGTCTATGCCATAAAATCCCAATAAAATAAATTTACCTTTTTGGTTGTAACATGACAAAATGTGGAAAATTTCAAGGGGTATGAATACTTTTTCAAGGCACTGTACATATAGGAAATCCAATCCAATTGGATTGCAGTGCATATACAAATGGGAAATCCAATGAGTAATTAATGTTTTTTTTTTTTAATACTGGGCATTGTAGATGTCTCTGGTTGTATCTGCGCAATTTTTTTCATTTTTGATAGAGTAAAGCCCTGTACACACGATCGGTTCGTCTGATGAAAATGGACCGATGGACCGTTTTCATCTGACAAACCGATCGTGTGTGGGCCCCATCGTTTTTTTATCCATCGGTAAAAAAAAATAGAACCTGTTTTAAATTTTTATTATGGTTAAAAAAACAATAGAAAAAACAATCGTCTGTGGGGAAATCCATCGGTCAAAAATCCCTGCATGCTCAGAATCAAGTCGACGCATGCTCGGAAGCATTGAACTTCATTTTTCTCAGCACGTCGTAGTGTTTTACGTCACCGCGTTGGACACGATCAGATTTTTAACCGATGGTGTGTAGGCAAGACTGATGAAAGTCAGATTCATCAGATACCCGATGAAAATATCCATCAGATTAGATTCCATCAGATATCCGATCGTGTGTACAGGGCTTAAGAGAGGGTTATAACCCCTGTTGGTATTTTTTGATACCTGTGCCCCATTGGGGAGATTTCCCTCACTTCCTGTCCCATAGCCAAAACAGGAAGTAAGAGGAAATCCATCCAAAGTAAGTGAATCCCTGGTTGTCACCAGACCTAGTGTCCCCTTTAGGGATGAGCTTTATGTTCGGGTCGAACATGAGTTAAGCCCCATGCACACTATCAGTTTTCCTGCAGATTTTTCTCTTCAGGTTTACCAAAACCATTTAATATGAGGTCAAACCTCAATGCCGTGTACACACGATCATTTTTCGGCATTAAAAAAAAACAAGGTTTTTCGGCATGTAGAAAAAAACAACGTTTTTCCAACTTCATCATTAAAACGACGTTGTCCACACACCATCGTTTAAAAAAAATGCTCTAGCAAAGGTGGGTAACGTACAACACGTACGACGGCACTATAAAGGGGAAGTTCCATGCGGATGACGCCACCCTTGGGGCTGCTTTAGCTGATTCCGTGTTAGTAAAAGACGATTCACGCTTTTCTGTCTGTTACAGCGTGATAAATGTGCTTACTTCATTATGAACGTTAGTTTTACCAGAACGAGCGCTCCTGTCTCATAACTTGCTTCTGAGCATGCGCGGGTTTTTAACGTCTTTTTAGCCCACACACAATCATTTTTACAACCTGAAAAACTTGTTTAAAACGTTGTTAAAAAATTCAGCATGTTCGAAAAAATAATTTGTCGTTTTTCAGAACCCGAAAAATTATGTGCCCACACACGATCATTTTAAATGAATTTTTTTTAAAACAACGTTTTTTTCATGCCGAAAAATGATCGTGTGTACGCGGCATAAGAGTTTCAATTGGTATGCAATCAGGCAGGCACTTGCACTACATGGTTTTGGTAAACCCGAAGAGAAAAACCTGCAGGAAAACTGATAGTCTGTATGGGGCTTTAGACTTGAACATTGGCTGCTCGACCGTTCGTTGAAAAATTAACATTATGGGGCGTTTGTGCCAAATTTGAGTGCCACGTCATGCCCCATAATGCACTGCGAGATCGCAGGGTACCTTTGGCCAATTATGGCTCAGGGGGACTAAGTCCACGCCCCACACTATATAAGGCTGCCTGCACGTCGGCCCTGTGTAGTGTGTTGCTGGCGTGGACCGAGAGAGAGTGTAATTTAGATTGAGCAGGCAGGCATGTTAATCAGTTAGCTGCAGTACATTTAATATATCTATACAGTCAGTCTTGTATATATATATATATATATATAAATACTGTATTTATCCACTGCATCCAGTGTAGCTAGATCGGACTGCAGGCCGTTCCTGGTGTACTTTTTCTAATATACTTCAGGCAGGCAGGTTAATCAGTTAGCTCCGTGAACCTGTATAGGGTTAATTTAAGCTCAAATTGACCAGTCTGATTGTTCCTGATCTGGATTGATGGGACTCACCTGTGGGGTTACACCCTCAGGTGTTTGGATGCAGAGAGGTTTCTCTTTTGCTAGAACTTCACACAAAGCCTATCAGCCTGATGAAGAGCAGGGATGCTCGCAACTGTACAGTAGCTGTTTTTTCTGTCTGCTGTTTGCTGTTTATTCATGACATGATCAAGAAGTGAGTAAAAATCGTTTTCAACTGGAGTGTCACTTCTTTGTCGTTTATATATATATATATATATATATATATATATATATATATATATATATACAGTAGATGACCGCGATATTGTGTCAATCTCGCTCCCTTTCTCGGCAAGATTGACCACCTACGAGCCCCGTCGCGGGAGCCAGCGCCGAGCCGGCTCGCCGCAATGGGAAAAAGCCGTCATAGAAGCGACTGGAATCCGACTTGGATTCCCGCCAATAATATAAAAAAACGGCATGGGTTCCCCTGCCAGGGGCATACCAGGCCCTTAGGTCTGGTATGGATTGTAAGGAGGACCCCCTACGCCGAAAAAACGGCATGGGGGTTCCCCCACAATCCATACCAGACCTGTATACAAGCACGCCGCCCGGCCGGTCAGGAAAGGAGTGGGGATGAGTGAGCGCCAAGCATAAAGAAATTAAGATCGGCGATGTGAGGTGAGGCAATGGCACAGTGAGACAATGGCACAGTGAGGAAATGGCACAGTGAGGTGAGGCAATGGCACAGTGAGGTGAGGCAATAGCACAGTGAGGCAATGGCACTGTGAGGCAATGGCACAGTGAGGTGAGGCAATGGCACAGTGAGGTGAGGCAATAGCACAGTGAGGGGGGGAAGGGGGTCATCTTATACGGCGAGTATATCCCAAAACCAACATTTTAGCTGGAAAATTAGGGGGTCGTCTTATACGCCCCGTCGCCCTATACGCCAGCAAATACGGTACAGTCTCGTACATACAGAGGGAGGGGGTGATGAGGTCACTGACTCTAATTGGGTTTCTGATAGAAGAGAGGAAGAGGAGGAGGCACATCTCCAACGAGACAGGATGCCCTCCAGGGGGCAGCTTAAGGGAAGCCATCGTATTGCATCACACTGCAGAGCTACGCATGTGCAGGGCGCTGCTGACTCCCCTTGTATTTTGAAAAGTTTTTTGGTGTGGGCCTTTTTTGACACGTGTGCAGCAGATCGCACTGTTTGCAACATATATCTGAAGCATATCAAGCATGGCCAAAACAGCAGCCACTTGGGCACCACATGCTTGACCAGACATATGTCGACCTCCCATGCAGCCCATTGGCAACAGCACTTAAAAGACCCACATCAAAGAACAAGGTGAGCCTCTCCTTGCTCCTCATCAGCTGGGATCTCCAACCCCACTATACCTCCAGTCGTCTCAGAAACCTGCACTGAGAGGAATGAAGGTGTAGAATTAGGTGTCCCAAGTACTTGCAGGCAATCTGCTAGCGGTACACCAACATCCAATTGTAGCAGGCAAATTTCCCTACCCCAGTTGCTAAACCGTCAAAAGAAATTTGGTCCCAGCCATCCACATGCTCAGCATCTGAATGCTAGCTTGGCCAAATTGCTAGCACTGCAACTGCTGCCTTTTCAGCTGGTAGACTCTGCCCCCCTTCGTGAATTTGTGGAAAGTGCGGTACCTCAGTGGCAGGTTCCCAAACACCATTTCTTTTCACGGAAGGCCATCCCGGCTCTCTACCGGCATGTGGAAGGCAATGTCTTGGCCTCGTTGGACAGGGCGGGATGAATGTGCTTACTCCATTATTATCCATTATTACTCCATTATGAATGGTAGTTTTACCTCCCCTCTCATAACTTGCTTCTGGGCATGTGCAGGTTTAAAACGTCGTTTTTGCCCACACATGATAATTTTTTACGACACAAAAAATTAAAAATGTAAAAAATGACATTTTAAAAAATGCCATAAAAAATTGAAGCAAGACAAAAAATGATGTGAAGCCCACAAATGACGTTTTTAAAAATGTCATATTTTTTTCATCACAAAAAGTGATTGGGCCAGATTCAGGTAGATCCGCGCAATATTTGCGTGGCAAAGGGCAACGATTTTTGCTCTGCGCCCACGCAAATATTTTGATATGCCCGCGATTCACGGAGCAGTAGCTCCGTAAATTGCGCGGGCGCTATGCTAAATAGCCCGGCGTAAGGGCGCCTAATGTAAATGATCCCGCCGGGGGCGGGAATCATTTAAATTAGGCGCGCTCCCGCGCCGAGCGAACAGCGCATGCTCCGTCCGGAAACTTTCCCGACGTGCATTGCGGCAAATGACGTCGCAAGGACGTCATTTGCTTCTAAGTGAACGTGAATGGCGTCCAGCGCCATTCACGAATCACTTACGTAAACGACGTGAAATTTAAATTTCACGAGCGGGAAGGGCGGCTATACTTTAGCATTGGCTGCCCCTGCTATAGCAGGAGCAACCTTGCGCTAAAGTCGCCGTACGGAAACTCCGTACCTTGCGTGCGCAGGGCCCGCGCAACTTTTGTGAATCGGTGGTAGTATGCAATTTGCATACTATACGCCGATCACAATGGCCGCGCCCCCTAGCGGACAACGCAAGAATGCAGCCTGAGATATGAAGGCATAAGGAGGCTTATGCCTGTCATATCCTAGGCTGCAGTCCGCATAGCGATGTTCCTGAATCAGGGGCATTCGCTACGCGGGAGCAAAACAACTATTGCGCCGCGCAACCTATGGTTGCGCGGGCGCAATAGCTTCTTGAATCTGGGCCACTGTGTGTACGGGGCATAAGAATATGTTTCAGGGCACTACCACCACTGCCTAAGGCCACATTTTTCTGCCCCTTTTTACCAGGGGTGTTTAACCACTTAACGCCCGCCGCACGACTATTTACATCCACAGAATGGCACGTACAGGCAGATGGGCGTATATATACGTCCCTGCCTTCTAGCGGGTCGGGGGTCCGATCGGGACCCCCTCAGCTGCGTGCGGCGTACCTCCGGGAGCGATCCGACTCGAGGGGGTGGCTGTTCGTTTCTGTCCGCCCCCTCGTGATCGCTTCCAGCCAATCCTGTGAGCCGCTGCCGTGTCACTTCCTCTGCCTGTAAAATGTAAACATAGGCAGAGGAAGTGATACAGCTCTCATCTCGGCGGTATTTTTAAACCGCCGAGATGAGAGAAGAGTCACAGTAAGTCGCACCTAACACTACACTGACACCAGTACACATAGGCACATTTAACCCCTTCCGATCACCCCCCCCCCACCCCCCTGTCACACTGTCACTGAATGCAGTGATCATATATGTACTGATCACTGCATTTAGTGTCAGTGTGACAGTTAGTGTGACAGCCAGTTAGTGTTAGGTCCAGGGTAGCCTCGTACCCCCCTAATAAAGTTTTAACCCCTTGATCACCGCCCTAGTTAACCTTTTCACTCCCTATTGCCAGTGTCACTAAGCGATCATTTTTCTGATCGCTGTTGCCGCTAGGAAGCTAATTTTTTTTTATTGCGATTTTTTTTTTTACTAAAGACATGTGGCTGAATACATTTTGCCCTAAATGTTTGACTAAAATTTTGTTTATTAAATTTTTCTTATAACAAAAAGTAAAAAATATATAGATTTTTTTTCAAAAATGACGCTCTATTTTTGTTTATAGCGCAAAAAATAAAAATATCAGAGGCAATCAAATACCATAAAAAAAAGCTCTATTTGTGGGAAGAAAAGGACGCAAATTTTGTTTGGGAGCCACGTCGCACGACCGTGCAATTGTCTGTTAAAGCGACGCAGTGCCAAATTGTAAAAACACCTCTGGGCATTAAGCTGCATATTGGTCCGGGGCTTAAGTGGTTAATTACAATTTTTTCTGTAATATTTCACAGCAGAGCTCGTTTCCCTCAAATAGAGTATCTGTGAGGGGTTACAGTGTTGTGGCACCACCACCACTGCCTAAGACCCAAATTTTCCTGCCCCTGGGTCACGTAATTTCAATTTGTGATTCAATATTTCTCAGCAGGGCCCGTTCCTGCGCTCAACAAGAGTATATGTGAGGCTTTAAAATGTTGTGCCACCACCACCACCTAAGGCCCAATTTTTTTGCCCCTGTTTAACAGGGGCACAAAATTATAAATTTAGATCTAATACTTCACAGCAGGAACCGTTCCTGTGCTCAACAAGAGTATCTGTGAGGCTCTACCTTATTGTGCCACCACCAACACCACCACCGCCTAAGGCCCAATTTTCCTACCTCTGTTTAACAGGGGTATGTAATTACAATATTTACTCTAATATTTCACAGCAGGGCTCGTTTCTGCACTCATCAAGAGAAACTGTGAGGGGTTACAGTGTTGTGGCACCACCACCACCACCCAAGGCCCAATTTGTCTGCCCCTGTTCAACAGGGGCATGTAATTACAATTATTGATATAATATTCCACAGCAGTTCCTGTTCCAGTGCCCACCAACAGTAACTGCGAGGGCTTACAGTATTCTGATACCACCAACACCTAAGGCCCAATTTTCTGCAGAGTATATAGTGCAGGCTGTATAGTATATACAGGCGGTCCCTTACTTTCAAACATCCGACTTACAAACGACTCCTACTTACAAACAGAGGGAGACAACAGGAAGTGAGAGGAAATCTATCCCTAGGAAGGGAAATTCTCTCCTGTAAGAGTTAATATGGGAAAAAGGTGTCTCCACTGATGCTTTATCACCAATTCTTATTTCCCCCCCCCCCCCAAAAAATGTCAACATCCAATTGTCATTGGGACAGAAAGTGAGGTGAAATCTTCTGAACAGGGGCACAGACAGCAAAACAAATATTACAGGGGTGATAACCCTTCCCTATGTTATCCAAAAAGCCTAAAAACATTTTTTTTTTGGCTGGAGCTACACTTAAAAAATGTACCTGTTCCAAATTACAAACAAATTCAACTTAAAGGGGTTGTAAAGGTAAACATTTTTTTTCCTAAGTAGCTTCCTTTACCTTAGTGCAGTCCTCCTTCACTTACCTCATCCTTCGATTTTGCTTTTAAATGTCCTTATTTCTTCTGAGAAATCCTCACTTCCTGTTCTTCTGTCTGTAACTCCACACAGTAATGCTAGGCTTTCTCCCTAGTCTGGAGTGTTGTGCTCGACCCCTCCCCTGGAATACAGGAGAGTCAGGACACTCTCTATGTTGCAGATAGAGAAAGGAGCGGTGTGTTAGTGGGCGACCTGACTCTCCTATATTCCAGGGGAGGAGTCGAGCATGACACTCCACACTAGGGAGTAAAAGGGAGCTATTTAGGATTTTTTTTTACCTTTACAACCCCTTTAAGAACAAACCTAGAGTCCCTATCTTGTTTGTAACCCGGGGACGCCTGTATACTGCTGTTCAGAGTATATGGGGCCTAGGGACCCCACACTTTTTTTTTTTTTTTTGGGTGCGGGGTTCCCCTTAATATCCATACAAGACCCAAAGGGCCTGGTAATGGGCTGCGGGGGATACCCATGCCGTTTTTCTCAATAATTTTCATCTATATTGCCAAGACCCGACATTACATTACAGCTGCAAGCAGTTTTAAATGACTTGTATTCCTTTTAGAAATGTCATTTTGTGCAGGGACTGTTCTATACACAGGAACAATGCACCACTTTATAGGTATACTATAGACAACCCCCAGGTATGATATTTAAAGGAATATTTCACTTTTATTTTTTTCACTTTAAGCATTATTAAAATCACTACTCCCAATCTTTTTTTTCGTTTTTAAAACTTTTTTTGCATTGATACATGTCCCATGGGGCAGGCCCTGGGACCCCAAACACTTGTTATGACAATAACTTGCATTTTAGCCTTTAAATTAGCACTTTTGATTTTTTACATTCGGGTCGAATAGACTTTAACGGTGTTAGAATGTTCGCACAAACTTTTGGTCCGTTTGCATGTTCTGCCGCAAACCGAACCGTGGGGTGTTCGGCTAATCCATAGTCCTCATTGGAGGATTTCCCCTATATTCCTGTTTTTTCACTTTTGCTCTCGGTGATAGCAGTACACAGGGCAAATAGGGAGGGTGCGTCTCCTAACAGGACATTGACAACAATAAAAAAACAAACAGGTATTCTAATCCTTTGCACTGTATCCAAAACGAAAAAGTAATTAGCTTTAGCTATACATTCAGCTACATATTATACCACATATTCATTTCCCATAGCTATATGTTATTGAAATATGAAATGGATAAAATACATGATATTCTAAGAAAACTCCTTATATTTAATTTGGCTAATATAAATATAAATATCAAATTTTATTGCTATATTAAAGGAAATCCTGAATTTCAGTACCAGCGAGTCTTAGTGATAAAACTCAATACCTTTTAAATCCCTCCATTGTAATTGTATTTCTTCAATATTTTTCAGTATGGACATAAGATGAAACCTGGTTATTTTTTGTCTTTCTTATCTTCCAAAGCACTGCGATTGACATACAAAGAAAAATATATATTTTTTGCTCACAGAGCCAATTGCACGCAACATGACACAACCTATGCCCTTCCTAGGTGTCAGAAACTGACATACAGGATACATAGCACTCGCAACACAAGCTGTAGCAATAGTATCTCTATATCCTTTTTGGCTCACTTACCAGAATTTCCTTCCAGAGTCTCTAAATTAAAGATAACATAGGTAAAAATAAATGAACTAGTGGAACAACTTCTAATGAACATCTTGCATTAATACCATGTATGAAAGTGGAACTTAAAGTGTTACTAAACCCACAACAGTAAAATCAGTCTGTATATGCAGTAAAGCATGCTTGTTGTACTCACTGTGGAACCTAAGGGGTTAATTTTCCGCATTGTCTAAAAAAGGCAGTTTGATCCTGTCTTCTCTGATCCTCCCCTTATTCAACAGTCCCCAATCCATCCCCTGACAGTACAGAGCCTTGGGGTCACTCTGGCTAGAGTGTTTTTTTTTTTTTCTTGGAAGGTGCATGTGATTGGCACAGGGCCAATCAGCACTGTCCAGATAGGGGGTCCTGCAATCTCATAGGACAGTCAGAGTAGAATGAAAATAACTCCTACAAGCTTTAACTAGACACTGATAGAAGTCATAAGACTGCTATATTCTGCTGATGAGAAAAGGTATTTAGCAGTTTATATTTACTAAAATAATTACATATGCATGTTCTGTGTACTATGAGAGACCAGATATAGTGAATGCAGAGTTTTGGGTTAACACTTTAATCACTCCAGTCTTGGAAGGATTTACCCCCTTCCTCACCACTTTTTTTTGCGATACGGCACTGTGCCACTTTAACTGACAATTACGCGGTCATACGCGGGTTACCCCCTTCCTGTTTGGGTTACAATGTACCCAAACAAAATTGATGTCCTTTTCCCCACAAATAGAGCTTTCTTTTGGTGGTAATTGATCACCTCTGTGGTTTTATTGTTTGCGCTATAAACAAAAGAAGAGCGAACAATTTGAAAAAAACACAATGGGGGTTATTTACTAAAGGCAAATTCACTTTGCACTACAAGTGCAAACTACAAGTGCAAAATGCACTTGAAATTGCACTGAAAGTGCTCTTGGAAGTGCAGTCGCTGTAAATCTGAGGGGTAGATGTGAAATGAGGGGAAGCTCTGCTGTTTTTATCATCCAATCATGTACAAGCGAAAATGCTGTTTTTTTTTCCTTGCATGTCCCCCTCGGATCTACAGCGACTGCACTTCTAAGTACACTTTCAAGGGCACGTTGCACTTGTAGTGCAAAGTGGATTTGCCTTTCGTATATAATCCCTATTATCTTTTTGTATATAACCCCCATTAGCTATAATAAATATTCCACATTTAAAAAAAAAAAAACATTATTTTTCCTCAGTTTAGGCCGATATGTATTCTTCTACATATTTTTGGTAAAAAAAATAGTGTCTACACAATAGGGGATAGATTTATGAAATTTGTATTATTATTATTTTTTTACTAGTAATGGTGGCAGACTGCGATTTTTAACGGGACTGCGATATTGCGGCGAACAGATCAGACACCTTTGACACATTTTTGGGACCAAAAATGCACTGATTACTGTATAAATGTCACTGGCAGGGAAGGGGTTACCACTAGAGGGCGATCAAGGGGTTAACTGTGTTCCCTAGGCTTGTGTTCTATCTGTAGGGGGATGTGAGTGACTAAGGGAAGAGAGAGATCACATGATCAGTCTCTTCTCCCCTGAAAACCATCATCTGTGTGTTTACTCACACAGTTCTCGCTCTGTCATGAATGATCGCGGGTGCTCATCGGTCATCTCGCCAGCCGGGTACTCGTATCGGCTCTGTGTACATGCTGCGGACACAATCTACCAGGGGCGCATGCCCCTAGTGGCCAAAAGGTGACGCAACGTAAGGTAACGTAGTTTTGCCCAGCCGTGCCATTTTGACGCAGTAAAACTGCGGTGGCTGGTCGGCAAGTGGTTAACCCATTGTTTTAACTGTTTTCCAAAACAGTTACAGTCAAGGCATGCTGCACATGATAACTGTCACAAGCGCTTGTGCTCTCAACTGAACTGTCAAATAGATGGTCTTATAACAGATCACATGTGCAGCACCATGGAATTTGCATATCAAACAGAGGCTAAGGTGGCAGATTCCTTGGCTGTAAAGGAAAGGAGGATTGGATGCAGGTTCCCCCACTTCCAATTCACATGTCAGGAGATTGTGATCGGCCAGTTCACACATCTTCGGAGCGGCTCCGATGCAAATAGAACAGTAGTCCTGTGCGTCTTCTTGTCCATTTCATGTCCAAATTTTGGACTGAAATCGCACCTGAAACGGTGAACAGGGACGCACCGGACCCCTGCTGTGAGCTGCTCAATGCAGCAGTGTAAACCCAGCCCAAAAAGAAAACTATCAGTGGTCCCCTAAATGATAAGAGCAATATATAAGGTCTATTATCTTATAGAGAAACTTTACAAAAAAAGTGATATATATTGTTTTTTAACTCTGGGAGCCCAATGCTAGTAGAAGACCTGTGATTAAAAATCAGAATATACATTCCTTTTTTTACTGCAGTCTTCAGACCAGTCCATTTTGTAATGGGTCTTTCCTCAGAAATTATATCTAATTGGGGAAAAGGCAATAGCCGCTCCAGGTGGGAACCCAGATGAATATCCTCCATTGCAGACAACTCAGGTGCAGGCAATGCACTTATGCCCCGTACACACGATCCGAAAATCGTACGGAAAATGCCGCTTTCGAAACGATCGTACGATAATCGGATCATTAGTACAGCGCTTCCGAGAGCCGATCAGGACAGTTCATCCGATTTTATTTATCGGACATGCACGAAAATCTTTTTCGTACGATGCCAGATCGTCCGACTTTCGTATAATCAGTACAGCTGTCGTTCGAAAATGCAATACAAATGCATTACAACACATGACATCACTTCCGATTTTTTATTCTGCCGTACGAGAATTTTCGTGACTTTAGTAAACTCATCAGATTCGACATGACATTAGCATACAAAATAAAACGGACGATCATTCGTCCGATAATCGGATCGTGTGTACGGGGCATTAGCAAAGCAGGAACAAAGATTGTCTCTGGACAGCCGCACTCTGAACAAATTGTAGCCTTTTATTAAAAGAAGGACAGCACTACAAGTCACAGCAAAATAAAATAAAACCTTGACTTCTGACGCGTTCCTCAGGTTTTATTTTATTTTTCTGTGACTTTCAATGCTGTCCTTCTTTTAATAAAAGGCTACAATTTGTTCAGAGTGCGGCTGTCCAGAGACAATCTTTGTTCCTGCAATGATATCTAATTAATCTAAATGTATTAAAATTTTTCATACAAAAAAAATATACAAAAATAGATAGTATGCATATGCCAAAGATAAACAAAAAAAGGCATACTGCAATATAAAAATATACAAAATATCTAACATATAATATATAAGTAATGATATCTAAGCTCGAGACAGGCCAAGAATACTGAGGGTCCAGACTTTATAACACAGCATACCCCATGACAGCCTGGGCTCATGGGAAGTGGATTAAATGACATTGGACAAACTAAACATAGAAGATGAGCATGCTGAATGGTGACAAATAATCGTAGAGTTTGGTTTAGGGGGGGAAACTGCATTAAAATAATATCCAAACTATCCCCATACCTTATGAAAATAAAGCATCCTCTAGTGACTTTATTTACTTTCTCTAGTCATGCCTATCCCCTTAACCTTTGCTGCAGCCCTCAGATGTGCATATGCAGTTTGCTAAGCACGTCCCCTACTACCTATATGAGTGACACCAAGAATTGCACTTCAGAAAGGCAGGGGAATCAGCATATATCTCCCTATACCAAGATTTCTCCTTGGTTGCAGCTTGAATATGGGAGAGGGACAGAGGCAAGGAAGCAGAGGGTGCCTTCTATGCTTTTGTTTCCTACCAGTTTCCTTTAAGTTAAACTTTAAATTTAGATAAATACTATCAAATATTTTTGTTAAGCAATTAATTTTTAACTTTATCTGACCTAGATGCCACTAATTTCATGTTTTTTTACCCCAATGCTTATATATGGTAATAGTTGTTTATAATCAAAATGACTTTGAGGAAGGATAAAAGTAGATCTAAAAAAGAGATGAAAACTCTTTCTTTGTTAATTGGGCAATACTACATTTTGTAAACAGCACAAATTACTTGCAGATTAATGCTGCTTTGTGTTTTTTCATTCTATTGCTAAAATTCCAACATGAGGACAATTAGACAGACTATATACATATACCTAATTAACAGCAAATGTTTAGCTAGAGGTGATTGTTTTTATTGACTGCTAAAATATGTTAACTAATGTTCATCTTTTGATCCTTGCTCTGACAAACATGAAGGAACAGTTAACATTTTTGGCTAAATCGATGGTCTCTCCAATACCTTTTAAAACACAGGAACTTATCATTAAATGTAACTTATAATTACAGAGCACATAACTTTTGGTTGCCTTGTAAAGTTAAATTCAACATCATAACATGTATCCTACAGTATTTCACAGGGTTGTAAATTCCTTAAAACAAGGCTAATTAGAGTGAAAATTCTTTGTGAAATAATGGCGAGTCTGCACAGAATTGTAGATAGAATCCGTTCATAAAAAATAACTTTTCTTATCCTTAAAATATAAATGCTTAAGTCGTTTTCTGTGGAAAGGAAAGAAGATCTTCTATAACACTGACCTGATTAACATTAATGTGTATGTAAACACAAACATTAGGTAAATAACTCCCCTTTGCCTTGTATATATATAGTTGTGCAAACTCTTTATAGTGGTGTGAGTAAGTTTTTTTTTATGCCAGTTTCTGCTCTCTGCTTTAATAGGGTGACCACCAGCTTCCAAAGCCACATCATGGTGGCCACCATGTGCTTTCATCCAATATGCTGCAGTCAGTGCCCCCTGCTGGCTGGTGGACAGCTGCCCGAGACTTCCATTTGCAAATGTTACTTTTTCTGGACCTCTTGGCCTGCTACAGGAAGAAAAAAGACAGGATCTACTGGTAAGATTGGGTATTATTATGTTATGGGGATGGGGGGGGGGGGTGACTAAAAAGAAAAGCAATTGTGTTAATGCTATTAGCATTTTTTTTTATTTTTTTTGCCTATAGTTACACTTTAAATGGAAATAAATAGTAAACATTTCTTGAAAACAGAAACCATATGTTCTATAACTATTTAAAGTATACCAAAACCCCAAGTTTCCACATGCCATTGCTGTAATGCTTTTCTTCAAAGCCACAACAAAAATTAAACCTCTGTCACATTCAGGAGGCAGTATTGTCACCTAATGGAGCCACAGCCCAACTGCCCTACAACATGCCCAATGCACGCGGTTGCATTATGGTGGGTCAGCCTTTTTAGGGTTAAAAAAGGCCATTCATCAACCACCCTCTGAAAAGAGATATATTGTAGATTGCTTTTTAGAGGGGTGGCAAGGGCTGCTGTCTGTGAAAATGAGCCATTATTGTTCTGGAAGTACCCCAAAAGCTGAAAGAAAATCTCTCCAAAGGGAGAGAAAACCACAGCTGTCATTCGAACAGGTGTACACATTGGGCAATTTCCCCTTACTGACAGCTGTATTATTTTTGATTTTAAGTCCCTTTCTGTCCTGGTGATGGGAAGTTATGAAGGAAAAATAGAGAGGGTGAATGCCTTCAGTATGGGAAAAAACAGCAATAAAATCCTGACAGCGGTTCTAAGTGATTCCTACTAAGTTTTGGCTTTAGATACACTGTAGCATAATTTATTTGACCTCCCTTTCAACATTACAAAAATCTCAATATAGAGATTTTACTATTTAAAACAGATAGTTCACTGTCCTATCCTCTGACTGAAGTCCTCATATATAGTTGTTGGTTGTTTGCTACATGCAGTGGCCAGGCTGAGCAGTCATATGGCTAACCAACAAATTATAAATCACAAGTAACTATGTCACATAAATTGTATGCAATATCACTCCCCTTAGTGCACATATATACTGTATTTGCTGGCGTATAAGACTAGCTTTTACACTTAAAAAAAATGGCCAAAAAGCAGGGGTCGTCTTATACGCCGGGTCAGCTGCTTGGATGCCTGCTGGATGTGCGGTAATACTGTATGTAGCTTCGGCTACATACAGTATTTACCGCTTTGCCAATCCCGGTGAGCTATGTATTCAAATTAATTCAGAGCCTGCTCGGATTGGAGTAACAACCTCTGCCAATCCGAGCAGGCTACATACAGTAGCCTGCTCGGATTGGCTTTGAGAGTCAGAGAGGCGTGGGCTGATGATGTTACAGCCTCTGCCAAACCAAGCAGGCTATGTATTCATTAATAGAATAAATCGCTCGCTGTGATTGGCTCCAGGTCCAGCAAGAAGGAAGAATATGTCTCCAGCTCCAGCAAGAATGAAGAAGAATATGGCTCCAGAAGGAAGAAATATGAAGCGTCAGAAGCCTCGGAAGGGGGGTCGTCTTATACGGTGAGTACAGGCAAAAAATCTGAAAAAAAAAAGTAAAATTAGGGGGTCGTCTTATACACCCGGTCGCCTTATACACCGGCAAATACGGTAAATGAAACTTGTTTGTACAGATAGCAGCCACTAATAAATTTCACATAATAACAATACAATATGATTTATCCACCGAAATAGAGAAAGCTTTAGCAGCGCTAGATTAGAAAAACTTGATCATAAAGTCAATAATATCATTCCACCAAGCAAGTCCAAAGAGTTATTTAAAACTCTCATACAGGGCAGGAAACAATGATCAAAGTCCCTTTAAAGATCCCATTACCACACTTTGTGAGGTCTCGGTCCATATAAATGTTACACTCACAAGAACACATAATGAGTAATGCCGCGTACACACAATCGGAAATTCCGACAAGAAAAACGTGGAAAAACTTGTGTTGCATACACACAGTCACACAAAATTCTGACCGTCAAGAACACAGTGATGTACAACACTACAACGAGCCAAGAAAAATTAAGTTCAATGATTCCGAGCATGCGTCAAATTGATTCCGAGCATGCATGTTTTTTTTGCACATCAGAATTGCATACAGACAATCGGAATTTCTGACAAGAACTTTTCACATTGGAAAATTTGAAAACCAGCTCTCAAAATTTCGACAGAAAAAGTCAGATGGGCACTACACACGGTTGGAATTTTCCGCTAACCTGTATCCGGTGACCTGCGTCCGCAGACCTGCATCCGCTGACCTGCATCCCGCTGACCAGCATCCTGCTAATCAGTTAATCGGCATCCGCTGACCTGCATCCGTTGACCTGCATCCGCTGATCTGCATCCGCTGACCTGCACCTACAGCGCTCCAGACCTTCTCATTAGACTTCATCTCCAATCTCAGAGACTCTGCAGGCACTCATACCCCACTGTGCTCCTACGGTCACTGTCTCAACCTCAGTGATCCCGGAACCAGGACGGTACGAGAGGTCTCCCTCTGCACGTCAGGCTCACTCCCAAGGTACGTTTCACCTCCTCTGGTCATCTGAAACTGTTATCCCCTACTCCACTACACCTTTAGAACCAAGATCCACTCACACAGAAATCGGGTGTATATGAGGAGTCTCCCCTCGTCAGCAGTGACCAACAATAAAAGCCTTTTATTGTTGGTCACTGCTGCCGAGGAGAGGCTCCTCGTATACACCGGATTTCTGTGTAAGCCGATCTTGGTTCTGCTGGATAACTGCTGAATAAAGTGGTTCATTCATTCATTATAGTAGAAGTAAAGGAATGTCCACAACAGGTGCTCTTTATTACCCAGCCGGGAAAAAACAGTAAACTTATGGTGAGGAAAGTAAAGTTGAAGAAGAATGGAGAATAGCAGGTTCAGGCGTGATAATAGGAAACAGTCCTGCTCCCAAACATAAGCCTTCTATGCGCCACTCCCGCCGGAGTGGGCTTAGCGTACCCGGACAGGCCTCTCTCACTGACCTGGCAGCCGGAGTATCACTCGGACAATTGTAGGATAAAGTCTCTGCCACAGACCCTCCTTAGTGAACTTGAACTTGAGAAAGAGAGCCTCTGCCACAGACTCCCCTCGGTGAGCCTCAGAAAGACACCTCTGCCACAGGCCCTCTCTGGATTGAATTCTTGGAGATATCCCTCCTTAGATGAGTTACGCCTGGATCTCCTTCAACTTATTGCCCAGGTACCGACTGACAGGTGGTTAATCCCTCAGTGTCCGGCTACCTCGATCCCCGGTGGTTTGTCCAGGCCCTTTTGGACTGCCAGCCTCTCAATGGCGCTCCTCAGACTGACTCCCCACCGAACAGCAGTACAGCTTGGGATCCTCAAAGGTGGGAACCCAGTCATTCACTGGGTCCCCATCGCTGTTCAGATGCTCCAGGCCAGCATGGTCCCGGAACCAGGAACACCGCGTGGCACGCACGCCTCGGCCAGGTAGGCCATAGTGCCAGGGCGCCGTGATGTGGCCACCCTAAAGGTGGGTGCCACACTGGACGAAGAAGACCCAGACCAAATGAGGTCTGCCTCATAAATACCCCGCCCCAGCATGCACAGCGAGGAAAAACCCTCCTGATTCGCTGCTGGGAAAGAGCACCCAAATCTTGACTCCACTGCTGCCATCTGCAGCACCGGGGCTGGAAGAATACCCCAGCACAACAGGATAAGCCCACAGCATTTAACAATCTGGATCAGAGTTTAAAGCGGAGGTTCACCCATAGCGAACACTTTTTAGCCTTAGATTCCTGCTCGTTTTGTCTAGGGGAATCGGCTATTGGTTTTAAAATATGATCCGTACTTACCCGTTTACGAGATGCATCTTCTCCGCCGCTTCTGGGTATGGGCTGCGGGACTGGGCGTTCCTTCTTGATTGACAGTCTTCCGAGAGGCTTCCGACGGTCGCATCCATCGCGTCACGATTTTCCGAAAGAAGCCGAACGTCGGTGCGCAGGCTCAGTATAGAGCCGCACCGACGTTCAGCTTCTTTCGGCTACGAGTGACGCGATGGATGCGACCGTCGGAAGCCTCTCGGAAGACTGTCAATCAAGAAGGAACGCCCGCTCCCGAAGACCCATACCCGGAAGCGACGGAAGAAGATGCATCTCGAAAACGGGTAAGTACGGATCATATTTTAAAACCAATAGCCGATTCCCCTAGACAAAACGAGCAGGAATCTAAGGGGAGATTAGAAACAAAAACCGAATTGGGTGAACTCCCACTTTAACTACACTCTGATCTACCCTTGAATGTAACTAGCACCAGTACTATAAAGTACATAGGCGCTACAGCTGCATTTAGGAGTTGAAAGTAAATGGTTATTTGCAGTGCCTGCATACTTGTCAAGGGAAAGGAGAATCTTTTAGGATCTAGATGAATTATCAGTATCATTCTACTCATATCCTATCTACTAATATCAATAGCTGCTGTAAAAGTAACTGTATTCTGAGGAAAGCATTGGAAAATGAGCGACAGCTTACCCTAAAGTATGTGTTTCAGAGGAAGTGGGGAAGGTTAGGATCCCATCAGATTTTTACTGTTATCCAGGGTTCTGTTGGTTAAATTTTCCCTCATTTGCTTTCCTGCTGACATTTTACCAGAAAAGAAGTGAAGGAAAATCTTCAACAGCAATGCAGACAGAAATAAAAATACTTTTCGGCAGGAAACTGTCGAGAATCCCGACGAGAAAATAGAGATCAGGTTCTCTATTTTTCTCGACAGGATTCCCGGCAGTTTTCTCGACGAGAAAGCATACACACACACGTTTTTTCACGGCAAAAAGCTCTCCTAGCAGCTTTCTTGCCGAGAAAATCGGTCGTGTGTACGAGGCTTTAGAGTCAACAAAAGACTTGAGACTGGGCACAGTCTCAAGTCTTTTGTTGACTCTAAAGCCTCGTGCAGGACAACGACCCTAAACATAAATCCAGAGCAACAATGGAATGGTTTAGAATCAAAGCATATTCATGTGTTAGAATTGCCCAGTCAAAGTCCAGACCTAAATCCAATTGAGAATCTGTGATAAGACTTGAAAATTGCTGTTCACAGATGCTCTTCATCCAATCTGACAGAGCTTGAGCTATTTTGCAAAGAAGAATGGGTAAAAATGTCACTCTTTAGATGTGCAAAGCTGATAGAGATGTCCTCAAAAAGACTTGCAACTGTAATTGCAGCAAAAGGTGGTTCTACAAAGTATTGAGGGGGGCCGAATACAAATGCATGCCAAACTTTTCAGATGTATATTTGTAAAAATAATTGAAAATATTTTTAATTTTCCTTCAACTTCACAATTATGTGCTATTTTGTGTTGGTCTATCACATAAAATCCCATTGAAATACATTTAAGTTTTTGGCTGTAACAAGACAAAATGTGGAAAATTTCAAAGGATATGAATACTTCTTCAAGGCACTGTATTGTTCAAATGCAAGACCGGATTGGAAAAGTCATGCCCATTGTTAAATCACACTTGCAACATGCTCAGCAGGCTCAGGCTAGAGTCTATAACCATTCAGCCAAGATCTGAACCTTTAACCCTGGTAACAGGGTTCTTGTGCTGGTACCTATGATAGAGAGTACATTTCTAGTGAAATGGCAAGGGCCATACGAGGTTGTAGAATGGGTGGGGGGAGTTAACTATAGCATACATCAGCCTGGCAAAAGGAAGTGCTACCAAATCTACCATGTCAATTTATTGAAGCCCTGGAAAGAGAGAATCCCTTATGGTTTAAGCACCCTTGGCCATGAGTTCCGCAGGTCCTTCTACGGTGCCTGGGGTAGAGATCACTGGGGCACTGTCAGTAATTCACAAACAAGAGACCAAGAAATTTCTGCTAAGAAATAGGGAGTCCTTTTCTGATCTTCCAGGGGTAACTTTAATAATAAAGCATGATATTGTGACTG